>NW_022589706.1:12045819-12681794 GCF_004348235.1 Phoca vitulina | reverse complement strand
TATCCATTCATCTGTTGAAGGGCATCTCGGCTCTTTCCACAGTTTGGCTATTGCGGACATTGCTGCTATGAACATTGGGGTGCATGTGGCCCTTCTTTTCACTACATCTGTGTCTTTGGGGTAAATACCCAGGAGTGCAATTGCTGGGTCATAGGGTAGCTCTATTTTTAATTTTTGGAGGCACCTCCACACTGTTTTCCAAAGTGGCTGTACTAACTTGCATTCCCACCAACAGTGTAAGAGGGTTCCCCTTCCTCCACAACCTCTCCAACATTTGTTGTTTCTTGCCTTGTCAATTTTTCCCATTCTAACTGGTATAAGGTGGTATCTCAATGTAGTTTTGATTTGAATTTCCCTGATGGCTAATGATGATGAACATTTTTTCATGTGTCTGTTAGCCATTTGTATGTCTTCTTTGGAGAATGTCTATGCTATCCAGAGCAATCTATACCTTTAATGCCATCCCGACCAAAATTCCAATGACATTTTTCAAAGTGCTGGAACAAACAATCCTAAAATTTGTATGGAATCAGAAAAGGCCCCGAATCACCAAGGAAATGTTGAAAAAGAAAAACAAAGCTGGGGGCATCACGTTGCCCGATTTCAAGCTATATTACAAAGCTGTGATCACCAAGACAGCATGGTACTGGCACAAAAACAGACATATAGACCAATGGAACAGAATAGAGAGCCCAGATATGGACCCTCAACTCTATGGTCAAATAATCTTTGACAAAGCAGGAAAAAATATGCAACGGAAAAAAGACAGTCTCTTCAATAAATGGTGCTGGGAAAATTGGATAGCCACATGCAGAAGAATGAAACTCGACCATTCTCAAACACCATACACAAAGATAAACTCAAAATGGATGAAAGACCTCAATGTGAGACAGGAATCCATCAAAATGCTAGAAGAGAACATAGGCAGTAACCTCTTTGACATTGGCCACAGCAACTTCTTTCAAGATACATCTCCAAAGGCTAGTGAAACAAAAGCAAAAATGAACTTTTGGGACTTCATCACGATAAAAAGCTTCTGCACAGTGAAGGAAACAGTCAACAAAACAAAGAGGCAACCCTCAGAATGGGAGAAGATATTTGCAAATGACACTACAGAAAAAGGGCTGATATCCAAGATCTATAAAGAACTTCTCAAACACTGAGAGTCTTTAAATTAAATTATATTTCAAATGTTCCAGGAGAGCTTGTTGTTTAAAGGAACCTATGGTAAATCCATTTATAAGGGAACTAACCATTAGCTAATTTATTTAGTTTTTGTATTTATTTAGTTTTTGGCATTTGCATTAGATTTTTAAGTCACATTTTATGAACTAGTTTTTACTTTCTGAGATTAGGTATTCTGTTTATCCTACCAATATGAGCACTTGGCATATGAAGGAAATCACAACTATTTGTTGAAATTTGATGATACTATAGTATCATCCAAAAATATGAAAATTTTCATAAAAATATGAAATATGTTAAGTTTTAGGTTATGCTATTAAGCAGTAACTTTCTCTTCAAATTACCAATGACTAAAATAAATAAATATTCTAGAAAAAAGTCAAAGCTAGAAAATATTTTAAAAACTAATTGAGCACAAATGTATCATCTTTAAATTATGTAAGGAGATGAGCATAGACAGGAAAGGTTCAAGAGTCACAGCCATCCCTGATTTCATTCCCTTCTTTCCTTCTTGGGCTGCTAATTTCTATTATTTCACAGCATCACTTGGTTACTTAATATTCTAGAGTTAATACAGGGCCATAGCATGTGGATCCAGATTCCCTTCATATTAAAATAAGACCCTTAGAGAAGGCTTGAGTCCCCATGGAGAGGGAGGCCAAGAGCCCAGCAGACTGTCAGAACCCTGGCAGATGCTCTGGAGTTGAATATAGTTTTCAGTCCAACAGAGTATTCAAGTCTACTCACTGCTCTCATACATTTCCTAATTGAGTGCTCTTTCCTAAGATTTACCTGGCTATTTAAACCTTCTTCAGATTATTGGAAACTTCTTCCTACCACTGTATGTTCCCCAGCTCCTGACATACCCAAAATCAATCAAAGAGCTTATCCCAGGAAAAAAAGTAGAAGCCCTCATACAGAAATCCTCTGAAATTCTTGCTACCAAAATTCACTGCATGAACACCCATGCTTCTCATCCTTTCTGCTACAATTGTGCCCTTTTTCTTAAAAGAAATATCTGTAACAGTGCTATGGATCATACCTTGGTCTGCTTCCTTAAGAAAATTTCTACAGTGATTATTCCTTTGTCTTCCTTATCTTTAACTATCTTTAATTTATTCTTCTATACTGGTGTCTTCTTCACAACTTTCAAAATTCTTACCACTCAATTTCTTCTTATGCCACAAAAAAAGGCAATGTTTTTTGGACTCCGTATCTATTTTAGCTATAATTCTTTTATTCACTGCCAACATAGCCAAGAGTCTTTGAAGAGTTATATATCCTGTCTCTTCTTTCTCTTCTTCTCTTCAATCGAGGGTAACCGATTTTGCCCCAGCCACTCTATTAAAACGTTTTTTGTAAGGACACCAATGATGACCTTGTCACAGATCCAGTGGAAAAATTTCAGTTATTATCTTGCTTGATTTCCCTGCAGCATGTGACATTGTTGACCTCTCCTGAAGCATTTTTGGCCTTGGTTTTCCCTACCGTGCACTCTTGGTAGAAGTAGAAGGAATTCTACTTCTCTTCTGTTCTCTGTCTCCTTTCTCTTAAATGCTCTCTAAATGTTGATGTTTGTCTGCCTGTGCCCTTGGCTTCTATTAAAGGTAAATACTAAACTCTTTTCTGTATGTCAGGCACTGTCTAGCATCTGCTTCACTTCTTACTCTGGACACTGTCCCTACTGATGCCATCCATCTCCATCACTTAAATTATCAACTGTGCCTAGTGTTACCAGATCTAGCAAATAAAAATATAAGACATAATAAAAAATTATTCATTGTTTATCTGAAATCCAAATTTAATTGGATGTCATATATTTTATCTGGCAGTCCTAACTATATCAGAAGTCACAAACTCAAATGCCTTTAGGAGACAGTTAATAAGAAGTATAAAAAAAATAATGGTGGGGATTAGTCCAACTGAAAAGCACATGCCCTATCAGAAGACCTTCAAGTTAAATTCCATTCATGCACCTGGAGGCAAACAAATCAGGTCTAAGGGCCACATCTCATCCAACACTACATGTTTGAAACTTCTAAAGTCTACATGCTAATGATTCCTTCCAGTCCTGTGTAGACAACTGTTTCCTGACATCTTGACTTGGATATTAACGGTATCTCAAGATGTACAAAAATAAAGTCTTTATGCAATAGTCAGAGTTATCACTCTATAACACAATTTGGATCATGTCACTGTCCTGTTTAAACCATTAACTGACTTTTTATTGCTTTCAAGGTAAGATCCAAACTCTTTGATCTGCTTTACAGGAGCTTTACATGTCCTCAGGTTACTGCCATTACTGTCATCTTTGTCAGTACCTACCACTCAATGCTTAAATCCTAACCAACCAATTCCACTAACTTCAACAGACCATTTTCTCTCTGGCTTCTGAGACTCTGCTGGCTTCTGAGACTCTGCTGGTGCTCTTCTTTCTGCCTGGAGTCCTTCCCTTTGTGTTTGTCCACTCTACTGACCTCTGTTGTTGTGTGACTTGCTTTGGCCAATGAAATACGAGCAGAAGGGACATATGTAAATTCTGGAAAGAAGTATTAAGGACAGTGCATGCTTTGCCATACCTGCTTTTCTCCTTCTCTGTGGGTGTAAGAGTATATGTTTTGCTGGGTCCACAGCACATATGAAAGGTAACCATGCTTATTTTGTGTTAATGCCTGTACAGAGGCAGCTCCTATCTGAGTGTAATGCATATCAGAGATGCTTGGTACAAAATCTCAATTATACTCATAGATGTCACCGCAAACAACCAGAAAAAAAAAAGAGAAAAAAAGTTTTCTACCTCTCAATATTTTAAAAATATAATAGACTCCATTTTTTTCAGCTGAGTAGACACGTGGGTCAGCCTATGTATTGGTAAATAGATTTATTGTTTTGAGCCAAGCCTTTAATGAAGGTGACAGTTCTATGTGAACCAAAAAAAGAAAGTGCACACATTAGTAACCAAAGGAATATTGATTTATTTGCTTTCCTGTGTTATTGTTATAAAGGAAAATGTATTTGTGTATAATGGGGCATTCCATTAATGAAAAGGCGTACCTTAGAATAAACTGGACAAATTCTCATGCCAAACTGCAAGAATTTTCTTCTCTAGCATTAAGTCCTTCCTGTACATGTTTACCTACAACATGTAAAGCTATCAACTAAGTTACAGTGCTTGATTCATGTATTATCAAGCTTTCCTGAATTTCCACAATGTGCAGAGAAATTTTTTTATGAGGACCCACATGATAAGGTGATGTAGACTAAAGAATATTATTCAAAGTCTTTTAAAATGCTGATCCCAAAACCCAGCTGATGACCAGACTTAATTGGGAAGATGTTCACACGTAGAGATGTTCCAGCTCCACTCTAAATCTTCTGAAGTCTTGGAGCTGGGAGCCACTTATCCAAAGCTTTTTCTCCAGAGGAGTAGGTGATAAGCTTGGGGGCACTGACATTTCAAGAAAAGGTATAGTTTGATTCTTAAGCGGTTTTCGTTATCTTTGGATAACAATAATCTACCAGTTAAAGAATTAAAACAATGTACAGTCATTCTGTCAATTGAGAAAAGATGTTCAAATTGGTTAAAAAGAATTGGTAAAAAGATGTTCAGGTTTGTTCAAGGTTGGAAAAAATCTGTCTTTGAGATGAGGAGCAGGATAAAGATTTGTGATGTAATGAAGAGATTAATTTCATCATCAAGATGGAGAGTGAAATAGTAATAGGGAAAGAGATTATTTAACAAACTCAGCTCAAAATAAACTCAGAATTCAATAAATAAACTCAAAATTCAACAAATCTTTAATGAAAAGCTATTGGCTGTTGGAAGCTCAGTGTGAGTCATAGAGGACCTCAAGATAAGAGAATGTAGGTTAGCAGTAAAATGACTACACAGGAACCAGACAGACATGAGTTCAGATCTTAGCCTTGGCTTGCAAGAGGCATGACTGGGTGATGAATTTAACCACCATGACACTTAGTTTTTCTGTCTATTTAATGGGTGTAAGTTCTATCTCATAGTACTATTGTACAAATCAAATGATATAAAATATCCAGCACAGTCCCTGACTCATGGGCAGGTTCATTTGTATACAGGATGCAATCTTGATTTAGTCACATGAAGAAGATGTACATATGTATAAGTGATTTTAACATGAAAAAGCCCAATTGTATATCGTATCAGAATAAATTAGAGATAAAAGATGAGATGAGGAACACCTAACTCTGTCACTCAATGGGGAAATGGCACCAAATGGGATTTGCAACATCGGGCACACCTGGAATTTGTGGTAGGCAGAATAATGGCCACCCATGTCTTGATCCCAATATTCTGTAACTATGTTACTTTATATAGGAAAAGGGAATTAAGATTGCAGACAGAATTAAGGTTGTTAATCAGCTGACATTAAAATAGGGTGATTATGCATGATTATCTAGGAGAGCCCAATGGAATCACAAGAATCCTTAAACATACAAGGAGGCGGAAGAGTCAGGGTCAAAGTGATGCAACCTAAGAATGATTCAACCGGACATTGCTGGCATCAAATGGAAGGAGGCCAGCCACAAGCCAAGGAAAACAGGTGGCCTCTAGAAGCCTGAAAATGCAAGAAAATGAATTCTTCCCTAGAGCCTTCAGAAAGGAATTCACCCTGCCAAAACCTTGATTTTAGCCCCATGAAACTCATTTCAGACTCAGGACCCCGGAACTTCAGGGTAATATATTTGTGTTTGGTTAAGCCACTGGTTTATGGCGATTTGCCTCAGCAGCAGAGGAGAGTTAATACAGAACGAAACTAAAGAACTGGTTCTCCTGAGTAGGCATGACACACACAAGGGCATGGGGTTGTGAGTCCCTGTGGCTGGTGGGGACCGTGGCGTTTCTGTATGCTCAGATCACAGGGGCAAGTAGGTGAGTGTTAGGATGTGATCCAAAAGCAAGGGCAGGGAAGAGGTTATAGAGGGACAAACGCATCCTTCAGAGGAAGGTAGGCTTTATCCTGAAGGCATCAAGGAATCCTTGAAGGGCTTTCATGATGAAGGAGATGGCAATCCACCAATGAGGAGATGCTGTTGAGAGTGAAAAAAAATTAAATTGCTTCATTTAATGTACCAAAAATAGATCGTTATTTCTTTTTGAGGATGTGATCTGAATAATAAACTCATCCTATTTTCTAATTCCCAGTTTTGTCTTCTGCTGTTTTCTGGAGTAGGTATTCAAATGATCATTTGCACTATTTTGATACTTATGCTCCCTTGTTGACCCACCTTGGAGAAAGCATCATCCTAATACAGATCCAGGTATAATGCAGTGGCATTTTGATTTTGTCTTTAATTGCCCCCTTTGATGATCAGCTGTCATACCTAGAAGTGGAATCTTCAAGCTAACTAACCCCTGTATAATACCAACACAATCCAGAAAAATCATCTTATGATGCCTATACCATCAGTTATCTTTTCACTGAAGGAAGAGAAATATGTACTGTGGTGTAGAAAAAAGGAAGACCCCAGAAACAAAAGAATTATTCATCCTTTCATTCAGTAGATTTTTATTGAGGTGCTATTTTGTGCTAGGCACTGAGCCTGGCACTGGATATCTACTGGTGAAAAAAACCAACTGTGATTGTAGTCCTCTGGGAGACTATAGTGTGTGTGTGTGTGTGTGTGTGTGTGTGTGTGTGTGTGTGTCTTGGGAGATGGATATTAAATAAGTGAATACTTGCAAAGAATATATATTTAGGGTTTGTGGTAAATGCTGGGAAAGAAAGGAACAGGGGAACTTGAGAGAGAGAGAGTGAGAGAGAGCGGAACAGGAAGATGGGGATGTGTCCTTTAGCCTGGGCACTCAGGAACTTTCTGAGGAAGTGATATTTGCAATGAAACCTGAGGATGGGAAGGTACAACTTAGAAATAGGGAGCCGAACTTTCCCAACAGAGGGAATATTTTGTGGAAGGTCCTGAGTTGGGAAAGTAGGCCCTTGAACTCTTGAGCTTGAATAAGTCGGGGGCCAGGGGCAGACCTTGAGAAGGCCAAGACCGTCAAGTGCCCACAGGCTCCTATAGTCTTGACTAAAACTGGAACTAAATGAGCAACTGTGGTCAAGTTGCTCAACATTCCTGGACTTTCAGTATTTTGTAAAAGGAATAGATGAAACTTGATGTTCTCTAATATCCCAAATCAAAAGCAAAAGAATGACATATCCATTCCATTGTCACTTAAAGAGTAAAATGATAAAGGCAATGTCTGTTTCGATTATTGAAAAAGCCTTGGTTTTTAGCAAATATTTATTGAGGACTTAATTTATGCAGCATGCCAGGAGGAGCATGAGCAGTGAAATGCATCAGCATCTGCTCTCTGGGCGAGGCTGTTACTTCTGTTGTCTCTTGTGGCTCCGTAGGCTGGTTGGTAGGAAGAATCCCCAAATACCACCACCCACAGGCCACTTTTAAGGGATCACTGAGAAACTCAGTGCAGCTTCTGAATATCTCAAACCTATCCCAAGACCTCAAGATGCTGCTTTTGACTTCTTAAGCCTCCTGTCCACAGGCTAGTTAATGATCATCTTGGTTATGTCACACTTGGGAAAGGATGGGGTGGGTTTTCCCACACCTTCTTGGCCCCTCGGGTGCTCAGCTTCCCTCCCCGAATCTTTTCTTCAGAGCGGGAAAGGTGAAGAGCTGGGAGGAACTAGTCAGTGTGGACTGAACCCACTCTATAAGTTCCCTGCAGTGTCTGCTATGGGTAGATGATTTAAAATAACTAGATATAGCTGAGGATGATTTCTGGAAAAAACCATGTGATTCTCTCCAACACCTAAACGCATCCCAGAAAAAGAGAATCTGGATGGTGGGTGGAGAGACTGCTAACCGAAATGCCTAGAGAGTGTGTGTTCCTTGACATAAAGAGGGAGAATTTAGCTCGGGATTATTCAGACAGGAATGTCAGGATCTAAAGTTAATCTTTGACATTCCGAATTGTCTTGCCCCATTTTCATCGCAGTCATCATGTGGCAGGAGGGAACGTGTTTGGCCGCCTCTGTTGGCTAACTTTTTCTTGAAGCCACATTTTAAACAGAACCTTTGTTCTTGCTGTTCATTGTTAAATGATTGCCACGGAGGGGGAAATTAAGAATAGCGCTGCTGTAGCAGTCCTCACTTGTGTTCTTATCATCAAGCCAAAGGAAGCTCTTGTTAAGTGGATATGGGAGGACAGAAAGCGCGGTACAGCCCTCCAGGGCTAATGTCTAAACTCTTGTTCCCATTTGCTTTTCTTTACAATTTTATTTGCTGAACTGTAAACTTTCTTATTATAATTTCTTAATTACAAATAAATATGCTTCCGGGGAGGAAAACAGTATTGTGAGTGAAATTAAAGTAAATATACTAGACGTGTCAGAGCAAATGAATGTTAATGAAGGTAATTCTTTTAATACTATATGTATAGACTATGTAAGTGTGTGTGTGTGTATATATATATATAAAACAATGAGGTTTTTTTTTTTTATTAGAGAGAGGCAGAAGGAGAGAGAGAGAATCTTAAGCAGGCTTCACGCCCAGTACGGAGCCTAATGAGGGGCTCAATCTCACGACTCTGAGATCACGACCTGAGTCGAAATCAAGAGTCAGATGCTTAACTGACAGAGCCCCCAGGTGCCCAAGGTTGATTTATTTTTAATAAGAGCCGGGACTAAAAAAATGACAAAGGCTTTACCTTGCAATTTTAAAGTTCCAACTAGATTTTGACCTCTCGAAATTTTATCACCTTGATTGATAACTGTTAATCTTATTTGTTTTTTGATATTTGCCTAGGTTTTAAAACTAGTTGTCACCATTCAGATGAACTTACCCACAATAAGTGCAGGACCAGGGAAGAAGGGAGAAAAGCCAGGTTGAGGCAAGCTTGTTCCTCAGCACACAGAGCTTCAGCTCAGGTCCCCAAGAAAGTTGTCAGAAAATCTGCACGATCTCATCTCATGGGCCGCCAGGAAGCTGGGCCTTGAGTGAGCACTTGGTACGCCAGTAAGAATCTTTAGAATAGATTGATATACAACGCCAGGCAAATAGTAGGATTTGGTAAATCATAGTCTGGGTGTGAATTGTTCATTGTTTCTCTTTTTCCAAGTATTCCTGAGATGAGACTGCTTCCCAAGAAATAGACTTGCATTTAACTCTGAGGAGAATCTGATCTTTTTATACATTCTGGGGAGAGTTCTCTTGGTTATTCCATCATGTGAGAGGTGGATGGAAAGTGGGAAGCATGTGAGAATTTGCAGCTAGCTTTTACTCTGGTGCCTCATGGAGTCATGTGGCCTCTTGGGATGAGGATGGGGCATTGACCTTCCCCAGGAGATAATGCAAACATTTTTTTTTTTTTTTTCATTACCATCCAATTACAGAGAACACTGAGAACACAGTTGTGCTTCGGAAGAAAAAAAATCTCTTCTTTCCCTGAGGAACAGGAATCTGATATCCCTGCTATTCATAATTTGGGCCAGGTGTGATAAGAACCTTCCTGATCATCCTTCAGATTTCAATGTTAGAGACAACAGAGTAATAAGAACAGGGATGCAAGGTACATCCTGGGTTGGGCGCCCAGGAGGAAAGGACAGTAGTAGAAGGAGAATTTGAGTAATCAGATCCTAGAATGTGATCTGAAGATAGTGCTGCATACCAGCGTGTATCAGGTGGATCGGGAGGGTCTGTCGTGGGCATTGCTCATGAGTTCAAGGCCAGAATCAGCTTCAGAACTTCACCCATCTGGGCTTGTGCATGGGACCTTCTACTTACTGTCTGCATCTAAACCAACTGGGCAGCCTCTCAGGGAAGAGAGGAAGAGAGGAACCATCATCAGCGGCTACTCAGAGAAGACAGCCTGTAGTAAGAGCAAGGGGAACCCGGAAACTTAGTGGGGTGTTGGGGAGAGTCATTTGCACTTAGAGGTTTAGCTGGGCATGTGTCAACACGAGCAGTGAGATTTGGACACCTCTAATAAGACTTCTGTCTCTTCCCTGAATAGCTCCAAATCAGCTCTCCGCAAATCTTCTCCTTGCTACACACACAGGTAGTATGTGGATCAGACTCAGTAATGCTCCAGGTACAGCTTACAAAGTGTAATACTTCAACTGTGTGAAAATAGTGAAGTGTCCTCTTCTGTGTTTTGTGCCTTGAGAAGTAGAAGAAGGGATAACCCAGAAACAACAGAGAATCATTCGTCCTTTTAGTCAACAGATTTTTTTTTATTGAGTGCTTATTTTTCCCTAGGCCGAGGCTGGCATTGGATATCCACTTGTCCAAAAACCAAATGTGATTCTAGTCCTCTTGGAGACTCTAGGTGTGTGTGTGCGTGTGCGTGTTGGGAGATGGTCATTAAAAATTAAATGCACAAAAATACTTATTTACAATTTGTGATAAATTGTGAGCAGGAAATGAACAAAATGCTTTGAGAGAAAAGGGAATTGAGGCAAAAGGGAGGGTGTAGCTGTCCAACTTTCCACTGGGCAGGCAGGAACTTTGCACTCACAGAGCACCTTTTCCTGTTAGAATGCTCACATTGCGCTTTTTGGCTCTAGTTTAATTTTACACACTGCTGTTCATTATTTGAAAATGACCTTTAATCCCAAGCATGGTTTGTACTCATTTCGAACAATCTAAAACCATTACATTTGGGGTGGTTACCAAAAACAATGATTATGTTTTACTGTTACCATCTGCTTAGTTATTGATCCTTGATGATGTGCCATTAGCTAAATCTCTATTAATTAAAAAAATAATGTTCTCCTGCTCACCTATCATCACAAATTGTCTCACTAGCAATATTCTTTTGATGATACTTACTGTAAGGCCCCGTGGGCCTTTAATTCATTGGACAGATGGATCATTCTAAATTGTTCTAGGATCTAACAGATAAAGATATGCAAATTACAAAGGTCTATTTCATACACCATCACATTTAAACCTCCTTTCATTGCTGAGAAGACTTGCTACTCCCATCTTACAGATGAGAAAACTAATGGTCGAAGAAGAACTGAAATTTAGACAAATACCACTAACCAATGTCAAAATCCAGCTTGCCCAACCCCAGGGTCGGTGAGAGTTTCCCTTTTGGCCCACTTTCTTTGCTTCCCATGCAGGTTTGTTTTCAAGACAAGTGACCTTTCACACTTTGATTACTCTTGACTTGATAGATCTTATTAATAATTTTTAGATTTTTCTTTTTAGACTCATTTCTGTTTATCAGCTTAGCTGGTCATTCCAGATCATCAGTTGCTCAATGGATCCAGTTGCATTGGTAAGATACTTCATTTCTCTTTACCTCATTGTTTTCTTCTGTAAAATGGGCATTTGGTAGCACCTTCCTCATGTAAGTATTAAATGATGTAATTAATAATGCATATTACATATGCATTTTGCATATTACACATGATACATATGTATATGTACACACACATATATATATGTATGATGTTTTCAGAAGTGCCTGCTATGTAAGTGTTCAGCAAAAGCTGGTTTTTAATCTTTATTTCTCAATATTAGGAAGAAACTCACTAATTTTTTTCCAAACATGGCCTTGCAATGTCTTAAAAAGTATAAAAAACGCTGATATTCAAGAAGGAATGCTCCCTATTATGGGTTATCCCTTAGTCACTACAGACCTCTCATCCTTTAAATGCCATCAAAATGCCCAATCCTAAAAGCATTTGAACTAGATAAAAAGAAGCCAAGTCATGGGATCTTGACATCCAAAAAAACTCCAGATTCCACTTGCCAAAGTCCATGTCAAAACTCCTCTTTGGAGGTTTGCCTAAGCCATTGATTTACCTTTATAGTGACTTCCCCCCACTCTGAGTTGTTCACATAGAGACTGGATTTGGACTGTTGAACTAGCCCCATCATCAAATTCTGGTTTCAGTCGCTGCCCTAGCTTAGAAATTATAGGCAAGGGGCGCTGCCTACTACCACCCAACCCCCCTTTCCCAGAAAAAAAGGGATAAGACATCAATATCTTTTCTTTCTCCTCAACTTGTCTTCAACTTCCTACCCTTTTATTATTTATTAAAATATCTCTACAAGTGAAGCCAGAGGATGCTTGGATTGCTATGGTTTAGAAATGCCAGCCAAAATGGTAAAGGCTAAGTTGGAACAATTGACTAAGAGGAGATCCTTGAATTAGCAGATACCATTTATGACCTCTTTTGTCATTGGAACTCAGTGGAGACTCTATGTATGGTGTAGAGAAAAAACAAAACAAAACAAGAAGGTCTGTGAATTTGGTGATTTCTGACTCTGCATGTTGGCTTTGCCAATGATCAGACTTGTGATCTCAGGTCGCTCCTCTAAATGTGGGTATCCTCACTTGTCAAAAGAATATCTGCTACCTTGTACGTAGTTGTTAGACATAATAAAAAATGTCAATTACAGAATTTGGCATATGAGAGGCACTCAGAAATGATATCTCTTATTATTATCTGGAAATACCAAGTATTATAACAGTAGTCTGCCAAATAAATGATGTTACTATTCAAAGAGCAATCTTAAATATATGAACAAAGAGTTGCTTGTTAATCACTATAAGGTTACTCATGATCTCTTTGCTCCTAAATACAATGCCTACGTTATTTTAGGCCTCCGTGTACTTGACATCTTGTTACCTCTTGTTACTGTAGCCACTGTCTCTGTGGAAAATTCTCTTTACTTGGTTTCCATGGTACAAGGCTGGCCAGAATTCTGATAAAATGCATTTGAAAATTGGCTCCGATCCTGTGCTGAGTTCCGGTTCTTCAACGGGGCAGACTAATGTGATTATCTTCTACAGGAGGAGTGATGGGGTAGGGTGAGATGGAATTAGAAAATGCTTCCACTCCTAGCCTGCACCTTGGGATTTGGGGGGGGGGGGGACTTTTCCAGTTTTGTGTACGATCAGCTGATATCATTTTCACTCTCTCTAGTAATGTACTTTTGTGTGTGTGTGATTGTGCATAACAATTGAGACATATTTTTTTCCATCTAACTCCTAATGACATGACCCTACATTTATGATGAACCTCTAGATTTCAAGGTTGGATTTTTGCATCTCATTTACCATTATAAGCCAGGTATTTAACGGTATTAACTGGAATCTTCATTCATCTTGCATACAGGAGCAGTGTAACTTCAAGATTAGAGGCATGGGCTCTGGAGCCAGATTGCTCAAGTTTGAATGTTGGCTCTAACCACTTAAGTGTGCCTTAATTTCCTCATCTGTAAAATGGGTGCAATTATAGTATTACCTCCTAGGATTGTTGTGGGAATTAAATTTGTTAAATAACGTAAAGCGTTTTAAAGCCGTTCCCAGTACAGAACAAATGCCTAACAAATGCTATGTGTTATTAATATTATTCCACATATTCTCCTTGGACAATCTTTTCCATATTCAGATGACCTTTATATCTATTCCTCCAACCCAGCCCCTCTGGAATTCCAGGCTCATTCCCACCTCATAGTTGAATGTATTCATTTGGATGTAGTCCTATAGACGTCTCAAATTCAACACCGGCAAATCAAAAGACATCATTTCTTTCCCTGAAATGCCTTCACTTTGTGACTTCCCCAGTTCAGGTCATGGTACTGTCATTCCCAAGTAGCTATTAAGCCAAAACCTGGGTGTCATCAAGACCCCTTCATCACCACATTTGCTAGTCATCATGTCCAGTCTTTTAAATATCTTTCCAATATGTCTTTTATTTTTCATCCTCACTGCCTCTCTCTTAGTTTAGGCCATTATTTACTGTTTGAGCACTGCAAGACCCTTGCAAATGATTTCCCTGCTTGCAGTGTTACCTGATTCTGATCCTTACTCTTCATAGGTGCCATAATGAAGACTCTAAAGGAGAACCTGAACCTATTAATCCCTGGACTGAACCTTCCAAGAGGCTGCTAATGTCTTTGATTAAAGCCTCAACCCTTGGTTTTAAGACATTTACAGCACGGCCCAAGTTCACCTCTCTGCCACGGAACTTGACTCCCAATGCCCCAGCCCAGGGAACTACTGGCAGTTCTCTGGATGTACCACTAACTGTCTCATCTCTAGTACTTTGCACATGTGGTCTCTTTTATAGGGAGTGTTCCTGTCCTTTCTTTCTTTTCAGATGATTAATTCATTCTTGTCTATTAGGATTTTGCATTTGATGTTGGTTCTTCTGTGAAAGCTTCTCTAATACCCAGAATTAAGTTAGGGGCTCTTCCTAACTTCCTAACTCTCCCACCAGCACACAAATCAGCCCTGGGTGGCACTTGCACTATAGTCCAGGGACACACTTACTGGCTATGGAGCCAGACTGCCTGGTTGGAATCCCCGCCCTTTCTCTGGCTTGATGAGCCTGGATCCCTTAATCTCTTTATGCCTCACAGAGATATTCATAGTACCTCCCTAGAGTAGGTTGAGAAATTGGTCACAAATTCTTCCTCTCCCTGTGTAGAGCCTTTTGTAATATGACTTTATAATTTCCTCCATCAAGGACAAACTTTCTCCCCCCCCCCCCCCGCCCTTGAATCTGGGTGGGCCTTGTGACTTGCTCTAGTCAACAAGATAATAGTAGCAAATGGGTACCAAGCAGAGGCTTGAGGAGTGTTGAATGGTGTCACCTGCTTTCTGTGGCTGCTCTTAACAACTCTGCAACTATCACCAAATGAAGAAGTTCGGGCCTGTCTGCTGGATGATGAGGGAGCCCCAGTACAGGTGGGGATAAGGAGTTGTCTCCTCTACTCCAACTGCATGACACGTGCATTAATTATATCACTGCCCGCTGACCACAGATGCATGGGTATGCCTACCTGAACACTCCCTTTAGCAGACCACAGAACTGTGGCTAACCAAATGATTGTTATGGTGAGCTGCTAAGTTTGGGGGTAGGATTTTTTATGGCAAAACTAACATAGATGCTCTTATGGGGCTATGAGGATTGGATAAGTTACTACTAATGTACAAAGTGCAGAGTCAGTGATATATAAGCATCCATCCTTCTGGCCACAGTCACTCACTAGCCCGTATGGATCCACCCCTAGACTGCTAGCTCCTTGAAGGCAGGAATTCTGGCTTTCCTTCATTATATCCTCTGTATCTCACACAGTGCCTGGCTTCATACATGCTGAATGACGAATATACATTCTTGACATTTGATTGATAAGCACAGGTGCTGCTTATACATGAAGAAATCAAGGTTCAGAGATAATGAAATGCACCCATTCACTTGTGCATCTCCATCGGTCTGACCACTCTATATTATTTTATTATGCCAAACTTTTATCTACCAAGAGCTTTGGATTTGATAATATCAAAGTTAATGTACTACCAACATTTTCCCAGTAGAATCCTGTTGCTCCTGATGTGTCATGCTCTCTGACTTATCCATGTATCCCTTTCCTAAGAGGGGAAAAAAAAAAATCTTTCAAATAATTAATGAGTTCTGTTTCATCAGACTTTAGTTACACATGAATGAATGGAAGAGAATATTTTGATAGGTGTTCTAATCACTGTGGATAAAATTTACATACTTGCCAAAAATCAATAAGGGAAATAAAAATGACTTGTCATGTCAGATAACTTTGTTATCCAATAGTCTAGCCACCACATGATCTTCTGTCTTTACCCCCATATCCGCCACCCATACTCTGAATTTTCATCGATAACTGAGCCTACTTCCATGTCTAAGGATGTACCCTTTGTTGCATTTCCCCAACCTCTCTACAAATCTGCAAATGCATGTTCTATAGGCACTCACCATTCCAACATAGTTGGAATTTCTTTCTTTGATACCACTTGTTATCGTTGCCCATCTGAAAGAGTCTGGACTTAGGAAGACCCAAAAGCTGAGACTTTGAAGGTTTGTCTTTTTTCCTCTCTTTTGTCCATTTGTTGACAGGTTAACTAACACCTGAACTTGAACATCAAATGCTTCATCTCTTTTGACAAGTGTGCATGTGGCAGTTTCAACATTCAGTTCTGACAGATTGTCAACCTAGTTTTGAATTATCCAGGCTCAGAACTGTGGCAATATTTTTTTTAACTTTAATCTGAAAAAACAATGCTTCTTGTTTTCCCTACAACCTTTCTAATTTATATAAAGAACTTTAATTTTGTAAACACATTTTAAAACAAAAAGAATTGAACATATTTCCCCCAATGTTAATTTATTGAAAAATCTTAAATATACTAAGTTAAATAACTTCCTTATCAGCGATGTAACAGTATTTTGTATATGCACATATAAACAAAGAAATGCAAATTTATCCTGTTTCTTAAAATGAACTTCATCTATTTGAATCAAATATTTGAAGAAACATGATTTAGAATGAAATTTAGTTTTCGGCTCTGCCCAACTTTTGATTAAAAAGAACTCTCTAGAAACACATTTATTTAGTTACAATAAAGTCATTTTTGGACAGTTTCATTCAACTTGCTCCAATAGATACACTGGCAGATTCTTACTCCCCAAGGAGCTATTTTTAGTCTAAATGCAGTACGGGTGAGCAATTAAAGAAAATACAAGGATACAAGGTATAAAGTGGCTTGGAATTTAACAAACCTCTCACCCATTAGAACATACGGTTCAAATATGGAACCTAGAGATATGGAATGTAGGTAAGACCTTTTCAGCATTGATTTCATGAGTGATACTGTAAGTTGCTGCAGAGCCCTCTGGTTAAGCTAAATCTGTTCTGAAGCAAATCCCCTAATCATGTCTCCTGCCACATAGAGAATGGAGCCAGTGGATTTCCTGAAGTCCACAAGTCTGGGGAAATGCAGCTAAACGATATAACAACTTTACATTTATAATATGAACTTACCTTGCATGACGAAGTTGCAAGGCAAATCTGCAGTTCGTTTGGCAGTAATCCAGCTTATATAAACTTGGCAGGACTTAGAGCACCAAGGCTAAAAATGTCAAATGATGCAAGTTTGTGTCCTGGCTGCATCCCATGCTCCTGGTAAAAATTCAAGTAAGTCTCTTACTTGCCATTGGCTTTAGTTTCTTCATCTGCAAAATGGGGATAATGAAATCTGACTTGTGGTAAAAGACCAGAGTGGTAAAAGACCAAATCAGCTAGTGAATATAGAAATTCTACAGGAATGTCAGAATGAACCTTCCTGCCCTAAAATGTTTACATCATTTTTGTCTTATCATGGCATTTTAATATTCCTTCAAATGTGAAGATCTCAAAGGAGGTTATTTCCCTTGATTATTATAATACGGAGAGATCAAGAATTGCAAAGAAATTTGCAGGTGTAGTGAGATGATCAAGGTTGAGGATATTTGCTGCTGAAAGCTTATTAAGCAATAAACAATTCTATCCATTTGAGTAGGGACTGGAAAAAAGTGAAACAGGATTGTTTCACCGTTTTAGTATCTTACTTTATCTTTAATATCTTTATATTACTTTATAAAATATTTATATATTACCATATAATATCTTACTTTATCTTTAATATCTTTATATTACTTTATAAAGTATTTATATATATTACTATATAATATCTTGACCTTACTTTATAAAGATATTATCTTTATGAAGATATACAATACAAATAACAAATAAAGATATACAAACAGTAACAATAATAGCAAAACTTCTCGTATCTAATATTTATTGAAGTGCTTACGATGTATGTTCTGTGTTAAAAATTCGACATCATCATACCACTTAATACTCGGAAGAATTACTGCATGGAGCTATTTTTATAATAAAACATATAATAAAAACCCTGGTGGGGGTGGGGGAATGCAATGAATTGAATTGGTTGTGACTATAACACTAGCCTCAAGTTTGAAGAAACATGATTTAGAATGAAATTTAGTTTTTGGCTCTGCCCAACTTTTGATTAAAAAGAACTCTCTAGAAACACATTTCTTTAGTTACAATAAAGTCATTTTTGTACAGTTTCATTCAACTTGCTCCAATAGATACACTAGCTCCAAAGAAACACTAGCCTCCTCTCATGCCCAATGAGCGCTGATTGCCTCCAAGGAGCCCAAGTAAACTACAACAGTGTCTTACTGAGGAGAACATCTCACATTTTAATCTGCATACCTGGAACCACTTGAGGATGTTTTAAAACGAGGCTACTGATTCAGGAGGTCTGGGGCAGGGCTGAATTTCTAAATTTCTGATGACGTCCCAGATGACACAGATGTTGCTGGATGGCAGACCACACACTTCTGCTGTAGGGTGGTGATTTCTCAGAGTATGGTCTTCAGATGTGTGTTAGTCGGCTCAGGCTGCCATAACTAAATAACACAGACTGTGTGGCTTAAAAAAATGGAAATTTATATTCTCACAGTTCTGGAGACTGGCAAGTTCAAGATCAAGTTTCCAGCAGGATTTGATTTCTGATGAGGGCTCTCTCTTACTGACTGGTGAATGGTTGCTTTGTCCTCACATGGCCTTTCCTCTGAGTAATCTGTCTTCTTCTTATAAGGCCACCAGTCCTATCTAAATTATGGACTTCAGTTGATAATAATACGACATTGGTCCATCAATTGTAACAAATGTACCACCTTTGACTAGATATTAAAGATAATATCTTTATAAAGTAAGGTCAAGATATTATACAGTAATATATATAAATACTTTATAAAGTAATATAAAGATATTAAAGATAAAGTAAGATATTATATAGTAATATATAAATATTTTATAAAGTAATATAAAGATATTAAAGATAAAGTAAGATATTAAAATAGGAGAAGCTGGGCAGGGAGAGGGAATAGAAAAGGGGTATAGGGGACCTCTGTAAACCTAAAACTGCTGTAAACTACAGTCTATTAATTAAACAAAAATTAGATTTCAAGACTTCTTTCCCAAACTCAGTGAATCCATTATGGAGGCTGGAGCACGGATGCTTCCAAACCAACCCTTTAGGTGATTCTTATGTATATAAAGTTTGAGAACCATCAGGTAGAAACTGAAAGCTCCAGTCTTATCATCCGATGAATGTGGCTTCACATCTCAGCAGCACCTCTTCATAGCTGGCTGATCTTGGGCTACTTACCTCTCTGAGTCTTATTTTAAAATCAGGGCAAAAATAGCTCCATGCAGTAATTCTTCCGAGTATTAAGTGGTATAATGATGTCGAATTTTTAACACAGAACATGCATCGTAAGCACTTCAATAAATATTAGATACGAGAAGTTTTGCTATTATTGTTATTGTTTGAGTCCTGGTACACAAGAAGGAATCGTGCCGAAAGAAGGGGCTTTCAAAAAGGACCAGACAGTGACATAGGTAATAAAAGATCAGGACAATAATAAAAGTAATCCTAGATGCTTCCACAACATTTCAAGTTTTATATATAGCTTTCACTTTCATTACCTGACTTGATCCTGACAATGAACTTGTGAAGCAGAAATTCCGCTTTTAACAGATGAGGAACTGAAGCTTAGAAATGATCAGTGATTTTCTGAAGGACACAGAGCTGGGAAATGTCAGAGCCCAGAGCATTCAAATCCTAGTTTTTTGGTGGTGGTACAGTGTAGTAATTAAGTTTGAGGGCTCTTGAGTCGGACTGGTGGGTTCAAATCCCAGAGATCATGATTGCTATTGGTGTTAAATTGGCAAACCAGCTCACCTCTCTGAGTCATAATTTCCTCACTAGTTAAATAGGAATAATCACAGTGCTTACTTTGTAGGGTTTTGCAAAGATTAAATGAAATGATGTTTATAAAATCTGAGCTTAAAGGCTAGCAAATAATGAGTTTACTATTCTCTGCATTTTTTAAAACATTGTTCCTTGAGGGAACAGTATGTATCCATGTTACATGAAGAGTAGCCTAAAGTTAGTTATAGAAAATGTGGGAATGTTTGTGCATACGTCTTGGGGGCTGGGCTGGGGTAGGGGCTAGGATTGTCATAGCTTCTAAGGAGGAGCAATGGGATGGCAGGACATGGTATGGATTAGGAATCCCTTCTCTATCACGGTGCGAGACATCCGCAGTGCCGGTAAGGAAATAATACAAGCCAGGCAGTCACCCTGGCCCTTTAGTCCCAAATATCAGAGAAGACAGTAAGAGTGGCAACAAAAAGATGGCTTTCCCTGTGATATCTGGCCATGATGGAGGATTTGTGTAAAGTGGTTCTGGAAATGAATTTCATGGTAGCCAAGTTCCCACAGGAATATTCTGGAAATAATATATTGTAAACTTATTGAGCGCAGTGCCCACTTTACCTGATTTTGTTGCCTTCTTTACAAATAATCCAGGGATAGACACTTTGTAGGATCAAAACAGACAGATGCTCAATTGACAAGACTTGAGAAGAGAGTTGGCCCCACAAAGTGTTCTGTGTATTTTGTAAATGGAAGGGTTGTATATTGCTTCCCACACTGTGAAGGAAGGTTTGGTAGACCTGTCAAAGAAAGTGCAGTGATGCCTTTTCTTCTTTGAGTCATCCTAACTAAATATAACAATGGTACTAACTCTCATGATGTTGATAATAATGATGGTAGCTCTTACTGAGTTTTTCTTATGTGCCAGGAGCCATTCTAAGCACTTTACATATGTTGCTTCATTTAATCAATTCCAACAGTTAACTGAAGTAGACATTATTTTTGACATTGTAGAGATGAGAAAGGGAGGTTATTAGCTCTTGGACACACAGCTAGTAACAGTTGGGACTGGGATTCTCACCCAGGCTTCTGGACTCTAATCAATACACAAAGGTCGCATTAGATGTCATATGATGGAAAATGATGGAATGTAGAGCTGAGTAGGTGTTAGTGATCATCTAACAGTACAAGTTGTGAGAGTGTTTTCTGGAAAGAGTTGCCATAGAATTAGAGATTCCTGCGTGCCAGGCACAGCCCTAAGCCCTTTACATCTATCAGTTACCGTAACTCTTCACAACAAACCAGTAAAATAGGTACCATCATTATCCTATTGTTACAGCTGATGTAAATAATTTGCACCAAGTCACAAAATGAGTAGAACTAGGATTTGACCCCAAGCATTGGTGGTGTTAGCATCAATCCCCTTAACTATGAACCAAAAGAGAAGTGAGAGGCCTCACAAGACCCCAAGTGAGTCACTCCTGGGATTGGGGGAAGGGGTAGGGCAAGAAAATGTCAGTCGAGACCTTGGAGTAAAGGGCAGGATTTCAGCTGGAGACAGTGTGTGTATGTGGGGGGCGGGGTGTGTCTACAGGGAAAGTGGATGCTTTTGCAAACATTTAGAAATGGCTTCAACCCAAAGGAAATTTGAATTCGTTTTGCTCAGAGAACTGGTCGACTTGACCTTTCTTCTCAAAAGAGACTTCATGCACTTGACTCTTGGCAACACGGTAATGAGCATTTTATTTATTTATTTATTTTCAAGCAGTAACCATGGCCACAAGTGGTTTATTGGTTTGTCTTTATCTTCCCAAACATTCCCAGCCTTGGTTTGTTTAAGAGGGCAGGTGACCATGGGGGTGGTGAGGGATACCTCCAGTACTGCTGCCAGGGAGTCCTCCAATGAAACCTTCCTATGGACGCTTGTCCGAAACGCGTCCCAATCTCCGGCATCCCCAACCCCCCCATCCAAGGTTGCGTTCTTCATCTAGGCCTTGTCCCCGCACACCTTGGTGTGCAGAGCCAGCGTTGCTCAACACGTAGCCAAGTCGCATGACTGGTTCTAGCTTCAGCTGGGAAAGTTTCCTGTCTCGGAGTTCTAGAAGTTCCTGGCTCTCTGCCCGGTTCCGGAGAAGGGCATCTCCTTGCGCTTCCCTGCTGGTGTCCTTCGGACTCGGCCCAACTTTGTGCACCATCTCCAGTCTAGCTGTCCGAGTTGAGACCCTGCGGAATCCACCTGCGCTTTCCCGGCCGGGCGCCGCACAGCAAGAAGGGGTCCCCGAGGAGCCGCTCATAACCCGTCGTCCCCTCTGGTCGCTTTCAGGTCTGGCTGCTCGGTCGCAGGAGCCACCGCGCCAGCCCCCCGGGCGGTGGTGACTTGGCAGCAGGTGGCAGGGGCGGCGCCAGAACGCGCGAGAGGAGGGGGCGCGGCGCTCTCGGGCGTGCAGTGCACGGCGCCCGCTTCCAGGCCGCCCGCGCGCCCCCGCCGCCCAGTGCCGCGCAGCGCCCCCGGCGCCCCCCGCCGGCCTCCGCCGCACCTGCAGCCCGCTCTGCGCGCCCTGCCCGCCGCCGCCGCCGCCGCCGCCGCCTCGCGCTCCCAGCGCCGCGGACGCCCCGGGCCGAGCGGCGAGTGAGCTCCGGTGCCAGACCCGTCAACACACGCCTCTGGGCCGCCGACTCTCGAGTCTCGCTCCTGCACCCTGCGTCCCCGAAGATGAATGTGAGGAGGGTGGAAAGCATCTCGGCTCAGCTGGAGGAGGCGAGCTCCACAGGCGGTAGGATGCATTAAGCATGCGAGCGGGCGCCCCTCTTCCCCCTCCTTCCTTCGCGAGCTGAGACGGGGACCCTTTCCTCGGCTGGGGACGCTTGTTGCCTTTGCTGCATGAGAGACGGCCACCCAGGCGGGACTGGAAGGGGAGGTGGGAGCGGCAGGAATGGGGGTGCCAAGGGGGGGGTGCACGCAAGGTCCAGGTCGGGAAGAAGAGCTGTTTGAAGTGTGTGTGAAACTCGCTGGTGGCGGGGTCCCCTGCGATCCGATCCTGTGCCTACTTTTGCCTTCTCTGAAAATTTCCCATGTTGTTTATGCATCTGCCAGATGACTGCAGACCACACACTTCCTTCGCCTAACACCTGGGGATAAAAGAACTGAAATAGTATTGAACCTCTCCCTCCACTTTTTCATTATGCTCCCAAACATTTCTTCATTAAAACTCTATTTTGGTTCCCTGGTAACATACAGGCGGGAATGTTTCTCGGGTCAGATTCTTCAGCAGGAGCGTGCGTCTTGTTTTATTGCCAGCTTCAGTTTAGTGTGTTCAGAGAAAATGGTCTTCAGTGACACTTGGAAATAATTTATATACAGTACAACCTTGGAAAGGTACCTGGCCCTCTTGTACAAGGTGTTTGGCTTTCAGAGTATCCTGTATTCTGCGAAAGCAAGGGAAGGACATGTTCTGATGAGTTTAGTGGGATCCATAGTGAAACAGGGGATGAGACATCACGCCCCACCTCCTCCTCACCCCTCCCCCCCCAGCACCTTCGGTTGAATAGGTTTGTTTTTAGGTGGCTCCCATGTGTAAGATCTTTAGAGGAGCCATAAACATAATGAAGGGGGTTGCAGGACATATGAGGCTAATCAAGAGCTGGACATTTCCCTGGTTATATAAGATGAGGGGTCGTAAATATGGCTCTAGCATAGTTTGGATTTATAGGATGATACACTTGGACTTGAGTTGCTGGGAAAGAGGTATTTCCATATTCTACCTGTTTATATCCAGGGAAATGGAGTCACTTTGGACAACTTGAGTCTAACACTAATTTGGACATTGAGATATGGACATTTTTCCCTTTCTTGTCTTCCCTCTAGTAGTTAAGGTCATTGTAACTGGGAGGACACTAGTCTTATTTGACCGTGACATTTTAAAGAGAAAAGTCTTGGCCTTTTACAGGCTGGAAAAAAAAAGAATATGACCATTACCTCTAAAGTCCCAATTTTGACCTGTACTGATGTTTAGTTCTGGTTTCACTTACGGCAATAGTTCACTCGTTATGAACCAAGTATGTCTAGGATATATTTTATGAGGAATACTGAAAATCGTTAAGAAATTGGATTTTTTCCAGAATGGCATTTTAAGTGTAGAGGGCTAAGTAAATCGTTAAGTTTATAGGGTCTCTGTCTTTGCTGTATCTTTGGCTAAGAATAGGGTAGAGAGCTAGCTGTCCTTTTAGGAACTGCACTCATGCACGAGACAGTGGTGGGAACTTGAAGATAGATCAGTAAGAAAGTCTGGGGGAAGGGGTGGCTTTCATTGTTCCACTACTCACTGATAACAGCTTTTTGGCTGGGCCTAGTCTTTAATTGGCCAGATGGGGATTGAATCAGCCTGTCCAGCCTATTCACAGTGCCACAGGTGGCCATAATCTCTATTTGTTAGATAAAATGGAAACAAAGATGAAATCACATCTGGGGAATATGATACATTTAAAAAAACACTTTTAGTACCACTTTTAAAATCAGCATGTGTTCATTGTTCCTTTGGAGAATAGAAAGATGTCGATTTATATCTTGGTTAAGGTGAGACCAAAAGTGAAGAGTTTTCTGGTTTCAATTGATTTGACACCTGTTTCTTGAATTGTGTTTGCATGTTTTTAGAGTTAATTGTCATATGAGAAGAATAAAGAAAAAAGAGCTTAGAGCATCTTTTTGTTCTTGTTACTGTTTCAAGGTTAATATTATTTGAGAATGATCCCCTGAATACATAGTCTATATTATTTCCACCAAATATATGCTTAAGTACTTTGGTTATTTGTGCTCAGATATAGGGTGGTCTTCATTAATCTTGGGATAAGGAAGGATTGTCATTTTTAAAGGTTTGAACTCTACCTTCAGTTCTTGTTTTTAAAACAATAGCTCCTGATTTCATGTTTTCTTTCAAACAAGTGAGACATTTACATAACTTCCAATATGACCATGATGGTTTTCCCTTGAATATATATGCCTCTTGGGTGGAGGTTTATAAAATGATTTAATCAGAATTTTTTTTTTTTTGAAACAAAATTTAACTGGAGGATTGGACTGAGAAGAATGAATGAAGATGAGAGGGAAATCAGGAATTAGAGAAAAGTATGTGTGTGTGTGCACTTGCGTGTATATTTTATGACCTGATTTTAGAGCCAGAATGCTATGAAAAGTGGTTTGCTGAGAGACGAAGGAGAAAACCACACGAAAGGAAAAATAGGAGGGAAATGTAGGAAAGATGGGAGCAGGGTTGAATTGGGTTACTGAAACTTTATAATATAGCTAAAAAAGTTTTCCCTGATCTCTTTCAGCGGGTAATGTATTTAGTATGCTAACTGATGAACATCACTTCTAAGTCACTGTAGTTGAAACAGTGTTAATGCTAGAGTACAGAAAACGGACACCTTGTAAATAAGTACAAATAGAAAAGGTTTCTTACAAATTGTGGTGCTCACTTTTAGCCTCCCTGTCAGAGCTTCCACATTAAATCAAAAGCCTGCCCAGAATATATTTTTCACGAAATCATCTATTCCTATTATTTTGCTCCCTGGCTATGAAATCAAACATAATCCTGCTACCAGTGGAGAGACAGAGGGAGATGATAATTCAGCAGTATATTTGAAAGAGAATCAGAAATAAGGTCGGAGTTAAAAATGAAAAAAAAAAAAAAAAAAAAACCCTGTAAGATTATTCATCAGTGTCCTCAATTTGTGCCATCTAACTTAAGGATGGCATATGTTATGTGATGTAGTCTACAGCTAAAAGTGGGGAGGGAAATGCATGGATGTTTTAATCACTGTTAGAAGAGGTCATCCAGAGGACGTGACTACTGTCGGGTCCAGCAGCCAGACCAGGGCAATTGGAGGCTCCTCACTTGCTCCCTTGCCCTTGGAATGTATGTTCTGCTCACCATAGCAGGAACTGTTTTCAAGGACATAGCCTTGAGAGAGAAAGGTGTTGCTGAGGCTATCTGGATGGTGTACGTGACTGAGCCCTGGCATAAGGCCTCTATATGAACTTGTAAGTTTCTGGCGGGAGGGGGTGGAAATCTACTTGACTCCAGCTCCCAGGACAAGCCTCCTATATAAGTTCCCTTGCTTATTGCATCTGCCACTTACCAGTCTGGAGTGGTCTGCCCCTTTCTTTGGTCTCCTTGTCCTCTCTGTATGGGGGTCAGTTTCAGATTTCACCCCGGGAAGGTCCGGAGTTTGCAAACCAGCAATACTGGAGTGAAAAATCTCTGCGATTTTGTATTGTTGATAGATGTATGATGGCTCCGGCTGAAGTTTTGTGTTATTAAGGATAAGCCAAACCCAAATTAGTGATTCCATACGGGTAATAGTGAAAAGATTGTGTATTCTGAGTAACCCAGGAAAAGCTTTTTATCACATGGGCATTATTCTGTTTTCTTCATATTGTTAAATGTAAGAAGGTACTAAGAAAATGATATGACCAAGTGTTAAAATTCAACAACCCCTCCCCTCCTTTTGCTGCACTTTTTTTTTTTTTTCTGGCCAATGCTTATGCAGAGTTTCATAAAATAAAGCTGTGGATGGTTTGGAAATTAATAAGCCATGTAATATAAAATGTATGTGCAAGATTTCTGCAGAATCGTAGACCAAATAGTGGTTGAATCTTTTGAAGATAAAGTATATGGTCCTTATTTTTTTTTTTTTTTTGTCCTTTTGTTTTCCTTGTCCTCATGGGTTTTCTAGAACATGTGGATAATATTGCTTTTCAAGATTTCATAGCAGAGTATGCTTGTTTACTTAATAGCCTCCCTTCTTATTTCAAGCAGATTAAAGTGTGTGTATGTGAGAGAGACAGAACGGGGGTGGGGAGGGAAGAAGGATGGGAGGATGAGTGTATATTTTCTTTCATGGGCCCTTGCCATTCTTAAAAGTGGTTTAAGTTTCTATAAGTACACCTGTCATTATAAATTTATTCATCCTTGGGCATTGAATCACCTCTTTATTTTTTAAGACTGTTTATTTGGTTAAAGGTCCTAATGGTCTTTTCTTAATTTACATCATCCCAAGCTCACTGTGATGCTTCGTGTTGTTTATTAACACTCCCTAGAAAATTATGAACTCATGGGAGCAGAGCCATTATGTTCTGTCCCCCCCCGTATCCCCAGCATCTCACACACACCCTCACGTGGTACATCTGCTCAACAACAGATGATTTGTTGAATGAAGTCTCCCTCAGATTCTGTGACTGTGTTATTTTACTTCTAATTCTCTCAGATCTCTTTTTTCTGATCCTTATTTCTTTCTTTGTCCTTTTTGTACAACTTTTCACACACTTCTGTCTTAATTGTCTTCTCCATCTACATTCGCTCTTGAATCAGACTGTGGTCTTGGTGCATCTTTGATCCAGAAGTCTCCTTACTCTATAGCTCTGGCCTGATCCCTTTCCAGTCCATGTCCACGTGCTGCTGAGCAGACATCTCAGCAATTTTTACTAGCACTTTGAAGTCAGTATGTTAGAAAAGACCTGTCCTCTCTTCAAAGAACTATTTATTTTCCAAATTTTGCTAATGGTAGCATTGTTTTTTGAGAACTACAGTTAAAAAAACCCCACAGAAGTGTTTACTCGTCTGTGATACTTCCCACCTTAATCATTGCCTCTCCGTCCCTGTGGAATCAGTCCCCAAGCCTTATTGATTCTATCCTGGCTTCATGTTCTCATCGTACACCCAAGGTCATGTTCTTGTCATTTCCCATACCACGATGGTTGCCTCCTGTCTGTGCTAAGTGCCTCCCCACTCAAAACCAATCAAATTCACTAAAAACTGATTTGAGTCCGATCGTTCACCTGTGCAAAATCTTTTAATGCCTTCCCATTACTTATAGAACTAAAAATGCTGTTTCCTTAGCTTGATAGTCAGGCCTCCCACAGTGTGTTGACAGTCTTCCATCCCAACATTATCTTCCATGACTTATAGGTCTGCACTTTGACCTGCTAAATCGGACACATCTCAAGGTGTACCTACTGCTTAGAATGAACTTTCTGCCCCCACATTGTCCACTGAACATTGTTAATGGTTTCACATGGAATGCCTCCTTCAAGACTCATTGCAAATGCAGTGTCTTTCTTGTGCAGTCTCACTGATTTCTCCCTGCCTCTTCCCCAAAAAATTCTGCTTTGAATTTTCTTAGGTCATTTTTCTTTTATTTTGCCTATCTCTGAATGACAAGACAGAATAAGCTATGCATGTTTGTCTTGTTTGCAGCTGTTAAATGGTAACTCCTTGATGGTGAGGATCATACACGAATTACCCATTTTCATACCCCTAGTAAGTACTGGCACAATGATTCACAAAAGAAAACCTGCTGAAGGCATAGTTCATTGAATTTAAACTGTGTTGTCCAGTGGTAGATCCATTAAAGACCCCAAATTATAATTCACATTCGACTGCTTGTTAAGCCATCTACTGGAAGTGACGTTCCTTTTTGGGTCCCTGTGTTTTCCATTCAGTGGGCCAGGTCTATATGGATAGTGATACAACATCAAAATAGTGCATCTCCGCTGTACGTGCTCTTGCATCCGTAATGCATTGCCACAAGAGTTTATATTGTTTCCGAAGAAGGGTTTAATAAGTACCCGGTGTTTTCTATGTATTTAGAGCAGTAGTCAGGGTTGTCTTTGGATGCTGTTGCTACGACTCTCCTTCATCCTTAATACCTTCCAGACCCAACACCTCTGGGATCTGTAGTCTGAGGGGCCCCCAGTGAGTGACTATGACCTCTTTTGATTCCCCTACAGATAAGAGTGGAAAGATTAGTTAAGTATTCCCTCTGAATCAGGATTGTGATTGTCTATAGTCTGAATTTCATGTTACAGAGAGTGGCCCAGAGCCTGAATGGCTATACCACCATCTACCATCATTATTAGCCTCTTCGTCATTATCCTTATCAGATGGTAAATCTTTTCTATAATTATAGCAGTGACTGTGGAAAGGAATGGAAAAAAGAAACCGGAAACATCACTCATTGTGTACATATCCATTTCTTTCATATCAGAATTCACAGAGAGCATCAGGCTGCATTGGGAGGGAGGTGGGAGGGGGCTGGATCTTGTGACAGCTTGTGCTAAGAAGAAGATGGGGTTCAGCTCTTTTCCTCTCACCTCTGTGGCTGTATCCCTCTCACTGCTCAGTGAGTGTGTCATAGGCCGCTCTAGATGTGTACATGTGCACATGGATTAGGAACTCCGAAAAAGGAGAGGCTCGCAGTGTTGAAACACAAAAGTTCTCCACACACTCGGACAACCTAAGGAATAATTCGAACAGAGATGCAAATATAGAATTTGCCCTATTGAGCACTTGGCCTCGATGCCCGTATTATGGGCTGATATTTTTCCTTCTGAACAAACACAGCTGGTGTGGTTGAATGGCTCTCCCATTGGAAATGCCCTTTCGGATATATTTAAATACCCTTTGGATATATAATTGACCTTTTAGAAACTTTCTCCCCTACGTATTCCACCCTGATTACTTATTTAGGTAAAAACAAGCAATCCACCCATTTTATGACAGCAGTCTGTAACTTTTCAGTTAGCTGGAGTTTGGATTGGCTTAGGGAAAGGTCCCTTCATGTAACTTAGGCAGAATCTGCTCATGAGCAGTGAATAAAAAGTCTTTAGGGAATTAGAACTGGCATTTTTTTTTATCGGTCTTTAAAAAGGTTTTGGAGGAAAAACAGACTTTCATCTCTAGACGTCAACACTCCTTAATATTTTGAAGACTCTTTTGAGTGAAGCAGCTTATTTACGAAGTGACAGTATCTGCAACCCAAATGGCAATCAGAATCAGCTTGGATACAGTAACCACCCCAGTCTATATGATGATGCACTCTCTCTCACTTCTTCGTTGTAATATGGTCTGCGCCTTGTGTTACAGATGCTGAGGTGTCCCCAGGGCTGTCCCCCAGTATGATGATTATTAATTTTTTTTTTTTAAAGATTTTATTTATTTATTCGAGTGAGAGAGAATGAGAGCACGAGAGGGAAGAGGGTCAGAGGGAGAAGCAGACTCCCTGCTGAGCAGGGAGCCCGACGCGGGACTCGATCCCAGGACTCCAGGATCATGACCTGAGCCAAAGGCAGTCGCTTAACCAACTGAGCCACCCAGGCGCCCCTGATTATTAATTTTTAATAAGAGGACACATGACTCCCAAATGCCTTTGTGAGTTTCATAATAAAATTGGGTGAAAAGAGCACATGTAACTATTAAACAGATCTACATCTCAGGATGGCTGTTCTGCTAGCAGCTTTATTTTGGGTTGTACCTTTTTGTAATTTAATGAATTTCCATTAGACTAGCATGAGAAACTACTTACAAAAAAAAAAAAAAATGGTCTTGGGGCGCCTGGGTGGCTCAGTCTTTAAGCACCTGCCTTCGGCTCGGGTCATGGTCCCGGGGTCCTGGGATCGAGCCCCGCATTGGGCTCCCTGCTTTGCGGGAAGCCTGCTTCTCCCTCTCCCCCTGCTTGTGTTCCCCCTCTCACTGTGTCTCTCTCTGTCAAATAAATAAATAAAATCTTAAAAAAAAAAAGAAATGGTCTTGCCCAAACCGTGTATCCATGCTTTGTATATGGTATGTGCTCCAGAGAAATGTTGCAGGAATTGAAGTATCTTCTATGATGGTCAAACGTAAAGGTGGAAATAAACTCTTGTACTCTAGCCCATCTCCATCCTGCGGGAGGGGATTCTCCAATCTTCTTCTTGTTTCTGCAGGGGATTTGAAACAAAAATGAAACAATAATACAGAATGAACAGGCATTTCAGAAACGACCCTGCAAATCCAGTCCTGAGGGCAAGTTTAATTTGGAGAGGGGTTTAATTGAGAGAAATTTTAATTTAGCTTAGAAAGGTAAGAACATGTGAAATAGCCAGTGAGTAGAAGGTCACTGTTCCTCTTTCTCTATTCATAAAATGGTGGTAATCATAGCCACTCCTAGATTATAGGAATGGATTCTGTAATGATGACATGAGTTTAATTCAGCAAATATTTGCAAAGAAACTCCTTGGTGCTGGGATCAGTGATATGTGGAGTTGGCCTTCAGGAAGGTTACTGTTTATTCAAGAGAGATTTACTGAGTATGTACCACGTGTGTGGCTGAGTAGGGGAGAAAGGTTACTAAACATGTGTATTTTAAAATATTCATCGCCGTAACAGAGGCAAGGATGAAATGAGATGGATGCTGAAAAATGAGATTATGTCTATTTGGCATAGATGACATGCCCTTCCAAGTGAATGCAGTGAAAGCAAACGGTGCTATTGAACTTGACCTTTCTTTCTCTGGGGTCTCACAGAATAGAGCTATTAAAAGAACTGTGCTCACGATCCTATATTTGTTCTCTTGCCCAGTTTCTTCCTGTCTTCTATCTTTCCATCTGTAATATGGGTTTATCTGTTGACCACTTAAAGACCTGATGTTATCTAAGCCCTTTTAAAGATTTTTAAGAGCTATTATGCTGGGAGTCTGAAAAAGTGCACTTTTTTAAATCATAAAACAAATATGATTTTGAAGCTTGGAGAGTACAGAATGAGTAATAACTTCTGTTTAAAGATAATCATAAAGTAATTGAACATTCCCTGCTCTCTTACTGCCGGTTTAAATAATGGTCTGGTCAAGGCGGAGGCATTTTAAATTAGTGTAGAATTTTAAAAATTAAGTAGACTATCACTCTAATTTTTAAATTTAATTTTGTCCAGTCAACCATTGACCATAAGAATATTATACCTGAGTTAATATTGTGAGCATTTGTGAAAATCTGATTCTGCCAAACCTTTCTCTCGCATTTTCCCCAAGAATTCTTAAATCACGCTTTCCGTGCTATTTCCCCAAACTCCCTTTCATTGGAAGCCAAGTCTCTTCCTACTGAGATGCACAGTATTATCACAATCTGTTCTCAATTCCCTCTCCTTTCAAGGTCCGGTTTCATCCATGTTTCCTGCTGAAGCTGTGATCAGAGGGTTGGTGCAGGCTCTGAAAGACAGGTGCATTATATTAATTTGAAGGTGGTGGGGAGGGAAACCTTGGGGGGACAAGTATAAAATAATGAGCATTCAGAACCAGGCATTGAGAAACATGGAAAAAGAAAGCCGAAGACCATAGAATACAGCCGTACGCAGGGAAGGGAGTGAGGGACTTATCCTGCTGTGTGTTTGTAGAATAAACTCCATTTTTGTTGGAGGCATTGTAAGGTAGTTTTTAAAAAGGCAAAACATCTAAACTGCAAGGCTAGGAATAAACACCAGCACTTCTGATGTGATTTAAGTACCGGATTTGCAGCTGAACCCTATAAGCCTTCCTAGTCAGAGTGGGGGATGTAGATTTCAAATGAAAATTAGTCATTAAAATAACTTTCAAAATTGTTCAGCTCACAGGATACATACTGACAGTGCAAAATCTACAAACACTGAACTGGGAAGATTGAACCATAGACATAATTTGTTAGAAAGATGGCAATTTAAAACAGTTACATTTATCTTTGGATCCCTGAGCATGAGATTTTCATAAATATCATTAGAATAGAATTTCAGATCTCAAGCAGTGACAGTTATAACTTTGGACTTAATGCAATTTGTTTTGATGGTTTTATAAATAGTTTTGAGGATGTTGTTCAACAGTCATCCATTTAAAACATGTTTATCAGTTACCTATTGTAAGGAGGGACACTGCTGGTAAGTATTTCCGAATAGAAGAAGGTAGTATTAGCTGTTTAAGGTCTAGGAATTAAGCTTTTAAATCCGGTCTTCCTTCTCCATCCCAGAATTCTACTTGATCTGGATTGTGTATTGATTAGGTAGAGCATGTTAGCTTACCTTATTTTCAAACACACTTGCTAAATACCTTCACAGGACCCGAGTGTATGTCCTTGAGGGAGGATATTGGCAAGTCCTGGTCTACTATGAAATAATAAGCTGAAGGAGCACAGAGTGGACCTTACATAACCACATGATTTGTTATTAAGTGAAACTGGTTTCACAGAGTCACATAAAATACAAAACAAACATTACACAGAAAAACAGCATTAACCTATAGACTAGATAATATTACTACTCCCCATGTCAGTAGAGGATTCTTCAAATGTGAGCCAACTTATTCTTCTGTAAAACATATACTAGACATCTATTATTTGTCAAGCATTGTTCTAAGTTCTAGAAACATGTTAACATCTATTATTTGTCAAGTGTTGTTCAAAGCACTAAAATACAGATGAAACTATCCCATGGGGAGCCCTGAGTCTAGTTAAAGAGCTTGACATGGAAGATGGTGATTAGCACATAGAAAGTCCTATGACAGTGTCCAGCATGGAGTGCCTTGGCAACATAGACATGAATCACTCATGCAGGCTGAATAGGGTCAAAAGATGCTCCCTAGACTGGATGGGACTGGAGGATGTGAAGGAGTTCTCCCGGGCCAGGCTGCAGGTGGGATGATGGATGTTTGAGGTGGGGAGAGCTGTGAGTCTGTGGCTGGTCCTAAGAGAACATATGGTACAGTCAAGGAACAGTGAGAAGTTCTGTGTGTTGCAGTGAAGCCGGGGAGTAGAAGGGAGCAGTGAAATGGGGCCTGGAGAAGGACCCAGCGTCAGGACAAGAAGGCAGTGGGGACCACTGATAAATTCCAGTCAAGAGCACAGTGTGATCACATTTGCCTGTTGGGAAGATAACTGCAGTGATTGGCAGATCACCAGATCAGTGATATGGCGGAGAGTAGAGGGTGCATGTGAAATAGAGGACAAGACCAGCAGGGATTGATGCCAGGTGGTAATTGGGGTTGGGGGAGAAGGAGGAGCCTGGGAAATCTAGATTTCTGGGTTGGGTCACTGATAGGCAGCATATATTTACTAAGATGGGAAATATAGGGGAAGTTTAGTTGAAAGGAAGTGAGATCCATTTTGGGACTCTGAAATTTAAGGCCTTCTTTAAGGAGACCTTCCTCCTTCAAAATGGAGACGGTGTAGTTACTGGGCTATCTGGGCCTGGAACATGAGAGTGAGATTGGGTTCTGCAGGCAGTGGGGAGCCAGTTGAATTTAGTGAGGAGTGACAGAATGAGGAACATTAATTTTACATAGCTGTGTAGGATGCGTCGTCGATAAGGATGTCATTAGGAGGTGGTTGCATTAGTCTAGGCAAGAGACAACGTTTGCACAAGGGTAAAGGCAGTAGGAATGGGAAGGGTGGGAGGAATGGGAAGGAGAAAGATGGGGAGATTGGTAATGGGGACCTCGTGGTGCCATGATGAGAAGCAAGGAACACAGGAGGAAAACAGGTTTTCAGGTTTTGGAGGGATGATAACACGCTCATTTTTAGAAATATTGATTTCGACTGGGAAAGAATCCAGGTCAACTGTCCCAAAGGCAGTTGGATTGTGGATTTCAAGTTTAATTGATTTCAGGGAAGCACACATTTATTGAGCATCTAGTGTTGTGACTGGTATCAGGAATAGAGAGATGAATGAGGCATGGCCCTACCCCCGAGAAGCTGGCCAGCAAACTAAGCTGGGGACTCAAATGCAGGAGCCAGCTGCAGAGAGCAAAGGTAATTAAACACATGACACTGAATAAGGGGCAGAGTCTAGGATTAGTACCATGAAGAAGAAAGGTGAGCGATGGATATAAAACCAAGGAAACATGTCATAGTTGGAGAAGAAATTGGAGAGGAAGATGTCATGGAGGTCATGACATGACACATGCTTGCCGACTCATGTGGAATACAAGAATTTCAAAAAGCCACAGCGAGTGAATGGAGTGAACTGCTGCAGAGCATTAATGGGGCATGAAGAATGGGGTCTCAGAACAAGACTCTGGATCAGAACTAGGGTTCAGGCACTATGTCTTATCCTGTGTAACCTTAGGAAGTCACATGGCCTCTCTGTAACTTAGTTTCTTTACGTGTACCTGGAATATTCTTGCCCCATATATCCCACTGACTTGCTTCCTCACTTGTTCAGATCACCATTAAAATAATACTTCTCTGATGACTTCATCTGCTCTAACAACTCACGTGTGTCTCCCTATTCCCTTGCCTTATTTTACTTTCATAGGTTTTATATAATCCTTCAAAGAAAAAATTATGTACTAGAATATCATTTATATATACTATGATACTTATATATATGTACCTATATTTTGTGTATATTTATTTTTTAGTATTTTCCCTGTTAGAATTCAGTGAAATGTGTGTTGAATGGCAAATCAATGAAGAGGACTCATTTTGACAGATTGTACTGAGAAGTAACTGAACTAATGTCTGTAAAGGGCTCAGTGCAGTGCCTGACAAATAGTTAGAGCCTGTGGGTTGAGGTCATTTACATGATTATTTTGACTTGAGAAAAAGTTCTTTTAATCCTAAGGATGGGAAGTCAGGAGAGTGGTGAGATTGGGAGCACATGGGTGGTTCTGGAGGGAGGGAGTTCTGAAGAAGGGGCACTTACTCTCTGGTAGGCATAATCTTGCTCTCTGATGCAGGAGGGAGGGAGGCCACGCTGGCGTGACGTGCTGGAGAGGACACTATGGAGGGGCTGGGCTGTGCCCTGGGCACTGAGTGACCAGTGGGGCTTAGAGAGGTTGTAAGGGACCATTTAGTAGGTGGCAGGAAGGGATCTGTGGGGCCCACAGTTTGCCTGGAGGAGATGGTTGTCCCGAGAAGTGTCGAGGCTGAGAAACGAGATTGGGGAGAGTCTCAGAAATGTGGATTTGATTCAGTGAGCAAGAATTCAAGATTTCACAGGAAGATGGTGGCGTAATAAAAGTGACACCTTTGGAGGATTTGTCTTATCTTGCTCTACAGGAAAGATTAAGGAAGGGGGAGTGTTCAGGTGGAAAGGTCAGTTGAGGAGACATTGCATTTGTCCAGACTGTAGCAGGGTTGGCCAATTTTGTAGGGGGGCATGGTGGTGGTGGAGAAAATGAATTTGGCAGATTCCTGCGGCATTATGGATGGTTTTTGTAACTGATTGACTGTGGGCATGAAGTTAGGTGGGAGACCAAGGAAAAGCAGCTCTTAATCAGGCTCAACACTCAAACTTTGGCAACTGAGGAAAGGCCTTTTCTTATGCCGCTGGGAAGTTATTATCCAGAAGACAGAAGAAGGAAATTGTGTGTCTGTGTATGTGTGTAGGGTCAAAAGTTCCACTTATTTGGGGATACTGGAGGGATATCTTGGTAAGAGAGATACTGGATAGTTTTAAATACCCTTTTTGTTGATAAGTAAATTCAGGCTCAGAGAGGTTAAGCAACTTGTCCAAAGTCCTACAGCTAGTGATTAGGATAGTGGAGATATTAACCATGGCGGTATTAATTAATACACAGCCTGTACTGTTTTCTCTCTCTTGCCTGAGCAGGGCGCTCTGGGCTGACCTCATGTGGTTCTGGGAGGGCTGGGCTCAGCTCAGCAGAGAGTGTGCCTCGTATCCAGTTGGGTGGTAAATAGGGTAAAGGGCAGATGACCTGAAAAATCTCCCTGTGGATTTCTAGATTACATCCAAGGTAAAGATCCAAAGCCAGTGCCCAGTCCAAGTGATGGTAGATGGAAGAGGGAGCCTTGATAACCCACCTTGTGGGTTGGGGAAAAAGAACCATTGGTGCTTGAGGAGTTTGAATGTCAATGAAAGTAACCTGCAGGGCCTCCCTGAGCCTGAGGGAAGGGCTGGGTGGAAGTGACTCAGGTGGGCCAGCCAGCTCCAGGTGAAGGTCTGGGGAAGATGGGGCTTTGAAAGTGCAGTGCATAGGGGAGCCTTTGTTGGAGCACGTTTATGATTGCCTCCAAAGACATGATTTTGATTCAGAACGTTCTACTTGTGTAGCTGCCTTCCCCCCTCCCCCCACCCTTCCTCCATTGCTTGATCCTGCATCCACATCTCCAACCCACCCTGCAGGGCACAGGCAATCTTGCTGAGACTAACCAACTGAGAATATATCGCAGTACTGCAAGCGGTGAGCTCCAGCCATCCTCCTTCCTGCCAGAATAAGTCATGAATCCTTTTCATACTGTTCCTTCATGAATGCAGTTTTAATTAATTGCTTGGTGTCTGCCAACCCAGAGTAAGGAGACTGTGCACAGTTTCAGGACCCATAGGGACACTTGTATATTTGTTGACCAATGGATAACGGAATGCCTTTAAATTTATAAATAAAACGGTCAAATATTTTTATAACTATTAGGTAAGCTTCCTACCTCTGCCATCATGGAATGCAATAAGCAAGCACTTGCGGAATTCAGAGAAATTCTTTCTCTCTGGATCTCAGGGCATATTTCACTCAACTTCACTCCAATCAACACAGTTATTTAGCATGTCTTAGAAATCAAACATTGTTCTGGGTGCTTGGGGGATACAAATACCTTCTCTGTCCTCACAGATGGCTAGCAAGGAAGGAAGACCTTCAACAATGCATTAGCAGCATGCTGAGAATATTAGAACAATGAGTAAAGGATGCTACAGGAGCATATGGGAAGGAAATGGAATATGTCTTAGGAGTCAGAAAATAGTTCCTTAAAAGAGTAGAAATTAAGCTGACATCTGCCTGACACTCAGAGACAGAAGCAGGAGTCGAGAACAGACTTCAAGACCTGAAGAAAATCTGAAAATTAAAAAAAGGACAGAAGATAATGCTGAAGAGGGAGACAGGGCCAGATGGTTGAGAGTTTAAGGCTTTTATTAAGGATTTGAACTTAGTCCTATGGCAATGCAAAGTAATTGGAAGTTTTAAGCAGGGCAACAAGTTAACCAAATAGCCACATCACATCTTGGTTCTTCCACTCAGCGAAAAGCATAGGGCTGTTATCCCAATGACCAGCAAACCATTCATCATGGCTTTGTATTGCCAACTTCTGTGGAATCTGGAATTATTTTCTCCTCTAATCTACTTTTTTTTTTTTTTTTCCCCATTTACCTTTCTTCTCTGCATTGCCTAACCTCCAAAACCTGACTTTGGTCTGTTACTTAGACCTCCTTGCTAACCTTTTGGCATCTAGAACTTGGCAGTCTCCAAAGTGTTTTTACCTTGTGCCCCCATCTGTAAAAAAAAAATGTTGAGCATGTACCTTCATTTTTATAGATTTAATCATAAGCTATACACCTGTAGTTTAGAAGCATGTGTACTAATTATTAGTAAAGCTTAACTCCTTTCTTAGATAATAAACATGCTAGAAAGTAATATGAAACTCAAAAGGTTTGATCCCAGTGACCTCTTGTGCAGGGCACTTCTGTTTATCCTTGACTAGTATAAAGAGAAAAGTCTAATATACTAGATTTTAGAGCCTAGGACAAAGCAGTTAAGCAAAGAGTGGTGAGGAACTATCAGTGATAGTTTTATTAATAGCTAACTTCCAGGGCCCCTGGGTGGCTCAGGCGGTTTAGCATCTGCCTTCGGCTCAGGTCATGATCCCAGGGTCCTGGGATCGAGTCCTGCATTGGGCTCCCTGCTCAGTGAGGAGCCTACTTCTCCCACTGCCTCTGCTGCTCCCCCTGCTTGTCTCTCTCTCTCATTCTCTCTCTCTCTCTCTCTTGTTCTCTCTGACAAATAAATAAAATCTTTAAAAAAAGTTAACTTCCATTATATTTGTGTGTTCAGTTATAGAAATATCAAGTGTTAAGTGCTGCTACCTTGCCATGCTGTTATTAGCTATGCATCTTTCCTCAATGCTCTAGGCGAGTGGCCTCTGTCCCCATCCCCATTGAGAACTTTTTTACAATGTTCAGTCTCTGTCTTGATGGGTGTCTGGCACCCTTGTTCTGCATTCTGAGTTTCTGTTTCATTCATCATAAAGGTACCAGTTCCAGAGAAGCCTCCATCTCTGTGTACAAATACTCAAATACTTACATGAGACCCACATGCGCTAGCACCTGTTAAATTTAGAAAGATATGCAATACAGGTTACCAGCTCTAACATATGGGCATTTTCTTCCTCAACCACAGAGAGCTCATCTGTTGTTCTATTTCATGAATCCATGCGGTGTGGGTCTGACGCCTGCTGGTTCGCAGGGAACTAGGGTTGACATTGTCTACCTGACTGTCACGTGTGATTGCTTGCCCTCTTGTGCAGAGGTCCCTACAGGCCTTCATGAGAAGGGATAGTTTTATCGAAAAAGACCGAGCCTTAAGTATTTAAAGAACTTATAGTATGTGCATTTTTGTCTGCCTGGTGCTTGCGGTGCTTGCAACGAAGTGAACGATGAGATCTATTTGAGGGGATGAGCTAAGATGATGCACAAAAGCCACCGTGGTAATAGGTGGTAACGTTCTGAATTCATGATGGCCTTACTGATGATTTAAACAAACATCTCTGAATCTCGCCTTAAATTGATGGCTCGCAGTTGAGTGCTCTGGAATTTAGATCCCAGGAATGTAGATGTTGTCTGTTTTGTTCACTGTGTATTCCCCATGCCTTGAGCAGAGCCTTCCAATCATAAGGCTCTCAAATATGTGTTGGATGAAGAAACCATCACAAAGATCTACCTCCTCCTTGCTGTCCATTGGGAGAGAGGGGTATATCATTCTCAGACCAGTGTGACTTCAATGCTAAGGGAGAGCCACGCACAAAGTTCAGTGGGAGCGAAGGCACAGGAATAAGTACCTGCCTAGAGAAATTAAGGAACCCTTAAGGAAAATGGCATCTCAGTGAGGTCTTGAAGTGTGCTGGAGTTTAATCCAGTGACAGAGAAAAGGATTCTGAGGTCATAGGAAGAGCGTGTGCCAGGGCTCAGATTTATGTGAAAATTCAAGCCACCTTCAGGGAATGGTGAGAAAATCCACGTGGCCTGAATATCGACAGTGTGGGGAGATGTAGCCACAAGCGAGGCTGGGAGGGTAGATGGTGGTAGATTGTTTGAGATGCTGGCATTTATGATTGAGGAGTTTAAATTCAAACCTGCAGGCAATGGGGAGCTATTGAAGGATGTGGAGCAAGGGAATGGCTATTATTTGTGTTTTAGAAAGAAATAATGGAGGTAGTTCCTTAGAAGGCGAGGGGACTAGTTGGAAAAGCTGTGCAGCCTATGTGGAATGGGAGATCTGAATTAAAGCAGTGTGGTAGGTATAGAGGAGGTGTGAGGCTGAAGGGATATAGAGCAGTTATAATCAACAAGTCACTAAGCATTGCAATGAAGGCAGGAAAAGTAGAGGTTAAGAAAATGTCCATGTGTCTAGCTATACCCTCCAGTGAGAATTCTTGAGGATATGGCTGCTTTGGGACTTACTGAAGGTAAAGTGCTGGTGAAGAAGGTGGGAAAAACTAGCTGGCCACTGGGGGCGTGCATCTAGATCTCAGGAGAGGCTAGAACACAGATTTAGAAGCCAGGGCATTGCAGGTAAAGCCATGAGAACAGGGGAGAGAACAGAGCTCAGAATGGAATCCTAGTGGGCACGGTAATGCTAAGTTGGCTGCTCCAGGGGGAAGATGCCAGCGAAGGGGTCAGAGATGGCCCATATGGGAAGGCAGAAGGAATGACCGCCAAGAGTAGTACTGCAGATGCCAAGGGAAGGAGACTCTTCCAGTAGTGGGTCAATTATTTTAAGTGCTTTGCATGGTTAAGTAAGATGGGAACTGAAATGATTTGGCAATCAGGAGGTGGGAGCAATTTAGCGGGGCTGAAGCCAGATGGCAAAGGGTTGAGGTGTGAGTGAGGGAATGAAGAGAAGCAGGTGTAAGCAGCTCTAGTAAGAAGTTGAGTTGTGAAGGAAAAGGGGGCGGGGGTAGGGCAGCTGCTGGAGGGGATAAGTACCGGCAGATTCATTTTGTCCAGCAGGAGACATTTGTGCACGTTTTAGGCACAGACCTTGACAGGGCAGTGCAGACCTATGGTCCGAAAACACAATAGAGAGAAGCCTTTCTCTGTTATATCACCGTTGTACCTGGTTTATTCCATATAAGACACTTACCGTACTGCAATGCAATTGTCTATTTAAATTTCACCCACTTCTGAAACTACGGAAGACTATAAATAATAATCCCCTGAGGATTTCCTACCCAAAGTTGATAGTTAAGCATTTTACTAACTATTTGCTTCCAGCCTTCTTTCCATAAAAGCAATAAAATGTTAACAATACAGTTGTCCTCACTTTTGCCACCTTCCATGTTCCCTTTCTTATCTCCTCTCCCCTGCTGTGAACAACCACCACCACGAATTTGGCGTGTATCCTTTCAATTCATTTTAACATCCTTTGGTCTGTACATGTAGGTACGTGTGACCGGTATGTGATAGGCTTTATGCATGCTCATAGTCCATTCAGGCTGGGTCACCCGTAAACAACAGGAATTTATTGCTCACACTCCCGGAGGCTGGAAGTCCAAGATCAGAATGAGGGCATGGTTAGGTGAGGGCCCCTAACCTGGGTCATGGACTCTTGTTGTATGCTCCCTTGGTGGAAGGGGCTAGAGAGCTCTCTGGGGTCTCTCCTATAAGAGCGTTCATACCATGACCTCACCACCTCTCCAAGGCCCCACTTTCTAGTACCGTCACCTTTGGGGGTTAGGATTTCAATATGTGAATTTTGGGGGATACAGACTTCAGATCATAGCAATGTGTATGTTTTAAAATTTATACAAATGGTGTCTCTTAAGATTTTTTTCACTTAATATTATGTCTGGAAGGTCTAGCTGCAGTGATACAGTTCACTCTTCTGAAGTCCTGAATATTTTGTGTGCAATATTTTACTGCTATGTGGGTTTTCCCTAAGAGACGGAGTTGTCCTGGTCCAGGGGTGGTTTGTTGTTTATATCTGTATTCTCAGTGCCCAAATATTTATTGACTAAATGAATAAGCAGGCAGATGTATGGATGGAATTGGGAAGAAGCTGTGAGCCTCTTTTATGAGGCAGCAGAGAACAGGTTAGGTTTTAGGGGAGATGTCATGCTCACCATGATCATGTTCTGTGAACCAATGTCATTTTCTCAGAAGAGGATGGGGATAAGGATTTGAGCAGAATAGTATAGATTTATAACTTTTAACTTAATTGGGGAGATTATCCCAAACAGTTACTATTTCTATAAGAGTTATACACTTCAAACTCTCATCAATTCTGGGTTTATGAATGACCGGAACTAGAAAACACTATCTAGCTTCTGAAATACTGATTTTTTTTTTTTCCCCCAAATCCTTCTTTTCCTAATTTATATGTTCCTTTACCATTGGGTGGAAATGGCTTGTTCTTTGACTACAGAGTATTTTGTGATTTAAATCAGTCTTAAGGTTTCTGGAAAGCATTCATCCAGCTGTCACTTGGACTCTATTAAAGATAGTTTTTATAGCTGGATGTGATGAATTGGGCTGTTTTGTGTAGTTTAATCTATTCTGTATGTTAATAATCCACCATGGCTTATATGCAAGACCATTTTTACATTTCACAGTCTGTGTCTGAATATTGTGAAGCCATCCGTGAATGTCCAAGAGCCCCAGAACATGTTTCAGAGAATTAGGTCTTTCTAGGCCAACCTGACTATATAATTCATCACTGATCCAAACCAGAGGTTTATTCTCAAGATTCAAAAGGAAAAGCAAACTTTAATATGGTTCAACTAATATATATTGGATGTCTACTCTGGACTAGGCATTCTTCCAGGTGCTGAGTGGGCGAGTGAAAAAGAATCCAAAAATGAAGATCATGTTCTTGCTCTGTTCGTTATACTTGCAACCTACATGGGCAGACTGGTTGGATGATTTTGCCCCAGTAGGTGTCAGGGCTCTGTTTTAGAGTGTACCTGTGCAACTGGGTTAGAGCCCCACATCCACTCCACGATCCTGTGAGTAGGTAGAATCATCCCTATTCTACAGATACAGGGATTGAGGCTGTGAAATGTTCAGCAATGTGCTCCAGGTCACACAGCAAGTGTCAGAGCATGTATATGACTGATTTCACAGCCCATGTCCATCCATCTCCACAGCCTTTGTTCTTTCTACTCTTCACATCTGTCTCCCAGACGTCTCCTAAATGACTGATGGATCTGCTATATTAATTACAAACAAGATCATGTGAGTTGAATATTAAATCTGAAAATAAAAAAGGAAATTGATGATTTGTAACTCATTGTCTAGCTATAGAACTGCAAATACACTCTCTTAAAAACGATTGGTGGGATGCCCTAGCTCTAGAGTGGGTATGGTGTTCCAGATGTTGGAACTTGCTTTCTACTTTTGCTTTCTTCCTAATACCTCGGCCTCTTCTCCTCTATTCTAGTGCTTCTGTTCGGTCCCTGCTTTTTTCAGAGTTCCTGAGTATTGCCTCTCTTCCCAGAGAGTTTTAGGTGGAGAGGTGGAGTGTGCCCCTAGGAGATGCTTTTGTGTGGTAGGGAGAGTAACAGGCTCCCGAAGACATATATGTTTCAATCCCTGGAGTCTGTGGCTGGATACCTTACATGGTAAAGGGGATTTTGCTGATATGATCAAGTTAAGGACCTTGATCTGGGAAGATTTTCCTGCATTATCAAGTGGGCCCAACACAATCACTGGGAGTCCTTAAAGGTGGAGATCCTTTCCTGGCTCTCATCACAGTAAGATGTCACTAAGGAAGGATGGTCTGAGACATGCAGAGTTGTTGCTTTGAAGATGGAAGAAGGGGGCCATGGGCCAACGTATATGGGTGGCCTCCAGAAGCCACAAAAGGCAAATAGGTTCCTCCATAGAGCCTCCAGAAAGGAATCGAGCTCTGCCAACACCTTTGTCCAATGTCCTACCTCGGACCTAGCAGATAATAGCTCTGTGTTGTTTAAAGCCACAAGTGTATGACAGTCTGTTATAGCTGTAGTAGAGAATGAAAAAAAAAAAAAGTTCATGTGGTTATCTTATTGTTTCACTAATATTCTATAATACAAGCAACATCGTTAGAGAAAGAGCCTTGCTGAGGATATGTATTTTTCTAATGCTTCTCAGCATAGGTTCTTAGAGGCAGTTAATAGACTTTAGTAGGCTAATGTGCACAGCCGCGGTTAGATAGAGGTGTGCTCAACCCTGGCCTTGAAACTAAAGTTCTAGGAACACAGACTGTTTGATTTAGCCTTCCTGAGTCTCACTTTTGTTGTTAAGGGGAGGGTTATTAAGAAGTTTAGGATTGGTAACTGTAAAGTTCTTATCCTGGTGCCTGGCACACATTGGCTGTTTAACAAATGATCATAGTGACAATGAAGATGTTCTAAAGTGTTGAATTCCTATCAGTTATTTGAATAGTGAAACCACCTACATTATTAGAATCCACAGCTGGAGCTCATAGTGGCTGGTGGCTGAAGAAGAAGATTTCATGGAAGAGATGGGTCTGTCTTGAGTTGGCGAATTGGCAGCATTTGGATAACAGAAGCAAGAGGGAAAGGTATTTCAAATGGGTAGGTGGGTTGAGAAAGTGGGATGGAGCAAGGCATATTTGAGGGCCGGTGAGCAGGCCATTCCATTGGTCAAGGATTAGCAGAATTTCCTTCGTATGAGAGATCAGAGAGTAATGTGAAGTCATGGGCCACAGGCAGTGGGTAGTGCTGGAGACAGTGAGGTGGCAACAGGCAGAGAGTGTGTGTGGCAGCTGTGGGGGCGGGGGGAGCTCAAGAGAGCATCTATTTCATTATAGTTCTACTTGATCTTCACCTTGCATGATGCTAAAATAGAATTGCACGTGATTGAATCACATAAGGCATTTGGAAGTAGTGTCCTTGAATTTAGTAAAATTTGACTTTCAGGTTGTAATAACATCATGACATAGAAAAACACCAATCCGTCCTTTCATCATTGTCATGTTTGGGAGCATCATTATATGGGATTGAGAAATGAAACCAGTGCAGTGTTTTCCTCTTTTCGTTTATAGAACTCAACTCCTGACTCATTGGTATGTAGCAAATGTCATCAATCCCTCTGTACTTGTCACTGATTTTGTTTCTCTCCACTCCTGACCCCTTTTGCACCAGGCAACACTGGTAGATCTCTTAGTAGTTTGATTGACCTCAATTTATATTATACTTATTCATTTCCATGTCATTCTCTACCACTAGATAATGACTCTGATGTCTCATTTTTCTTTGTATAGCAAAACTCTTGGCACAGTAAATATTTCTTGATTGAATGAAAGGAGAATTGACTCCACAATGTATTTCCTGATTAATCTTAAAACCACAAGAATATAACAGAAAACCCCTTTTTAAAGGCTAAGAAGCTGAATGGAACTTTAGAAAGAGTTTCTCTAGTGCCTAGGAACTCAAAAAACTTCAAATATTTATTGATCATCTGTGGAGTGTCTAGGAAATAGGGACACAGCAATGAGTCAGGCAAGGTCTCTGATCTCAAAGAGTATAGATTCTTTTGGAGGAGGACAGATGATAAATAGATAAGAAAATATCAGCTAGCAATACTTGCTGTGAAAGAAGGAAAGCAGTATGATGAACTGAGAATAATAGGGTGGCTGCTTGAGACTCATTGGCCAGAGAAGACTTGTCTGAGGAGGTGAGCTAGGAGAAGAGTCCTGGATGATAAGAAATGGTCATTTCTGTGACTATCTGGGGGAAGAGCTTTCCAGACAGGTGATACGGCTTTGGCAAAGACCCCAAAACAGAATAAGCTGGGACCATACAAAGATCAGAAACAAGGACAAGGAGATTGGAGTGTAGGGAGTAAGGTGAAAGATTTGAGATGAGTCAGAGCAGTAGGTGGGAGCTAGATCATGCTGAGGACCTAGGAGGCTAGAAGATGATATTTGGATTTGGCTCTAAATGTGATTGGAAACTATTATGAAGGCTTAATGCAGAGAAGTGACAGAATATAATTTACATTTAAAAAGAGCACTCTAGCCAATTTATGGGAAATGCATGATGATGTGGAAAGAATGGAAGCAGGGATATGAGTTGGGAGGTTATTGTGGTATACCAGGGAGGAGATTGTATAGGGTTTGGGAAGTCAAGAGAGAAGTAGATGGATTCAAATCAATCTACCATGTAGGTGGGGTTGGCCAGATGTGCTAATGAGTTGGATGTGGGAAGTAAAGAGGAAATAGGGGTGATCTCTAGGCATTTGACTTTAGCTCCAGCATGTGTGGTGGTATCATTTACTGACATGGGGAAAACTGAGGGAGAAGAAATTGGTAAGGGATTGAAAAACCAGGAATTCAGCTTCGGATATAACCCTTAGGTTTCCATAATCTCCTAAACATCTTAGTGGACATTTCAAGTGGGCAGTTGGATATAATAGATTTTACGGTAAATGTTAGGGCTGAAGATATTAAATGTTTGAGTCTTATACATTTTATTTAAAATTGGGACTGAATGAAATCATTCATGGCAAGATCATGGGTAGAAAGATGAGGACTATATCCTGGGACTCCTTAATGTTTAGAGGTAGGGCAAGGAAGGGCACAGAAAATAATGCCAAGGGTAATAGGTCAGAGATCAAGGAGATGAATCAGCAGAATGTGCCATCACAGATACCAAGAAGGGGGAAGTGATCAGGTTTGTCAGTGCTGCTGAGAATTTGAATTAGTTAGAGAAGTAACAAATACTCTGTTGAATAAAAGAATGAATAAATAAAAACAAGTATCATATTGAGAGGAAATGAAGTAATAAAGAGGCTGAACAAGTAGTTCTAAAATGTCTTCTAAAGCTGGCCTTAAAATTAGAAGTCCAAACTGAGGGTTACAGAAGGGAGGGGGTAGGGGGATGGGGTAACCGGGGGATGGGGTAACCGGGTGATGGGTATTGAGAGCACGTGTGGTGATGAGCACTGGGTGTTAGATGCAACTAATGAATCATTGAACACTACATCAAAAACTAATGATGTACTACTATATGCTGGCTAAATGAACATAATAAAAAAATTAAAAAAATAAAAAAAACGAGAAAAAAATTAGAAGTCCACTGATTGAGGAGACAACACTTATCAGGATATAAACTCGAAGTTTATAAAACTGTGGGATATGAAAATATTAACATGGGATAGAATTAGCCTCTAGGAAGCTGCATTTAAGTGAACAAAAGTAAAGGTATGGTAAACTGCTTGGCATATTTTCAACTGTAAGTTTCTATTGGCATCTCAGTATATTTACCATCCACTGATAATTGTTCAGCAAATACTCAGTTGTATGTAGCACTATTTATTGTGTTTTGTCTATTTTGGTAGGGTTTTGGCCATTTGTATATTCATTAACAATTCTACACACTATATAAATTGAGAGTCAATTCAAAAAATAGCACTTTGTTAAAATAACCATTTCAAGAAGGATAGATAATCTTAAAAGAAGTTATGATTCAGTGATAATTTATCTTCATTGCTTCCTTCTATTCTTCACAAGGGTCCTTCTCCCATATCCTACACACGGTATATGATCAATTTGTGAATTGGACATGTTTTTAACTGTAACAGAAATCTCAATGATAGCATCAATTATAAAGTTGACTTGTTTTCATAACAAGAAATATGGTCCCAGAGTTTCCCATCCTCTTCTTCAATCCCCAGCCTGTGAGTATTTTATCCTCGCATTCATTGGTTCATGGTCACAAAAAGACTTCCGCATTTTTCCAAAAAGAAAAGGAAAATATTTCCTCTTGTCAAAGTATAAAACCCCCTCTGTCCCTAGTGAACTCATTCTTTAGGTCTTATTTGGCTAATTAAATTGCAAGGATGATTGGGAAAGTGAGTATTTGCCTAAGGGCTATAGACAGGAATGTCATGATTTATCTAGAAAAACCAATCATGATTCATTCTAGGAGCCAGGAACATTGCCATTTTAAACATAATTATATTTCTGTTAGCAAGGAAGAAAAGAGAGGGGAATGGCTGTTGGGTAGTCTACTAATACTGACTTCCATGCTTCACCCATTTGGCTATTCCACATTCATATCAGCAGTTCTTCCCAAGCATATATTTAACATTGCTCAACCTACATGGAATGTTCTTACCCTCTCCTTGGCAGTTACCATCCCAGGTGTTATGAGTTATTCATCCATCTGCTAATCTAAGATCCTTGGGTGACTGATGGCCACCTCAATCATACCTGGATATGGATTTCCATATTTGAGCAACCTAATTAAAAGTTAACAGGCCCCCAATATCCTGAATACAGTTGTGAACTGCAATTGGACTCCCACTTAGAAAAGGAGAGAGTGGGAAGAACACAGCAGTCTGAAGTCTACAGAACATACATCTTGCTGGACAAGGATGGAACTGTTAAGACGAAACTCTCTACTGTGATAGTAGACTAAGTTCTTTAGCCAGCCATTGGACAGTCTCAGTGATCTGCTCTTTGGGAGGATCTTTTATGTCCATAACTCCCCTTAGCTCCTGGTCCTGGTTTATAAGCTGTTGTTTGTATTTCTTCACAGTCAACAGCTGAGTAAATGATAGGTAAGGATGCCCTTCATGCAACTGCATAAATATAATGGCGCAGGTCCCAGGTAGTGGAGTTACAAGACTTAGAGATGGGTGGCTAGTGTTTGGGTTTCCTTGGCAATACCTTTCCCTCAGATATTTAGTAGGCTTCCAGTCTATTTTGCTTTTCCTGAAAATTTCATGCTCTAATTACACAGTTATCTTCCTTGGACATAGTCTTAAAGTCAAAGGTTCCTTATTGTTTAGCCTAATGTCTTCTACCCCCAGAAAATGAAACTTGTTTTAAATGAGACATGCCACGATTATTTCTGTCTTTGCTGGTGGAGCATCAACATGAAGTTCATGAGAAAGGACTGTTTCCCAAATCTTACCAGTCCTACCTCCTGCTAAGCTCCAGTTTCCCTTAATCTCTCACTTGAACACGAGGTACAAGAGGATACTTTTCCCATGCAGCAACACTCTAAATTATGGGACTCATAGCACCCAAAGGTCTTCTTTTATCATAGATACATTTCCTTGATTTTTGTTTTCCTACTGCAGTGTAGCCTCATTTTTCTTATAGGACATCTCTGAAGGCTGCAAGATGTGGCCGACATACTTATTTTTTCCTAACACTACCACCGCAGGGGGCTTAAAGTCTGTAAGCCAAGGTCAATTAGGTGACAGTTTGGCATCCTGTTAAGGGTGTTGAATGTCCTAGCCTGGACCACTTGGCTCTCCCCTGTCCTTAAACCAACTAATTACATTCAGCTAATCCACATTTTAGTGTTTCTAAGAACTGCATTCTTTATCAGTTAGTGATATTTTCACCTGTAAGGAATAGCATCTGCTATATCTGTCTGATCACAGAATTTAAGGTCATTTCTCAGTGAGTTTTCTCTATATAGAGAGAAGCTATCTTGTTTTTGCCAATTCTCCATTTGCCAATTTTGTCATTCTCCTTCTAATTGCAATTTGAGGATCTACCTCTCTCTTCTTGGATATAGTGTTAATAAAACTGTCCCTCAAGATGCTTCACCTTCCCTGGAAAAAGGTGGCATCTGACCTAAATTATTCCAATAGATGTTGCATCTATGGAAAAGGAATTTGCAATAGAATGCCACATCAAGGTCACATATGTGTTAGAGAAGCCTAGATATAGAGCAGAGCTCTATATGTAGCTCTTTGAGGTTGGTCATTTTTTTAGCTTCATTAAAGCTTGGCTTTCTCATGTGAAAAATGGGAGTGATACTGGTCTGGGGCATGTGTGTATGTGTCTTGGCCTGTTGTGCTTAAATGAGTAATGCATATAAAGTATCAATAAATAGTAGTTATTACTATTATGAATGGCCAGGCCTGATCCCTTTAGTCTGCACATAGAGAAGGACATCAGGGGAGCAAGCCTGAATGAAAGAAGCCATACGAAGAGTCTGTTGCATCCACTCAGTTGAGAATTATCAAAGGCCTGGTTGATGGCAGAAAGAGACAGGGGAGATGACACAAGAGCAATTTAGGCAGCAGGAAAGAGAATCTACAGTATTCAGTTGACTGTTTTGACTCAGAAGATGAAACAGAGGGACGAGCTTTGATATTGATACACAAGAAAGAAAATCCTGTTTCCTGATTGGTCCCAATTTTGCTCAAGACTGAACTCTGGCCAAGACAAGCTGGGGCACAAGTAGGTCATCTGGGTTGTTATTTGCAGAGTCTTAAAGCCCAGCTTTTCCCTGGAATAGCATTTCCTTTGATTTCTGACGCTGTGATCAATGCTAAATGCTTAAAGGTGGTGATTCTTTGAAAATGACAGACTAACAAGTTCATAAATGAATTTTTCCTCTTAAAGGTAGAATAGGGCATTGATGGCCAGTACACAGATGATGTGAAATATTGATTCCATTTAAAAAAAATGTAATGAGTTAGGGAAACATGTATTCATCAAGAATGTCTGCTAAATGAGCCCATACCTTAAATTGGGTAGGTGTAGGCTGCGATGTAAATAAAGGGAATGGTTCCAGGGAGAAGTAGTCTGAGATTGCTGAAAACAGTAAGCCTTTTCCTTTTCTTCAAACATTTTTCTCCAATACTGATGCTATTACATAGAAGGTAATTGAAAAACAACAGCTGGACTGTAGCATTTTTCTAAGATACAATTTTCATCACCAGATAAGAGATACAGGAGATTTTTTTATTGGTTAAATTGGAAGTCCCACAGGAGAATGCATGGGGAGAAGCAGATATTTTCAGAATCAGACACAAGTGGTGTATATATATATTCATATCTTTACTCTTAAATCCGTCCCAAAATTAACAAAAATAACACTCTGGTTATTATGTGGGCCCTGGGAGGGTAGAAGGGTATTTAAGCCAAATGTATGGAAGCAATGCTTCAAGGACACAGTGAATCACATTGTCTGAATCGGCTGGTAATGGGAAGCTGTGTAGATGGGAGTCAGCTGTGTAGAGCAGCTGGTGCTGTGGGCAGCAGTCTAATGGGGAAACTTCTCTGCAAGGGGACAGACAGTAGCAGGCCTTGCGCACCGGCAACACAAAATCCACACCTGTGGTGTGTTTACAGAGGGCTGACAGGACCACGGGAAAGATATCATTAATATGGTGAAAAACACCATTAGCAAGTCAAGGGAAATAAAGGACGTAATGCAGGTGTGCCGAATGGTAGCCTTTGAAATTCAGTATCTGATACTGACAAGCAGCAGTTTAGACAGATCAGAGAGAAAGATGGGTCTGTAAGTGTTGCGTCCCCAGCCCCGATCACGATGCCTGGCGCATAGTATGCACTCAGTAAATGTTTGTGGAATTGGAATCAGTGTGTTTACATGATGTGCACAGATGTTTATACCTCTTTCCAAAACTGGGGTGGGGAGGTGGTTTGTGGCTACCAGAGGAAAATTGATGAAAGGATAGATGATAAGCAAGAAAGCTGAGAGTCAGAAAGACTGCGTGGATTTAAATTCTGACTCCTTAACTGTATAATCTGAGCAGGTTGTGTGTCCTCTCTGAACTCTTCAGTATCGCCAAATAGGTGTCATAATGCTTACCTACCAGAATTGTTAAAAAGATTGGATGAGATATGTATGCAAAGCGTCTTGTACAAAGTCTGATTCTCAGTAAAAGGTGGTTCCTTTTCCTTATATGTTTCAGTTGTGTCTGCCTTATCATGCTTTTCCTGGATTAGTCTAAAACAGGAGTCAGCAACCTCTGTGGCCAATTCCAGACTGTTTTCGTAAATACAATTTTATGTTCTGTATTTACAGAATACATAAATGCATGCTTATGAATTGTCTGTGGTTGTTCTCCTGTTACAAGGACAGAGGCAAGCAGTTGTAACAGTGTCCCTACAACCTTGGAAGCCTAAAATATTTACTGTCTGGCCCTTTACAGGAAAAGTGTGCTGATCCCTGGTTTAAAGCCAACCTTTTAGGAGAGGTTAAGATTAAATGGGGCTTATTTTCTTTCTTTTCTTCTGTGTATTATTTTCAAATGTGTACCTTGCAATCTGTTTTCTATTTGTTATCTCCCAAAACAAACTTACGGCAGCTTTACTACTAAGCTTTAAGCTCTGTGCGATTTGTTACTCCTTCCTTCCTTCCTTTCTTCCTTCCTTCCTTCCTTCCTTCCTTCCTTCCTTCCGGGGGCCCTTAAGGGGCTGGGTCCAGAGTGGAAGAAGGAAAGTTGAAGCTACTGCCCTCCTGGAGCTCAGCAGGGACCCCGCCCATATATGTAAACAACATGTCCACAGGAGTGTGGATCAACAAACCTCTGAGAAAATTAACACATGAATATTTAAAAGAAAAAGATTTTAGAGACCAGGGTGTGATGAGTATATGGAATTAAGCTGGTCTGGGGGAAGATCTGGGGAGCCCTTTCTAGGTGACATGGGGACAGAGACCCGAATGAGTAGAAGGGACAGCCCAGCCAAGACCAAGGGCAAGAGAATTCCAGGCACAGGGAGCAGGGAGGGGTGGGGGAGGGGGGTGGCACACAGAGACCCAGAGCTGGGAAGAGCTTGGCACCTTCAAAGGCTGAAAGAAAGCCAGCCATACCATAAGTGTTTGGCTACTGGGAAAGATGAGGTCAGAAGTCAAAGGGTTATGTTTCAAAGAATTTTGCATATCGTATAGGGCATACTGAACTCTTCTCCCCCCTAACCCTGTGCACTCATCCACGCAGCGATCAAGTTCTGTCCTTTCTGCATCCCTGATACTTGCCAGACCCACCCTCTTCCCCACCATCCTCACAGCCTTCACCACCTTACTCCTGGATCACGCTCAGTGTTTGCTAATGGACCACCCTGGATAACCTCCCTCCCAACCATCCTCTGCAGGGCTGAGTGCTTGATAGCTGTAATTCATTCCCCTGCTGAAAATCCTTCCCACCACCTTCGGATAAAGTTCTAGATGGTTAGCTTTGCACAGACCCCTGCTTCATGCTCTGACCTCTGCTGGCTCTGGTCTTTTCCTTCACTCAAGCCCTCAGGTTCTAGTTCCTTAAACCTTTCCCTGCATCCTCTTTCCTTCATCCCCCCCGCCCCCCATTCTCTCTTCCCCTCCTAATATTATTTGGCCGATTCCCACTCACGCTTCAGTTTTAGCTCAAGTGTTTTCTCTTCCGAGAAGGCTTGTCTCACTGATGTAGTTCATTCTCTGAGGCCCCCATGACACCCTGAGCGTGACACCACCCTCATTGCTGACCACTAATCCCTCACCTGCCTTGATTTCTTCTGTAACCCTTATTGCCACATGACATATTATGTTTCTCTGATTACTTCTATTATTACTGGATTACTGTATACTCCCCACTTCTGTCTTCTCCAGTCTACTTCCTACATGATATTCAGAGGAGAATTAAAAGTATGGATATAAGATATATAAGATAGTCCAAAGCCTAAAAGAAGTCAGCGTTTCTAACTGAAGTGGAGGGTATACACGTTATGTCATAATGTAATAAGATATAAAACACACAACATAGTATAATGTACACATTTCCCTCTAAAATCATCTTTGCACGGTCTGTCTGAATACCTCTCCACTTCATCATCTTGCACTCTCCGCTTTCCCTGCTAAGCTCTCATCACACTGCCAGCGTGACTTGGCTGTGCCAGGCTCCTTTCAGCCTCAGGACCTTTGCACATGTAGCTTCTTTGGCCTGCACATGGCTGGTCACAACATGTCCAGCTCCTTCTGGGCTCCCAGGGGCAGCTTCTACCCCACTTTCTCAGATCCCCCTTTCTGTGCAGCCCTGTTCCTTCTGGTATATTCTATTCCTTCATTTTCTTTATTTCATTCACAGCTCTCTTATTTGACTTTAAACTTGTGTTTACTTGCATGCTTATTGTCTGCTTCCTACAACCAGATTGTATACTCCAGGAGCATGCGGACAAAAACCAGAACTGATTTCTTCACCATTGCTTAGCTAATACTTGGCACAATGATGGGTGCATAGGCAGTGCTCAGATATTATTGAAGACGTGAATGAATGGAATTGCTTGCACACAATTATAAATAATAATGCAATTCTTCTTTACCCCCAATGACATAGTAAACGCATAGACTGCAGGGACAATACCGTAACCATTTTTGTGTCCCCAGTGTCCATAACAATATTTAGCACCTAGTAGGGACTTGATAAATATTCAGCATGATCATACAACATGGCCATGTTGAAAAGCCAGGCATGTGAGTGATGAGCATGACAGAATGTTGCAATTGTACTTAGAGTGCAGATCGGGGGCTTGATGGAGGCAGGATTCAGACATGTCACCACCTTGTTTTTATGCAGTCCATAAGGAGATCCTTGTGGGTGAATGGGTGCTTGGCAGAGGTTGTGGAATTTGTGAAAGTATGCACCTGCAGAGGGAAAGAGAAATTTTATGTAGGAGAGCAAGAAGTAAAAAGAGAGCATTTGTGTCAAACAGGCAGTGACTGAGGGGGACCGGCAGGCTTTGATGGAATTGGGAGCCATGAAAATGCTAATGGTTGAACTAAAAGATGGAACCCAGCATTGCGTTCCAAGGGACCCCAGTGGAGCTGCTTATGGTATTAGGCAGGGGCCTGGCAGGTCCAAATGTACTACAAATCCCAGACTCAAGGTATGTGTCTGTGTATGTATGTGTGTTTGAATACACACGCTCAGTGGCTATCAGAGCTTAGGAAAACTTTTAGAAAGTTCATCGCAAGAAGTCAACCACATGCATCTCAGGATTGAAGCTATAAAAAATATCCATTCTTTCTTTACGTTAAAGCTCAGGCGGTTCCATTGCATGGGTCAAGATGTTAGAAAGTACAGGTCAGTTAAAATGAGAGAATCTGATAACCAACTTACTTTTTCTTCTTTAAGCTGTTAAAACTTCTTGCAGATCGTATAAATAGATGCCACCCTTCATACAGAAAACCAGCATCTTGTCTCATTGACAAATACAGGAGCATTTGCAGAAGATGTTAGGGGTTGGCTGTCTTTTTATAAGCCTGCCTTATTTTAAATCTTAATTCAAAAGGCAGCAACATCTTAGCAGAGACTACATTTGGAGCTACTTTTTAATAGAAGCTTTTTCAATGTGAGGTTACCAAAATTGGTTTTTTAAGAAGAATCATTTCTTTGTTTAGACTGTCAGCTCATTGTATTCGCTAAGAAAACTCTAAATAGTCAATAAATAATAAGGTTTCTTTTCACTTTTATTTTGAATAGCTTTTTAAAAAAATGGATAGCAGATTTCAGCTAGGCTTTAATTAAGGCATTTTATTGGTTGAGCTAGGGTAAATCATAGCAGATGAAGGGTTTTTGCTCTTTAAAAACACGAATCACTTACGAAATGAGCTTTAAAAACAAAAAGTTCAAATCTACATGTAATAATAGTTCATATGACTTTTTTAATCTTCTGAGGAAAAGTAAATTAAACACAGAAGCTGTGAAGTAACTGGCCGAATAATCAAGTTTCATTTGCTCTTAACCCAGAGCGAGCTAGATTGAGCGTAATGAAAAGCCTCCCTTATGTAATTTAGTTCCTTATGGCTTTGATTTTCCCCAAATTGCAGCTTTACTGAAGAGCAGGCATCTGTAAATGTCATGCTTAATCATGGTTGTTTTTGGAAATAAAATCTGTAATTTCAGAATGAATTTTGGGGAATCTCTGGGGCTTCACAAACTGCTCCTAAATAAGACACATTTAATTCTATGATGAAACCAGGAGACTTGATTTGTAGAAGCATCTAGTCTGCCTTGCCTTTATTTTTGGATGATCTTAAAGAGATCCAGATTTTCATGAGAAATCATTTACGCCGCTTGAGATGAAACACTTTCGTGTATGCTGCTTGTGTGTTTTTGTCTTTCAAAGTTATTTTTTGAGGGGCACCTGGGTGGTTCAGTTGGTTAGGCATCCAACTCTTGATCTCAGCTCAGGTCTTGATTGCAGCATTGTGCGTTCACACCCCACTTTGGGCTCTAGTGAGCCCACTTAAAAAAAAAGTTATTTTTTGAGTTTTAATTTGATAATACGTTGATGTCATTTAGACCTTACACACAGTGTATTTGCACTGATGTTGAGGACTAGAGCTGCCTGCTCTGCTTGTCGAAAGGGGAGACTAGACCCCATGTCTCACCTTTGTCTCCTGGGTAGGGTGGGTTATTGTCTAAGTGCTGTATTGGAGCAAAACATTGTGGTGTCTTTGAGTTCTCCTCTAGGTTTTGTGCCTTCCACTTGCTCTCAGTCCTGTGCTTTCAGAGTAGAATCATCTTTACTTCTTCACTCCCCAAATATTGGATGAGCATGTGCTCAGGGCCAGACACTGTCGTAGGTGCTGAGGGGATACAGAGAGGTAAACCTTTATGCAGCTGTTATAGAGAAAAAGATCAGGACAAGAGTAAACACAAAGTGATAAGAAACAACAGGTTTTCAGCCTAGAATGAAGACTGGACAGAAAGCTGGATTGGAGGGGGATGGGATTGGCTTTTGATTGGTCATTCAGATGGAATTTCTCTCAGGAGATGATGTTTATCCAGGGCCAGAAAGGTGGGAAGGAGCCAGTCAGGTAAAGACCTGGGGAAAAAACTTCTAGGCAGAAAAAGATTGGTGTGACTTAGGAACTCAGAGAAATTTATCTGGAGGATGGTGAGTGAGGGGCAGGGTAATACAAGGTTGGAGAGGGGTTCGGTATCAATCAGTGCCTCAGAGGGCTGAGCAAGGACTTTGGAGCTTATTCTTTCTTTCCCAGTCATAAAGTACTTCAATGGTAATTTTTTCTTTTCATTTCCTTTCAACAAATAACTCCTGAGCATTTACCCTGTGTAATAACACAGAATTCTGTCCCCATGAAGTTAACACTCCAGGTGGGAGATGGACAGCAATCTAATAGCAGGTAAATTAGAGTTTAGGTGGACTAAAAGCCAAGAAAACTCATTCCACAATAAATGAATTCAGCAATGTCTCAGAATCTGGTGTAACACAACTGACTGCTGTGCTTTGCTCAGTCTCCATGCTTGGCTCTTCATTTCTTAGAGGGAAGCTCATTAGCATGTGACCACAATATGACCGTTGGGGAGACTCGGTTCAGTCCATTGTGTAGTAGGTGCCTTTCACTGTTTATTTTTTTGCATTCTGTGACTGTAGAGAGAACCTGAAAAATATCATTTTTTTCACTGACTTCATACTAACATGAACCCCACATTTTATAGGATTGAGTGTTGAACCTTATTTGTTATATAACAATGGAGACTTGACCGCTGAAAGGATAAGCATGTTGACCAGGAAGCCATGATCTTGCTGGGGAGCTCGGCATGGCTCCTTAAAGAGGAGGGAAGAGTGTTCCAGGCAGAGGGTTCAGGATGTGGGGATCCCTGTGGCAAGAGTGAATGAAAGGGAGCAGGTGGGGCTGGGGGAAGGCGGGACGGCTGGACTAGCTCATACTTGATAGAGATGCTATAGGCGGATGTGGTGGAGAATCACCCCAGGGACACATGACTGTTTTCTGCAGGCTTTCACACGTTCTGCAGAAAAGAAGCATTAAAGTAATAGAATTGCCAGCCTTGCTTGGGATTCTTTTTATCTCTTAATACGATGAGAGACTTTTGGAGCAAGGAAGAACTGCAGAGAGTGTAATTTAGCTGCCTGTTTAATGGGCAAGAAAACTTTTGCACTAGAGTTGAAATGATACCTAACGTCACACTCAGTTAACCCAGTGTTTTCCCAGTTCTGCAAACATACACTGGATACCATTTCAAGCAGGTTTATATTTCAGAAAGTTTCCTTTTCTTTTTCCTTATTTTCGATTTCACTGTTTCTATCATGGCAGACGCTCTCCCTTATTTCTATTTTGAGCTTGAGGTTAGGGAGTTACATGGAGAAACGTTGTTATTGCCTAGGGAGAGTTTTACAGTAAAGAGAAGATGCTCACTTCATCCACATGAAATTAGCAACTATTTCAAAAGCCTGCCTATGTCAGGTTTGGGTGAGGATTGGTGAAATAGGAACACTTAAACATTGCTGCTTGCACTGTAAATTATTCTATCCCTTTCGAAACAATATGGCTCCATAGGATACAGCTGAAGACACATGCTTTGTAACCAAGAACGTCCATTCCTGAGTAAGAATGCTGGCGTTGACTCTTGCGATTGTAGGCAAGAGACATGTTTAAGGACATTTATGGCGGTGCTCTTTATCATGATGAAAATTGACAGCTTCAATGTCCACCAGCAGGAGAGTGGATACAGGCCCAGTGGTCCATGAAAACGTTGGAAGGCATGTAGCAAAGTGGATAAATCTTAAAAACATTATGTTGATTGAACTAGAAAAGCAAGTTTTAGAAGGATACAGGAAAGGACACCTATTATGTAACATGTAAAATTGTGTTGTAAACAATACTGTGTTACTGTTTTTGGATAATTGCATTACTAGTAAAGGTAAAAAGAGGGGCACAGGTGTGGTAAGCATCACATTTAGTCACTGTCTGGGAAAAGTATGGCTGTGGCTTTTATGATATATGTAATGTTTTATTTTTCTTAAGTTGGGAGGTAGAACATATATATTCGTATTTGTGTGCTTGGATATATACACATATATAAAGTTTTATATAGATAAAGTGAAAGAATAAAATAGAAAATATAAAAACATTGTCACAATCTATATGCAGTAGTTTTCTAAACTTTCCCAAAGTGGTAGAATAATACTGTGTAGTCCACTTGCAAAGCAAAGCAAAATACCATAGACTGGGTGATTTTAAACAACAAACATTTATTTCTCATAGTTCTGGAGGCTGGAAGTCCAAGATCAAGTTGTTGGGGTACTCGGTGTCTGGTGAGAGCCTGTGTCCCGGTTGGTAGACAGCAGTCTTCTCACCCACATGACCTGATCACCTCCCAAAGGCCCCATCCCAATATCGTCACAATGGGGGGGGGGTTAGGATTTCAACATACACATTTTGGGGACACACAAACATTCAGTCCGTAACAAATAACTAGGAACATCGATGCAAGTTTCAACTGGGAGACATCCACCCTGGCCTTCAGGCCTGCAGTACCATGCTGCACAATTCCAGGGGGCGCCAGCACACTCAAGTCACCAGGAGTCAGTGAGCTTTGTATAAGGCCATAAATTATCACAACTTGGTGGCTTTAAAAAGTATATATATTTTCTCATGGTTCTTGAGGACAGAAATCCAAAATCAAGGTATTGACAGGATAATGCTCCTTTCAGAGGTTCTGCGGGAGACTCCATCATTGCCTCCTGCAGCTCCTGATGGCTGCCATCTTTCCTTGGCATCCTTTGGTTTGTGGCTGTATAATTCCACCCTCTGCCTGACTTCACACTGCCTTCTCTTCCCCTGTGTGTAATCCCCCTCTGCCTCCCTCACATAAGGACACTAATGATGTCCTCTAGGCCCACTCAGAAAAAAACCAAGAAATTCTCCTCATTCTAAGATTCTTAATTATGTCTGCAAAGACTCTTTTTTTCCCAGCAAGGTCATACTCACAGGTCAGGACGTGGCTATGTCTCTGAGAGTCATTAGCAGACGACTACAGCCAGAGAGCCGATATTTTAGGATTTGTGGCCTAGATGGTTATCTGTCACAACTACTCAGCTCTGCTGTTTTAGCCTGAAAGCCATAGATGATTTTTAAAAGACCCAAGGAACTGGCTGTGTTTCAATAAAACTTTATTTATAAAAGAGGTGAGGGGTTGCCTTTGACTGTGGGGGGGTGCTAAGGTTGGCAGTCCTAGTGGTCTATGCAAATGAGTACTGGATATGATGGGTTAGTGGCACTTATTGGGGTATTACTGATGGCTCACTACCAAGCCCATTCTCTAATGCCCACAGGATGAGGCTGCTGATGAAGCCACATACATAAATCTGTTGTTATAATACCTTTCGAGTTTTCTGGGAAAGTCTTTCAAGAATCTACTAAGCATCCCAAATTTTGAAATCATTATTTTGTGACAGTTGCACCTTTGCATGGTAAATTTGGAAGGAGGCATTTTGAAAGAAAGAGCCTGAAGGAAATTGCAATCAGGTATAAGCCTTCATCAGACCCACATGGAGCCAAAGACTGGCAACAACTCAACTCAGGATTGAGAGTTATCCCTGTTTCTGGGCTCCTGCTTCCTGGGGAGCATGATGTCACCTTGCTTTAAGGGATGCAGCATGGGACCAACCAGGGAAGATAGGATGACCCCCTAGGAGGAGTTCAGGCAGAATTAGATGCCAGCATAGCTCTAAATCCAAGGTCCAAATGAATATTGGCATGGAAAGAATTCTATCGAATCATTTCATTTCTGGCAGCTTTGGGGCCACTATGGAAATAGGTGGTTTCTCCTTAAGTAGTCCCTTCATTGTAACAAATGCTTATGCATAATATTGAAGACATAAAATAGTGATCAGTAGCATTTCTAGGTAAAAATTAATAGCTTACATTTATTGAGCATAACTGTGTTCCATGTCCCGTGTTAAATAGCTTGCAAGTTACTTAATTGTGCTTACTGTAGTGGTTTTCAATTGGGGGGGGGGGTGCAAATTTATTTCCCAAAGGACCTTTGGCAATGTCTAGAGACATTTTTTTGGTTATTCCAGTTTAAGGGCTGGGGGGCTACTCATGGTAACTGCTGGGTGGTCGCCAATCATCCTGCTAAACAACCTAGAACACACAGGACATCCCCCTACAAGAAAGACTGATCTGAACCAAATGTGTGTAGTGCTAAGCCTGAGCAACTCTACTCTAACCCAGTGAAATAAGCCGTGTCTCTGTATCATTGATGAGGACACAGGCTTAGAAAGTTTACTTTGCCTTTTCAAGAAAATTCAGTCTGATTCCTATTTTGACTCAGTTTTTATAGGAGATTGCTTGCCTAGGTTTGGATATTTGTGTGTCCCCACCCCCTCTCCCCCCCCACGAAAATGCACATGTTGGAAACCTAATCCCTGATGTGATGGTGTTAGAAGGAAAGGCCTTTGGGAAGTGATTAGGTCATGAGAATGGAGCCTCGTTAATGGGATTAGTGCTCTTGCAAAGAGATTCCACAGGGCTACCTAGCACCTCCTACCATGTGAGGACACAGTGAAAAAGCTCCTTCTAAGAACCAGGAAGAGGGCCTTCACCTGATCACATGGCACCCTGATCTTGGACTTTTAGCCTTCGGAAGTGTGAATTTCTGTTGTTTATAAGCCCCTCGGTATGTGATATTTTATTATAGCCTCCTGAACAGACAAAGACCTTGCTCGACTTAGAAGATACTTGGTGAGACAGGTTCAGTGAGCCAGATTTTGGAAATGTATGCAAACTGACTTCTAAGGAAAGCCAAATAAATGTTAATGGGACCTCTGATTTGTGTTAAGCATGGATCTGGATCCTGTTATACACATCGTACGTGGCTCCAATGCAGTATCACTGTGTCCATTTTCCAGACTAGAAAAATGAGGTCCAGAAATTGTTTAGTAACTTATTCAAGTGCATAGTTGTAAAGGGAGCAAGAATCTGAACCTGGGTCTGTCTGATTCTAGAACCCAGTCACTATTTAGGGCACGAATCTGTTCTCTCGTCGAGAGTCAAAGCTAGAGAGGGGATTGAATAATTTTTTTTTTTTCCTGTTCATTCTTAATGCAAAATCCTTATGACAGGATTGTTTTAAGAAGTGTACAAGATGTCTGAAATTATGGGCCATTTTTGGACTCCTCTGTTTCCAGCCCCACACATTCCAATTCCTTAATGCACAAGATAGCAATGACAGCAAAGCAAGGTTTGGAGAAAACTCGTTCTCTGTTTTAAGCAAGTGAATTTAAGCAAGTCACATTTATTGGAACAAACTGCAGAATGTATTTTGAAGATATGAGACAATAAAATTGTTTAATTGTTAAAATGAAAATAAAATGTCTTTGAAATATATTGTGAAAGAATGAGACTTCTGAAATTTATGATAATGAGTAAAACTCTTGGGGCATAGACATTAGTTAGGGTGATACGGAATTCATATTACTCAAAAGGGAAGCGTTTGCATAACTTCCTAATGGGTCTGCCATTTATGATTCAGTAGTTCTCTTCCCATTTAAAAAATAAATTGCATATTTCATTATGGTCTACTATCTTTCTGTTGATTTGGTAAGTTTTCTGTAATTTACTCTATATTAAAAAAAAGAATAATAAAAGAGTTTAATAATGTCCTCAAGCCTCTTAGCACTTATTTTTCCCTTTTCATGGCACTATTTTAAAAAAAAATCAGTGCCTGCAGTCTTCCTAAACTGATGCTAAATAACCATTTCTTTCAAACCATGAGATTTGAAAGACCAATTAATATTGGAGTGGCAACATTCAATCCTTTCTGTACTAATCTTATTGGTAATAGAATTCATGCAATGAAAGCATTTTTTCCATGTAATTAGTGATATTATATTCCTTGAGATGGTCTTGAATTTCAGTTATTTATTATTTTATTCCCGGACCTAGTATGTTTACAGGAGGTGTGTGTTGCTTCAATGACCTGCATTACCCGTATCAAAACAATCCTCTCTTGAGAGGTAGATGACTTTGGAAGGAATAAAGAAATGAACCATCATTTCATCCATAGTTTTATCAGATTTAAACAGACTGTGCGTGTTACAGATATAATCATAGATTAGAGATGCTAAATTTAATTTTATTTCTTTCCTCCCTAAAGGGTATTAGCACTGATTGTTAGCACCAGTAGCTATGTGGTCAAGTAGACCCTGAATGAAAAATTGTCACTCTGGTTTACATGGTAACTATGTACCTCCATTTTGCTTAGCCATTAGACGTGATACGTGGGAGTCCAGTTGGTCATCCTCCCCCCCAATTCCTGGTACCTGTGACATACCAACGATGCACTGCAGCAGTGATGTTATGGGTTCCGTGTGAAATCCCCTCTTTGTGTCCTTCCCATGCAAGAGAACATCTAGTGGCTTCCCCTTCATGGCAGAATTCACAGCAGTCCTACTTCTCTCAACTCTCTTCCATTCTAACCTTCCCCAAATCCTTCTAAGCCTCAACCATATTATTCTGTCTCCTGGTCTCCAGATAGCTCTCTATTTGATAACTTTGTCCCTGTGCACCTTTCCAACTTCACCTTACACCATCCTCCTGTTTGTTTACTTCATTCCAGCCATCTGGTCCCTCAGGGCTTCACTTGCTACCAGTCTTGCTTACTGGCCTCTTCCTTGCCATTTCCTTGACCTGAAATCTCTTCCTTTCACTCTGTATCTGGCTCTGTGATGTCTGGGACTCAGCTGGAATGTCACCTTTCTAGAGAGGCTTTCTGTGCATACTCTGTCTTACACAGGGGTTCCTTCTCCTCCTCTCTGAGACCACCCTGTTCTTTTACATTCCAACAAATTTGAAAATATGTAATTTTTACTTTGTCTCCTTGTTAATTGGACTTTATTAAACTATAAGTAAGGGCCAGGAGGACAACACTTTGTCTACTTAACTCACTTCTATATACCCAACATTGAAAAGTATTTGTGAAATAAATAAATGTCTGTTGGTATCCTCTGTACGATGGGGAAAAGTCCCCTGTATTCATGAAGGCTCGGCCCCAGAACTTAAATGACACCACCCGAGCAGCTACCATTTCTTCTAATTCTTTCCTTCTTTGCTTACATTTTTCAGAGGATCCTTATCCCACTCCATCATGCAGACTCCTGTGAAAGCACATACTTTTCAAGCAGTTTAAGAGCTTCAAATAATATATCTGGGGACTTAACAGTGACCCACTACAAATTGGAATCACCCAAAAGCCTCCTGTAATTGTGGTTCTATCAAATTTGTAAAGTATCTGTAGTTAGTTGTATCTAGGGCATTCCATGAGACTTTTTGATGTGTGTCCTTATGCATTTGAGTGGGCTCTGGGAAGAGAAGAGGGAAAAGGAGGACTTATTTTGGACATAGCAACTTCCCAGGATTTGTCAACCCACATTCTTTAATTTGTGTTTTTTGTATGCTCTCTCTCTTTGAGCCCTTCAAATGGCTCCTTTTATGAATACAAGTTTGTTGAAGGAGCATTAGATCAAGTTTGCAAGATTAAAGCATGAGTACCACTAGATTTCATTTTACCAATAGCAACTTGTAGTAATAAACACATGTATCATCATTTTGATGATAAAGGTAATTTGTTCATTTTCCAAATGTGGGCACTCTAAGTATGTAGAAGAGAATAAAAATATCACCCAGCACATCAGTCCCCACTTTACCTACTGAGAGCACAAGCCTCAGCATTCTCTCTCTGACATTTAGTGTGATGTGGGCACATGACAAGTATGTAATAAATGTTGAATAAAGAACCTGTACATTGCCCATGTCAACAATTTGATACACTTCTGCCTAAGGCGTAGACATAAAGAGGTGGTGCATTGTCTACAGAGAGTTCAATAATAATTATTAATATAATAAAACCAACTAAAAGTGGGTCTGCATTTTGTTATCATGATGCTTGGGCAATTCTAAATGGTGGCAGTGATGATAAAATAGTCCTTTCCTAGCCAGACTCACTTCCACATCCCCATCTGGTGCCCCAAAGATAAAGAGCACACAGTATGTTAAACTTCATCCCAAGCATTTTAAGTAATACTTTGTCATAAGCAGTTTCCTGCTAACTCCTTTTATAACTTCTGGCGAAAGCATTTGATGACATAGCTAAATAACCTTGAAAGTATTCCTGATCTTTCAAACTCTCTTTTGGGATTCTACCTTAAAAGTAGCATGAAATGCAGAGGAAAATTTATGGGAGGTGGTGTTTATGCCAGCATTATTGATAGCGAAAATGTAGACATATCTTAATTGTTGAACACCGGATTAAGCTACTTAATCATGGTGGTGGTATGGACTTAGTACTCATAAGATGGACTCTTATGCAGACATTAAAATTACATTTATGTAGGTTTTTTAAATGATGTACAGAAAACTCAGTATTTTTACTGAAGTGGATCTAAGAATGAAGTATCAAGTATGTGCAATGGAGAACACCCTAAAACAGAAACATGGCAAAAAAAAAAAAAAAAAAAGTATAGTTTCACTGAGAAGAGTAATAGTGGAATATTAGGAAGGTACAGATTTTTGCTAGAGTAACAGGTTTTTCAGTATTTCTGGGAACTAAACACAGCACCAGAAATAAAAACTGAACATGCGATTATAAGTATAGTATATAGAAAGGATGGTTATGGAGAAGTTTTAAGAATGACTTACAAATAATAAGATGCAATTAACAAGTGAAATGTACAAAATTCTGGTTCTCAGTCTCTTGATGGCCTTTGTGATTCTGCACAAAAAAACTAGGGCAGTTTCAGTGCAAGGAGCCAAGTCTACTCCAACTCTGTGGATTGGTACTGCTTTCTCCCTTACCAGGCAAGAAGGCCTCTTATTTGGCTACCATGAAGACAAAGGTGATGGTTACTCATTCAGTAAGTGAATCAGCCAACCAAGAAGCTCAACCACTGTTAGTAGGTTTACATCAGCCTTATTAGCTGGGACACTGTGGTTTTCTGCTGACACTAGTGCTTTGTTTTATTTATTTATTTTTTAAAGATTGCTCAAATTTTTCCAATTATTTTTCATCCATGATGTGTCTTCATGATCCATCAGCAGATCTCCTTGGTGTTAATTTTCATGATTAAATATTGATTTAATACCTGTGTTGCAGTTTATGGGGCAAAACAATGATGAAGTATATGTTCCTGGTCTCAAAAGACTTCTGAGTCTTTTAGCTTGATTACTAGAAGTCCTACAGATTTTCCATGCTAAGGAGGTTTCAACGGTTTCTCCCTTGTGCTTTTTTTTTTTTTTTTAATTTTCTTGCCCTCCAAACTCTGAAAGACAGGAAATGTGTCTTTTCACTTTCATATTTCACACTGCCGCGTGTTGCCTGGAACTTATTTATAAATGAGTTAACACTGAATTATGACTAGGATAAAGTTTGAAGAGCTTCTTTGTGTTATATAAATCTTTTTACTCTTTGAGGATTTTTACAGCAAGGAAAAAGACTTTGACACTTGGGCTAGAAGAAAGTGAAGTTGAAGATCTCATGGCCAATTAAGTTGGTATGTAAATTAAAACCTTGCTTTTAAAGGTACACTATTTTTTTGCTGTCTTATCAAAATTCCTGAAATACTAGAATGTTGGCAAAAGGGAAAAAAAAATCTCTTCTTATTCCCCAAATCCCTATTTCTTACAGCCAATGCCTTTACTGTCTTTTCTTGAAGATTGTTACTATAGTTTTAAAAAAATGAAGTGTGGCTGAAAGGCAGATTGTTTCATTATTTGGAAAGTAAAGCATGCATTTATTTATGTATTTATTTTAAAGATTTTATTTATTTATTTGACAGGGAGAAACACAGCAAGAGAAGGAACACAAGCAAGGGGGAGTGGAAGAGGGAGAAGCAGGCTTCCCACCTAGCAGGGAGCCTGATGCGGGGCTCGATCCCAGGACCCTGGGATCATGATCTGAGCCGAAGGCAGATGCTTAATGACTGAGCCACCCAGGCACCCTGGAAAGTAAAGCATGTATTTAAACAATCTTTTATGTAGAGCTTTACACGATCTATCACACAAGATAGGCTGAAGGATTAAATGTAAGAGAGAGAGAGAGAGAGAGGGAGGGAGGCAAAATCCAATATGTATACTCTAGTCAGGTTATATAAATAAGTATTGGCATGTCATTTCTATGATTAAAAAATTTCAGTGACTCTCCATTATTTTATGAATCAAGCCCAAAATATTTAACATGGTCATGAGGCCCCATATTACTTATAGCCTCAATTGGCCTCACTCACATTAACCTCTGCAACTCTCCTCTCTTCTCCCTCTGAGCTCCAGCCAATGAGATCTTCTTTCATATTCTAGAATAGGCTATGTTACCTCCTACCCCAGGTTCACTGCAAAAACAAGTCCTTTTCCTGGAGCCTCTCACCCCACCCTTGCCCACCCCCTGTGTATATGTATACACTTGTTCTTGTCTGGTTCCCTAGAACCAGATCCCCTGAAATACGAACTTCTAGCACCTGGCACTGTTCCTTCAAGTATGTATCACAATTGTAAGTAAATCGTTTTGTTAAATGTCTCTCTGAGAATGTAAATTCTAGGAGGGTAGTGATTATGTCTATCTGGATCATTTTTTCATCTTCAGTTTTAAATGTCAGGCAAATAGTAAATGCTCATATGTAAAATGGGGAAAGTTGTAGGCTCTGTTGCACAGGAAAGTCATAAGGAGGAAGTGAGACAAATGGTAGAAAGGGCTTAGTGTAGGTAAGAGCAGATGGACTTGTTTTAAGACACCTGAAGCCCTGGATTGTTGGTGGAGTTGGCAATTAATGAGTGAAATGTGCAAAATTCTCTAGGGATGCCAGAGAGAACACCATATAATTTATTAGTAAGCAAAGTTAAGGCACTTTGATGCAAAGATGGGCGATAGTGATCAATTAGCCTGAGCTTTATTGAATGTTATTGGATGACCACCAAATGGAGGAATACAGGGCACAGATCTATTCCCACTCTGATCTGAAGGCAGATGTTACAGGCTACTTCCTAAGTAGCTCCTTTTTGTTTATGAAAAGTTTAGTTAAGTGTGGTCACGTTCCTCTTATTGTGATTCTCACTCTCTGACTCTCACTAGCCTAATGAAATCCAAAAGCTATTAATAATAATTAACATTTGAGCACTTTTGTAATGCTAGGCCCTATTCTAAGTGTCTTAAATGTATGAACTTCTTAATTCTCAGAGTGATACTATGAAATAGGATTATTACCATTCCTAATACCAAGGCATTTGAGTGGTTGCCCTGGTTACACAGCTAATAAATGGTAGAGCTGGGGTTTGAATTTAGAAAGTGTAACTCTTAGTGGCTCATGCTTTTACCACTGCGTCATGCTGATGAAATTGTTCTAAAGGCAACCTGTTGTTTATAACTCTGCAAAATCTGGATCCCAACTGCCATTGGAGAGTTTTATCCTCTCTCCTTATCAACTATCAAGAGAAAAAGAAATGGTGAAATCAGTTGTCCCTATTTGACCGAAAGTGACCTCATCTTCCTGGATCTTTGCTCAGTCAAGATTAATTGTTCACCAAAAGAAAGGAAAAAAAAAAGGGGGGTGCCCTTCAGTTTAGCAAGACAACCATATCAAAGACCTTCCACTAAATTCTTCAACCCACTTGTTTTCTAGTTTAGAATTGGGGACAAAAAATAGTGGGTCCTACAGTAGATGGACAAGATCCTCTACTCACATGGAAAACAATATGAGAATGTCAGAGCAAGAAGGGAGAAGACCTGAGAAGACATGGCTTCAAGGGACAGGGACAGTGAGAGACAGCTGCAGTGATGGAGGAGGGCAGGCTAGAGGACTTTTGGATGGCTTCAAGGAGCAATGGGGAAGTGGTTGAATAGAAAGGATCACGACATTTAACTCCGCAAGTTCTCTGTACTAAACCATCAAAGGAGTTCAACCCTCTCACACTGTGTGAGAGGAAAAAGTTAAGGTTTTCTTTGAAAATTAAAAACAAAACAAAACAAAACACCACAACCTTGGTTGGAAGAGCTCACACCTTAACAATGTCAAATAACAGGGCAGTACCAAACTTTTATTTAAATTATTTATAAGTGATAAAGTAACACTAATCAGAATATGAATTTTTAATGTTTGCTGTTGAATATTCTATACTTCTCTGCATTATGGCTTTGATGACATGATCTGCTGAAAATGGAAAATTCCATATTATCCCAATATTATGATACAGTTACTTCCTTGTAATTTCTGTTTTTCTTCAGATAGTCACCAATGATGTACTTGTTATTTTTGTGGTGCTGTATTTAAGATAGCTGGGAATTGATGAACTATACCTAAGAAAATTTTTAAGAAAATTTAAGTTCTAAGACATTTCATTAATAAGTGGCTTTTCATTGTTTTTATTTTTTTTTTCAAATTGTCATCTAGTTGACAATTCTTGCAGACGTGTATACGATAAAAGTGTAGTATGTTACTAGAACAGATTCTTTTCAGGCTATGAATAATGCTAACCAGGATCCTAAAACAGGAAATAAAGGCAACCCTTAACAGGCACACAGCAGCATTAAAAATTCAATTGAGATGTAACCCACTACAGCACTATATGTTTGCCAATAAAAGTCTCATGCAAATATAGCTTTATAGATCCAAGGAAGAGTTGTTAGTTTTAACTGCATTTTAACAGCTAGACCACATAAAATCTCTGGTCTTATCTTTGGCTCTAGAATATGATCTACTCTCAAAATGACTAATCTGTTAAATTCAGCAATTATTTATTCAGTACCTACTGTTGGAACAACATATACTCCCGCAACACGCAAATATTGGATTGCCTTGCTATGAGCCCTTTCTTGTGTGTAATGAATTTATCTAAGGAGAAAATTAGAAATGAGGGGATGAGAAAAGAAGCAATTTGAATGTCATAAGAATTCAAAGACAAACTTCAAACTGTTCTGACTTTATGCGTTTTACTTTATCGGTGGGAATTGATGTACTTCTTGAAGTCTAGCAATTTTATAAGTCTAAAGAGCCTCGATGTTGAAACAACATACTATTAAAAATAAAAAAAAAAGCATGTCAAAAGAAATGTTATCAAAAACTGTTCTGACATCTGGTGTTCGTTTCATAAGTGGAGGAAAAACAAAACCAAAGCATAAATTGGATCGTGATTCCTGGCACAGATTTGCAACAGCATATATTTAGACTTTGGGTATTACTATGAAGATGTTCTCCTCTTAGGATTCATTTGTGAGTTTTTCACAAATTAAAAAAAAAAAAAGATTTCGCATCAGAGTACCTGGTTTAACATGAGATACCTTTTTGCTCCTAAGTCCCCTTGTCCACTCTTCAGGTGTTTGTTCTTTCAACTGCATTAGACTTTCTGAAAATTCTTCATGTCTTTGTAACTTGTGATTGGCAAAATGTGGATGCATGGCACAGATCCGAGAAATGAGCCTGAAATGGCATATTAACTTTTGAAATAAGGAGGTGTTTTCTAAATCAGTGGTCCAAGACTGTGGTTGTGTCACTTGTTGAGCTTCTGAAACTAGAGATGAGCTGGTCCCTCCCCAGACCTGGGGAGTCCAGCATGGGAGGGACGTGGGCATCTATTTGGTTGTTGTTAATCTCCTTAGGTGAATCTCACTCACAGCTAGGGTTGCAAACCACTGGTCTAAATAATTAACAGTTGTACACAACTTTATAACTTATAAAGCAGGTCACAATTTTTAATCTCCTTTAATCTGGTGTGATGGGCACCATTCCTATTTTATAGACAAAGGACTCAAGATTAAGAGAGGTTAAGCGATTACCTAGGATTTTTTTTTTTTTTTTTTTACCGTTAGGGACCTGACTTTAAATCTAGACTTCTGATGCAGAGACCTGGCTTTTCTTTTTGTTTGTTTGTTCCTTTTGACCAGTTTTTTTCCCCCTTTCTTGGCCATAATATACATATAGGAAAAAAAATGGCTCTGTCATTATGTACAGCCCAGTGAATTTTCACAAACTGAACACATCCATGTCACCAGCCCCACAAATGTCCTCCTGTGGTTCCTATCCGATCACTGACTGCCCTGCCCTCATGAGAGTATTCATTATCTGGACTTATACCTGCATTGCTTAGATTCACCTGTTTATTTTATATTTAGATAAATAGAATCACCCAGTATGAACTCTTATATGTATGACTTCCTTCAATGATCATTGCATCTATGAAATTCATCCATGTTGTTTTGTGCAGCAATGATTAATTTGCCCCCATTGCTTATCGTGTTTCCTCGCATGAATATACGACAATTATTATCCATTCTAGTACTGATGGAAATTTCCATAGTTCCAGTTTTTACTTACTTGCCAACAGCACTCTCTCAACATTCTAGTGCACATCTTTGGTGAACACATATGTATGTCTATTGAGTATATCTCTCAAAAAACCTTGAGTTTGTCAAATTATAATTTTGAAGTTGTAAGTTGGCAGAAATCACCTCTAGCTTTTCCCTTCCAAACCTTTCTCTTCTTTATTTATTATAATTCTTACTACCACTCCCAACTTTATTAATCAAAACCTCTTTGAAGGCACCTGGGTGGCTCGGTAGGTTAAGGGTCTGCCTTTGGCTCAGGTCCTGATCCCAGGGTCCTGGGATCGAACCCCACGTTGGACTCCCTGCTCAATGGGGAGCCTGCTTCTCCCTCTCCCTCTGCCTGCCACTCCCCCTGCTTGTACTCTCTTTCTTTCTGTCTCTCAAATAAGTAAGATCTTTAATTTAAAAAAAAACAAAAACTCCTTGAAAAAGCAAAAGGTGAATTAATTTATGATATACCATGTCTAGTAATGCCTCATTTATTCCAAGGGATAGTACCTTGATTTAAAGGGATGACTTTCTGATTGTGGAATTTCAGGGCATAAGAGAATTCTAGGCAGAGCTAAGCAAATGGTTTTCTCTATCTGTCACCGAGTTTTGTTTTGAGTTCCTTGGGACACAATATTATGAGGAGACACAAAAATGATTAATTAATTGGCTACTGATTGAGTGACCATTGTTTGACCCTGTATACTTAGATAGGTTTACTAACCTCTCTATGTCCCAGCCCCATTCTACCAAGTAACACTAGTTAGAGTATGTCAGCCTGCTCAGACAGTGTGTTCATGTAACTTCAGTTATATCATCAGTATCCATCCTTCAGGTGTTTGATTGCCCCTGAATCCTTTCCAGTGGATCCAAAGGATGCTGTGGACCTTTCCTCCTGGATTCTCCTGCATGGACCCTAGATCCTTAGCTTTAAAGTTCATTGATATCATTAAGTCATATTGAATAATTTCCTGTGTCTTTAAGGAGCCGGGGGGGGGGGGGGAGAGTGATTAATTAATGGCTCGTGAATGGGTTTTCCAATAGGGAAGATAGTTACTTCTCTAGGCCTCAGTTTTCTCAAGTATAAAATTGGAATAATAATATTTCCATTAGATTCAATAATATGATAGATATTCTGAACCAAAAACAAATATGAGCCTAATACAAGTTTCTGGTACTGAATAAATGGCGTCATTAGTAGCTGCTAAAGGTTGAGGACTATGTCTTATTTATCCCTATAATAGTGTCTGGTTGGGGGGCACTGGTACGTTTTTTAAAAAGTTTTTATTTGGGCGCCTGGGTGGCTCAGTTGGTTAAGCGACTGCCTTCGGCTCAGGTCATGATCCTGGAGTCCCGGGATCGAGTCCCGCATCGGGCTCCCTGCTCAGCAGGGAGTCTGCTTCTCCCTCTGACCCTCCTCCCTCTCATGCTCTCTGTCTCTCATTCTCTCTCTCAAATAAATAAATAAAATCTTTAAAAAAAAAAAAAGTTTTTATTTTAATTCTAGTTAGTTAATATACAGTGTTATATTAGTGGCACTGGTAAATTTTTAAGGGGACTTGTGATTTACCTAAGTCCGGCTGGCTGGTGGATAACATTCTCATGAAATAGGAAGCTGCTTGTTTACCCTGTCCTCTTTGCTTTCTGGATAAATACTGAATTACTAACAAAACTATCAAATCAGTCTTTAAGCTTTCCAAATGTGTTCCCTCATAGGAACAACATTCTCAGGTAACCACATCATGGCTAGGGGACTCAGGTCACGTTAGGCCTTATTTGCCTGCGAGTTGAGGTGTCTTTTTAGAAGTACAGAAAAATTATGTTGAGGATGTAATCATTAAAGAGCAGAAATTATTGAAATGCGGCTGTGTCCAAATCCTCAGGTCTACCTCCGGTCAAGCACGTTAATCAAACCAGCTGGACTATTTTAATTGCTTTTCACCTCTGAGTCTAGGCTTCAGGGTTAGGTATGCATTTTCTTCTGAATGGTAGGAACTGTATGGGAAGCGGATGTAGGTCTTCATTTCAGAAGTGACCATCAGTAGACTGTGCTTCTACTATGATGAATATATGCATTACCAGCAGTTCCACTACCAAAAATACCAATAATTCTGCCATGAATACCACCACCATTTGCACCACAAACACCACCACCCATTCCAGTATCACTAGCAATTTCATCACTGATACAACCAGCAATTCCAAAACAAGTATTCAAGCTGACACTAAGGGTCAACACATCTGCTAGGCTCTCGGGGTCCACACAAAACGTGGTTCATGAGTTGGCTGAGTACATAGTTTATAGTGGAGGAAAATATATCTTGAAGTTGGCATTCTTCAATCCTGCCAGGCCTCCACGGCCCCACATGTCCTTTATCTTGAGATGCATACTCTGCCCCTCACACACATTTTTTTTTTTTCCCCAGCCACACTAGTTTGTTCTAAGTACCAGGGTTTGTTTCTACTTAAAGATGTTTGCATATGCCGACCCCTCTGCCTGGAGTAGTTTTGTCTCTGAGCCTCAGAAGTTGAAACGCTTCTCCTTCTTTTTTTTTTTTTAAAGAGTTTATGTATTTATTTATTTGAGAGAGAGAGCGAGAGCGAGCCCATGAGTGTGAGCAGGGAGGGACAGAGGAAGAGGGAGAGGGATGGGGAGAAAGAATCTGAAGCAGACTCTGTGCTGAGTGTGGAGTCCAGCCTGGGGCTTGGGGCTTGATCCCTCAATTGCGAGTTCATGACCTGAGCTCAAACCAAGAGTCCGATGCTTAACCAACTTAGACTCCCAGGTGCCCCAAAGTTGAAACACTTCTTATGCTTAAGTTCTTAGTTTAAATGTCACTTCCCAAGAGAGATCTTGTCTAGCCTTCTCTCTACGTTAGGACAATAGGGATAACAGTTCTTACCTTTCAGGGTTGATCAATATTTGAAGTAAATGAGTCTTGAGGGCCTAGCATGAGGCTTGTAGGTAGCTGCTATTATTCGTATAAGAGGAAGATTGCACGGGTGATCCATTTGACTGGAAATGAAGAACCAGACTGGGTATAAAACTAAAGCCCAGGAGACTAGAAGGACCCACAGGAGAGAGAGTCGGAGTTTCAGGTCGGAGATTAGGAGGCGAAGCCTGGAGCGGTTATATGAACCACAAAGAATGAAGCTCTAGACCAGTTCTGAGGCTGGAACAGAAGCCCTTTAGAAGGAGCTGGATAGTTGTGATAGCATGGTTAGTGCAATACAACAGAGCATACAAAATATGAAAGTAGCAAAGGGGAGGGTATATATTAACTACTTCCGGCATGATTGTAACTGAGGGTGAAAACAGTCATTGGTGAGAGTGCTCTTAATCACCATTACGAGTCCTGGCCCTTTCAGATCTTGTGTATCTTTCTTATTTCCTTTTATCTCCTGTTCCTCCTTGGGCTCACAGGCTTTGGGTACAAAGTTATTACAGAAATATGGACTTGAAGTTTTTACCCATCTTTATTGCAACTAATTCCTATGAGTCTAGGCAAGGGGAGTGAGGATTTAGTCAACAGTTCTATTTTTGTTGTTGTTTTGCTAAAAGATAAAAATTATCCAACACACTTTGCATAAAGTTTCACAGAGAATATTCCTAAGTAATTATTCTGGCCCAGTTTCTTCCCTCTTTTCTTTAACTTATTCTGTGTATGAGTCAGAGCATTAAACTTGTCTTTGATTTATCCTTATTCACAGTCAGTTGGGTGTAGTGGAAATAGGAGTAAAGATCCTGGAGCCAGATGATTTGGTTTTGAATCCCAACTCCAGGTCTGCTATCTTTGAGACCCTGGGTAAGTCACTTAACTTCTGTCTGTCTGCCTTATTTCAATTATTACCATTCTCCAAAGTGGTGATAGTAACCATACCTAATAGTACATAAGCCATAGAGTTGTTATGGCAATAAAATGGAATAATCAACATGGACCGGTTGGAACAGTACCAGGCATGTATTAAGTGCTGTCGAAATATGAGTGATCATGAGTGAACAACTAATAACAAAACACTAGAGGGGGAATTTTTAACAGTTTTTGTACTTACCCAAAGTTGACATTTGAAAGTCAAAAAGTAATTGCAAAGACTCAGCAAATATTCTGCTAAATCAACTGGTTTTGATCAGCAACGTTTTCTTTGTGGGTTAGAATATATCAAAGGTGGATACAGCCACTCTTAAGCTTTTCTATTATATAACCTCATCTATAATAATAACCATGTTAGTTAAGGAAATCATTATTCAAAGGGCTGAATCATCTACATGCAAATGAATTTAGCATAATTTCCTTAAACATGGTAATCACTAAAAAGAGAATATTCATTTTTTTCATAAGTCTGTGTCTGAAACAATTTAGTAAAGTAAATGGGGGGAGGGGGCAACCCCCCATTTAAAATCTCTCTGTGGCATCTTTGTAAAGTAAAATTCTCTGTCCCCAGCCATTATCATCTACCCTTGACATAGCATTTACTATATATCTTATCTCTAGAGTCTGTATTTTTACATAAGAAAGGAGTTTTCTCTTCAAAAAAAAATGTTTTACTTTGGCTTTATCCTGAATCTGACAATTATGTCAGTAGCTTGCTACTTGGGACATCTCTGATTAAGGCTTTTAGGGGCGCCCGCGTGGCTCAGTTGGTTAGGTGTTTGACTCTTGATTTCAGCTTGGGTTATGATCTCGGGGTCGTGAGATCAAGCCCTGCCTCGAGCTCCATGCTGGGCAAGGAGCCTGCTTGAGATTCTCTCCTTCTCCCCCTCGCCCCCACACCTAAAAAAAAAAAAAATATCAGGGCTTTTAGGCTATTTTCCTTATTGTGTGACTTTAGTCTTCCCAATGTCTTCAACTGTTTTTATTATGCTTCTCCACACCATAATCATTTGAGCACTCACACTCTATAAAGAAAAAACACTTACTATTATCTTTATCTTACTTTCCAAACATAATGAATATTATAAATACGAGGAAATGAAAAATGAAAAGAATAAGAGGAAATAGCCAAATATAATATTTCTTTCCATGCCCTGATTGATTGGCATAGGTGTGGGGTGCATTTACTTCACTTTGTCTATCACTGATGTCTCAGTAAGTCTTTAGAGGCTTTTGAAGTTAATAAATATCACATCTCCTGATAGGACACAAAAACCATGATAAAAATGTTCATTCTGGAAAACCTTTGGATTCATGGATTCAGGATTCACAATTTTAATCTAAGCTTTAGTTAGACCCCATCTCCCATGTCCCGTCGGATCTGGTTATGCCTCTCTGACTCTGGCAGCAAACCCATGGCTTATTTTCTTTGTAAGAATACGTTAGGATTAGGTGGTGAATAGGCCCTTTAAGGACATTTGAGTAACTGAGAAGTCTTCCCTGAAATGAGAGAAATTGAAGGACCTTTGTGAAGCAGGCTTGTTGAGAAAATGGGATGTTGTGTGAAAAGTGTTGTGTTCTGAACAAAATAATTTCTGAAGATCTGCTTTTTGTTTGTTTTCTGGCATCTTTAGAGCTTAACTTCAGTCCAGTGAATTGGAAGATTATACTGTGTACCATCAATATATATAACATAACTTCTCACAGATATGATTATCAGGTTCTCAACATCAAGCCTGGAAAATTATAATCAGGTTTAGTAGAATTTCCAAACTGCTTATAAAAATGCTGTTTATCAAACTGCCCGAATCTTAGTCATTTCTAAATAACACAGAATTATGTGTACTTAAGAACTGCTTACTTTTATCATAGTAAGAAGAATCTGAATCTGTTGGCATCAGGTACACAGGGAAGAGATTCTAGATGGTTGTGAAAATGAGTAATGAAAATGGAAAATTGCAAGCATGTCAGGAGGTGCAGGCTGATAGATCTGCTTTTTAAGGGGTGATGTCTGTTTGAACTTCAAGCTGCCAGGGTTCTGGTCTTCATGGCAATCAGGACAGAGACGCATGCTTTAGGTGAATCATCAGGATGCCCATTAGTAGTATGTGGACGGAGGCAGACATATTTAAAACGTAATATTCTTCCTACTTTGCACAAACTAGCAATCTTTTTTTATTGGAAGGAAATGTTTCCTCCCCCTTAATTATTCCATCTGAATATCCAGTCCTGACATTTAAAGCAAAGTACGTTCAAATTTCCTTTGAAATTTCGAGTTTGTGCTAAATTAGGGTTGTTTGGTGGGAAGTGAGTTTTGCATTTGTTAAGGAGATTTGGTTATAAAAGTTTGATTGACTTAAGACTCTTGAAGTGGGTGAATAGAGCCAGTGGCAAGAAAATGAGAAACAGAAGTTGGGGGGAAGGTGATTCATTGCCATTTCCTGTCATTCCTGGGCTGAAGGACAAAGAGCTGTAGATCAGTGGTCAAGAAATGAGGCTGTGGCTGTTGTTTTTAGGACTTTGCTAGAACAATGAAGCACAATGCTAAGCATGTATTAAATATGGTATCTGTATTTTTCTTCATGGAGAGAATGGTGCTTGGTTCCACAGAATACAGTGGCTTCTCTTCCTGCCAGCAATAGTAGCTGCTGAATATTGAGTGGAATCAGGGAAGACTTTCATAAAATAAGCTAGATTGCTCCAGGTATTTCTTCTTCCTGGTCCTGGTTCCCTTTCTTCTTTCTTCCTTTTATATTTATTTGTCAAACTCAAGTTATGTACCAGGAATTATGTAAGGTGCTGGGGCTGCCATACCGAACAGCACAAAATGGGGCTTGCTCTCCTGGAGGGTATATTCTGATGGGAAAAATAGAATAAAAGAAAATGAACAGGTTGAATAATGACGGGGTTTTGACAAGTGCCATGAAAGACCCAATGAAGGAGCCAAGCTGAAAAGTAGCAATAGTGGTCGGGAGGATATGGTTCTGGGGCGAGCAGAGCATCCCTGAGTTGGAGAGCTGAGTGATGGGCCAGAAGCAGCAGTCATTGAGGGTTTGATAGGAGAGAGTTCCCAGGAAGAAGGATGAGCAGTGGCTATGGTAGGGACATTAGTTTTCAGTATCTGGAGGAGAGGTGGTATGGCTAGAAAGGAATGAGAAATCGGACAGTAGCCTTTCTTGTCTTTTGGTTGTCCCTAGAAACAAATCTGGAGACACTGGTTTCAGCCCTTGTCCTGGGTTACCTGCTTTAGTTCCCCTGCTGGGTAGGCCATCCTGATATTGCTGCCCACTCTTGCTACCAAGCCAACCCAGTGCCCACATTCATCATGCACTTGTGTAAGCACTTACTCATTCAGTCAACAGGGATTTTTTTCTAGGACTTAACCATGGCCAGATACTGTTTTGGGCACTAGGGAAACAGCAGACCAAAAGACAGACAGGGCCTGGGTCAGGGGAAAGGTGGAAAAGGCAGTTGATAAAAAAGAAAAGTGTGAGTCAATGGGAAGTTCCATGCAGAGATTTAAAACAGGATTGGTGGGGAGGGGTCAAGTGGGGTCTCCCTGAAGAAGTGACCCTTAAGCCAAGATGTGAAGGAAATGAGGAAAGGAGCTATGGAGGATCTCTCTCAAAGTGATATTGAATGGCATCTCAAAGTGAGAAGAGCCTGGCAAAGGTCAAGGGCCAGAAGTACACGGGCCCTTGGATGAGTTCCAGTGTAGCCCTTGACTCAACTCTGACTCAGGGTTATCCCTACAGGTAATTTCTTATATTCTGTTCATCATGAGAATAGACAACACAGAAAGCCTCAGAAATTCAAGACTTGCTAAAAAATGACAATGATATGATTTACTGAGCATATATTATATGGCCAGATTAGCTGGGTACTTTTCCATGAATGACTTTCCTTAATGCTCACAATCCTACAGAGCGGATATAATCTTTATCCCCATTTACAAAGGAGGCAGTGCAGTCTTAGAAAGGGAAAGTAACTGGTGGGTCATAGAGCTCCTGAGGGCAGGGCATAGGATTCAAGCTCTGGCAATCTGGTCGCAAACTCTAGCCAATGGATAGCTGGACGATATGCTGCTTTCCTGGGAACGGTTTCCATTGTGTTTAGTGTGTGTGTGTGTGTGTATGTTTTGTTATCTAGAAGGATAGAATGCAGAACTATCTCCCCATATACTTTTGTCCAAAGCTTCAAAATCCATCTTTGCCTCTAGAGTGAAAATGGAAACCATTCATACCTTTGATGTTGGTTAGTGTGGTATGTGTGTTGTTTGCTCTTAAATTCCGTTTGGATAGGTGCAGAAAGTATTATAAAGGTGATTAATATCTGGGAGGGGAGGTAAATATGTCAAGATACGGGTTTCATAAAACATCAGATCTTTTAGATTGCATGTGGAAATGGTGGAACTTGCTCTTGATCCTGTTGTATGTGAAGGAAGATTAAAGAATTGTCTTTCCTCCCTCCCTCCTTCTCTCTGTCTCTCTTTCTTTCCATGTATTTGCCTGTTCCAATTATCAAAATTTAGAGCCCCAGCTGGTCATCCTGAGGGGGAATTATTTAAAAAATCAGTTACGTTTGTTCCCTTTTGAGTTTTCTGTAGGTAATGGGCCAGACTTGGGGAGCTGACCTTGCCCCCACCAGTGGGGCAGGAAGATGTGGTCCAGGGCACCTACAGCTGTACTTTTGGGTTCCGGCTGTGCTGCTCCCAAGGCTAAGGGGCACTGTAGCATTTAGAACTAAGCGGTTCTCTGAGTACAACTTTCTGAGACTGCTATTCACCAACACCTTCTTTTGAAATGGAGTATTATGTTGCACAGTAGCTTGTCCTCAAGAACTGGCCAGCATGCTATCCGCAAATGAAAGCACGGATGCTTTACTTGTGGAAAAAATGGCCTGTTATTGTTATGGGTCTTATTGTCATCCTAAAATATATCTCCCTACATCTCCCATCCTTTCATGCCACAAATAGCAAGTGGAATAAGGGGCTCTCAGCTCGGCAGAGCCTACAAAGCAAGCTTAGTTTATCATTCACCCGAATTTGAGTCTCTTCTGCTATGCTCCCAGCAAATGGTGATGTGACCCACCCTGGAAGATCTCTGACAAGCAAAATATTTACTTCCTTTGTAGCTTATTCCACACAAAGGAGTTTCTTTTTAGCCATTAATTTGGCTACCTATCTATCCTCCATTCCCTTCATTCCTTGATCAGTCCATTGGAAAGTCATTTAATGAGGTATGGAGCACTTACTACATAAGTTTGTTGGCCAGAGCTACAAAGACAAAGACATCATGGAAAGATCTGTGCCCTATTTTCATTACACTTATAATCCAAACAAGGATACAAAATGTAGATAGTCAGTGGCATTGTGGAATGATAGTTGCTATAATGCTGTAGATCAAATGGAATACAGGAACAGTGGTCCCCCACACATGGCTTGTGTATCTAGGATTTTAGAAAATATATAAAAAATCTCTGGCAGTCTGGTCTACCACCCCTCACCTGTACAGATGTTTTCTAGTTTGGGCTATTTAAAAGTCCTTACTTTTGTAGAGCTTATTTGCTTCCCTTTGTGGTCTTCAAATGTTACTCCTTGAGCTACATAACTTAGAAGGGAAGGTCTGTCTTTGTTCTATTTCAAGATTCGAAATAATTCCATTAAACGATTTTCAGGGAAAACATCAAGGACTAAAAAGTTTTGTTGAGCTTTTTAATTCTCGCCTGTATCAATGAGGTGTGGCATGTCGGAAGCTCCCACATGCAACATCTGCTCATCCCTGGTGTGAAGTCCTTGAGACCCTTATTCAGGAGGACCTCCCACCATGGGCTTCCCGTGCCAATTTTGCCCATGAGCTCCCCAGGCCCTGAAACAAATGTGCAAGCTTCCCGAAGTCCATGCTAGTTCAAACTCTCTGTGCTCTCTTCCTACAGAAGTCAGGGACTCAGGGATTTGAAAGGGACTACTCCAGGCTGCCTTTTGGCGCAATTTCTCAGTTGCTATTTTAATTCTGCCTACTCTCCTACACGTTTCCCTTTCTTCCTTTGCAGGCTTTTCCTCTGCCCATCTACTTCTGTCTCTACATCCTGGTTCCACAAGCTCCTCTCCTCCTCTTCTCCTTGAAATGCACACATTCCTTCACTTCTTCTAAACCTTCCCCTAAAACATTAAAGCCCAGATAAGTCTCAAAACCTAAAACCTGTGAAACTTTTTGTGTTTTTGTGAAACCACCCCTCTCACTGTCTACTGCTCTTCTGTATCTTTCTGAGCGGCCACTCAAGCCATACCTTCTGGATCTGAGTGCTGTGTGATATTAAGCAAATTAACTACTCTCTCTCAGCCTTCATTTCCTCACAAAGGCGAGGCAGTAATACCCACTTAATGGGGCAGTTGAGCATTAAATGAGCCAATGTCGTTTACGTACTTAGCACAATGTTTCCCCGCCTTGATGTCTATAAACTACACAATAATTCTGAAAAGAGAAGTTAACACCTCATGTATGTACTATACTTAATAGCATTTAGTAGTTTATATACGAACAAGGACACTTAACTGTAAAAGTGGTAGATGCAATTTCTGTTTAATAAATGTTAGTCAGTTAGTAGACTCAGATCTGTGTCAGTGGGAATTAACATCAGTCTTTCTCTGTGACTGTGTAGACCTGTGGGGAGGGCCTTGTCCGTGTTTCATATATGCCTTTGCATATTCATGGGACATGGGTTTGTGGCAAATGAAGTAGTGGTTTCTGAGATCGATATGAGCACTGTTTGTTTTACGTGAAGCGGCAGAAAAATCCAGAGCCAAGTTTGGGTCCAGACAATTTAGTCCAGTCAAAGGTTTTAAAGCTGAATGGTGATGTTTTCTGGAAACTGTCACAATCATGGGCCATCTGAAACTCACCTAAAAACAATGTTTAGAAAATGTAAGATCTATACATGAGCTTTAGTTTTTACTTCTGTTCAGGCAGCTTGCATAAACCCAAATATTATGCTGCTTCTTAAGTCTACATATTAGACATTAGTCAGATGATTTAATACTATTTCTAGCACCATAATGACTAGATCAGGTCAGAAGCCCTTGCAAACCAAAGATGGTGACCTAGTTATAATTGGGTATTTTCCTGAACAGGTTTAAATCTTCATTATTAATTTATTAATTGAAAAAATAATATTCATTGTTTTTGCTTGAAGTACCATCTCCCTTTCATTGCCCTCCTATTCATCTCCTGAACCTTACCTACAATTGAGTATGTTTATGCTAGAAGAAAAAAATAGTTGGCTGCTTTATCTTGGCCCAATTATGACAGTACTTTTATTCTTTTGCATTATTTCGATATAAGTTAATTTCTCTTTGAATAATGTCTGGTGAAAAACAAATGGTAATATATTTGCAAGATGAATATTAGTCAAAAGAGGGCAGCAGGGTTTCTCTAAAGTGAAGTAAAGGGATTTCTTTCAGAAGAAAGCTAGGGAATTAAGAATTTAGAGACTTTTAAAAATACCATAATAAACATAGTGGTTGAAAAATTAACCACTTTCCTAAAAAAATACAGTTTAACAATCTGACATCACAGAACTTCCCATACAAAGAAGCAGGTATCCTTGGAAAAGGAAGAAGTGGAAAACTACTAGTGAGTATGGGTTTTATCCTTTTTTTTTTTTTAAACCACTTCTGGCTTCCTTTGATCTTTGGTAAATCCATTTAAGGAGTAAAAGGTAAAACTACAGAGTCATTGTAAGTTGCACATGGTGACCGCCTCCCTGAACTGGACCATATTGCAAAGCTTAACATTTTGGAGACCAACACACTGGATTCTAGCATGCCTATTTACTGAGGAGCCTTGGTGGTTGCCTAATCGTATCATTCCCGGGGCTACTACAATACTGGCATAATCTTGGATGCATACCATATAGTAGGTTCTTAATATCAGTTTCTCTTTCTCTTTGTCCCCCCTTAGGAAGGCACAGAAAAACATTTTGTTGAGAAAACTTAAGTCAACTTTAGAACAGTGGGCAAACTACAGGCATGACTCATAAACACCAGAACGGTACAACTCCAGTAGGTTTTTAAGATGAAGACATAAAAATAACTAGATGCTGACTTTCCAGTTTTCAAGTTAACTGTGGTTAAGATGAAGAACCAATATTGGAGATACTGGCATTCTTACATTGATAGTAAGATGCAGATTTAGAAATCCAAAGTAAGGAGGCTACAGGGAACATCTTAAAATTCCATACCTTTTGGCTTAGTTATTGTACTAATTTGCTTACAGAGATACTTGTATTTTCTCCCAAAGATTTATAAACAAAGATTTCCATTAGGCTGTTTTTAAATAATAGAAAAATATTATACACTGAAACATTTTGTGGTAATTAAGCACAATGATTTCGGAGAATGCTTAATAGCATGAGAAGTCTCTCGAGGCCATATTCCTTTTAAAAAAAAATCAGGATAGTCAGCTATGCATGGAGTATGATCTAAGTTATGCCTCCCAAAAAGAATATATGAATTACCAAAGGCAGGAAAAAAAGACTCAAATGGCAGCACTGATTGTCTTTGAATGGTAGAGTTAGAGACGATTTCTGTTTTGTCCATTTATACTCTTCTGTGTTTTCCAAATCTTTTAAAATGTGCATGGAATAATTAAGTGTCCAGGAAAAGCAATTAAGGAACAAATGAAGTTGATCCGTTGAGTTGAAGAAAGCCAGGCAAGAAGCCTGAGTTCAGGAGAACTCTTTATTCTATAGCTAAGCTCATCTGAAGGCAGAGGACATGCTAGTCACATCAGCTCCTGGTGCTGGAGGAGCAGCTCACAGCTGATGCCCTCTGACAGGGAGAGGTTGCTGAGGGACAGGGAGGAGTAGGGCCGACCATCATTTCTAATGTATAGTGTTTGCTTAGTTTCACCATGATTCCTCTGGGCTGCAAGGCAAACTCAAGAGTTCAGCTATGCTCAGTTACTGTTCTACCTCACAGCTAAGATCTGGGCTTTTCAGACTTCTCTACTCCTGGGAGATATGCAATTTTTAAAAGTTTATTTATTTTTTAGTCATCTCTACACCCAACGTGGAGCTCGAACTCATGACCCCAAGATCAAGAGTCACTTGCGGTTCTTCCAACTGAGCCAGCCAGGCGCTCCTGAGATGTGCAATTTTTTAAAAAGTGGAAAGTGAGTCATAGCATGGCATAGGCTCCTGTTCTCATTTTGCAATACAAAGTACATTGGGACTCAAAAAAAAAAAAAAAACCCTATCATCTATAATCATAATGATTTTGTAAAAGAAAGAGCTCTACCCTAAAATGTAGGGTAATCTGAGAATAAGAGACAGTATTCTAATTGGATAAATTTTGCCTTATGAAAACCTCCTTATATTTTTCTTTCAATTTTATCACTGATACATGAAAGCATCACTGTGGACCAACATCGGCCCAGGAATTCTCACTTAAGGAACCATAACTAGTTTTAGGCTATCTTCCCTATAATCTCCTCACTACATTTTAACAGTGATCCCTATCCCTTTTGTAGAAATGAGGGCACTGAGGTCCAGGTGGTTTAGGAGGAACATTAGGCCTGTCTGACCAGATTTTACTCTACTATCTGCGAGCCCTCGTGTTTGTGTTCATGTTGTCCAGAATGAAAAGAAAACCAAATAATTGATTTAAGTATAGAAATTGCTTCAGGAAAACCTAAGGTTTAAAATAGTGATTTTGTTAAATCAAAGTGTTGAAAACATTGCTCATTGTCATCTTGGGTATTAGCTAGGGTTAGCTAGGAGAGACCAGGACCTGAATCTAGGGGAGAGGTCTACACTTCTTAAAAGAGGGACCGTGGTAGATGAAAAGATGCCAATCAATGGTGCTAAATGTACAAGCTCAATTAATGCAAGCAGAACATGCATAAATTATTCTGTACCCAGAGAGTTTTGAGCAGGGAACATGGTGATGTTCCAGATGGAGACACAAGCTTCCATGGCCCTCATGTCCCCATATTAAAGCCTCTCTTACCCTCACTTTCTCAGGAAGTCTCTCGATGCTCTCCCACCTCATCCTAACTGTTCTGAGGTCTGGTTCTTTGCCTGTAACCCCAGAACATTCCTCAGTGTCCACTCTGAGATTGAGTGACTTGGAGATATACATTTGTAGACCTTACATCTCTTTGCTGGACTAAGATTTCCTGCCAATGAGCTATTCTTCTAAAAGGAGAAGGGGAAGAAATAGAACTAGGGCCAGAGGACATCTGGGGACCCAGCAGGATTGGGGATTTGTATTAAAAATGCTCTACTTTAGGTCAAGAACCCCCAAAGTTCTGGTTTGACAGTTAAACTTGAATTCAGTTTGACGTGGAAAAGAGGGGAAATTAGGATAATCAACCTGAGACACAAAGCACTAGGGTGCTAGGGAATGTTAAAAGGTAACCAGCATATTAATATTTTTAAGAGTTCATTTGAACAAAAATGGATTCAAATTAGGGAGCATCCAATCTAGCAGATACAAAGGAGCTCCAAGGAGCTGTACCGAATGAAAGACTTTTATAGGCAGAAGGGAGCAGCAACAAGGAAGTTATAAGAGGCCAAAAAGCAGGTTGGTTTTGGCAAGGCCACTTCTCTTTAGGAGAGAGCAAGCGGTAACTAGTGTTGATCAGGTGATTCCTGACTGACTGTATGAGATGCCATTTCTGCAAGAGCCAAAACTAGAAGTCTCGTTTTGGTGACAAGGGGTTGAGCATAAGCCACTCCATTTTGGAACTGTTTTCTTTTTTTTTTTAAATAATAATCATCAGCTCCTGTTAGGAAGTAACTTCTGCATTCCCTTTGTTATGGATCCCTCTGATCCATTCTAGCAGGACCCAATGTGACAGATCTTGGCACCTTGTTATACTTTAAGTAGAGGTAATATAGTGTTCGTCTGAATGGAGTTACTTTTCCATGTGCTGATTTTGATCCCAGCCAATGTGTTTCTGCTGATCTTTAATCCTTGTGATGCACATCCTGCAATGGAATGGTGTCTGTCCCAGGTTGACTGGCTGGTAACAGATGGGCTCGTCTGCACATGGCCTGTGACATCACTACAGATTTGGGAGTGCACTAATGCTAATAATCTGGATTCAGGCTCCCAGTAGATGGAACATATTTGCTTTTATCATGAATATCAAATAAATGAGTAGTCCTACCATTTTTTTCCTTTGAACTTTCACTCACTTTTTATGATGAAATATACATTAGAAAAATTAAAAGTGGCTCCATGCTGTCAATCACTTAAAAATCCAGTATGTTTCTTTTTCAAAGTCTTTTATGAGGCAGTCTGTTTGAAATCTATTTTAACTTATTTTTTAAAAATAGCATTTTATTTTATTCTGCGGAGCAAGGGTATATTTGGCTCTAAAAGTAATTCCGCTTGAACGGTTCTTACTTTCTCTCCGCTTGGTTTTGGAGAAAGGAAGTCTTTTCCTCCTTCCTCTATTTCTGGTTACTCTATTTCCTCTTTTAAAGCTCTGCCAAGGCAGGATTTCTTCACCTGAATCCACCAACAGAAATCAGGGGTTCAGTAAACCTACACGGGAGTAAAAATGACACCTTTATTTTACTAATGTCCAGCCAACTGCAAGTTAGCAAGTCCTTCCATTATGGGTAAAAGCAATGGACCACAGAAATTGTGTGCAACTCCATGACTGATAGAATCATTGATCAATCATCATCTTAATATCACATGGTCATTTTTGCAGATTTGATTAACAATTCCCATAGTTACTGGACCTGTTTCTATAGAATGACAGTTAATATTTTTACAGTGAAGTATATTTCTGTATCACAAAATTATTCTTGTAATGTTTTGATAGTTTTCCTTGATATAATTAGTTCCCTTTATAATGCCTTGTCTTTTATTTATTTAAAACCACTGTTCTGAGAAGGGGGTCCATATGCTTCATAAAAATGCAAAAGAGGTCCATGGTTCAAAAACTATGAAGAACTTAAATTTGTTTTTCTAAAATCTCCATTTTTCTATGTAAACCATAGTTTGCATGTCCTTTGCTTATCCTGAAATGCTCCTAAGTCAACAGACTTGTATTTTCTTTCAGAATCCTATGATCTAATATTGCATGTGAAGTAAAAGCATTTTTAGTGCCAGTTAGAGAAGTGAATCAGACATTAAATTAGCATTTACTATAATGAAATCAGACCTGTGTAATTACCAGTGTGCAATTACACTCATCTGAAAATTTGCCATGTTTCCCTTTTCAGCATCAAATCATCAGAACTCTTATTTGGCTGTGAATGATAAGATGTTCTTTCTCCAAATGCTGAATACAGGCTTTGATTTTCTATGACAAAAAGGCTCTATAACAGCTTAATGGATTAAAATATTTATTAAGTGCTTACAATACACTAGACACTGTGCAAATAATATTCACTGTTATCAGGGCATAGAATGTTTAATACAACATACAAATCAAGAGTACTAAATGCAAGATGGCCCAAATCACCATAGACGATTTTAGGGTTGAAAAGCAATATGTGAGAAGATAGATGAAGAAAAAAAATAATGCACAGGAACACTTATTTTTGCTTATTTGTTTTTCTTGAGTTGAATTCCAGAATTAAATCCTGCGTCACTGTTGGCTCTTGGGGACTCTGTACCTAATGAGGAGGCAGCTCCATTCACAGTGAGTGTTTTATCAGAGGATGAGTCTCCCACTTCATTTGTGAGGCTTGGTGTCAAATCCTGGTAAAGGGCCTGAACTCCGGTGTCCAATGGCCCCGGGTCTGCATCCTGGCTCTATTGCTTCCTACTTGTGTCACCTTTTTAAAGATGCATCTTAGTCTAGATTGCATTTCCTGAAAATAAGAATAATATAATATGATTTGCAAGGCAGTTATGGGAATTAAGAGTTATGTGGAAATTGCCTGTCACATAATGAGTGCTTAACAAATTTTAATTGTTATTTGTTGTTAAAACTTTGCTCAGATATGCTCCCTTCCTAGCAATAAGAATTCAAGAATTATGGCAAATCCTGAACTCAATTTAACTCTTACGATGTCTGGAGGATATGACATAGTTCTTGTCTTGGGGAAATACAACTAAGTTAGAAATTATATGTACAGGGGCGCTTGGGTGGCTCAGTTGTTGGGCGTCTGTCTTTGGCTCATGTCGTGATCCCAGGGTCCTGGGATCGAGCTCTGCATCGGGCTTCCTGTTCAGCTGGGAGCCTGCTTCTCCCTCTCCTGCTCCCGCTGCTTGTGTTCCCTCTCTAGCTGTCTCTTTCTCTGTGTCAAATAAATAAAATCTTAGAAAAAAAAATTGTATGTACATAATTTCTCTCTATATATAGATATAGGCTCTCTCTCTCTCTCTCTCTCCCTCTCTCCCTCTCTCTCTCTCTCTATATATATATATATCAAATGGAAAATACCAAAAGGCAGTAAAAGCAAATGCTAAATGTTATAGTATTTATGTATATCAATTAGAATCCTGGCACAAAACAGAAGAGAGTTAAATGAAAGGACCATTTGCAAATAGGTGCATAAGGTTGCCACAGAATGGTGCCTCACTGAAAGGGGGGCACACATGGAGAGCCATGACTGCCTTATGAGACGGAGGATAGGAAGCCATTTCCGGAACCTGCAGAGAGAGTGAGAGACAGCAAGAGTGAGAGAGAGAGAGTGACTGTCACTGTGGTAAAGTGCCTCCTGAGAGGAGTGATAGCCTTGTCTAGAGGAGCACTACTCTCATTGCTCTGTGGGAGAAAGCCCAGGAAACATAGATCCTAACCTCTGTCTCCACCCAACCAAAAACCACCAGAAGTCAGAAAGCCCAGGAACCCAGGTAAAGCAGTCTCTACGGTCAGCCTAGTGGAACAGGATGGAGAAGGATTGGGATTGGATCGGAATAGTCCAACAGAGATGAGTCCGCAAAATCCTGTAAGAAGCATTTAGGAATTCAGAGAAGGAGAGCACTGTAAGGATTAGAGTAGTCACAACAAGCTGCTCTTTTACAGTGAAAGCTGACTCCTAGAAATAATTCCTGCTTTAGACACACATGTGGGCACATTTGAATTAAGTACGACATAACCATTCAGCTGTAACAATTCTACCAAATTATGTGGTTGGAAGGCCCCCCTCCCCGCCCAATAATGGTGCTGTTTCTTCTTGTGGCTGAACTCCTTAGTCACGGTGAATGTGGTATAGCTTCACAAAAGCCCAGGATCTTTGCCTTACAGATGTAGAGAGAGCTTAGCAAGCAAATTACCTTGTGTGAACAGACAGAACTAATGCATGGGGAGGTAGACATTGCAACTATCTTGACAATAGTTCTCAGCCTTGTTTTACCTCCCTTGCCTTAAATGGCTGGGTAATCTGCTCAAAGATAAATGCTCTCTGTTCTTCTGGAGCCTGCTCCATCTCTCACTCAGCTGCCATTGATTACTCCTACAAGACCTATTCATTTGAAACTTGCTATTGATCTGTTTACAGAATTCACTTCAGGACTTCTTTTTTGTGACAGGGATGCTTTCAACAAGGGATTCCTTGGGTCTTATTTATAATTTTGTTGTGGTTGGTAAAGCTGTTGGTGTGTTCAGAGAGATGGTCCCAAATGCCTGCTCTAACCATTTTGTGCAATAGGATAATTCAGACTCTCATCAGGCATTCCGTAAGTCCTTCATTCACCAAACATTTTCTCAGGGACCATTTTGTGTCAGGTACCATGTTGGTTATTAAAGATGCCTTAGCTAGCTCGAAGACGTAGCTGCCTTTAATTCTAACGGGCTGATCATACTGTCTTCGCAGCACTCTCTTGAGATTCTCAGGCCTCACTTAGGTTCAGCAGGGAAGAGTGATGTAATTGATGAGCGCTGTGACACGTGGACAGGACGTGGGGTCCCTTGTGGCTCACCTGGTTGGCCATTACGTCTTTCAGGTTTAATACCACTCCTTCTCATTGAGAGGAAACCTTTGTAGTCACAGACAAGTTCACTTCAAGTATGCATTCCCTCCCACCCAGAAGGTTCTCCGAATCCTTGCTGAGTGAGTTATTCAAGGGTTTAAACACTCAAAGGAATTAGCCTTTTTGAGGATGAGATGTGATTCTCTCTTCTTCCTACTTTTATCATATTTTGAACAGTGACGGTGAAATTTCACATGTAAGATGGCGGAGACCTGTCTATGCCTCATATTTCTGGAGACTTTCACTAATGGTATCTGTGAATCTGTGTATGCATGTGGAAGCTAATGGAGCATATTTGGAATCACAAATGACTGAGTTGTAAGCTGCAGACTACTTCCAAGTGGAATCTGAGAATCAATTGTAATGTGAAGAAATAGGTTACATTTACTGTCTGTGACAGTTACATGGATGTGTTCTCTATGGGCTTCATAGAAAAAGTTGATATATTCCTCCCTAAGAAGTAATGAAACTTTACAACTTCAGAACAATTTTTAACAATTCTTAAAAGATAGATCTTCTATACCTACCCTAGAATGAAGGAAGAAAATAGTCATACCTACAAAGGTGGAAACACCTGCTGATTCTTGCTCTCTTTTTTTTAAATTTATTTATTTTAAAAAGAGAAAGCCAGCCTGTGAGTGGAGGAGGGGCAGAGGGAGAGAATCTTTAAGCTGACTCCCCACTGAGTGCAGGGCTCCAATCTTATAACCTCTGAGATCATGACCTGAGTCAAAATCAAGAGTCAGCCCCTTAACCAACTAAGCCACCCAGGCACCCCTCCTGCTGATTCTCTCTAACCTCTGGGTCACTTCTGCTTTTAGTGGGGGTAATAAAGATATTTAACAACACGTACAGGCAGCAATCAGGTAGAATAGGTGCTGGCGCAGGACACTGGAGTAGGGGCTCAGCAGGAATGCCAGCCATTCACCTTTAGTTACTGAAATATGGGAAGGTCCCAGGGGAAAGAATGAAGTAGGTGGGCTAGACAGGATTTTATTCTTGGTGTCTAGGACAGTGGCTACAAAGCAGTTCAGAAATACTTTAGTCTCTGGTACAACTCTGGATATTAACCAAATATCAACCCTTCCTTACTCAGTTTCTGCTGATCCCTGCTGGCTGCCCCCTTCTCTGGGGGCTGGAGGGATTCCCAGGAGAGAGGGTTGCAGCTAAGAAGCAAGGCATACCCCTTTCTCACTGCTTTTTCTCCTTCCCCATATGTTTTGTTGTTTGTCACCCCCCCCTTACTATTTTATTTCTTTTTAAATTTGATTAGCTATTTTTTTTTTTTTTTTTTTTTTTTTACTAATGCTTACTCTGATCCATACAGCATACTAATTACATGCATCATCTCGTTTAATCCTGCCAATGAATTTCAAATGTGGTTACCTCTCTTACAGATCAGGAATGAGTTCCAGAAAAGTTTCTAAGATCTTGACATAGGGCAGGTACATGGTAGGCCTAGGATGTGTACCCAGATCTGGCAGACTAAAAAGTCCACATATTTATGATGACAGTGTATCCAGAGCATTTTATCTTTTTAATTTAAATACCTTATTAAATTAAACAAGAAGGCCATTAGACTGAGCTGGATCTAATGTAAGCAAACCCAAATCTAAGCTTACAGATGCCTCAAGGTTACAAAATCAAAACCTAAGGACAGCCAACCATTAACAGCCAACTGGGTTTTAAACTCTAGCCAGTTAATAATTTCCTTGCTTTTCTTCTGCCTTTTCTCAATGAAAGTCTCTCCCCAGCCCCTATCCTAACCACTGACAGTTTGGCACCGCCTGATTCTAGTCCAGTTCTGCTCAAACTCTTAGAATGTTTAATATGCTTCAATTTATCTTTTAACAACCTTTAGAATGGCTGCAATAGTCCTGTTGCCTTAAACTAGGTATCGTGTGTGTGTGTGTGTTATATGTCTCTATGTGTCTATGTCTGTGTGTCTGTATATCTATAGAGAGATTGAAATAGTCCTGTAGGCATTGAATTTATATTTCTCGCCCTACAGGAAAAACATAATTTGTTCATGGAAAGAACTGTTCTTTTATTTGTGGAAAACCTTAAGGACCTTGGACTATACAAAGGTAAACCCCAAAAGGTAGGCTCCCAAAGGGAGAGGATAAGAGGGCAAGAGCTGAATTATTTTGCATAATAAAGTGACAGTTAATTTAGACTGACCTCTGGCAGTTTGAGAAAAGTCTGGGCCTTTGGAATTTGGAAGGAAATAAAAAAGTAGGAGGGTCATTAGAAGGATAATGGTCCAAGGCAGCAGCAGGCTGAGGTTTACTGAGGGAAATGGGCAGTGAGAGAGAAAAAAAACCTCAGGGAGACATGAACATATCAGAGAACACAATTTAGATTTTTTGGTCTAGTTTAGATTTGCCCCCCCTTCCCCCCCACGAGGGTCCTCTCCAGCTCCCGGGGACTGCTGGTGTCTGGCGCAGTGTAGAGAACAGAGGGGTGCGCTCCACCCTGGCTGGGCTGTGCATCCCCAGGAAGGGAGGACGGAGGGCAGGGTCACTGAGGATTTAGCTGGGAGATGAAATGGGGTTAGAAGTAACAAGAAAATATAGGCTACCTCCCGCCGCAATGCTCAGAAATAAGAGCAGCAATGCTGGACTTCCCCAAGCAAACAGAGACTGGAGTCCTGTTGCTGGGATATTAAAGAAAACCATGACCCCAGAAGATTAGAATATATGAGGGCATTTTCTTTTTTTTTTTTTTACAGGGTTTTCAGGGCTTTAGGAAACAAAGAGTTGCTTCTTCTCAGATACTTTTTGGAATTCCTACTTGTTCTCCCTGTTGGAACATTTTAACAAATATTCCTTTTGCTGTCAACATGTTTTATAAACACCTTTTGCTGTCAACCTGTTGTATAAATATATGGGCAAAGAGAGATGGGTCCCCATTGGCTTTGATCATTTTTCTTTATGGCGCTGTGCGCCGGGGGCGGGACACGGGGGCACCTCATGCTCTATACCGCTCTGCTTTTGCAGATTTTTTCCAAACTCAGCTCTGTGGAATGTGTTTCAAGATGGAGTCTCCTTATCTGCCAGTCAGCAGCCAATTACCTGTTCTTTTAAAGATTTCAGCACATTTGTGTTTTCTTGAGAAAATAGAACTAAATTCAGTAATAAGGATTAGTACTTACTGGATGGCCGTGAGCCAGATACTTTTCCAAGTGCCTTTGGGTTAACCATGAAACCGCTACAATAACTCTGTGAGGATGCTACAGTTCTTATTTCCATTTTCCTGCTCAAGAGACCAAGCGGTGTCCAAGTGAGTTCTTTTGACTGAGATGTCATGGAAGTGGCCTGTAGTAGAGTTAGGGCCTCAACTCAGGCAATCAGATTTTACTCCAAGCCTCTCGAGCCTCTTGATAAGATGATTTTGGGTTAATGGAAACGGTACAGTTTTGAGAGTCTCACTTCATTGTGTACTGACCTTTCCTGCTTTGTTAGATAGCAGTTAGGAACGAATGTGCTCAAATGTCAGCCTTCCGGAACTTAAGTTGGGGGATGCACATGGCAGTATTATCCACAGGAATTCAGAGGCCAGAAAGGCTCATTCTCCCTACCCCTCTGATTATCCCCAGAACAATCCAAGTCTTCAAGGTAGGAAAACATTTTCTGGCTAGATACAGGATTCTCATGCTTTTATGAAGAATGAAAGATGACTTAAAAACTAAGGTAAGGCAGGGCGCCTGGGTGGCTCATTAAGTTAAGCTTCTGACTCTTGCTTTCCGCTCAGGTCATGATCTCAGGGTTGTGAGACTGAGCCTCGTGTCGGGCTCTGTGCTGAGCACAGAGTTTGCTAAAGCTTCTCTCTCCCTATCCCTCTGCCCCTCCCTGCCTCTCTCGCTCTCTCTCAAATAAATAAAAAAATCTTAAAAAAAACAACAACAACACAATAAAACACTAAGGTAAGGCAAACATTTAAGCAGATGTACTTATTAGAGAGAATGACCTGACAGGTTTCTGCAAAATCATTGGAACACTTAAAAACGTGTACCATCACTATAAAAGCGTACAAATGCCTTTCTTTTCTTCACTCACTGGGAAGAAAACATGGCTCTACAGAGTTAAGAACATTGATCCGGGGAAGAAGATTCATTTTAGAATGACAGTGTCATCAAACTGGAGTGATTCCTAGAACTGTGGTTTCTGCTGTTGAGGGAATCTTTACTTCTTCGAGTTGACTTGGTGAGAGCTATTTTTCAATGTGGGAGTTTGGGGCCTGGTTGTGGCTTGTGCTAAGGATCTCTCCAGCACCTCTGCTTTTTCTGTCTTGAGCTAATCTAGCTGCATCAGCATCATCGCCCGGGAGTGACCAGCCTCGACCATGCCTGTGGCCTGGTCTGATGAGAACAACTGGAAGAGTAATGTCAGTCTGATGTAGAAGCTGCCTCCACACCAATGTGCACATTTTGGATTCTAGAGACAAAGAATGTAGTGGTAGGGAATTTGCAAATTAACTGATTCTAGTGATTTATATCAAGAATTTGAGGTCGAAAGTAGTATGCCTGCTCTCTCCAACCCCTCGCTATTGGTGGAACATTTTTTATGAAAGATGAGACCCATTCCTACTTCCCTATTGGATGGATTATTTAAATAATCCCTTTCCCCAATTTGTGGCACTGAATTCATTACGTTTAATTCAACCATTTATTACATCTCTGTTCGCAATATATCATCGCAGACTGATTTACAGTTTCTAGTATAATCAAGAGAGAAAGAAAGAAAGGCACATATTTACATAATTCTTTCACAAGTTAGTACTATAATAAAGCTGAAAGCCATGTAATAAAGGATCCCAGGCTGAGCTATAGATAGAGGGAGAATTTGACTGGAAGGTTTTGCTCTTTCTGAAACAGGAATACAGTTTGACCTGTATTTCCGGACAATGCACATTTTTTGTGACTCTTGCCCATGGTAGAAGCAGCTTATTCTGTCCCTTCTTTTTCTGTTTCTCTGGGCCCTCCAGTTAGGTATCCTGTATGTATTAGGCATTCTTACTCTTCAGTTGTGAACTCCTAAATCAGATGACATTAACACCTTTGGCTTCCAATGGTCCCCATCTGGGGACCTCCCTGCTTCAGATGGGAGCAGCAGTTCCCCACTGACATCGTGGCAAAGGACCACAGTCTTACCTGTGGGAGTGGAACGGCTTCCTGCTTCTTCCCCTGAATAAACACACAGCATCTGCTTTGACCCTAGTCCCCCCCAGGGCATGAGAGAGAAAGCAATTTTACATAACAAATTTCAATTAGTGATGCTAATGGAGAAGACTTGCTGTGAATTGCCTGAATCCAGAAATGATTTGCAAACAGTCTCCGTTCATGGTATTTGTACCAATTTCAATTTAAGCTGCTGATTAACACTATGTATTTATACATGTAGAAAAGCAAATTATTTCAATTACCAAGCCTCAGGAATGTAACTCTGCAAGCTTTATTTAAAACCACAACACAGCTGCGGCAATCATTTCAGAAACCATTCTTCCAGCTTCATGGCGTGTGTTTTTGTGTTGAGATTTATTTTTTATTAAGTTTGTCAAAGTCACTTTATGGATAGATGCTCTTATTTTTTTGGTGAGTGTGTGATTAAAACCTTTCTAGTAGTTTTATTTTTTTAAAAATAATTTTTGTGGGTTTTTTTTTTTTTTAAAGATTTTATTAATTTATTTGACAGAGAGAACGAGAGAGCACAAGCAGGGGGAACAGTAGAGGGAGAGGGAGAAGCAGGCTCCCTGCCAAGCAAGGAGCCCGATGTGGGGCTCGATGCAGGGCTTGACGTGGGGCTCGATGCAGGGCTTGATGCGGGGCTCGATTCCACGACCCTGGGATCATGACCTGAGCTGAAAGCAGACGCTTAACCATCTGAGCCACCAGGCGCCCCAATTCTTTCTAGTAGTTTTAAAATAATGTTATTTGGCCTATGTCGATATGAAATTTGGAAATTAATACGACTTATGAGTTTGAAGCTGATCTCTTTTCCCTTGGGCCTTTTTTTTTTAAAGATTTTATTTGTCAGAGAGAGAGAGCGAGCACAAGCAGGGGGATCAGAAGGCAGAGGGAGAAGCAGGCTCCCCGCCTTGCAAGGAGCCTGAGGCAGGACTCGATCCCAGGAGCCTGGGATCATGACCTGAGCCAAAGGCAGTCACCCAACGGACTGAGCCACCCAGGTGTCCCATCCCTTGGGCCTTTTCTTTTCCCTTTCCTCCTCCCTCCCTCCCTTCCTTGGTTTTTGTTGATGATGGAAGTAATCAAGAATAGTGAGTGATGGAGCCTCAATAGGTTAAGAAATGATTGAATCACCCTCTGTTTCTTGTGAGGATCTACCTTTCAGAAGTCACACAGATAAATCATCATCTGAAAAGAAATTCATTAGTTATTTAGGATTTTTTTCTCCCTTCTCATGAATGAGTACTTACTTCTTTTCTGTATGACTTAAATTGTTGAAATAGGAGACTGCAGGAAAAAAAAATCACAGAATCAATTTCTACTTATAGCTTCTTGGGATAAGACATGTGGTTCCATCACTAAGCGCTGATTTAAAAAAAAAACCAAAAAACAAACAAAAAAAAAAACAAAACTATTTCAGTCATTCAGTTTGTCTCTTTCTTTCACACCTTTTGAAAGTCTAAATCACCGGCCAGTAGGATGTGCTAAACTGAGCTGCTCAGGGCCCCAGCATGCATCTAGCAGAGAGATGACCTTCTGAATTTATGTCTACTAGGCTTTTCTTGGGGTTCTCTCTCACTGGAAAGTAATTAAAATTGCTTTTGTGAACTTCTTGTGACTTTGGATCTTTGCTCTAAGGATTTGTTGCTCAGCCTGAAGGATTTTAGGAGCTCCTTCTTTTTTGACACATCTGAAGTCTGGCCATGACATCCTTTTGCCAACATCAGATATGTGGATAAAAGTTGATATATGAGAGTGGGAAATAAACATTCCTCCTGCCTTGTCTATTGAGAAACATATCTCTGTTTCTAATACTTCTGGTTTTCTGGCAACCCACCCATGCGCATGTGTGACAGATGTCTAGTAACTGGAGAAATCCTGGGATTTCCAGTCTGTCAGTGTTGATATGAGACACGTAAATGGATATTTTCTCATTGTGTGTTCATATGGGGCATTATCATGTCGGTGGGAGTCTCTCTTAAAGCACACATGCAAAAATAAGATTGCTTTAGAAAACATGGTTATTACGTAAAACTAATGATGTAATGTATGGGGATTAACATAACAATAAAAAAAAATTAAAAAAAAAAAAAAAAAAAGAAAACATGGTTATTACGGAAAAGCATGTTTGCGTCACCAGGTGCCCGGAATAAAATGGAGTGATGGTGTTGAATATTCTTGATAATAAATGAAATAATTCTTTATTACATATTGTGTGTGTCTTGCTTACGAATAGATGAGAATGTTTTGGTTTGGTGTGGGGTAGATTACAGTATTATGCATGGAAGTTGGGAAACCTCATAAATGGAATTCAAACAGCTTAGTCATACCTCATAGTGAGGAGGTATGTTGAAGCCTATCACCCATCTCCGGATTATTATGTACTCATAGTGGGAGTCCAAGGCAGGATGTAAATATTCGCGAATTATGTAATGAAGTCACTGCTGGGCAAGGAGCCTGCTTCTCCCTCTGACCCTCCCCCCTCTCATGTGCTCTCTCTCTCATTCTCTCTGTCTCAAATAAATAAATAAAATCTTTAAAAAAAAATATATACTACATCACATATACTTCAGCAAAATCAAAGACTGACCACATTTAAATCACAAGAGAATTGTAGTCTTTTTTTAAATATTTGCATTTGCCAAGCAAAACTGAGACACCCATGATAATTAAGTACTTCTGTCCATGTGTTCATAGGCCCCCATTAGGCACACATCTCAGGGACCCATTTCACCTGACGAAGCTGAAAAGAGCAAGTGGAAATATGGGTATAGCTTCAGGTGTGGTTGGATCTAAGAGCTCAGCCATGAAGGTTCTTGCTCTTTTCCTCCTGGCCTGACGTTTCTCTCCCTTCCTTTTCCTTACTCTCATCCTTGCATGCTGCTGGTTTGCTTAGGGGCTAGCCTCGCTCTGTCTACATGCTGGGTGAGATGGATTTTAGCGCTCTTAGCCTTTATCATTGCTTTCTTCCTTGTTGAGGAAGGAAGAGTGACCGTCTCCATCTATTTATCAAAAATAATGGTGGGACACTGATTATTCTTCCTTGGGTAATAGGCATACCTCTTGTGGCCACATGGAGAGGGGACGTTTGCTTGTTCAGGTGAATGTCACATGCCTACTCCCACAGGCAGAAGGTGGAAGGCTGTTCCTATCTACTCCATCCAGGAATACTTAAAATAGTTTTTCCATTAGGTTCTGGGATAAACCATTTGCGAAACTAAAAGGATTTAGTCTGTGAGGTTCACATGCCTTCTATACGGATAGCACGCTAACTAAAAAGCTGCCTGGGAATTACGTGAAATCGACTCTGGGTTGCTTTTGCTGAAGCATGGTAACTTTTCTTCATCAAGTGCCATTTTTTGGTGATTCTGTCAAAAACAGAAACCCAGACACTTGGTTGTGTTTTGCTCTGTTGTTGATGTTGGTAGTGGGGTGGTATTGGCACCGACAGTCCCGAAGAGGGAGAGAGCCACTTAGGCGGTGTGTTTGGAAATTCTGCCTGCATTTTCTTCATTCATTTATTCCACAAATGTTTATTGAACGGCTGCCATCAGAGTGGGTATCACAAGTGATCCAGACAAATCCAGCCCTTACTCACATGTCACCTTCTCACCCAAGCCTTTCCTGCCTGCTCTGCACACAGCCAGGTTCTGTCTTACACCATCCATATGCCTTGTTCCCCTTCCCTGCTTTTTTGTCTCTCTAGCAGTTGCCATCATCCAATTATATTTTACTTGTTTATTCTTATCTGTTTCTCTGGATTGGAATTTAAGGTCCCTTAGGCCAGCTATTTTTATTTATTTTTTCATCAATTACATCAGCATCTGGGACTGTGTCTGGCACAAAGGAACATTTTGTTGAATGAATTCATGAGGTCTTGGCTACAGTCTCCATTCTGTCTCTGTCCCTATAGGTGGATACTAGGCACGCTAATTGTTGTACGTGCTAAACTCTTTCTAAGAAACAAAATAAAACAGCCTGAATTAACAGAAGGTGACAGTGGAGATGCTCATTTGGATTAGGTGGTTAGAAAGGCCTTACAGATGAGGTGACCTCTGGACCCAAATGACACAAGGGTGCAATCCAGGCCAGTATCTGGGCAAGGAGACTTCACAGCAGAGCAGAGAGATGAAACGAGCTCTGAGGGATTGTGTATGGTCTGGTCAAGGAACACCAAGATGCTCAGTGAAGGCTAGTGTGAGTAGGAAGAGAGAGGGGAAGCCCAAGGCTAGACTGGGGGCCAGGTCAAGTATACCATGGTTAAGATGGGATTTTATTATGAGTAGGATGAGAAGTGATAGGATAGAAGTGATAGTGGGGGGGGTGCCTGGGTGGCTCAGATGGTTAAGCGTCTGCCTTTGGCTCAGGTCATGATCCCAGGGTCCTGGGATCGAGCCCCACATTGGGCTCTTGGCTCAGCGGGGAGCCTGCTTCTCCCTTTCACTCTGCCTCTCTCCCTGCTCATGCTCTCTCTCTCTCTCTCTCTATCTCTGTGTCTCAAATGAATAAATCTTTAAAAAAAAAAGTGATAGTGGGATGGGGGTTTTTGAGCAGGAAGGTGGCATGACTTTACTTGGTTTATTAAAGATCGCTTAGGCTATCATTCATCAGTCAAGAGTGGAATAAGGAAGACCAGCTGGAGGCCATTGGGTGAGTGCTGGTGGAAGACAGGGGTTTTGGACTAGGTAGTAACAGTGCAGGTGGCACAAGTAGATTCCGGGCATATTTAAAGGTTGAATCAAATAAATTTGCTAATGGATTCAATGTGAAATAAAAAGAGGGGTTAAAGATGACTTTAAGGTTCATTTTGACCTATTAATTTGAATGATTGTATAAATTTATCAAAGTCTGATAATCCTTAAAACCAATGAATTTTGTTAGGTCAAAGTCCATTGTATAGTTATACCTGAAAAAAAAAATCTTTGAGGAAATAAATTCTACATTGTAATGTTTGGAATATGAAAAGCATAGCAAAAATGAGCATGTCTAACTGTTGAGGTGAGAAGATGAATTCTAGGACTTAAAACTTGAATAATTAAATAATGACAAAATACTCAACCTTGAATAACTAAGTGCAGCTAACATCTGCCCTAATTTTGATATTCTTGAATGGTTTGTTTGGGGCTGGAAAATATTATTGTCATTTGTAACAGCAAGAACTGTAGAATGAGGTGGTAGTTAACTGGATGGGAGAAACAGACAGCTTAGGGTTTAAGAAGATAGACTATCTGAATTCTCTGTATGGAAAAGAAATGAATCAGTTCCAAATATAGAGAAATCAAGGAATGATTATGGACTGTGACACCAGAGTCCCAGAACCAGGTCTATGTCTATATTCATTTATCTATATAGGGAATGTCTGTGACTTCAAATGTGTATGCGGCCATCCACTTTGAGATCTGGAGTCCAAACTTCCTTTAAGAACAAACGATTTTATCTGATTATTTTTTGATCATCAGTAGAAATCCAAGGGTGTGTATGGTAGCCAGTTGTCTTAAATGTGCCTGAGAGGTCCTCATAGAATTCAAATTCCACTGTTCAAGTTCCATACTCCTCTTAAAGCATATTTAGGTGAAAAAAGGTAATTGTGCTCTTTTAGAAAAGAGTAGGAAAAACATCCCATAACTTATTTAAAGATACAGTTATCTTCAATTTGAAATATTTTAAACCCTTCTAAATTCTCCATAAAGTTATCTTTTTTTTTTAGAGAGAATCCTTTTTCTTTTTGTTTGTTTGTTTTTGTTTTGTTTTTTTATTTATTTGACAGAGAGAGAGATAGCTAGAGAGGGAACACGAGCAGGGGCAGAGGGAGAGGGAGAAGCAGGCTTCCCGCCAAGCAGGGAGCCCGATGCGGGGCTCGATCCCAGGACCCTAGGATCATGCCCTGAGCCGAAGGCAGACGCTTAACGACTGAGCCACCCAGGCGCCCCTCCATAAAGTTATCTTTGAACTTAAATACATGAATATTTTTATTATGTTTGATGCAACATACTTTTGAATCAATTTCTTATATTCCCTGGAGATACAAATTGACAGCTGAATTCTCTAGTTGTGAAAGTAAAGCTCTTGGTATGATTCTTTAGGTAAATGAAACACTATTCTAAGTACGTAGGTAAACAGCACATTAAAGGGCAGTTAAATGAGGGGAAATCATCCTCGGAGGGACCACGGGCCAGGGATAAAGGAGAACCAAATGTCTCTCTCTTGACTATTCTGCACAAAAAATCATGAAATTTCCTGTCCTTCACCAGATGTGTATGGGGATGGTATTTTGGTAGTGATTTGTCAGGTTACTTATGTTTGCCAAGAGCTTGTTACTCACACATACTCTTTGGGGTCTTCTATGTCAGACAAGTTTCCCTTTTCCAAGAGCAATGATTTCCAGAACCTTCCTTGTGTCTGATGTTGCTTTGCAGGTTATGTCCAAGAAGCTGGATAATCCTGTTATCCTATCTCTATTCCTCAACTCCTCTACACTTTTATTATAAAATAATGCTTGTTTTTCTAAATTCCCAGTATTTTCTAATCGAAGTCCTAGTAACTACAAATACCTTATAAGAGATGGCTTACAGTGTTCTGGCTTCAGTTGTCAGCGATAGTAACTTTAGGCAGATAATGTTATCCTAAAACTATCATCAATAGGATATTACAGACAGTATCAGAGGAAGAAAAAATTATTTGATTCTGATTTATGAGGAAAAATTGGAAGCAGTGTTAAAAAGTTGTTTAAAAAGAGTGGTAATAGAAAAAGTACATGCAATTTGTAGTGACAGCAAGTTAATCTTTCTCTTAACTTTAATAATGTCATTTTATTATAAACTAGACTGTATATTAAAAATGCCAATATGCTTCTCAAATTAATTTTCATTATAATATTATATATTGAGTCCTTCATTGCATAACTGTAATTTCTACTTAAATTATTTGGAGAGTTAAGGAATAAAACAAAGCAGAACTGGGCCATTAGAGTTTTAAGTTAAATTCCATTTCAGAGAGATCTGAGATACTTTCATTTTTTACCCCTTGTGCTAGTAATCCATCCAGAAAATGACAAGAAAAGCGCTTCTTAGAGTTATCAAGAAATTAAACTTTTTTCCCCACCATTTTTCTTCTTCTCTCTTTACACTCCACATATCCAATTATAGATGTGATACTATGATAAAATGTAAGATGTTAACTAAAATGTCTATAAAGACAGCCACCCATAACTTTATGTCCTCTGTAGGAAACCCCAAATAAATGTAAGGGGATTACTTCTCAAATAGCTCAAAGGGTTTCCTCATTAGTATTTGGCCATCCCTGTATCTGGCAAGGATCCTAGTGCGTGAGTCTCCATAACCCCTTTCCCAGGAACCAGCTGGGCTGTGTGAATGAGCGAAGCTTCTCTGGTGGTATGTCAGCATGTGATAAATGCCCCCCTGCTCAGGTGACATCGGAGCAATGGTGAGTGGGGAAGACTCTGGCAAATGGGACAGCGGCTGTCCTTTCTTAATGGGGAGCTGCTCCTCGGCTCCAGTGGATTGTGCCCATGTGGGAATTAGGGCCTAGTATTGCCCAATCCGTGAACTAAGAAATCACATTTTTATAGAAAATTTTCTGGTTTTCCAATGTGGGTAACTAATGTAAATTTTAAGAGAAATGATTGCAGCTAGGGAACCTCATTGACAGTGTTTGAAGGGAGAATTCAACTAGTGATATGGTAGTTCAGTAACTACGTGGAAGATGGACGGAAGGGGGCAAGATGGGAGGCGGGAGGGAGTTAAGGACCGAGTGGCCAGATGAATACTAATGGTGGTCAGTACTGGGCCAGTGCAAAGAGTTCTGGAGAGAGAAGGAAGAGGTGTGCTAAAGACCTTCAGGAGATAGAACAGGCTGGACCTAGAAGCCAAGTGTGTAGGGATGAGAGCCCTGCAGAAGAATTGAAGTTTCAAGTTTCTCTGGGATCCCAGGGGAAAAATACAAACAAACAAACAAACAAAAAGCCAAAAAAAAAAAAAAAAAATGCTGGGGCTCAGGTGGAATGTGCATATTTTTATCAGTAATCTGAAATCCAATTATCTATCTTCCGCAAGTGCAGACACCAGTCCTGCGCACACAGAATAATTATACCACGTATGGGCTCGGTTTTGATTTTTCAATCAGAGGATGCACTGATACCATTGCGACATTTGCTTGAAAGGTCACGGTTTCAGAGGTTGAGATGCAGGAAAGCAAAGACAAAAATAGAAGCAGAGTGATTCTGTAAAGCAGATGGGAGAAAAGCAAACAGAGGTCAGTCTGCGGTCACTAGCCAGGAGAGAAGAAAGAGAAAGGCAAAGTTGGGAACTAAAATCTCTTCGGTGGACTCTGGTGCTAGAAAAACAGGAAAGGGGGATATAGCTGTGAATCTCCTCGTTCTGAGTTAGCTTTATTCTGAAAATTGAACAACCGATGGTTCTCTGTCGAGCTCCCTGTAGAGTGAGTGTCTTTTATTGCATAAAGACAACTTTAAATTACCTTGGAAATCCTGGAGGTATCTATCATTTGTATTCAGAGACAAAAATAAGAAAAGCAACAGGCACGTCAATTCAACAGTATTTATTGGGCACTGTCAGATTGAAACAGGCCTTGATGAGCCAATATCCATTAAGACACAGGCCAAGCTCTCAAGGCAGATCAACATTTAAATGAGTAATAAGTAGGATAGAACAAATATTGTAATAGGTGTTTTAGAGAAATTGAGCTTCAGTGTCCAAGGGATAGGTATCCAAGTGGCAATGTCCAGTTTTTGGAAAGAAGGGCCTGATTTCCAAGAGATGTCATGGCTCCACACAGTTGCTTGAAATATAGTTTGGGAGTCAATTCTGGCAAAGGTTGGAAATGACCGACGTTTCCCCAAGAGAAAATGTGAAGCAAAAAGAATCGTGTGCTAAGGGTGGACCCCAGAGCAAGATTCTTGGAAATGTTGTAGGCAGGGATTTACTAGATCTGCAGGAGATAGGCAGTACCTTTGTCATTCTTTGTCATTCTTGACCTGTACGTTGAGAGCATTTAAGTAATTGGGGTCATAGACACTTGAAAGAAGAGAAGACCAATATAGATTTGGAGATGGTGAAGTTAAATATGACACTGAGGGCCAAAGAGGTCCAACCACTGCTCTATAAAGTGAGGGATCATCTGGGAAGCAGTTTGATGTGCAACGTCGTCATACAGGTTGTACTAAATCCTCTCTTCTCTGCTATCTAGACTTCTAGGTTACAATCCTGTCCCAACTCATCCATGAAGCCCTAGCTAATCAAGCAGACTGGTTGTTAGTTCTTCGACTTCGGGGGTCCTAGGATGTTTGTGTTTTTCCCTTCCTTGACTCTTGCTGTTTTATGATCTTGCTTTATCAGCTTGTGTGTATGTGCCTGATTACCAGGGTGATGATTGTAAGTGGTCATTCAGGCTGGAACACTTTGGAGATGGATACTGGGAGAGGGAATGTGCAATTTGTGCTGTTAATAACTAATTACTGAGGGACAGCAGGCCTCCATGGGCACTGTCCTGAGCAACACAGGCTGTGTGGTCACCAGACTTCTTTTCCTAACTGGGGTACATGGTTCTTTCATTGCCTTAATGAAAGCATTCATTGCGAGGCATTCAACAAATTGAAAGAATAGCATTGAATGACTGCCTTCGATGTCATAAAAAGGACCATGGAGATTATTATGTCACCCTAACCTCTTCATTTTATAGGTGAGGGAACTGAAGTCCAGAGAGGTAAGGTGACTTGCATAAGGCTGCACAGCTAATTCTACTTTGCAAGTCTTTTCGCTTCCTGACTGATCTTGGTTTCATTTTGACACCTCAGCCTGAAATCTTTTCTCAGATGTCACCATGGGAAGATATCCAGGATGATTAACAATGTTATCCTGCCTCTTTGGTCAAATTTTGATGTCATACTTTTTAACCTTTTCCTCTCCTGATCTACAGTGACTAATACTGTGTTGGGCCCATTAAATACTCAGCAGATGTCAATTGAATTAAGTGATTGTTGAAAAAGTATTACCAATGAAAAGGGGCTTGGAAATAAGATAGTCAGGTCCTCTCATAAATAGGGAGAACGAAACTCAGAAAGCATTATAGGACTTGCGCTAAGGTCAGTCGCTAATTTGTGATAAACCCAAACTAAAACTCAGTTCTCTTCCCTCTTATAATTACCCAACCAATATTCCTCTTACTATGCTTCACTGCTTTGAAAGTGACAGGCAGCAGAATGTTAGTGACCTAAAATGTAAAGTAACATCATTATGATTTATATTTTTTTATTGTAGTTTTTCAAATGCTGTCTTAGGTTCCAGGACCCTCCATACAACCTATGAAGTAGGCAAGGCAGCTGAATTGTTTTTTACAAATTAGGCAACCCAAACTCAGCCTGTAAGACACTTGGGACCAAAGTGGTTCAATTTTCTCAAATATGGAGAACATGAAGAAACCTGTTCAATCTTAATATTGCTCTTGAAACAAAAGCGTTGTTGTTGTTTCTTTCTTTCTTTTTTTTCTAACTCAGCAAGCAAAGCTGTGTTAGCAAAGATGTTCTTTAAGGGAAGACTTGGGATTTTATGTTACAAAGCTTTCTGCAAGTTATCACCCAAGAAACAATATCCTGGTTTACTTTTCCTCTTGTGGGGAATTTTTACAGTAAGAAAATCATGGTTCTTCTTTAATTTAATAGCTAGAAAGGTGAAGAATTTTGGAATCATGTACAGAGTGGGCTATAGCCGAGGTATGTGATAAAACTTTTGGAATTCTAATTAAAGATATAAATAAAAATGCAGAAAAATAGCATCTACAAATTGGCTGCACATAGAGTGAGCTTGAATGCTTCATCATTTGTGATGTTGAATTACTGATGTGACGAACTCTGAGCAGCATCCAGAAGGCTGGGTCCCCCCAGGACTTGGAGGAGAACTTGGTATTCTCTGCGGGCTTCACACTCTTCCTAATTAGGGAGCATTTTGGCTTATGTTTACTGTGCTAGAAAACATGGCCTAAATCAACCCAATTAACAAAGTTTCCCAGGTTGTTTTGTTGCTTTCCTCTACTGAAGTTCGATGGAGACTATTTTTGATTAAATTAAATGTGAATGAGAGAAGAGAGACGAGGCACACATTTTCAGTTCTTCCAGAATCTTTACTAAATAGTGGCTGAAGAGCTCTTTTCTGGGGTTCACTGGGATTATGAGTTGCCTAACTGAAGGCAGGGACTATGCCTTGTTCACAGTATTTATCTCCAGGACCTTAACTAGGATGAGGCTTATAATGAGAACTCTGTAACCCCGGGCTGAATAAACCACTGAGTTACGGTCTAGAATCCTTAGCTAGATGGGGGGCTTCTTTGCAGAGCCCTGCATATTTACCTTGGCAGCCATCTTACTGGGTTATAATGGACTGTTTCTATGTTTCTTTCCCACAAGAAGATCATCTCCCAGAAGCCAGGGATCTTTTGTATTAATGTTTTTGTCAATTTTGAGTCTCCATTGCCTCCATATCATTGCCTAGTGATGATTAATGCATATTTATTGAATAAAAGAATTGAAGAATGAGTTTTTGGTCCCTTTTTCCCCCTAACTCATGAAGGTGAAATCTGGTCATTTATAAAAGAGCAAATTGAGCATAAAATGCCATTATTGCATACTGAGTGTATCATAAATACAACAATGTAATATAAATAGTTATAAATAATAAACTATGTGATGCTATAAGTAAAATATAAGATAATATAAAATCACATATAACATAGTAGAAATAATATTAATAGATTATAAGAGACTAGCAAATAATGCTGAATATAAAAATAGATGGTATTTCCTTACCCTGAGCCTCATTTTTCCTCAATATATTATAAAAATTAAAATTACAGAAACACCATCACGACTCAGCTCAATTAGTTCAGTGTTAAAACTCTGAAGTCAGTCCATTTTATGGCCTTGGGCAAGTTACTTAAACCTCACCAAGACTCATTTTCCTCATTTTAAAAATCTCAAATGTTTGCCTCCTGGGTTATTATAATAATAATAATAGTTACCATTTATTGAGCACTTACTATTCCCAAAACATCACCGTGGACACTTTCCTCATGTTGGCAACTTTGTGGCATAGAGACTATTATCGTTCTCATGTAACGGGGAGGAACCTGAGGTTTAGGTAGTCATTTTTTTTTTTTTAAGAAAGATGAAATACTTTGTAAACCACATATTATCTTAAGCTAAAGAAGGAAGTCTTAATTTAGAAACTTAAAAGTTTTTGAGGAACATGCAAAAAAAAAAATCACTAAAATGTTTTCATGGTGAGGGAATGAACCATAGACTGAGAAATTCTTCATGATACATTAGAGATACAAAATACCAAAGGGTTGAGAGGGAAACAGCCAAAGAATTGGGGTCTAATAACCCTGCAGTCTGCACTGGGGAAACCTCAGACGTGATAGAGTTGTTCCCACATTGGGAATGGGTTGCAGGATTGGCAGGAGAGGAAGAGAGACCTGGGGTAGGGAAAGGATCCAACACGGTCTATGGGAGTTAGAACCTTGTATGAAGCTCTTGGTCTTTACGTCCAAGACTGCTCACTTCTCATGTTTTGGCTACACTTCGGGAAAGGCGAGCCATTGTGATTATTAGTATATAAATGTATTGCTTTGTATACTGATATTAGGAAAATGAAAATATTTTCAGATACAAATTTTATATGAAAGTATTATCAGTGGTTCTCCACACAAATCTGCTTGCCTACCTGAGTTTCCATCTCACCAGCAAAAATCACCTCAGCTCCTGCCAGTTCAGGACTCCTGTACTACCATGGCCATCTCCAAATACAATCACAAGAATCGTAGGGCCCTCCTCATGTGGACGATTTAGGCTGAAAAATAAACACACAAAGCTGGTTGGTTGGTCCAAAATCTTTGTGTCTAGAGGAGGTGGGAGAGAAACATGTCAGCAATTTGTGTTTGCTTACCTTTTATACATGACTCTACTTGCCTTTTAAAGATTTTAATGGTGATAGATTCGAATACAGACAAGATTACTCCCAGTAACCTATTAGCCGCTATTCTACCTTTTCTCCATGACGTTTAAGTAAATAATGCATGTAAAGCATTTAAGACCATCTTTAGCCCATAGCAATAGCTCAGCAGCTGTTAGCTGGGATTAATATTGCTGCCATCAACATTGATTGATGTTAATGTTTAGGAAGCATCCCTAGCAGAGAGAGGGCCCCCTTCTATGTTTCATGGTATCTTGAACGCTTATACCTTAGTTGTTGCTGAACTTCTTCCTCATCTCCCTCAGCTTTTAAGGGCTTCAAGAGCAAAGATAATGCCCAGCACATTATAGGTGTTGAGTACATATTTGATAAATTGAAAGAAGAAATATTTAGCTAGATTCAATTATTTTCCTAATTGTACTCTCCACCCTGACTTTGGGAAAAAGCACTAGTTGATTACATTAAAACATTTTTGCATCTCTGAAACGAAATATTTCTTCTTAAATTAAGTTTTCTTATTTTAATTCCAGTGTACTAAACGTACAGTGTTATATTAGTTTCAGGTGTACAGTATAGTGATTCAGCAATTCTCTACATGACTCAGTGCTCATCATGGTAAGTGCACTCTTGATCCCCTTCACCTGCTTCCCCCATCCCCCACGCCCCTCCCTTCTGGTAACCATCAGTTTGTTCTCTATAGTTGAGAGTCTGAAACAAAATTTTTCTTAAAGTAGGACTCTTTCAAAAGGAAAAGTAAGGTCATCTCAAAGGCTGTAACAATAAGTGATGTCATCATGAGAGATAAAATAACCCAAATGTTCATGTGGGTCTGTTATGATTCAATAGAAACTCAGGGCCATGTTTTCACTGAATTTTCCAAAGGTTTTTTTACTATACAGAAGTCTATTTAAAGCATACACACACACACACACACACACACACACACACACACGCTCCCACATACAGACACACACCCCATTACATCTAGTATATTCATTTAATTACAGAGTTTTTTTAATGTTAGCTTCTTTATACTAAGACAGCACTGTATGTTGCATAAGACATGAAATGACTGACTCAAAATCAGGAAGGTTATTTGTTAAGGCAGAACTGAGATGGGATTCTGGTATCTTGATACCCTAGTCAGTGTTTTCCTCTCCCTTCACTCATGTGTCCATCTGACAATTAAAAAACAGCTTTGGAGGTTGAAATTGACCATTTTTTACTACCAGTCTATGTGGGGTGGCCTCTGACAGTGGTCAGAGATAGTCTATGTGACTAGTTTCCCAGAAGTAGCACCCTTCAGTGTGTACGGGGCTGTTATAAGGGGCCCACTCACTTCAGGGTAAAGGAATGTGCTCCGGAATCTCAGGAGCCTGAGTTTGAATTCTAAATGTGACCTTCAGGAAGCCTTTCTGAGCTTCTTGTGTGTTTAATTGCAACTTGACCACATCTCTGATTCACTGTCATGGCTCCTTCTCCCTCTTCTGGCAGAATCCAAAGTTAAAAAGATCAGTGTAGGGCGCCTGGGTGGCTCAGTTGGTTAAGCGACTGCCTTCGGCTCAGGTCATGATCCTGGAGTCCCAGGATCAAGTCCCGCATCGGGCTCCCTGCTCAGCAGGGAGTCTGCTTCTCCCTCTGACCCTCCCCCCTCTCATGCTCTCTCTATCTCATTCTCTCTCTCAAATAATTAAATAAAATCTTTAAAAAATAAAGATCAGTGTAGTTCACACTTATTTCTACCTTCTTCCTTTAATTTTCTAAAGTAGATAACAACTCTCCTCGCTTCCTGGAAGCTAGTTACCATGTTGTTTACTTACACAGCACTTGGGGGGGTGTGTGTGTGTGTAATTCTATGCTAGTTGTTAGTCTGCCCTGTGAGACTATAAGCTTCACGATGATTGGGGACATTTTATCTGCTTTATTTGTGCGTGCATATCATTCAGTTTTGAATCGTGCACAAGTATTGAGTGCACAATTGATGAAGGGATATGTAGTGTTTGGGTGAAAAATCATGAGAGCCAGAGCATGCCTGACTTTGGAATCTATGAACTGAATTCTAAGGGGGAGGAGGTTACCTCTGTTTCAGGATCATCTTGTCTGGATTAAACTGAAATGAAACAATCTTATTTTATATCATTTCAAAATAAAAAAAATGGAAAGGCCATAGAATTGAAATTAAATGAGCCCTCTAACTAGGTCACAATATCATCCAGATTAGATTAAAAATTAGATTAAAAAAACTTTTCAATAGTGTTCTCTGAGTTGCTGGGTAAGTGGACCTTACATTGGAACTTTGGGGTTCATTATTATTTGTTGAGGAGCAATTATTTTGTAAGTCCTTAAAGAGCTGTGTTGTATAGTGGCCAGATACAAGGATTTCAGGTTTTAAAAATACTTGGCCGTTTGTAGGTTTTGCTATTTATTTCACAAAATGACTGTTTTGGTTGTTCTGTCTTGAATTCCCCATTTTTGCCATTTTAAACGTGGTGTAGGTATACTGGATTAGGATTCAGAATGCGTAAGTTCTAGACCCACTTCTGCCACCAGTGGGTTTTGTCTTTTTAGTTAAAGTGTTTAACTCCTCTGAGCCTAAGTTTGTATTTAAGATATTATTTTTTTAAGTAATCTCTACACCCAACGTGGGGCTCAAACTTATAGCCTTGAGATCAAGAGTTACATGTTCTGACTGAGCCAGCCAGGTGCCCCATCTGAGCCTAAGTTTTGTTTGTGTAGTGAACATAGAAACATTTCTTATAGTCTCTTCTCCCTTCTTCAAAACCAAACAAGCACACATACTCTTTATCACCAAGGTGATAATATGATTAAGTACTTTGGGAATATTGAATATGCTTGCTGTGCGTAAGCATCTACCTTCTTGGAATTTTTCACATCGAATATTTCTTTTCCTATATGGTTGAAATAATTATACTAATGATCTAAATTGAATATAAATTTAGGTTAGCATTGCTGTCATTTTATATAGGTCCTGTCATGTGTAATACTGATTAATTTGTCTCTGACAACAGAGTAAAACTTGGTGATCAATACTTCTGATTGATTCTTTGTGCTGGGATGGTGTGAGTTTATACTGATCAAGCTGGTTTTTACTGCTGATCAGACTGTATGAAGCACAATTTCAATAATTGCTTTGTTTTGATGTGAGTTCCTTCTCTGATTTCCACATTGATTTGTGGGCAGATTTTTGAAGATGCGCTCTTATAACAGAAAGTGACATGGTTAGATTAGAGAAAAAAACCACTTACAGAAGGAACTATGTGCTAACAATGCAGTTCACCTTAATGTTCTCTCTTTACAGTACCCCTTCTTAGGATGTGCATAATTGATATTACCATAAGATGCTCCCATTCTTTTTGCACAGCTAAGAGAATAGGGCAGATTAGTATAGGCTGAGCTCGTTCTTTGTTTCTACCAGAAGGCACGATTCCAGCAGATGGTAAAAACTCAACAAAGGTTTGGCATGTGCCAATGAGTTATTTAGAGCACCATATATTTTTTTTTTTAAAGAAACATATATATGCTTCACAAAGTAACCCTTTTTCTCTTGGGGCGTTATCTTTTTAGGTTCCTCTCATTCTTAGGACCCGTATATGTTCTTATCGCTCTGAGATATTTGCTGCCAGAGTGAAAATGTTTTCCCAGCCCCAACCTGATTCTGTGCTCTGGAGAATGCTGATATTAACCAGAAAGCATCTCAGGACTGAGTGCAGTAGGGTGCTCATGTGGCGGGTGCCATCTAAAATCCAATACACAGGGGAGCCTGGGTGGCTCAGTCAGCTAAGTGTCTGACTCTTGGTTTCAGCTCAGGTCATGATCTCGGGGTTGTGGGATCGAGTCCTGCATTGGGCTCCAAGCTCAGTGAGGAGTCTGCTTGAGGATTCTGTCTCTCCATCTGCCTTTCCCCCCTCTCATGGGTGCATTCTCTCTCTCAAATAAATAAATCTTTAAAAAAGAATAAAATCCAACACATGACATTTACCTTCAGCAATGATCAGGAACCTCTGTTGGAGGAATCAGGCCCTGATATGGATATTCTGGATGCTTCAGAGCAAATTTAAGAGTTTTTAACAATAAAAATGATAATGAAGATGATGTGGAGTCTACTTTCCAAGTATTTTCTGTCCTCACAAATTCCTATGAGAAAGGTGTGTCCATTTGGTGTTCATATGTCCATTTTATGAAAGAGTAATCTGACCCTCACAGCACTTAAATAACTTGCCGGAGGTTACACAGCTGGTAAGAGATGGATCCAGAAGGTGAACTCAGCACCGTCTGATTGCCAGTGGGTTCTCCGGGCTTTGTGCCTGCTGTTGTCTGTGATTTCCCATTCCAGTGTCAGTCCAACCAGGTCTTCTCCAACACCCACACTTGTTGAATCCCCGCACTGAAGGCAGGTGGGGCCATGGGCTTTTTGTGTAGGGCCGGTGTTTCCTTGTTCAGGAAGCACAAGAGAATGAATCCAGTAAGTGGAATCTGAGAAGTTCCCCAAAACCTGACTGGGACAATTCAACTTTTCAAATTATGTGGAGTGAGACTTCCCACAGTGTTAAACATTCAGAATGGTGCCAAACTCAGAAGTGAAACACAGAAAGAACCTCTGTTGGAGGAATCAGGCCCTGAGGGATGCAGGCAGTGATGGTGAATAGAAAGAATCAAGTAGAATAGCAAGATGAAGTCAGGATCTGAGTGTTCCGACCAGCAAGGTGCAATGGCTCGACTGAGGTTAAGAATAGGAGGTGGGCTTTTATCACCAGGGAAGGACCATGACCGACTGAAAAAACAATAAACAAAAAACAAAACTGAGCAAAGAGAGACAAAGGGAAGAGGAAGATCTTAGAGGGAAAAATGGAGATGAGGCTGATGAATAGCAGAGAGTGTGAGTGGATGGCTGTTTCAGAAAAGAGAAGGTGAGGTACTTTATAGAAGGAGTGACACAAGGGTGTCAAGTGATAGCTATTCTAAGAGCGGCAAAGAAACCGGAGACTAAGGGAAGAAATAATTTCTGTGTTTAAGAAGATCAGGGCACCAAGATTCTTTTTTTAAGATTTAATTATTTATTTGAGAGATAGGGTGAGAGAGAAAGCACAAGCAGGGGGAGGGGCAGAGGGAGAAGGAGAAGCAGACTCCCTGCTGAGCAGGGAGCCCGATGCAGGGTTGGATCCCAGGACCCTGAGATCATGACCTAAGCCAGAATCAAGAGTCAGATGCTTAACCAACTGAGCCCCCCAGGCGCCCCCCATTCTTTTTATTATATTTACTAATCACGTTCACATTTAATATTTCATTTTATCTTCACAACAATTCTGTGTAGTAGGTTAAGTGGATGCTTCAGTCTCTGTTGTAGAAATGTAGAAATCCAGTGTGTCAGAGGTGAAAGGACTGGTCTACTTTCTTGAGTAAGTGGAGCAGCTAAAACAAAATGTGTGTTCCGGTCTGATCTAGTTCAGTGCCAGATTCACTCACCTGCGCATATACGAAGGGGGTATGAGCTACAGTGGTCATCTGTTCCTATTTGCTCAGAATCTCTTTCCCTTTTCATCTTCTTGGTTGTGAATATATTAGGTGGGACTGACCATCACCCCACCTCTACCTCAGACAACAGAGATTGGCATATGCCCCTCACTGGACCAGTCAGTGTCTTCCTTGGTTACTTTTTGCCATAGTAGGTGGAAAAGACTATTGCTTTCCACAGCTGTTGATCCACGGGATGTGGGTCTGGGGCTGCTAGCTACCACCTTATCCACTCATGGAGAGAGCCCTGACAGAAAACTCAGAACACCCGGAGCCCTTGGCCCCACTCACTGAGCCTCCAGAATTTAGAATCAGCTGCATCCTTGAACTTTCCACTGGAGGTAACAAATAAGGGCTCAGGTTAGGATAGTCATGATAATCATGATAATGATAATTGCCAACACTTACTGAATGCATCCTATACTATGAGGCATATTCTAAGAACTTTGATTCATTACTCATTTAATCCTCACAACAATACTATGAAATATATACCATTATTATTTCCATTTTACAGATGAAGAAACTAAGGCATAGAGAGGTTAGATGACTTGTCCCCAGACCACAGAGACAGGAAGAAGCAGAGCTGGGATTTGAACTGGGAGAGGGAGAGATGTACATATGTGTTTCTCTCTTTATAGGTATATATATATATATATATATATATATATATACACATGTATATATATATACACACACAGATATGAATATGTATGCATTTATATGCATACACTTTATGTATATACATTACCTCTCTGTAATGTGAAAGTTCTCCAGAAGAATGGAATTAATGTTACAAATTAGATTAATGGGGGCGCCTGGGTGGCTCAGTCGTTAAGCCTCTGCCTTCAGCTCAGGTCATGATCCCGGAGTCCTGGGATCAAGCCCCGCATTGGGCTCCCTGCTCCGCGGAAAGCCTGCTTCTCCCTCTCCCACTCCCCCTGCTTGTGTTCCCTCTCTCGCTATGTCTCTTTCTGTCAAATAAATAAATAAAATCTTAAAAAAAAAAGAAACAAATTAGATTACTGTTGGTTATATGCATGGAAATGAATATCTTAAATTTTATCCTAGTGTCAAGGTCAAGAATAGAAATTACTACTAAAGTTTAATAAGAAACTGTAGATTTATGAGTGTTTTGAAAAGGATATAGGAAAGTATAATGAATGAGTGTAATATTGAAACACCATACTATATGACATTAAGTCTCTGAAAGAGCAGCTCGTTAGCTGTTCAAATCTTTTTCAGACATAAAAAGACAAAAGCAAAAACCCTAGAAAGAGGTAGTACAGGCACTAGAACACATTTTATATGAATATTATTGAGGGAAAGATCACAGTGGGGAGGAATCTCTGAACAGATACATACTGAAAACTAAGATATATTGTGAGCCAGAACATTTAACCAAGCCCAGTGCTGGGGCATGGCAAGCTTAGAGATGTTATCAGAAATCTAGAAAACAAAAACACTGTACTGGGGAAGCTGCAGAAGAATTATCTAGGTAGTTCAGAAAAATCTTCTCGAAGAATCACCTAGGCCTTGGGCTTCCTCGTGTTGATGAACCCGAGTCTATTTTGCAGGGATTACCAACTCCAAGTTGCAGTAAGTGAATCTTGTGCCAAGCTGTATGTAAAATTGAAAGGGTTGACTTTCTCACCATGCACCACTGATATAGGCCATGAAAAATAAATTTTGTTATTTTAAAAAGTGTCAAGGTCCTATAGCTCCCTGTTGTGTCATGCAAACAAATGCAAAAATATAGATAAACACTTTTGAAAAATATGTTCTTATACCTTTATTTTTTTTAAGATTTCATTTATTTTAGAGTACATGCAATATGGTGTGTGTGTGGGGGGGAAGGGCAGAGGGAGAGAGAAAGAATCTCAAGCAGTCTCTGCGCTGAGCATGGAGCCCAAGGCAGGGCTCCATCTCACGACCCTGAGATCATGACCCCGAGATCATGACCTGAGCTGAAACCAAGAATCGGATGCTCAACTGATGGAGCGACCCAGGTGCTGCATGTTTTCATGCCTTTAGAGAAGACTTACCTTCAAATCATGATTGCGTCTTAGGAAAGGGGTAGACAGATGAGACAAGCACAGCCCTCCACCTGTTCTTGTGGGGCTGGTATACTAAGAATATTTTCACTATTTTAGATGGTTGAAAAAAAAAGAAAACGAAGAATATTCAATGACTTGTAAAATTATAGGAAATTCAAATTTCAGTGTTCATAAATAAAGTTAATTAGAATACAGCCACAGTCATTAATTTACATATTGTCTATAGCTCTTTGGTGCTATGTCAGCAGAGTTGGCTAATTGTGACAGGGGCTGTGTGACCTGCAAAGCCAAAAATACTTACTATTTGGCCGAAACAGTTGAAACAGTTGGCCCACCCTGTGCTAGGATAATAAAGCCGGGATACTGGGAAGCATTGCTCACCCTAAGGAAGCAGACTTAGCACGTAGGAACAAACAGATGAATAGATGTGTGTTTGTGTGTGTGTGTGTGTGTGTGTGTGTGTGTGAGAGTGATTTAACCATCCTGCCTCTTACGTATTACTTCCTAGATTAAAATCATGAACCATGGTTGAATCAAAATATGCAGTGTTATTTTAGAAATGTTTTTATAACACTATATACAATCCTCCAACAAGTGATATAGTAGGCTATCAATTCATTATAACATAAAACACCTATATTTTAAATAAAATATAATAAATACATAAATATATAAATTTTTAATAAAAAAGACTTTATGAAAACTGTGTCCTGTTAAAGAAGGAAAAGAAGATAAAGAAGGAAAACATTTACGCCAAGTTAATTCACGAAATGAGCAATTCTTGGATTTCTTTCGCCCCATCAGTGGATTGGGTAAGGCAAGTGGGGTAAAAAAAAAATTCATGCTAACTAGCAGAAAGATAAGGATTCCTGTGCCCCACTGTCCTGCAATACAGAAATTGCAGTTAGAATCATGTGGATATATGATAGGTAAAGAAAAGAATATTCAGTAAAAAGCAAAGTAACACCACACTTGGAGTTGACCTCCAGAATGATGCCTGTGCTTTTTGTCTGTCATTATTTAACAACCAACTCATTTTCCTTAGCTATGCATTCACAAATTCCATGCATCTGTTCTGTTTTTTAACATTTCGTTTCTTTTTTTCTTTAAAAACATTTGAAGCATACAACACATACAAAATATATATCTAATTGTGCAGGTTGAAGAATGATACAAAATTTGTGTCCCCACCTATTACCTCTGTCACTTTTTCCTGTGTTCTTAGGGTATACTTTTTCTGTCTCCTGTCATAATTGCTTGGGGATGTGTATCTGTATATTCCCCTGAAATGCTATGAGTTTCTCCAAGGCATCACCCCTCACTCTTTTTGTCTCCCACAGTAATACCCAGGACATTCCCTTTAACAACGTAAGTACTTAAACGAGTGTGGAATGGATGGGAGCAGGTACCGTAAGCTCTCTCTGGAGAGAAATCTTTCATAATCTGCTTCTTATAGTTCCCAAGCTTAGGGCCATAGACTGGGCAATTAGCAAATGTTGGAATTGAATTGAGTAGAAGTCCTGTTGTTACTATTTTTTAAAAAATTCAGGTACACTTGTGCATGTCTGTGTATCGACAGTGTGCTGTATTAGGAGTTTTTTGGACATTTTCACCAATGTGCTAAATATAGTATAGCAGTATCCTATGAGGTTTATGGAAATGTTCAAGGCTACCTTGTCCATTTGTTGAAAACCTCCCATTGCACATACTAAAATGGTCCTATTCCTTCTCCCTCCAGCTGTTCCTATCAGTCCTGTCAAGTTGGTCTTCTTTTTGCTGTTCTCATTACGTGTTTGGAAGTGTCCCTACTGCTCGTGTCATTTGGTGCTTTCAGCTCTAGGCTGGTTTTTTCTCTTTCCCACTCGCTAGTCCATCTCCTTCCCTTTAAACCTTTTCCCTGTTTTCCTGTGACACTTGCACACAACTGAATTTGGCTTGACCAGCCGGTGAGAACATTCTTTCTCTCAAGATTGGCAGCTAACTTTAAACAAACCAAGAATGTTTAATCTGCTCATTTCTGCTTAATTTAGCTACTTCTGCCATGCTTCCTTTCAGAGGCTGTTTTTTTAAAGTTCTAATTTCTAGCTGTTCTAAACAGGAGAAGGGGCTAGAATCTGACTGCCTCATAAATAATACCATGTTGTGCTGTCTTTACTCTTATATTAATATGTTACTCGGAGTATTTGTGTTTTCCAAGGCCAGATAAATGAGAGAGTAGAGAAAACTTGAAACTTGGTTCAATTATAAGTGCCCTATCCTGGTACAATAAGCATTTTTTTTTTTTTTTGGTACAATAAACATTTTTGATCAAATGCTTTAATCATAAACCGCTTTTACTTACTCGGTGAAATGACTCCTTGAAATTCTCACTGGAGCATAAATAATTTTGAATTTAGAATTCAGTAGCATTTGTTGTGAAAAATATAGAGAAAGTGATATTCAAGGATCTGGGTATTAGGATCTTAGGTATTACCAGACATATATCCATTATATAAATAAAATCTGTTGGGTAGCTAGTCAACTCAAACTGCAAATAATAGTAAATAGTTAAGCTAAATAACCAGTGTGAATTTCCATGTTGTGAACATAATTATTTACTTGATATGGAGAGAGTATTAATTGGAAGATAACCTTGAAGATAGTTTTCCAGTAGATTAATGTCATCAACACATGTTGGTGCCTCTCTCATGAAGGTTAGACTATTGTAAGATTTTGGATTTACACCTTTTAGTGAGGAAGATGAGATTTGTACCAGATCAGGTTCGAATCCTGGCTCTGTTGCTGAGTAGCTGTGTTGTCTAAACCTTGGTTTCCTTATGTGTAAAGTGGAAATAGAAATATCAGTCTCATAAATGTTCATGGGAAGATTAAGTGAAATACAGTAGAAACCCCTTGACGAGGTACCTGGAAGATGGGAGGTATTCAGAAATGGTAATTTTTATTAGGAGTTGGGTTATATTCTTTACATTCTCACAATAAATAGCAATAGCTATTATTAAGTATTCATTTCATTTTCCAAAGATGCTAATTGACAAGGTGAATGGTATTTTATAAAATTAATTGTTCTGATTGTATAGCTTATGAGAAGAAATACTAATAACATATTTTGCAGGATTTGGGAGCTTTTAGCTTACTTTTATGAGAATTTTAGTAATACACACTTTGATAATATAAAAAGAAAAAAATCTTTTTGGATAAAAAAAAGTCTCTTACTACTGGGTCAAGGCTATGAAACACTAATTTTTATATTGCACTCTTTATGTGCCAGGGACCATCATGAGTACTTTGCAACTAATGCTACATCTTCACAACAACCCTATAAATATGGTACAGTTGATGCGGGGTCATCCAGTACAAGAGTCAAGAAAAAATTCTTGAGTTCTTCATAGTACAATTTAGTAAGTTTATTCAAGTAGCATAGCACGGGGACAAGACCCGTGGACAGAAAGAGCTGTACTTTTTGCTGTGCGAGGCTGGTCAAAGGGAAGGGGGCATGATGCGAGTATCAGATTACAAAGTTTCTTCAAATTTCTACTAGTAAAACTACTTTTGCAAAATTCCTCTAGTGCATTTTATTCAGTTCAATATTAACTATCAGTGATATATATTTATATATGCAAAGCATATATTTTATGTGCGTGTGTATATATATATATGTATATGTGCAGTAATATGTACATATATATATATGTGCAGTAATGAGACTCAAAAAATGTAGCAACCAGAACATATTCGATCCTTATTGAAACTCTGCAGGCTTTAGGTCAGCCTTCTAGGCTAAGGATAAACATTTTCCTGCTTCTGTCTCATATGACAATGACTATCTTTACTTATAGATGAGAAAATTGGGGTATAGAGAGGAATAGAAATGGCAGAGCCTGGTTGGAAACCTAAGCTTTTGACTTTTAACCCTGGACTTGTAAGCACTGTATGATGCTACCTTAATATTAGGGAGAGTTATACTTGGAGTAATGAGTCCTATTCAAGGGCAAATATTATTTGTCAGAAATTTGTATTAGGTGAAAGTACATACCAGATGGAATTTGCAACACAGAATGTTCAGAAGAAGTAAAAGCATCTCTGTGGGGCTCCAAAAATGTAGTATAGAAGTATTTGTACTTTTAAAATGTAGGTCAAATTTGTAATGAGATAATGTATGAGAAACCTCTTGTCAGAGGACATACATGGTAGACATTTTAGAAATTCTCAGTTATCTTTTGGAAGTTATCAAGGCATGGAGAATTATTTAGAGGGTTTGAATTATCAGATAACTCAATTATTGATGAATAATTTATTCCAGCAAGTTTCAGAGCTTTTTATTTTTTTCAGTATACACAGCTTCTTCCGAGGTATGTGGTTTCTTGTAATTGCTATCAACATTTGAGAGAGGAATTCCTGAGGAGGAAAGTTCCCGTGGTCTCTAACAACACAGATTTTGCTGCTGAAAGAAGCTGTCTTTAATTTACTGCTGAGTAAAAGAAAGCTTTTTTTGACAGCCAGAAGTTATAACAATACTTTGTTTATAGATAATCTTACACACTAGAAATAAACCCTTTAAAAAAGGAGTCACTGTAACATTTTGTGTACAATTAATCCTTTTTTATCTCAGAGCTTATTTTAAAAGATCTTAGTCCTAGACTTTTGACAGTGTGGATAGCCATTTATTTTAAGGACTCTTCAGAAACTTTTAAAACAACCATTTTACCTGTAGATTTCATATGGTTCAGTCATATGCATGGAATACTTTTAGGAACACAAGGATATGTTCCATAAAATTGGATAGCCATCTTGAAATCATTGAAAATGGGCAGATGGAAGTCATTGCTCATGTAGAAATAGAATCTATAGGGAGACATTTCTGGGTGAGTATGAAGTAGAAAAGAGATATGGGGGAGGGAGAAGAAAATGGAGAATCAAATTATGTCTCAACATAAGGTCCCATTAAAATGGAATGGGTTGATCAAAGAAATTAATGAGTGTTTCAAAAGAGACCAATTTGCCATCTATTAGGAATGGTGTGAAAAGAATTTTTGAGTTGCTGAGTTTGGATTAAATGGTCTGTATGGACCTTTTTAAAAGCAATTGCCTAAGAAAGTAAAGTGATAGAATGGCCCAACTATGAAAATGCTGAGGATCACTGCTTTAGTTCATGAGCATTAAAAGAATTATAGAAAGAACTACTTTAGAGCTCTTCCTAAAAGTTTTCAAGGATAGCTTCAGCAGAAAAAAATAATTTTTGTAGTTATTTTTTTAAAAAAATTTTAAGTAAGTATTTGGAAGAAAAATAAAAGGCAATTTAAAATTATCTTTCCCAGGGTGGCTGGGTGGTATAATTGGTTGAGCCTCCAACTCTTGGTTTTGGCTTAGGTCGTGATCTCAGGGTTGTGAGATCAAGCTCCACACTCAGGGCAGAGTCTACTTAGAGTTTCTCCCTCTGCCCCTCCCCACCATGCTCATACACTCTCTCTCTCTTTCTCTCTCAAATAAATAAATCTTAAAAAAAAATAATTCTTTCACATACTAGATAGTAAAGATTTCAGAGCAGATGGATCGCTATTAGGATAGTATCTCAGTAATATCATTTAGTGTGAGTTGGTTGTAAGTAGTAGAAACTGTTGACACATGACATAAGTAATGAAAGGATTTATTGGTAAGACAGGGTAGCTCACAGAATTGAAGAAAATTCTGAGACATTGGCTTTGGAAACAACATGAACCAAAGCCTCTGTGAAGGTCCGGCCATCAGGAATCCATGTGTAATGTTTCTAGGATGCCATCAGAAGGATGAAGCCTGGCCATTTTAGGTCTTTCTGTCACTCTGCTCAAGACACAAATTCTAGTGAAAAGGTATTAAGAGAATATAATTTCAAAGCCTAGTTTGGGTCATATGTTCACTCCTTGGCCCTGCAGGGGTGGGAAGAAACAGAAACTTCTTCATTAAGAACCCCACCAACATATTCAGGAGAGGGAGTGGAGGAGATCGCTTCCCAAAGCCAACTTGAGGTGCCATTATTATGAGGAGGAATGTAAGCTAGACAGAAGAAAACACAGATATGCACCCTAGTGAGCCACTTTGGTTTGAGACAGGAATTCTGAGGTCCTCTCAGCCTCCTTCAACAGCGCCCACCCTCCTTAAAATGTATGTTCTAGAAGAACAGGGCACAATATGGATGGGCGAATTGTTGTGCATAGAAAATGAAAGGCCTTTGGAAATTCAGAGAGCGGCTTGTGCAGAGTTGTCTCCAGTGAAAAGAAGAAACAGAGGCCCGACTAATGTGGAATGTCTAGGCTCTGTGGAGGGCGATAGCCAACATGGCATTCCTCATGGTGGGGATGGTTGATGGAGTTTTAGCCCAGTCATATCTGATAATATATTTTCAGTCATTGTCTGTACTTACCATACCCTAACCCTTCTGTATTACCCTAAACCTGCCTTACAAGTCTGTTGTGCATGAACCTATGTTCATGATTCTTTGGAACGATGAAGGATGATGTGGAGTCAAGTATGGTAATAACAGAAGAGGCCTCCAGAAAAAGCCACACAGGGATTTTGGGTTGCAAGCTCTTAGCCAGGAAACTAAGCTGTCCTGAAATTCCTGAGAGTGGCAGGATGCAGGGTAGGGAGAGGGTGTTTCCCCGTAATTTGAGATGGAGATTTATGACATCGTCCTTTGCCCGATAACCCACATGACACCTCTTTATCCTATAGCTATTCTTGTCCCATGGCAGATTCGATTCTCTGATCACTATTGCTTCACATTTTTCAAAAAAGGATGTACTTGTGCAAGAGTGTGGGTATTCTCTCGTTTGTAGAAAAGATGGAGGAAGTGAATCACCTCACTTGTACATAGTTCTGTTTGGCACTTTAAAAAAAAAATCCTCTAGAAGATTTAGAGATCTCTAACTTCAGGTTTTTATTATACTCTGGTTGTATCACATGAACTTTAATCCAAACAAATTATTGTCTAATTTAAATAATACCTTGTGAATTCTAACATTATAATGTTATTTATTAAGACTTTAATTTTGATGTATTCACTCAATTACATTTTCCATATGAACATAAATGCTACATTGTCTATCCATTTATATAACTTTTAAGTTTAATGAAACTCAGTGTTGAAAGAATATAAATTTCAAAGAAACTGAACATTTTATCTTCACCAAAAATGTTAAAGGCATATTGCCTTCTAAAGGATAATTTTAATGTAATTCAAGAAGCCCAATTGTGTTCTTAAAAACTTCTTCTCTTGCTTACTATATTTTAAGTAATTGAACTATTTGAGTGGAATTCATAGAAAATCATCTACAGCAGTAAATATCATATAGCTATCATAAATAATAGGAATATAAAATATTCAAGAGTAATTTTGTTTCATTACTTTGAATGTGTTATGGGCAGGAAATTTTGTAGTTCATTGAGAAAGTACAGAAGTGTTATTATTTTTTTATTTTTTTTAAAGATTTTATTTATTTATCTGAGAGAGAATGAGATAGAGAGCATGAGAGGGGGGAGGGCCAGAGGGAGAAGCAGACCCCCCGCTGAGCAGGGAGCCTGATGCGGGACTTGATCCTGGGACTCCAGGATCATGACCTGAGCCGAAGGCAGTCGCTTAACCAACTGAACCACCCAGGCGCCCCTATTTTTTTTTTAACTGCAAGGACCCAGAGCCCCAAACTGCATTTACTTCCCCATAAATATAAATGTGTATCTTTTTACACTGGCCAAAGGGAAGTAGTGGGAGGTTCAGCCCAGAACTTGATACTGATGGTTAAACTGTTTTAAGTGATATCAACACTTAAAATAGGGTCTAGTATGAATTCATAAAAGGGGTGTGTGACCATACTTTACATACTGGTAGATGTAAAATGATGACAGGCCTGCAGAGAACCGGAATACAGAGAAGAAATTCATTAAGGAAGGAATTTCACTCTTAGTTAGCTGAGATGAGAAGGTTCTCCATGAGACCGTGCCTCGGGTCATTGTCCCAGTGGAAAGGTCGAGTAGCCGCATGCATTGCTAGTCCAGGATGGGGCCTTAGTGATCATCTGCTAAAATAGCCTCTGCTCTATAGTACAGGAGTCTGGGTGATCTTTTTTTTTCAAGACTGCAGAGATAATTAGGTTGGTGGCAGAAGACCTGGCACCCTGGTCTCCTGACTTTTCTTCATGCCACCTTTATGGGTTCCTCTTAGTTACTGCTGCTCCCAGGCTTTGAGGATAAAAAGGATTTTTCCTCCTCTTTCTACCCTCTGGAGTCTGAAAGGAAATAATCAAGTGGAATATTTCCTTTTCCACACTTAGCAGAAGATGCAGGCCTTATTATCTTGTATAAAGTATGTGAATTAGAAATTGCTTTTTCATCCTTAAATTTTGTATTTAATATTTTATGGCATATAAGTGAGTAATGAATTATTTTTGTCCTAATTCATTATTTATGGAGTGCTTTTAACAAAATTTAATGTAATTCCACAAAATGACAGGCATAGGGAGAAAAATATGCCTGGAGATAATTGGCCCAGGGCTGCCCAAAAGAATTTAAGATATTCTTTTGCTAGAAATATTGATAGAATTTCTAAGAAAAGCCTATTCACTAGTAGTGGCAAGTAATCAACTTTGGATAATCCAGGGTCCAAAAATCCAATTTATACAATTTTCTTTGTATGCTATTTCAATTAAATGAATTTAAATGAACAACTTCTATGGATGTATCAAATTATTTAATTATGCCTGTGAGCTGTTGGGGAGGTGGGGAATGGAAAACCTATGGAAATCTCAGAGTGAGTGGTTGTTGAATTTGTGGTCTGTTTGGTATCTCTGCCCATGCGTCTTGGCATTTATCACAGCTTATGTTTGTGCTTCCAAACCTTCCCTACAAAATCCTTATACTTTGGGAAAAGATAAATCCATCCAGCTCCTAGATTAAGGCCATTAATATATCCCAGAGCTGTTTTCTGGAACGTGGAACTGGTTGAACCCAGAAAACATGTGCTGGGGGCTTCTAGAAGAAGCTCCTTTGCTTTTTATGAGATAGTGACAAGTGACTTCTCATTCCTCCTTCCTATAACAACGCTTGGCTTTCCTTTAGGGAACAGTTCCTTTTACAGTGTGAAATAGATGTCATGTTAAATAAAATAGGATATTAGAGATCTCATCAACTGCAAATTTACCAACAGCCATGTTTTGTGGTCTTTTTCAAAATATTTTTTTTTTCTGAAAATGTATACCTGATGTAGAATAAAATGAAGCGTAGCACAATTCTCTTGGGTTAAAACTTGGGAAATTAGGACAGCTCTTGGAATCACTGGCCCCCCAGGCTTTCCCCGTGGGCTATAGCTTACGAATCACAGATAAAGGTGAGGCAATTATCTCCTTTCTACTCTTTCTACTCTCAGGCAAAAGCTGTTGATGTACACTAATTGAGTTTCCCAGGGTGTCTAAAGAAGAAAGGGCATGTCATCAAGAAATACAGCTGAGTCTTTCATATTCATTTTTCTGTGTAATTAAAAAATAAACTTAGTTATGAAGTGTGTCATATATAAATGTGTAAATTAAAGATTACCAAATGAAAATGCATGTACCCACTTTCCAACTCAAAAGTAAAACATAGCAGGTAATTTAGGGGCCCTCTGTCTGCACCTCAGTGATTTCACAACCAGTACTCCCAAAAGTAACTACCACCCTGAATTCTGCCTTGTTTTTCCTTATGGTTTTACCACCTTTGCCTATAAGCAATATATTTTTAGTTCTGTGTATAGTTGAACTTTATAAATTTGAGGTATACTATATATATTCTTTTGTGACTGTTTCACTTGCTAAATATGTTTTTGAGGTCAATTCATATTGAAGCTGTTACCCATGGTTCATTCATTTTGAGTATTGAATGAGATGAATATACCTCATTCCATTTATCCATTCTATTTTTCACTGAAATTTGGTTTGCTTCTGGCTTTTACATTACAGACAGCAGAGATCATTCTCACGCATGCCTTCTGATGCATATGTGCAAATGTTTTTTTAGAGAAGAGTTACTGGATTATAGGGTATGAAAATGTTAAACTTTATAATGCTGAAGTGTTTTCCAAAGTTGTTTTACCATTTTACTGTCCCCTCATCAATAACTGTTGAAAACTTGGACTGATTCACATGGTCATCTGTGCATAGTATTAGACAATTTCACATTTTTGAGGGGTTTGGTAGCTGTACAGTGGTTTTTCATAGTTAAATTACATTTATCAAATCACTAATGAGGTAATGACCATCTTTTTTATTTTTGATAGGCCATTTAAAATCTATTGATTTTTTTTTTTCTATTTTTTTAGAGCAGCTTTAGGTTTACTGGAATTGAGAAGGAGGTACAGAGATTTCCCATATGCCCCCTATGCCCATACATGCTGAGCCTCCCCCCTTATCAACATCACTCAACAGAATGGTGCTTTTTTCTTTTTTTAAGACTTAATTAATTAATTAATTTATGAGAGAGAGCAAGTGCATGAACAGGAGTTGGGGCAGAGGAGGAGGGGGAGAATCTCAAGCAGACTCAGAGCTGAGTGCGGAGCCCATCGCGGGGCTCCATCTCATGACCCTGAGATCATGATCTGAGCCGAAACCAAGAGTTGGATGCTTAACTGACTGAGCCACCCAGGTGTTTCCCCCCAACTTTTTTTAAATTAAAGATGAACCTGCATTGATGCATAATCACCTAGATTCCATAGTTTATCTTAGGGTTCACTCTTGCTGTTGCACATTTTATGGGTTTGGACAAATATATACTGACATCTATCCCTCATTACGTTTCATACAGAGTATTTTCACTGCCCTAAGAATCCCCTGTGCTCTGCCTAGTCTTCTTTCACCTGCCCCACCCCCAGCAACCACTGACCTTTTTATTGTCCCCATAGTTTGGCCTTTTCCAGAATGACCTATAGTTGGAATCATACAATATGTAGCCCTCTCAGATTGGTTTCTTTCACTGAGTAATATGTATTTAAGTTTTCTCTATGTCTTTTCATGGCTTGATAGCTCATTTCTCTTTAGTATTGAATAATACTCCACTGTCTGGATGTACCAGTTGATTTATCTTTTCACCCACCGAAAGGCCTCTTGGTTCCTTCCAAGTTTTGGCAATTATGAATAAAGCTGCTGTAAACTTCCCTCTGTAGGTTTTTGTGTGGATCTACATTTTCAGCTCCTTTGAGTAAAATACCAAGGAGTGTGACTTCTAAATCGTATGGTAAGAGTATGTTCCATTTTGTAAGATACCACCAAAATGTCTAACGAAGTGGCTATACCATTTTACATTCCCACAAGCAGTGTATGAGATTCCTGTTACTCCACATCTTTGGCAGCATTTAGTGTTATCTCTGTTCCAGGTTTTGGCTGTTCTATTAGTATCTCCAAGTATTAGTATCTCATCTTTTTTTTTTTTTTTTAAGACTTATTTATTTGAGAGAGAGGGTGTGCATGGAGGAGGGGTAGAGGCAGAGTGAGAAAGAGAATCCTCAAGCAGACTCCCCACCAAGTGTGGAGCCCAACTGGGGGCTCGATCTCAAGATCCTGAGATCATGACCTGAGCCTAAATCAAGAGTCAGACACTTAACAGACTGAGCTACCTAGGGGCCCCGGTATCAGCTTAATTTGCATTTCCCTATGGGTGTGTGATGTGGAACATATTTCATATGCTTATTTGCCATCTCTGTGTCTTCTTTGGTGGAATCTCTTGACATCTTTGGTCCATTTTTTAATCAGCTTGTTTTCTTATTAAGAGTTCTTTCTATACTTTTGATAATAGTCCTTTATCAGATGTGTCTTTTATAGACATTTTTCTCCAGTCTGATTTGCCTGTGAATCTCTTGACATAGTCTTTTGTGAGACAGAAGTTTTTAATTTTTAAAAAGTCCAGGGGTGCCTGGGTGGCTCAGATGGTTGAGCGTCTGCCTACGGCTCGGGTCATGATCCCAGGATCCTGGGATCGAGCCCCGCATCGGGCTCCTGGCTCGGCGGGGAGCCTGCTTCTCCCTCTCCCTATGCCTCTCTCCCTGCTCATGCTCTCTCTCTCTCTCTGTATCTCTGTGTCTCAGATGAATAAATAAAAAAAATCTTTAAAAAAAAATCCGGCATATCAATTATTTCTTTCATGGATCATGTCTTGGGTGTTGTATTTTAAAAAGCCATCACTATAAACCCAAAGTCGTCTAGGTTTTCTCTGATGTTATCTTCTTCAATCTTTTATAGCTTTGTTTTTCACAAGTAGGTCTGTGATCTGTTTTCAGTTCAGCGATCCGTTTTGACTGTTTTATGAAATGTATAAAGTCTGCACCCGGATTTTTTTTTTTTTTTTTTGCATGTGAATGCTTGCTTGTTCCAACATGATTAATTGAAGAGATGATCTTTGCTCCTTTGTATTGCTTTTGCTCCGTTGTCAAAGATCAATTGACTGTATTTATGAGGGTCTATTTCTGGGTTTCCTGTTAGGTTCCATTGATCTATTTGTCTATTCTTTTGCCAATACACTGTCTACAAGTGTGGTGAGTCTTAAAGTTGGATAGCTTTGGGACATTAACTTTCTTTTCCTTCAGTGTTGTGTTGATTATTATTTTGCCTCTCCATATAAACTTTGGAGTCATTTTGTCAATATCCATAAAATAACTTTCTGGGATTTTGGTTGAAATTTCATTGACTCTATAGATCAGATTGGGAAGAACTGACATCTTGAGAATATTGAGTCTCCTTATCCATGAACGTGGAATATCTTTCCATTTATGTGATTCTTCTTTGATTTCATTCATCACAGTTTTGTAGTTTTCCTTATATAGATCTTGTATGTATTTGTTTTTAAAAAATTTTAAAGACTTATTTGTTTTTTGAGAGAGAGAGCTTGAGCAGGAGGGGCAGAGGGAGACAGAATCTCAAGCAGACTCCACGCTGAGCGCAGGTCCTGATGTGGGGCTCGATCCCACAACCCTGAGATCATGACCTGAAATGAACTGAACTGAAACCAAGCATTGTGATGTAGAGTTCTTTTAATACTTTTTAAGATTCAATTTTGTTGAGGATTTTTGCATCTCTGTTAATGAGAGATATTGGTCTGTAGTTTTCTTTAATGTCTTTCTCTGGTTTTGTTATTAGGGTAATGCGGGCTTCGTGGAACGAGTTAGGAAGTTTTCTCTCTGCTTCTATCCTCTGAAAAGGAAAGAGATTTTGTATAATTTCTTCCTTAAATGTTTGGTAGAATTCCAGTGAACCCATCTGAGCCCAGTACTTTCTGTTTTGGCAGGTTGTTAATTATTGATTCAATTTCTTTAATAGATATAGGCCTATTCAGATCATATATTCTTCTTTTGTGGGTTGTTTTTCATTTATTATTTATTGAGTTTGTCAAATATTAGTGTAAGGAGCCTTTTGTAGTCTCTGATTTGTTTTTTCAGTCTTTTAAAACTTTAGTAGAATTTGTCATTGACTTTTATAGCTTAAACTTTTGTATTTTGTTTTAAAAAAATCTTTAAGAATCAAGGTGATTTTTCTGTATTTTTTTCTAAAAGTTTAAAAATGTCCCTTTCATATTTATGAATTTGATTAATCTAGAAATTGCTTTGGGTTGAAGGGGTCTTCAAATTTGTTTTCCCTGCATTGATAATTAGTTGTCCCAGGACTATTCTTTCTTCCCCAATCCAAAGTCCCACCCAGTGTCTATATAGTGCTGGGTCTGTCTCTGGGCTCACATGCCATTCTGTCCATCCTTGGCCAGTGCCACAATATACTAATTAATAGAACTTTCATAAAAAATTATTTGTGGTCAAGCAAGTTTTCTACTTTGTTCTTTTTCAAGTGTGTCTTGAGTGTGTCTTGTGTCCCTTTTCTTTTCCAGATAAGTTTTAGAAGTTTGTTAAGTTCCTTGGAAAATACTGTTGAGATTTATTGAATCCCCTTATACATGGGCATGGAGTTTTCTGTCCCCTTTTTAGGTCTTCATTACCTTTCAACAAAGTTTTAATTTCCCCATTAAACTTACATACCTTTCCTTAGATTTACTTGGTAACACTGAAAAAATCAACAGTGCTTTAGAAATTTAAAGTTGTCCAATGTCCAATGTATGTCATATTTCAGCAAACTTGTTCATTGTGTTGTTTATATTTTTGTAGCTTTAGCAATTTCTCTCTGATCTTTAAATTTCTAAGGCACCATTGATTTTTTCAGTGTTACTATGTCATTCCATTTCTTTTTGCTTTATATATTATGGGGGTATATTATTAGGGTGTATGCATGTTCAGAATTGTTATATTTTCTTGGTAAATGGAAAATTTTGTTATTATATTGTCCTTCTCTTTATCTCTAACAGTTTTTTCCATCCTTAAAGTTTATCTTGTTTGCTAGTAATATGACTTTGCCAGTTTTCTTGTGATTTTTGTTTTGTTTTGCTTGACATATTTTTTTTTCCAAATATTTACTTTCAACCATTTGATGTTATGTTTCAGGTGTATCTTATATAATAAGCAGCATGTAGCTGGTATTCTTTTCTCTATTTTTATTCATTTTGATGGCTGACATCTTTGGATTTGTTTCTGTATTATTTATGATTTTTCTTAGTCCTTTTTCCTATTCCTTTTCTTTCATTTTTTTCCTTTTCATTGCTTTCTTTTAGATTTTTCTTCTTGTTTTCAATTAAATTTCTTCCCTCTGTTTGGAAATTTTCATTCTTCCAGTAGTTACTTTTAAACTTTATCATTCCTAATTAATAAAATTGAAGATTAATAAATATGTGTGCCTATCCTTTTGAGTTACATGAGGATTTAAGGACACGTTACTGGCCATCACTGTCTTGCAATTTCAGTGCTATTTTTTTCCTCTATTTTCATTTCATCTTGCTTTTCTCCCATATGTATTTTTGCAGAGTTACCAAAATATTAACCAACACATTTCTCATCATTTCTTATTGCATTTCAGAACTCCCATCTGGTATCATTTTCCTTCAGTCTTAACTATATCTGTGATTATCTTAGTTGGCATTTGTGGTAAACCCTCTGTTTTGGCCTTTGTCTGATATTTCGTTGATTCACTTTTAGTTTTGGACAATGGAATTAAGTATATAATTTTATTTTCTTCTCAGCATTTGTCTGATATTTCATTGATTCAGTTTTAGTTTTGGACAATGGAATGAGTATATAATTTTATTTTCTTCTCAGCGTTTGGAAGATGTTTTTTCATGCTGCCTTTATTATTATTTAGAAGTCAGTCCTCATTCTAATTGCTATCCAGCTCTAAGTGATCTGACTTTTCTTTTTTCTTTCTTTTGTCTGCTTTAAGATCTTGTCATTGTCTTCGATATTCCACAGGTTCACTATATGTATTTGGGAATGAGTTTCTTTTTATTTCTATTGTTTTCAGTTTACAGTTTTTCTAGAATTTAGGATTCATGACTTTCAACAGCTTTAGAAATTTCTGTTATCTCTTTTGAATATTTTTGCTTCTCCATTCTCTTTATTATCTTCTGGAAATTCATTTATGTGTGTTTGATCTTCTTAGGCTGCCTTGGTGTTTCTTAAATGTTTTTCTTATTTCCCGTATCTTTCTTTTTCCCTTTTACTTTATTTAGGATGAATTCTTTTTTTTTTTTTATTATGCTATGTTAATCACCATACATTACATCATTAGTTTTTGATGTAGTGTTCCATGATTCATTGTTTGCGTATAACACCCAGTGCTCCATGCAGAACGTGCCCTCTTTAATATAGGGTGAATTCTTTGAAACTGTTTCCCAGTTTACAATTCCAATATTCTCTTCTAATCTGTTTAGTCATTTTTATGAGTATTAATTTCAACTATTATATATTATTTATAGAAAATCTATTAGAGTTTTAAATATATTCAGTTATTTGTAAAAATGAGTCTCTTTCTCCTGTGCCATATTTACAATTATATTTTCCTTTTTGACAGTGTGTGTGTGTGTATATATATATATTTTAAAGATTTTATTTATTTATTTGACAGAGAGAGACACAGCGACAAGAGGGAACACAAGCAGGGGGAGTGGGAGAGGGAGAAGCAGGCTTTCCGCTGAGCAGGGAGACCGATGTGGGGCTCGATCCCAGGACCCCGGGATCATGACCTGAGAAGGCAGATGCTTAACGACTGAGCCACCCAGGTGCCCCGACAGTATATATATATTTAGCATCCTGTGGAGATAGTTCCAATAAGTGAAATACTTGTGGGTCTGAATCTACTGTCTTGTCTTCCCCCTGACTCTTATTAGTTATAACTTTTTCCTTGTTCTTACATTAGAGATGCTCATTTAACTGAACACTTTTTATATGGGAATTCTTTGAGGCCTGGGTTGAGTTTTCTTCTAGAGAAAGCTTTTATTTGTTGTTTCAGACATCAGGGAGCATCACCACAATGGGAACACTTTAATTTAAATCCTTGGCTTGCTGCTTTGTTTTTATGGCACAGTAGAGTAAATTTAGGCTGTGAATCCATATGAGGTCCAGCTTGTGGTTGTGAATTCTCAAGAGAGTTTATTTATTTTCCCTCAACCCAGTGACAAATTCAAAACAGACATGTTTCCTTGCTATCCTTTTTTGTGTGACAAGATTATTTTTTCTTCAACTTTGTGGTTCTATATTTATGCGGATATTTCCTGTCCTCTGTACTCTGGATATCTTTCAAAGAAGAATCTTAAAGCAGGTTTTCTGGAATTTGTTAGAAACCTTCAGGATAGGGGCACCTAGGTGGCTGCTGGCTCTTGATTTTTGCTCGGGTCATGGTCTCTCAGGGTCCTGGGATCAGCCCTGCATCAGGCTCTTCTCTCAATGGGGAGTCTGCTTCAGGATTCTCTCTCTCCCTCTGCCCCTCCCTCTGCTTGCTCGCTCTCTTTCAAATAAATAAATAAATAAACCTTAAAAAAAAAAAAGAAAACTTTAGGATAAAAGCAAACTTTGGTGCTTGATTGCCCATTAATTTCTACTTGAACTTTGTTTTGGGCCTCTCTAAAATTTTTTCTTTGTTTCAAAAGATAGCAGGAGGGGAAGAATGAAGGGGGGTGAAATCGGAGGGGGAGACGAACCATGAGAGACTATGGACTCTGAGAAACAAACTGAGGGTTCTAGAGGGGGGTGGGAGGATGGTTAGCCTGGTGATGGGTATTAAAGAGGGCACGTTCTGCATGGAACATTGGGTGTTATACACAAACAATGAATCATGGAACACTACATCAAAAACTAATGATGTAATGGATGGTGATTAACATAACAAAAAATTTAAAAAAATTCTTTGTTTCAAATTATTAGTATGTGAGAAATTTAAAAAATATTTTATTAAGCATTGTGACTGTTTCTTCTACACCATTAGACATTTAAGTTCTCCAGGAATTTTGGCTTTTTTTAAAAAAAATTATTTATTTCAGAGAGAGAGCATGAGTGGGAGGGGTGCAGAGCTCCCTCCCCTCCCAGGGAGAAGCAGATTCCCTGAGAAGCGGGGAGCCCAACACTGGGCTTGATCCCAGCATGCTGGGATCATGACCTGAACCGAAGGTAGTTGCTTAACTGACTGAACCACCCAGGTGCCACAAGAAGTATGCTTTTAATTCTATTTCCTTTGCATTGTTCCTGAGTCTCCTATGTTGCTTCCTTATTTTTTTCCTACTAGTTGATAATAGGAGCTAAATTCAGTTTTATGAATTTTTACTGAGAAGGAATTTGAGACAAACAAAATGGGCCATTTCTCTTTACAGTATAATGTAGATCTTATTGAGCACCTATTTAGTGTAAAATATTAAACACAAATGGAACTTATTTTGTGTCTTTAAATTTTATTGCTTATACACATTCATGTTATTGACCAATTAGGTTATTATTTTATGATACAGTCTTAAGTTTACTTTGTGAGGGAATCCATTACATTATCAAAATATTGCATGTAAAGGAGCAATAACATTACAAATCAGTTTCTTCACACCCATTTCCATTGTAATTTATTTCCTGTATTATTCAGTTCTGTATATTTTAAACATTTCTATTGTGTGGACTTGAATTCCTCACTAAGCGCAGAGCCAGACTTGGGGCTTGATCCCGTGACCCCAAGATCAGGACCTGAGCCAAGATCAAGAGTCAGATGATCAACTGACTGAGCCACCCAGGCACCCCTGCATAAGTTCTTAACCAAAACAAACATTTGATTGACTAGTTATGTAGTTTATGTACTTTTTGTTGTTGTTGTTGCTGTTCTATTAATACTTTAATATACTAAGACCAAGATACCTGGGTGGGAAAAGTTGAGGAAATACTTAAAGGATATTTTAACCAGGATGGTAAATCTTTTACAGAAATATTCTGCCTTTCCAAATACTTCTGGATTCTTACTTATGTAGTAGTCAGTTATGTAATTGCTGTGTTACTCCAGTTAACCATCCATGCTTCTTGTGTACTTAGGGTGGGTTTTGAAATTCAGATAGTTCTGTTGGCAAACAAAATCCCCCTATTCCTCTGTCAAAAATGACTTACGTACATTTCAGTTATACGGAGACATTTAAGATAAGATCTGGATGACTTCTGATGGCTAATGAGACTCCACCTGCCCCACCCCACTGTACATGATTTTAATATTATCTCTTAGCACTTTCTTTCTAGCTCACCAGGTTTCGGCCACACCAGCCATCTTTTTGAATTCAAAAAAGCCAATTTCATTCCCACTTTAGGTCTTTGAACTTGCTATCTTCCCCTTTTAAAATTTGCATGACTGGCTCCTTTTTCCATTCAGGTCTCATCTTAAATGTCACCTTTCCAAGAAGTCCCTGATTCTCCATTTTATCTTATCTGCCATGATCATTCACATTTTCCTCTTTTGTTTTCTTCACAGAACTTATTCACACTGAAAATTGTCTTGTTCTCCCTGCTAAAATATAGCATCCCTGATATTTAACCATGTGTCTAGCACACGGTAGGTACTCCTCAATATAATACTGTTCTTATAATAATATGTAGTATTTTATGCTCCCTGACAGTGTTGAAAACATATTAACATCCTTTGATCATTATCTGCAATCTCATGAGAATCATACTAATTATCGGAAGTGTAATAATGAAAGTTGTATGTAAAAACAGCCCAGTGATAGGATTTTCAAGGTATCTTAAACATTGTGATGAGAAATACCATGTTCAGTGTAATTCACTTCATCTTCTACAAATACCTTTTTTGGGAATAAAAGCAATGTATGAGGAAGGAAGCAGTGACCACGATAAACTTAGATTTTCAATAAAAGCTTCTTTATAAAAGTCAAAACTGAATGTCACAGCTGGTTTTTTCCAGTTGCATGGGTTTAATGTTTATTTCTCGAAAATATTTTGTTCACTTAATGCTTGTTCTTCCTGAATGGGTGACATCTCTGAGTGGTGCTTGATTAGGTAGAAAGAAACTTCTGGAATTCAATTAACCTTATATGAATATGTTTACCATTTATGTCAAGACCTGAAATGAAAAATGTGAAATAATGCAAGAGTGTGGTAAAGTTTGAGCACTACCGAAACTGACTCCAAAAACTTCATCTTCTATTAGTTTTCCTTTTTGTGAGGAGGGGTGTATCAGTTAGCTTTTGCTGCCTAGGAAGCCCCCCACAATATTTATGGCTTAAAACAATGATCATTTATTTGCTTGAAATGCCAAGGGTTGGCAATTCAGGCTGAGCGCAGCTGGGCAGTTCTTCTGCAGGTGTCTCCTGGTCTCCCTTTCATGCTCGCTTCAGCTGGCAGGTGGTTAGGGCCAGGCTGGCATGGATGGCTTGCCTCCCGTGTCTGGCGGCTGTCTGCCATGGAAGAGACAACCGTGCCATGTGTCTCTGGCATCTAGCAGGCTACCCACATGTCTTCACACGGTAGCCGCAAGACAGGGCAAGCCCCATTACACAAGCACTCACCAGATCTCTGCTTCTGTCGCATTTGCTAATGTCCTGTAGGTTAAAGTAGGTCACGTGGCCGAGACCAGCTAGCAAGAGGTTGAGTTACATATTCCAGCTCTTAATGGGGAGAGCTGCAAAGTCACATTGTAGAGAGGTATGTATATTGGAATGGGAAGAATCGGGGGTCATTTTTTTTGTGATTTACTGGTAGGAGTTCCTAAAAGTCATCTTTTAAAATCAAAATTTCACAGAGAGAAGACATTTTATTTTATTTTATTTCATTTTATTTTAATTTATTAAGTTGTGGAGCCCAACACTTGGCCTACACTCACAACCCTGAGCTCAAGACCTGAGCTGATCTCCAGAGTCAGATACTTAACCACCTGAGCTACCCAGGCTCCCTTTACAGAGAGAAGAAATTTTAAAATTGAGTCACTGACTGAGTGCTTTTCTAACTTTTTAACCTTAATGACCAGCTAAGTGGTAATTCTCACATTTTGATATGTGTAGGGAATATCTTATATGCCCACTGATATGCAGATTCTCACATCCTTCCCCAACTCCGTTCTGATCCAACATATTTGGGGTGGGGTCCAAGAATCTTTTTTTTTTTAAAGTTAGCACTGTATTGTGATGTAGGAGATCTAGAAGGACTGTATCTTCTGAAGACAGAATAGAAATGGTATGCATTTTTATGTCTGGATGAGAAGTATGAGGCAATCTGTTGAAAGCTTTCATTTCTTTGAAATTCATATTTTTATCTGAAATAATTAAATCATATAATACATAGTTTTCATTAACATCTAGCAAAGCTCAAATTAAACTCTGGTAAGTTTAATTCCTGTTTATTCATGTGATGAATTTTCTTTCCCTTAAATAGACATAAATAATATGAAATAAATAATGTGTATATTAAAGAAATGTAAAAAGTTGATATAATTGATAATATACCTTCCACAAAGTCAGCTTTGTATGAAATATTTGTCTAAAGAAATCTTTCTCACTGATTTTGAATGTTACGGATTTAAGAAAAATAGAGCAGCTGCAAAAGGGAAAAAGCAAATTACAGATTTTTTTCCCCAGGGGATATATGTGCTATTTCTAAATAATAAATGATTGAATTTAAATAAAAAGAAAGAAAAAAATAATAACATATCGAACTTACATTTAAGCTCTCTTTGACCAAATATCTTATTTATATGAAAACGATTGGAAAATATTTTAGTAAAGTATTTTGCACTAGTAATAACCTTATATTTTACCTTGTACATTTGATTTATATCACTTAAATATAGATAAACCATCTGCTAGGAAAATAATCTCTCACTTTATAATCCACTCATTGGAACACCACAAAAACTAACAATTTACCATGGGGCAAAACATAAGATGTGTGCGCAGTTAGAAAATAGCAAGACACACATTTATGTGTAAAAACATTTGTTTTTGAATAATATTATCAAGAGAGTCCTGGGTGGCACATTGAGTTGAGTACCCTGCAGCTGTATTTGCTTGTTTGATGATTGGGTCGGGACTCTGGATTTGTCTTTAATAAAATCCCAGAGGAAGGAAACCCTCTTCCTTGCAGCCACTTCAGGGAAATCACAAGAAGACTTCCGGAGAACGGTTCTGCTTCGGGAGACTGACTAATTAAACAGTTTTATTTTTGTCTTATGAAAGGGTCTCAGCATGCTATTTGCCATTTAATTTTCTGAAAGCGTGTTGAAAATTGAAAATATTATTCTGTCTTAGGTCCTGTGAAGATAATATCCTGTATGTATCTGGATAAATTATAAGCTTAGCTGGCAGGTAGAGATCCTGAAGAATTCATTTATAATCCTGATGCAAAGTCAATGTCCACTTTATCTCACTGATTGTAGATTTTGCTTCCAGAATAAGTTGGGGACATCTTTCCCCTTATGTTTCATCTTGTAATCATTAGCTTCAGAGCTGCATCTTGAGCTGCTTTTTATTTTCAGATGCATAGGTGCAATGTGCTTCCTTTCAGGAAAGATACTGTAAAGATGTGGATTGAGAAAAATGTTAAGTGCTTTTCTTATTTGTTAGCTAAGAAGAAACACAGAGTCCAAGTGAGAAAGATCAGTCTGCCTTACTTAAGTAAAATTCTCCCATAGTGACATTCTAAAATAAGAGGTTTAATAAATAAGGTTAAAAAATTTTAACTTAAACATTTTAAATAAGAAGTTTATTTATAATATGAAGCATTGTGGGCAACTGCTGATACTTCAAGTATCCATGCACTCATTCATTTATATACCTCATCATTATTGAACACCTGTTATGTCCCAGTTAATAGTGAGGCTATGATTATTCACGAGGAATTCTGAAATGAAGACATTTCCATTTTTTTAAAGATTTTATTTATTTATTTGACACAGAGAGAGAGAGGCAGTGAGAGAGGGAACACAAGCAGGGGGAGAGGGAGAGGGAGAAGCAGGCTTCCTGCCGAGCAGGGAGCGTTATGTGGGGCTCGATCCCAGAACCCTGGGATCATGACCCGAGCCAAAGGCAGAGGCTTAATGACTGAGCCACCCAGGAGCCCCTGAAGACATTTCTATTTATATAACCACATATTCCACTCTATTGAAGGGTTTATTCAGACAGTTAAAGCATTTTTGTAATGCTTATTCTCATGTTTTTAAAATTTTTCTGAAAAATTTCAAAATCCAAAGTAAAATATAATTCCACCCACTATTTAAAAATCTTCCTGCACAATTTCAACTGTAGGTAAAATTTTAAAATAAGTTTTATTTCTTTTTAAATAGAATGGCTCTGAGTTCCTTTTCTCCGGGAAGAGTTATCATTTTTAATATTACCTGGTGGGAAATTCAGTGACTTTAAAAGTATAGTTCATGGGAATTATTCAGTCCACAGTGACACCTTCAGGATGATGTTTATGTCTTACATAGAGTCAGAGATTAGAACGGATTGGGGTCTTCAACAGTATTGACTTTAAACTCATGCTTCACAGGTGGGTCAAGACACACAAGACAACCGCCAAAAGGCCAGGCTATCCATCTGGGTATCTGAGCGCCTGCTACATAGAGATGAAAGGATAGCAATTTTTCCCAAACTAACAATGGCTAACTTTGACACCTACATTTTATGATTAGTGGTTGCAAATTAAGACTGTCTTTTCCTCAAGTAGTAACATGGTCTTTAGAATGAGACTGAATTACAAAATGCAGCTGAAAATATATTTCAGTGTCCTTTCTTACAATGAATATACCTGATGGTCAGTTATCAGTTGCATGACATTACTTACCAGTGACAATGATTTTGCAGCCTGAGGGTCTGGAAGTAGAATGGCCCCATAATGTGGAGATCAGCTGTTTACTGATGGGTTTGTTTGCATACAAGCAGCTCTATGAGCATGACCCAAATTTAGATTAAAGAAGAAAAACCTTTAATGATCATTGAAACCCACTGAAATGTCAGTGAACTTTGAGAAATCCAGTTATGATGCAAATATGAAATTATCGGCACAGCAAAATAAACAAAGCATCTGAACCGTTCTGAAGCCCATTCCAGTTCTAAAATTGTATTAGATTAAGATCATAACTTGACTTTATGAATTAAAATGAAAGAGAAAGATAGCAGAATTAGTTGCTGCTCTGGTGGTAATTTGTTTCTCTTGATCAGCTGAATTCAGTGCCCATAATTCTGTTTTTTTTTTAATTTTTTAAATTTTTAAAAAGATTTTATTTATTTATTAAAGAGAGGGAGAGAGAATCTGAAGCAGACTTCTTGCTGAGCCCAGAGCCCAACTCGGGGCTCGATCCCACCATCGTGAGATCATGACCTAAGCCAAAACCAAGGGTCTCATGCTTAAACACCTGAGCCACCAGGCGCCCCTCTGATGGACTTATATGGCCTAAATGCTTCTCCAAATGTGATACATCCAGTTGGCTCATTTCCAAAAAGTGTTCTCTGGCTATAGATAAAGCAGTTCTTCATGTGGCTCAAGAAACACAGGAAATCTAGGTTACAGTGCTCTGTGTGTGTCTGTGTCTGTGTAGGCATAAAATTTAGTGTAATTTAAAATGATTTCTTGTGCTGTATATTGTTTATTCTGTAGACATTTGATGTGAGCTGTACAAGAGAAAAATGAAGGTCCAAAGGGATAGCTAATTTTTTGTGATCACCGGATATTTTCTCAGTATTATCTGCCTACTTTATTTTAATTTTTAACTTTCTCATCTATCCAGACTAATAGAGTGAAACAATTCATTACTTTTAATGGAAAGCGTCTTTTTTTTTATTATTCAAAGGGCAATGAGTTAGCTAAATCAATCTTAAGTATCTTGCCACTTTTTATCTGGGCATCACTCCAGTATTTTAAGCCACTAAATATAATGGGCATTGAGGATTAAATCCTAGTTCACAGTGTTTCTAAAAGTGACCAAATCTCATATTGCATATAAAAAATGACAACCTCTCTAATAGGTTGTTAACATCTCTCAGACCTTAGAAGTTTGAATAAAAGATAGATTTTACAATTTTATGTGATATTTTGAAAATTAAACTTTTCTTTACTTTCCTCTCCATGTGTCTGTCTCACACACACACAGACACAAAAAGGCATCACAAAAATAGGTTAGTTTAAAACTGCTTTCTTTAAAAGTTATTTGTTGTTTTCTCCAACGCAATTAGGTAGGCATCTGAAATTTTGTATCTTCATTTAATAAATATTTCTTAAGTATGTAGCTACCACATCATAAGATGCTGGATAGATAATGGGAAATGAAACATTATAGTCCTGGCATTCACCAAATCTAATGTCTGTTGCAGGAGACACTAGTCAAGTTAAGAAACAAATATCAAATTATAAATGAAAGGAAATAATGAGATACTATAAGGAAAAATAAGAAGGAACTATTTTGTATTGACTGGTCATGTAAGACAGCTTTGAGGAAGTGAAAATCAAAATGAGGAGTCAAGAAATGAATCTTGTAGTGTGTGGGGGTGTTGTGAGCTGTGTGTTGGTGAGGAAGGTGGAAATCTGTTTCCATGAACTGAAGGAAGGCCAGTGTGGTTGGAGGCCAGCAGTCAAAGGAGAGTGTGCAGACGGAGGAAGTTTAAGCAGACAGGTACTTCCAGAACATTCAGAGAAGCTTGGATTTTATAGCCCCGCCTAATATTAGTACAAAGAAAATTATACAGTTTCCTTTTATTTCCCCAAAAATCTCTATTTGAAACTTTATGAAGAAATTTAGAAATCTGGGCATGAATTTTGTAGGGATTAGCTGTGGTTTAAAAGACTGGTCACACTAGAACCACCAAGAGGGTAGGCTGCCCATCATTTTGGAAGAGGAAGAGGGCAATGTCTTTCCTATGTTGGAATGCTGTTTTGGCTAACTGGTTCCGTCCTCATTACTACTTAAACAGAAATGCATTTTTCACTAGTTTTACAGAATAAATTTCTTGATGATGTGAATCTTATTTTCACTTTGAACACTTGTTTCATAAAAGCTTATGGTAGGATAGAGTTTCTGAAAGAATAATATTTTTGCTCAACATCACTGATCATCAGGGAAATGCAGATCAAGACTACAATGAGATACCACCTCACCCCTATCAGAATGGCTAAAATCAACAACACAAGAAACAACCAGTATTGGGAGGATGTAGAGAAAGGGGAACCCTCTTGTACTGTTGCTGGGAATGCAAACTGGGGCAGCCACTCTGGAAAACAGTATGGAGGTTCCTCAAAAAGTTAAAGATAGAGCTACCCTATGATCTAGCAATGCCACTACTCACTATTCACACAAAGAATACAAAAATACTAATTCAGAGGGATACATGCACCTTGATGTTTATAGCAGCATTATCTACAATAGCCAAACTATGGAAACAGCTCAAGTGTCCATCTACTGATGAATGGATAAAGAAGAGGTGGTGTATATATATATATATATATATATATATATATACACACACACACACACACACACACCAGGATATTACTCAGCCATAAAAAAGAATGAAAGCTTGCCCCTCTGAATTTTAAAAATATTATCTCATTGTAGTTTTGATTTGTATTTCCCTGATGGTAAGTGATGTTCAGCATCTTTTCATGTCTGCTGGCCATCTGTAGGTCTTCTTTGGAAAAATATCTATTCATGTCTTATGCCCATTTTTTAATTGGATTATTCATTTTTTGGGTGTAGAGTTTTATATGTTCTTTATATATTTTGGATACTAACCCTTTATCCGATATGTTATTTGCAAATATCTTCTCCCATTCAGTAGGTTGCCTTTTAGTTTTGTTGATTGCTTCCTTTGCTGTGCAGAAACTTTTTACTTTGAAATCTTGCCATTTGCAATGATGTGGATGGAACTAGAGAGTATTATGCTAAGTGAAATAAGTCAGGGACAAATGCAATGTGCTTTCATTCATGTAGGGCTTGGGGGGCAAAATAAACGAGCATAGGGAAAGGAAGCAGACCAAGAGGTGGACTCTTGACTGTGGAGAGCAGACTGGTGCTTGCTGGAGGGGAGGTGGGTGAGGGGATGGGTTGGATGGGCGATGGGGCTTGGGGGTGCTCTTGTTGTGGTGGGTGCTGGGTATTGTGTGGGGGGTGTTGGGTCACTGTGTTGTACATTTGGACCTGATGTTGCACTGTGTGTTGGCTGGCTGGAATTTAAATAGAATCTTAGGGGAAAAAGAATTAGAAAATCCAGAGGGACTCTAAAAATCATAAAACAGGTATTTATTCAAATACTGTCTACTGCCACAGGGTCCAGTAGAAATTTCTGTAATTATGGGAATGTTCTGTATCTTTGCTGTCCAGTATGAGATCCAGTTCTCATATGTGGCTGTTGAATATTTAGAATTTGCCTAATGTGACTGAAGAACTAAATTATTAATTTTACTTTATTTTAATGAATTTAAAACTTAAAAGCTGCTTGTGACTAGTGGCTACTGTCCTGACCTCAGATCTGTTATGTACTTACCATGGGTCCTCAATGAGGGCAAGCCAGTGGGAAATACATAGAACCTGCTCTCCAGGAATGCACAGATACATGAATATGATAAGATGTACATGTGAATCTCAGGAATTTAATGTAGAAAGTGAGAAGCACATGGCAGAGTTTTGGGTAAACCACTAGAGGGGTTTACCCAAACAGAGGGGCAGATGGTGGAAGAAGCAGCAGTGGTCCTGAGCCTTGAAGGATGGGCCAGGCTGTTAACATGTGGAATTGGAATGAAAGGCTCTTTCATGGAGCAGAGTAACCAATAAGAGAGGAGAACAAAGACTCATCATTAGAGACATGGTTATCATCATAATAGTAGTAATAATAAGAGCTAATATCTATCAAGTACTTACTATGAGACATTTTTCTAAGAGCTTTAAATGCATTAATTTATTCTCACAACAGCTTTCTAAGGTTAAATGCCATGTCATCATCCTCAATTTACAGATAAACTGAGGGTGACAAGGTCAAGCGAATTTCCCAAGGTCAAGCTGGTAGTGACAAAGCCAAGATCTGAACTAAGGAAATCTGAGAGTCAGGCACAGAGTTGTCCCTAATAGAAGTTTGGAGATCAAGTAAGAGTTAAAGGGATAAGGTGTAGAAAGCAGATGGGCAGATGCAGGTCCTCTCAAGAAATCCTATTGAGAGGGTAGTAGGTGGATGAGAAAATTGTAAGAGACTTTCATGTTAAAGGTTAAGGGGAGAACAAGGGAGGGACTGTGTATTGGGAAATAACGGTAGGGGAGGGTGTTATGGAGGAGATGTGATTAGTGAATCTAAAGATTTACAGAAAGTCTAAAGCTCTTTGACTTGGTTTTTGAATGTTCTCTTCATCCTAAGCCCCCCCTTTTTTTTCTGAAGACATTTGATGAGAGAAGGGTGGTTCTTTCAGCTTTTCAGTTTCCTGATTTCTTCCTCTTCTTTTTGACTATTTGCCTTACCAAGATGAGTTGTGTTATAACTTAGCTGTGGAATTCTTAAGCTTTGATCAAGTGTCCATGGATATTTAGAGTTGTGTTCAATATTGGCTGGAAACAATTAATTGCCCAGTGGTTGTTTTGTATGGCATCATCATACACACTACACTGGGGTTCATTTGGTAGTGACCATTTATCTGGTCATTTCTTTGTAACTCCTTTGGAACCCACAGTTGGTTTCTGATACAATTGCTTTTTTTTAAAATGAGACCATAATTCTAAGTTTGATTTTGGGTGAGAGCAAAAACATGCCATTGTTCCCACCAGTGGTAACGTTAACAGTAGAAACAGGTCAACCTCCCGCAGATGAATCTCACCTTCAAAAAAGTGAATATCAAAATCTAGTAACTTACCGCAAAGATGAAACTGGATTTAAACATTTGTATTTGTAAATAGTTAACCTACAATGTGTTCATATGGAAAAACCTAATTAGTACCTACAATTGAGGAGATATTTCTGGAGATCATACCAGCTGGTAGCCTAGATGGGACAGATGGCCCACAGCTCTTTAATGGGGGGGAGATAATGTGTTGGCTTGGAGAGATCTGAATAAGAGATTTCATGAACTCTTTTTCATTTAAAAAGTGTTTTAATATTTTCACAGGCAGTACTTTTATGAGAGGTATTGTATTCAACTTTTATCAAGTGATAAAACATGGCAATTTTTTTTGTGTCTCAATGCATGCTTGCAGAAATCTGTCTACATATCTGAAGAAAATAATTATGCTATGTGTGTTAAAGCTAGTGGGCTAGTGGTCAAGGTATTTTTCCTTTTTTTTTTTTTTTTTTAAATATTCATGTCTTCACCTGGCTTTGAACACCCCTCCTGGTTCCTCTGTGTTGTACTCTGAGAGAGGAAATAAATGTACCCAGTTGTTGTTATTGAGACCTGCTGGGGCAAAAGGGTTTCTTGCACACTTATTAGTATCATCTGATGAGTGTGCAGGATACCTTTTTTTTTTCCTTTTATCTTCTTTGAAATCTCTGAGAATTCCATCACTGAAAGAACTATTAGATCTTTAGTGATCATGGTTCTGATGATGTTTCTGGTGGTGGTGGTGCTGGTGGTTTCATTGGCCATGATAGCTAGCTTATTTTACACCATTATAAAAGCTTTTACATGTATTAGCATTATTTATTCCTCACAGCAGTCCTTACTGCTTTCCCCATTTTACATTATTATCCTCATTTTACAGGAGCATGTTTAATCCTTAGAAAAGTTACAGATAAGGAGATTTTTTACAACCTGCCCAAGATCATATAGCTGGTCAGTGACTGAAACAGGGTTCAACCAGCAGATGGTTCTAGAGTCCGTATTCTTAACCCAGTGTGCACTACGATCATAGAATTTCTTATGAATGATTAAATGACTTAAAAACAGGTATAATTTGTATAACATTTTATAGTTCACCTAGTACTTTTGCTTATATTTTTGATCCCCAGAACTCTATAAAGTTGGTAAAAATGGATTCAAGAAAGAGCACATGACTTGGCCAAAGTTGATACCAAGTAACTTTTGTTAGAGCTGGGACTCCCTCCTCATCTTACAGAAACAAGTTTCATGTCTATTTTAATTGTCTCTGTTGGAGCAGGACATTATATCCTGTGGGACAGAACACTGAGATAGTCATTAAGGACCCCCTATGCCTGGAGGAGACATTACATGAGTCCTTAGCTTGAAGGTAGTGATAGGGCTTTTGAAGTTTGGGTAAATGGGGCTTCAGTTTCCTTTTCTCCTTAGAGCTGTGTGAGCCTGAACAGGCCGCTCTTTAGTCTTTTGCTTTTGGGGGCTCATTCACCTACTTTGATACCTATAGAATGTATCTGATTTTACTAAACTTTTAAGTTTAGTTATCCTTTGATTAAGACTCCATGGTATTTCGTAGAGTCTTAGATTGGAAAATGATTAGATTAGAAAGATATGAGTTACACACCCATGATTCCTAGTGCAGCCTTAAGTACCACCTTAAGCAGCCTCACTGTCCTCACCTGTAAAAATATAATAGGAATACTGATATACCAGAGTTTCTTTGGCTATTACTTGAAATGATGTATATAAAGCACATAGCGCCATGTCTGGCACATGAGAGACACTGAATACATTTTGAGAATTATTTTTTCATATTATATATAATTCATTGGTGGCTCAGATCTAGGACATGAACGATTCTATCTTTATACAGAAACCAGCAAAAGTGATTTATGGAATTGTTTCAGGGAGTATTTCTGTCTCCAATAATTGCTCATCAAGTGAAGGATAAATGACAAGGGTCTGAAGGGGGCACTTCCTTCCTTCAATTATACTTCACTGCATTTGATAGGGAAAGTATATGCTATAATGATATTTTTGACATTTTCGAAATGTAGCTCTTATTTTAAAGGGTTTTCACATGCAACAAAAATAATATATTTACATTAGTCTGCCTGTTTCTCTCCTCTGTACTCTACTTCTGTTTGTTTATGGTTTGTACCAGTGATAACGGGATATGTGTCCTTGAATTGCTATACTTGTATTAAGTTTCAAGGTTTGTGACCATTGGGCAGGTTTCTTGAAAGTTTTCTTTAGGGTGATGCTATGATAGACTGAATGTTTGTGTCCCTTCAAAATTCATATGTTGAAACCTTAGCCCTCAAGGTGATGGTATTTGGAGATGGGCTCTTTGTGAGGTGATTAGGTCATGACCATGGAACCTTCATGATGAGATTAGCATTCTTAAAAGAGGAGTCTTAAGAGAGTTTGCTTCCTCTTTCTGCTCTTTGCCATGGGAGGTCACAAGGAGAATAGGGTCATCTGCCTACCAGAAAGAGGGTTCTCACCAGACAATAGATCTGCCAGCATTTTGACATTGGACATCCCGAGTTCCAGAATGTGAGAAACAAATATTACTTATTTAAGCCACCCAGTCTAGGATATTTTGTTACGATAGCCTGATCTAAAACAGACGATAACAATTTCTTATTGAGAGACGAGTGATTTATCTTAGCCCAGTATTTATCTAGGTCTTGTAAAAATTATTAAATAACATTTCTCTGTTAATATTTATTTTGAGTAGGAAATCTGTGGTAAATTATAATTTGTGATTTTAACACTGTTTGTTCTTCTTACAGTGAGTGTATCCTTCCCTGTTTTAACCAGGTAGTTATGTTCTCACTTTGGGGATTTTGCAAGGCAGAAAATAAATCTGCTTGAAGCTGGAAACTCTTGCTTCCTTCTGTAAATGCATTTGTTGTGGAGGTCATGTGAGTTACTCTAAAAGGGGAAGAAAGAGAAGCGAGAGGAATTTCTTGCCTTCCAGATTTAGAAGAATTCAGATGTTTTAGGGTTCTACAAATATTGGGAAACTTTTCAGATAATGGTAGCATCTGGAGAGGTGATAAAACATCAGAGGAGGTAGCCTCTTGGGGCACTTAGGGAGGCTGGACTCAGGCACAACATCGTGCAGATTTTCAGTTTGATGCAAATGCCCAGACCTAGAATCCAATATCCCAAGCATTACACAGAAGCATCAGAGCTTATGGCTGAGAAGGGGCTTATGTTGTCTGAAACAATGAGTGAACCAATGATTTGCACTAATGGCCTTCCTGAAGAGGGGGCTACTCAGTTCTTCAGCATTATGTAATAGCCTGAGATCTTTGTGTGATTTTTGTATGATCTGGTGGTTTATTTTCTATCCTATGATACAATTTTAGCACAGAGTTGGATTTGTATTGATTTAGGAAAATAAAGAAATTGACATTTTTGTGTAGTTTGGATTTATGGACTGAGATTAATTTCACTACAATTTCTGGTGTGGCCAAGTACAGTGTTTACTTCAACAACTCCTGTGGATCCTGATATTTAATAACAAGCCCAACACTTTGACAGCTGATAGCTCAGGGTGCTGTCCTACAGTATTATTTTTCATTGTTTATTTTCTGAGCTAGGATGTGGGTCCCTTAAGTACAGAGGCCCTGTGTTTATTTCTTTGCATCTTCTACAGCATATGGGATATCCCTTTAGATATCTGTGCTTGATTCTTAGCATGATACTTGTTCTGGAGAGTATTATAAAGAAGGAATATTTATCATTGATACAATGCTTATTTTCCTGGAATCTCAGAAGGCCGTGATCAGTTCACCATCCTGATCCTTAGGGGAAAAAAAATAAGAAAAACATGAGGATAATCTAAAGTAAAGCAGACTCTTTTTCTAGAAATGAATGCATTTTTTTCTGAGAAAAATAAGGGATAAGAATGATTTTAAATATGTATAGCTGCAGAACATCTATGCTAAGCACAGCTACCAAGAAGGCCTGGATTATGGTATTAGGAATATACCAATTTGTCTGGTGAATGGGATTCCTCAGGGTATTTATTTTATTGAGCCAAACAGTATGCATTTATCTGGCACATCATTGCTCACAAGTATTTTGGCCTTCTTTATTTCCTGATGATTGCTTAATGGAAAAATGGGTATAACTCCTATCAAACACTAACAATATTTGTGGACATGAGAACTTTCTGGAAGGTCTCCATGAATAATTGCCATTTTGTCTTACTAGCAACTCCAACAAGGGCTCCCCCTGAGGCCTATTTTCATGTTCAACCCAAAATGTGCCCGAGACACATTTTGCAGCTTTCTCAGAAACACCCTCGAATGTGCCTATTTAAAATTCCTCCAAGCTTCATGCTTGTTGTATCCTTATCTGGCCTGTGTCACACACTCCTTTTCTGGGTCAAATCATGCATACTACATTTATTCAGTCTTAGAGGAGGAAAAAGGGAAAAGAAAAATACCACTCCGACCTGTCCCCAAAGCTATTTTAATCTCTTCTTTCTGTAGCTTTTCTATTTGGAATCCAGCGGGAGAGTGCTAGGAGCTCCTATCCTCATGTGCGTGAAAGGCCCAGTGACTTCTGCCCACTTCCTCCGACCTTTGCTGTGGGTATTCTCACCCCGGTTGTAAAGCAGGATCATAAGAGGAAAGGCTTTGTTGAAAACACCTGGATAGCATTTTATTATCTATTTCATTAATTTGCTTTGAAGCTTTCTTTAAGATGTGAGTGGTGGTTTAATTAGCCTAAAATATTCCTTCACTATTTCACTTGCATCCTTCTCCTTAAAGTGCCACGGACGCCCGCGGTGAACAGTAGAGGGGAGGATTCATGCAATAATCAGATGCTGGGTTTTACACTTCGAGGTCTTTCTCTAACTTTGGAAACTCAGGTGGCTTATCTCCATTGAGGTAGGATGAAATGGCCATGTCAGAGCCTCAGTGTTGAAACTGTTATAAAGGCAGAATGTGTTGCTATTCATTAAGGAATTTCCGGTTCTCACATTCCCTGTTATTCCTGTCTCCATGTTTTTGAGCCACGGGGCTCGGGCTAAGTGTGTCATAAATATCTTTCTCTGCTTCATACAGATGGTGCTAATACTTCGTCCTCCCTATTCCCCTACCCTGTTCTATCCCCTAAGAGCAAAGTGGGAATGGAATATACTGGGAGGACAAAAGCCTATTTTATTTTATTTTTATTTATTTATTTATTTTTAAAAAATTTATTTATTTATTTAATAGAGAGAGGGAGCGCACAAGCAGGTGGAGCAGGAGAGGGAGAAGCAGGCTCCCCACTGAGCAGGGAGCCTGATTCAGGGCTCAATCCCGGGACCCTGGGATCATGACCTGAGCCAAAGGCAGATGCTTAAGCGACTGAGCCACCCGGTGCCCCAAAAGCCTATTTTCATGTTCAACCCAAAAGTTGGTATTGGACGATGGCAAATGCTGTGATCACAGCTTTCTGAATTCCGCAAGTGCCAGTGAGAATTCTCTGATTGGTATAAGGTTTGGGGGAAGAACCAGTAGAGGGGCTTGGGGGAGGGAATGGATAAAGATTTAGAGAACACGTGCCCCTGGGAGTTCTTCTACCTGCTGTGAGACTTAGCAGTTTTGTGAACTTGGGCCATGTTGTCTTTCTGTGTATCACTTCCTCATTTATGAAATTGAGAGGTCTTTGTTTTATGTACTTTATAGGAGACAGGAGATCATGTACATGAGTTACGTGGTATACATTTGGTGTTAAGTCAGTGGTAGTTTTATTATTATTTTTTTTCTCTCATCTTCATCCTCCTTTCCCAGAAGTCTTTGCCTGTCTATACTCCATAGTCTCCATTGGTGCTGATCCCCTCAGGGTACCCTTCATGGTGTCTCTGTCTGCTGGGTCATCTAGTCCCGGTCCCCCAGTGAGCTGTCTAGTTGGAGGCTCCAGAGTGCTCCGTTGAATTGTAAAATATTGCTACCATCTACATTACCTTGACCAAAGGGCACAAGTTCTAAGCTTGGTAGGCAGTTATGTGGTCCGTAGGATTCTTTGACTAATGCCTCACTTCACTCTGGGATGCCAGCTCTAAATAGGCAGGGCCTGGTCTCATTAATCATTTCCCTTTCAAATTGCAAAAGCCTAACACAATGTCTGACCCATCAGAGGGGCTCCACCAATTAAACTCATGACACTCATGATGGAAGGTGCAGATCATTAAGGTAGCATGCAGTGATCCTTAGTCTGTCAAGTGAAAGGATTGGAAACGTCCTGTGATTGAAATAGGGTAGACACTGTAAAGCTCTTATGGAGATACAACATCACACCATGAGTTTCTTGTATCCTCTCATATGCCAAATGAATGCCCAGGAATCTCAGGAAGGTCAGAGCCTTAAATTCAAAATGTGTTAGGTGAAGCCATGCTTTCTTATCCAGAGGGATTCATCCTGGACCTTACTGTTCCATCGAGGAAATGTATGTCTTAAAATTTTTGAGCTGTGAAGACCAGGTTGGTATGTCAGGAATTCCCTATCTTAGAGTTTCTTTTCAGGCCAGCTTTTCCCTTGAGAAGCTCCAAGCAGGGATTTGGTGATGCCTCTGTTCTTCTAGGATAGAGTGAAGGTCAATCCAGGGAGCTATCCCCAAGTTACAGATTTGGAGCTAATGGAATCGTGTTTATGAAAGAGAATAGAATCTAGAGGGAATTCTAGAATTTCAATATTTTCCTTAAAATGGACCTTTCACATGATTTAAGACTAGTTATCCATTTCACATATTAACTATCTTTGACCTAGGGAAGATGAGCAATGAAGGCAAGTCCTGTTCCATGTTGGGTATGACAACACCAAAATTGTACCTCACACCCTGAAACCATTGATTGTCATTCCGTCTACTCCATGAGATACATGTATATGTATATGTGTGTGTGTGTATATATATATATATATATATATATGCCGAAATATACATTGTAAGTGGATTATTTTCATTGTGATTGAATATATGCCTATACATGGACTTTACTACAATTTTCATTTTATTTTTATCTTACGAAAACATTTTGGACAATCATATTCAATCTAAACCTAGCTTTCAGAGCAATGTAGTAGTTTATCCTGCCAGGTTCATTCCTAAATTTTATGTAAAGTTCTACATGCCAATAACTTATAGAAGTAACATTGAGGCAAGGCTCCAATTTGCTATATTTGCCCTTGATTGAGGGTGCCCCAGGAGACAATTTTCATTTCAATGAGCAACTCATAGATGCAATTAGTTGTATGTGTAATGAGGATTAGAAAGGTCAGCAATTTTGTCCCATTAAGAGGGCCACTGAATAACAGAGAATTTTAACCCCAGTTGGCCAATGGAGGAACCTTGGCACAAATATAATAATGATATGACACATTGTTTAATGTTCTTACCAACCTGGAGCCATGGTTTATTAACATTTTCTGGAAACCTCCCATATATTTTTAGAATTTGAAAGAATAAATTGTTGTTGAATTGATTTGTAACCAACTTGTATTAATTATATAGGTGATCTTAATGTGATTTATTGATATGCATGGCAAGCTGCCTTAGAATTAATGACCCGTTGTCCTTCTCATGGACTCATGTATCAGATAGCCACATACCAACATAGCTATAAAGTAAGTCTTAACTTTCATGGAGATGTGTAGGTTATCAGTTTCAGGATAAGCAGTTTTTAAATGTCTATAGATTCCTATTCCTCTTTGTAGAAAAATGCTTTAGCCTGTATATTTGATATTTTTCATGTTTTTTCTTTCAGATTCCAATTCTGATTTTTATTTATTTTGTTTTTTAAATTTTATTTTTAAGGATTTATTTATTTGAGAGAGCAAGAGAGAGAGCACAAGTGGGAGGGGCAGAGGGAGAAGGAGAGAAAATCTCAAGCAGACTCCCTGCCGAGCATGGAGCCTGTCATAGGACTTGATCCCACAATCCTGAGACCAAGAGTCGGAACTTAACCGACTGTGCCACTCAGGCACCCCTGTTTTTTATTTTATTTTCTTTCTTTCTTCCTTTCTTTCTTTCTTTCTTTCTTTCTTTCTTTCTTTCTTTCTTTCTTTCTTTCTTTCTTTCTTTCTTTCTTTCTTTCTTTCCTTCCTTCCTTCCTTCCTTCCTTCCTTCCTTCCTTCCTTCCTTCCTTCCTTCTTTCCTTCCTTCCTTCCTTCCTTCCTTCCTTCCTTCCTTCCTTCCTTCCTTCCTTCCTTTCTTTCTTTCTTTCTTTCTTTCCTTCCTTCCTTCCTTCCTTCCTTCCTTCCTTCCTTTCTTTCCTTTCTTTCTTTCTTTCTCTTTCTTTCTTTTCTTTCTTTCTTCCCTCCCTCCCTCCCTCCCTCCTTCCTTCCTTCCCTCCCTCCTTCCTTCCTTCCTTCCTTCCTTCCTTTCTTTCTTTCTTTTTCTTTTCTTTTCTTTTCTTTTCTTTTCTTTTCTTTTCTTTTCTTTTCTTTCTCTTTTCTTCTTTTTTTATTTTGAGTAGGCTCCATGCCCAATGTGGGGCTTGAACTCATGACCCTGAGACTGGAGAAAATGCAGTGCTCTGGAGAATCTGAGAGAAGACCAGGAGGAATAGAGGACAAGGAGGAATCATGGGGGTTTACATAGGTTGTTAGAGGACCTGGATGTTGGATATTTTCATCTATTTTTTCCAAAGAGCAGAAGAGAACCATTGAAGGTCTAAGGAGGATAATGATGTTACCATATCACGGTACATTGCGCAAAGATTTCTGGATGTTTTGTGAAGAAGGTATTGGTGAGGATTCACTGTGGATGTGGGGAAATTGTGTGGGAGGCTTATTCAGGTAAGAAATGAGGAAAGCATGGATTACAGCAGAGGAAATTGAGGTGGAGAGATGTAGACTCATTTGGGATACATTTTATTGTAAAACTAATTGGATTGGGTAATGGATTAGGGGCATGGTAATAGGAGGGGGGGTATGGCTTGGGTAACTCAAGAGATGGTAGTGCTATTCATTGGTTGGATGAATGTGCTACATCTCCTGAAGGAGGACCCAAACCAACCAGTGGCTTATTCTAGGCACTTTATCACTTGGGTCCCAAACTGGTATTGCTTTGGTCACAAATGTCTTCATAGTGGCCTAACCCATTCCACAGTGCAATTTCTAGAACCACCATTTTAATGTCCTGCCCCTTCTCTCTCTCATTCCAGATACAAAGTAAAAAGCAAACTCTTGGGGAATAATAGGTAGTTACTGTTCTCATTTTTAAGTCAGCTTGAAAAACCACTGGTCTTACTTACTACTGACCTATTACTTATCTAATACTTACCTACTGTTGCACATTTATCTACCTGTTTTAGAGGTTTCCCTTAACTACATATATTCATTTTTTTCATAAATTAAAAAAAATTCCACACGTCAAAATACCTTCTATTAGGGGCGCCTGGGTGGCTCAGTTGGTTAAGCGTCTGCCTTTGGCTCAGGTCGTGATCTCCAGGTCCTGGGATAGAGCCCCACATCAGGCTTCCTGCTCAGCAGGGAGTCGTCTTCTTGCTGCTTCTTCTCTCTCTCTCTCTCCCCCGCTCTGTCTCTCCCCGCTGTTCGTTCTTCCTCTCTCTCAAATAAATAAAAAAAAAATACCTTCTATTACCAGTATAATGGTAAAAGTGCCTTCGACAGGAAGCTGTGACGGTCTCTTTTAGAATATAGCTTCTTCTACTAAGTACTTAAATCATGTGAGAAAAATATGTAAAATTCTCTGACCTCAGCTTCCTGAAAAATGGACATAATGCTTCACTGAATTTTCCTGAGAAATAATGAAAGGAGATCCTTGAAAGAATCTTGCATCATGCCTTGCAACGTTCCTGATTTAGAGAATAAATGCAAGGAAAGTGCTTGCCCCAGGTTGACTAAAGGAAGCAGGAGAGCTCTCTCATGAGAAATGTTGGCAAATGTTATCACTGAAATTCCTTTTAGAAGCTGTAGTATCCTTGATTACCTGAGACATCAGGGAGGGTTTATGTTCTGCATCACATGTTATGCATGTTATGTTTGGCAGTATATTGCATTCTGCTATATCTTCAATTTATTTTGGGAAAGAGTTTGTATGAGGAGTTCTGTATTAAAGTAAGCAATATTGAATTTTTTCTTCAATTCCTCTAGGCCCTGTTTTATTATTGGCTTTTTCTTCCCCCTGATCATCATGTGAACAATGATGAGAGTAAAAACCATTTATTGAGAACAGAATGCAGATGTTTGGGGTGTGGACTGTTGTCTCAAGGCAAACAATTTATTTCTTTTGATTGCAAACTTGTATTTTATTTGAAAGTGTGTTGCCTTGGGAGTCCCTGTTTTATTGTGTGTGGGTGTGTGGATGTGTGCGTGTTTCTTTAGAAATGATAGCTACACAATGTTAATTGAGCTGATCTGATTTGTCTTATAATTCCTTCTTTGACCAAAGAGGGAAAGAAATGGTGGTAAAGCCCATTTGGTGAACATTGTTAAAACAAATCTAACCCTAGTAAAGTGAAGATTATATATAAGAAATGAAACGCAGCAACTCTTTCATGATTGTAGCTGAAAACAGTAAAAACAACAACGAAAACCACTAATTAGAATCTTACAGCTTAGCCAAAATTTCTACTGGTTTTAAATTAGTATAGTAACCGTCCTGATTCAATTAATCTCGTCTTTGCTGACTTAATTTTTTAAGGAGCTGGTAGAATGAGCACTTTTAGGGGAAGGAACTCATTTCTAGTCATGAACCTGGAGGAAGTTCAGGAGCTTTCTCTTAACTCAGCTATTGAAATTTTGTGCTTTATGTGGAGACTATTTTAAAGGAGATTTTTTGTCCAAATTAAGTTGAGAAAAGAGCAAGACAGACTATATTCCAGACAATTTTTATTTTTTACCACAAAACAGTTAAAAAAACACTGGATGACTAGGTAAAGCATTTTTTGAAATGCATTGCTTAGGCTGGCAAGAATACAGGGGAGATCGTTAGAGGCCAAAAGTGAAAAGGAAGCTGAAATCCAGAGATAAAAGAATGTAGTACTAAAGCTGCTGTCTGTCTCATGATATCTTCTGATCATGGATATCTGTGAATCTCTGTTTTGATGGCAATAGGGGCATAGAGGAAAAGGAACAAAACTTAGAACCTCTGCTAGGTGGGGAATATGACAATATTCCCCCCACGCACAGACACATAAAGCTGTGGGACCTTCTAGGTGTGCAAAAAACAGGCTGCAAGAAAAGTTATTTGTCTTAAAACTTGGCAATGGATAAAGGGAAAAAGTAAAATTTCCCTTTGGAATTTGTAATCATATTTCAGCCCTTTGATGGTTTAACAGCTCAAATCTATACTAACTGTGGGTCCTAAAAAAATATCAAGCCTAATATTTACTTTAAAGATGTCCCAAGATACTTACAGAAACCCAATCATCATCAGAAACCCTAGAGGGAGCCCAGGAGACAGTCTCAGTGTACGAGATCAGACTGCCTCTCCCCAGTCTCCTTATTGTCACAGGCATGAATGATAAGATTCGGTTGTGGCCTTTATTATGTGTAAGCCAGGCCCATAGCAACTCAGATGTCCCAGGTTGTTCCTCATCCAATACAGGCTACATGGGCAGAGATGTTCTTCCCCTACAGCACTCTCTCTTTCTCTCTGTTTTATTTTTCTTAACAGCACTTAATACCATCTGATATACATTCTGCTTATATATTTATGTTATCCCTACTGAAATCTATGCATTTAGTCTTTCCTTCAGTGCTTTATCACTGGTGTTTAGAATAGTATCTGGTACATAGGAGGTTTTCAATAAATATATTTTTTTAAATGAGTAGAAAGTAGAATTTCTAGAAATAAAATATATAATAATTGAAAATAAAAGTGTAAAGGTGAATTTATACTTCATATTAGATATAATTAAAGAGAGTAGTAATAATCGGGATGGTAAAAACTGAGAAAATTGTCTAGACCAGTACAGAAAGACAACAGAATGGAAAATATGAATGAAAGATAAGAGAGGGAAGGATAGAGTAAGAGAATCTACACGTGTCTGTTTAAATAGGGAGTGTCTACATTTGAAAAGAAGGGGAGGGTTTCCTTTCCTTATTAAGTTCTACACTAAATTATTGGTTATTTTTATGAAAAGTAAATAGATTCTGAATTGTAAGAGAGAGACATAAGTCAAAGGAATTTTCAACAGACTTTAGTTTTTTTACTTGACAATAATATTATTATCACCTCCATTAATTTCTTGGTTATTTTTTGACTCTTTTCTGTAATTATTTCAAAAGTCTAAATGTTTCAGATCTCCCTATCTTTGATAGAGGTTTGCAACATTTTCTGTAAATATTTTAGGCATAGACATATAATCTCTATCACTTGCTCTTTGTTTTCTCTTTAAACCCCTCCTACAATATATATGTATACCAAATCATCATATTGTACACGTTAAATATATGCAATTGTATTTATCAATTAATAAAGTTAAAAAAGTCAAACCCATTCTTAGCTGATGGTCTATACAAAAACAGGCCATGGGCTGAATTGGGCATGTACTATATAATTTGCTGACCCCTGTCTTAGGAGGCAAAGTTAGAGAGAAGTTGGTGTATGGTCAAAGTCCATGGACACTACAAGTACTCCTTTCCTGAGATGAGAAGACCTGTTTCCTTCATCTGTTCTATACCTACATGATTGACAAATTGACCTCCAGTTACAACTTTTTCTCATTTGGAGTACTAAGAAGAAATGTGTGTGCACGCGCGCATATCTGTGTGTAACTTATATATTGTGTGTATGTGTATGTGTGTTACTAACATAAATATTGCAAAGTAGCAAACATGCAACATTTTCCATGACTTAAAACAGGATGGAAGGACCTTAAAGAATATCCCATTCTGAAGTTTCTTCTCCTTGTAACCGTACATCATCAGTATCTTGGCAATGACATGATCTAAGCCTTTTGGTACCAGATTTTCAAAGTTACAGCATATCAAGTAGAATTTTCTTCACTGATAGAGGAAGGCTGTGACAAGGTAAATGACTCCTCAGACTTTGAGACAGGGCTTTCCAACCCTTGTATAAGTTCCCTTAGCAATTTGTTCTGACATCTCTTATAGCTCTTAGAATTGCATTTTCATTATTTGCTAAAATGTTTGTCTTTCCTCACAGGAAGTTCCTTGATGATATGTACTCTCTTACTCATCTTTATATTCTGAGGTCTTGTTTGGGGTGTGTGTGTGTGTTTGTGTTAATAGGTATTACTCTTAGAATGTTTAGGAAAGGAAACGTAGGGAAAAAGCAACCAGGGAAATAATGGGATTATGTTTTTGGAGAAGTCTTTTTTTTCCTTGTGTATATGGCTTTGGACTCATGTTCATTCACCTCAGTAGACATTTATTTGTGCAGTGTAATACAGCTTAGGGGTCAGCAGATTTTTTGTCACGGGCTAGATGGTAAATATTTTCGAATTTGTGGCCATATAGCCTCTGTCACAGCTGTCTTGGGAGGATGAAAGCAACAATAGACAATTCATAAATGAGTAGATGTGGCTATGTTCCAATAACATTTATTTACAAAAAGAGTCAGCATGTCGAATTTTGCCCATAAATTGTATTTGCTAATTTCTGTTTCAGAAACAGGGAAGGGAGGGAACTCACTCACTTGTGCGACATGGTTGAGACATGACATACAAGTCATAGTCACAGTTCCGGAGTTGAGAAGTTTTTCTTCAATGGTGTTCTGAAGGCCTGGGCATTGAGTTGTGCCTTATGTCCTCTCCAGTCCTCTACCTTTCTTGCATTAGGTCTGTATCATCCAGCAAATATTTACTTTCCTGTTTTTAGCATGTTCAAGTCAAGGTCCACCCCTTTACTAGGAGATGGCTGGGCAATTTGAGAGTTCATATTTAAGTGGGTACTCTTATGCTAATTTATTAGCTACTGCCTCTGCCTTCCTCCTACAATCAGGTATCATATACCTTGTAATTCTAGGAACAATGCTTTTAAACAGTGTTAATGTCAAAGAGTATCGAAACAAATGAAGTACTGATTAATATTTGCAGAAGTCTTTTTCAATTTTGGTAAACTAGAAAAACCTTTAAGGGTGTGGAGTTTGGAGTTATCCATACCTGTATTCAATGCCTGGCTCTGCCACTGAATAGAAATAAGACCTTGACTAAGTTACTTCACCTCCCTAAAGTTCAGTTACTCCATCTGTAGAAGAGGGTCAGTAAGGTGCTCTATCAATGGATTGTTGTGAATACTAAAAAAAAAGTCATTCTTGGAAAGTGCTCAGCACAGTGGTTGGTATGTAGGAAGAGCTCAGTAAATGTCACCTATTATCATTACCAATGGTTTATCATTAAGGTACTAACTGGACTATCCTTGGTATGTGCATGCTTCCAAGAACATAACAATTTGAAATTATAGTTGTTTTTTTCTGGATAGATTGTTATATAAAATCAGTCTTCCAGGAAAATGTCAGCTAATTAAACATTTCTGATCATGTTGTCAAAGATTGGAATAGAATTTTATTTGTAGGTGAAAATATTGATGGGCCAAATAACTAAGTCAAATGTATTAGTCATCCTTAACCTATCTAAAGAACTGATTATTTTTAAGCGGGGTAGTTTTTGTCCATCCTGATTTGTTCATTTTATGTGCATTCTAAGCATTCAGTAATACAGGGCGTTCAATTAGTTTTTGAGGAATGGTACAAACATAAAAATGAAATTTTGTGTAAGCTATGAAATTCAGTGACCATTGAAAGTAGACTTTTCATTACTTTTGAACTACATGGTCTCCAAAGAACCTAAACATATTTTTTTCCCCTCTCCCTGGATAATATCTTAAGAGGTTGGCTCTTTGGATTTTCATTTCTAATCTTCATTGTACACTATACATATTCCCAAATCATATGTGTGTGTATGTGTGCGGATGGATAGATGGATGGATGGTTGGATGGATGGATGGATGGATAGATAGATCTGGCATTTATCTGTATAAGTCTATCACTAATCTCCTAGAATTAGATGTTAATATGTATGTATAATGTGTATATATATTTTCATATTTTATATACTCAAGTGCAATATCTTAAAAGGAGAGAAATAAGAAAAGGAGAATTATAACCACAAGATAGTTTTTGGTGGGCTAGGAGTGGAGGAGAATCTATTATCTGTCCTATGAAAAGCTTTACATTTTTATATCATAAAAATCTGCTTTATATATTGGCACTGCCTTTTCTCTTATACTATTTCATCTCCATTAGTCTCACACACATACTGATGTATTAGGAATGCATGTAGGAAACTTACCAGAGTATCATGTAAAGCTAGTAACTGTTTTACTGAACCATTTAGTGTTAGATTTTTTTTGGAGTCACACTTCATCCTCTAGGGTCAGAAGTCAATATATATTTTAATATTACATGCTTTTCTTGGTTTAACATAAGAGGACCAGGTAAAATTCATTGTGCCTGGGATAAATAATCACAGAAGAAGATAACTCAATAAAAAATAAATAAAGTGAATAATGAAATACAATAATGAAACCCTGATGGGGCCACAAAGAAGAGAAAAGGTAAATGTTCAAATGTGGAAATCTCTAGCAAGCACTAAGACTACGTTGATAAAACCATTGGATAAGAAACACAAACAGACTAAAGTAAAATGGACAAATCATTCTGAAAAAATGAGTGAAGTTAGGCAGGCCAAGATGGGACAGTACTAAAATTCTGGGTCATGGGGATCGAAGAGGGCTGTTGAGAAGATGGGAAAGCTAAATGGTCTCTGTGACCAGTGATTATAGGAAACCCTACAACATATTCATGCAAAAGAAAAATGGAGCCCTTTGCAAAAGAAAAATGAAGCTTTGCCAATGTCAGAAGAGCTCAATCTAAAGGGAGATGATAGGCATAAACTATTGATACCTATCATTTTACAGTAGAACACCAATCACCTAAAGAGAACTGTGTCTACACATTTTGGGCCTTTCTAGAATATATATTCTTGCCACTTGCAAACTACAGAATTAAATCAATGCTAGATACATCCTTCCCATATTCACACTCTGAATGTTTATTATTCAGACATAAAAAAATAAAATCGCCAGCCCACATTGTTATTAAATAATATAGAGATGCATTATTTTAAAACCACCATCGTCTTTAATATATGGGTGTATTATTTAAAAAAATAAGAGGAGCACACACATTTAGTCAATTGCTTAGAGATGGTTGCTTCCTTTCAAAAACAGGGAGGAAAAGCTTTTTAAAAGACCTATTAAAAGATCTGTAAGAGTACATTTCTCAGATATATAATTTACCTGTTTCATGGAGAATGAAAGTCTCCAGAGAACCTGCACCACAGATCATGGAGAAAGAGAAAAATGGGTATGGAACATGTTACTGGTGATATGAATCAAATCCTTTAACACCCTCTGAGAAACAGGAATAAAACTTGCTTTAAAATATTTTAATGTTATACTACATAAGAAGTAAACCACAGAGATCCCCATATTTATTGGGGTTTAAATATGTCTTAAAAGATGAATGTGTTGCAGAATTTTACCAGAGATTGTATAATATATACTTGCATCTCTTTTATTAATCTATTTTTAAGGGAAACAACAACATAAAATATATTGTATGAAATATACACTTATGAATGGCACCCACAACAACTTCAAACAATTCAAATGGGGGAGAATAAAGTTTATTTGGAATTTTCACCTACTTTGATCAAATTTTAAGTAACCTATTTGTTTTAAAATTGTTGCATCCTGGAAACTGATGGATAGTAAAAACATCGTTTTACTTCAGGAGTATTGCACAGAGTAGATAAAAGGGAATTTTTTCCTGAGAACTGAATTAGTCTGCTGGGCCCACCATAACAATACCACAGACGATGTGGCTTAAGGAACAGAAATTTATTGTCTCACTGTTCTAAAGGCTTGAAGTCCAAGATCAAAATGCCAGCAGGTTTGATATCTTCTGAGGGCTCTCTGCTTGGCTTACAGAGGCCACCTTCTTGCTGTGTCCTCACGTGGTCTTTCCTCTGTGCCCATCCTTGATGTCTTATCCGTGTGTCCTAATTACATATAAGGACACTAATCAGATTGGTTTTAGGGCCCACCTAAATCCTCAGGCCTCAGACTTAATCACCTCTTGAAAGGTTCTCTCTCCAAATAGAGTCACTTTCTGAGACACTGTGGGTTAGGGCTTCAACATTTGAATTTGGGGGACACAGTTCAGTTCACAACAAGAGCCAAAGGCACATTTACTTAAAGTATTTGAGAGTAATTGTGAATTTGGTCGGAGAAACAAAGGGAACTTCAGGTGTCCACAATTATTTTAAGCCCGGGTCTCATACTCTCTGAACCTTCCCCCACAGTTTAAGGTTAAAAGCCTCCTCAGATGACAGCACTCTGTATTTCTAGCATTCCCCCCCCCCCCCCCCCCCCGCCCACCCCGTGGTCATTGTAATTCCACTCAGATGCTGTTAAGGAGTCACTAATGCTCATTGTTTACTGGGTATATATTTTCATGAAAAAAAAAAAAAGATTGAAAAGTGAACCATTCTATCAAACAATTTATGTGGCTCTTGACATGGGATAGAATTAAGTAACATCTAAAGTGATCCAAGAATTCTGTCTTCTTTTCTGGTATCTTTTCATGTTTTTTCCTCAGGCAGAGATTGGGCTCAGGCCTGGAAGACAATTTGTATAGGGAGATTTTATATGATTAAGTGGAAATAAATATTTCCACATAAAGGAAGGATTCAAGTTGTGTTGATTTTATTATTCTCCAACCTCTTGAATTTAAGTTATAAATTTTATTTTCCATGATTAAATAACTGTCTTTTTTGAAAAACTGGAACATTGTTGGATAATTACCATAATACTCTCTGCAGAAGAATGGATACTATTATATGTATATGGATAGATTTCCATTTATATTTGGTGTAGATTTGTTTTACAGGAACCCATTTTATGCTTTGTTACCTTTAAAGCTCCAGCAAAGCCTGGGATCTCACTCCACCCCCTTCGGACATCCTCACTTCACTTTGCTTCTCAGGAAATGAGAATTTCTGCTCCCAAACGCTTAAGATAGTAGCTTTTCTTTTCTCATCTGTTGACTCTGAGCCAAAGGATTCTTTCCAAATTCCTTTCCCATACTTTTAGCATTAGAATGATGCCTTTAAGCATCATGTCCAGTTTTCTAGGTTTGGTGTTTATAAAGAAATCAGGAACCATGGATGCTTCTATTTTCACAGGATGACATCCAATGGATGATTGTATAAGTCACGGGCCTCCACACCCAGGGATTCGCCCCCATGAACCCAGAGCTGTAGTTTTGTGCCTTTGGATACAACTGTGTGTCTGTACATGTTAAGTCATGGGCTCCCCCAGGTAGAGATTCTTTACTCTTCCCTCTGCTGGCCTCAGCCCAGCTATAAAATGAAGACCTTCCTGAATACTCCAGGTCTTTATCCTCACTCTTGACCTAGACCTCCTGTCACACTTACTCCCCGTGTAGTGGTCTGCCAAACTTCGGTTATCTGTGACCATGTCTACAATGATTGCCATTTGTACCCACCACCGATACTAGTATTTACTTAATAGTTGTCTTTAAATCGTTAAGTTTTGACTTAATATGTTTACTTATGAAAGCAAGTTTATATCACTAGCACACATTTAAAAATCTATACTATTGAACCATCCATGGAAAGTAAATACAAAAATTAATGTAAGGGAGAGGAAGTGTTACAGAAATTCTTAGGACTTACTATGTACCGAGATCTGGCTTAGTATCTTATATAGGTTTATAACAGCTCCTCACTGATTCCTTCAGTTAACATTTGTTGGGAGCCTACCATGTTCCAGATACTAGGAATAATGTGAAAGCCAAGATAAGGTCTGTGTGCTTTGGAGCTTATGGACTGTTGCGGGAGAGAAACAAAATAGATGAATAACTGAGCCACCCCGCACAATCAGAAAATAGTAAGTGCCTTAAAAAAATAAAGAGGATACGGGGATAGAGTGAGTATGCCATAGGTGCTATTATTATTTGCTTTCTGCAGTTGAGAAAAGTACAGATTAAGTATGTTAAGTAACCTACTTACAGTCATACATGTAGTAAACAATGGAGCCAAGCCTCCTCCAACTAGCTGGCGTGTGGACATGGGCATCCCATTCACCAGAGAGAATCACATATTGCTCTCATTGTCATGGCCCAAATAAATCCTTGCTCTTGTCTCATTTTCTGGAATAAACCAAAATTACTAAAAGAAATATTTGGGAAACTTTGCGTTCTTTTGCCTTTTTTTCTTCTTCAATCTCTCATGTGTTTGTCTTATTTTCCAGCTAAGCAAGAAAAATAGTGGTCCTCATAAAATAATGCATTCCAAAAGGGAGATTTTTGTGGAATACGCAAGCAAATAAAGGAATCACATATTTCAGTTGGATGAATGCAAGAGCTAAGCATTGAAGTTACGAATTATGAAGTTTGTGATGCTACAGAATAGCATCCTTTTAGCTTTTTGTCATTAACTTAGGTAAATAATGGCTACTGTTTGTGTTGTAAATGATGACATCCTGCAAGGCAGTAATTCTACCCTTTAAAGATACAGTTAGGTTCAAGATTCTAATGCAACAATTGAACCAAGTTATGCAAAAGCATCATTCAGGATAGCAAAAGTACTTTTAGCCACAGTGTGAAATAGTTTTAAGTTTGAGGACAGAGCCCTCTTCTGGCATTTAGAAGTACTTTTTTCCTGCCTGCCTGCCTGCCTGCCTTCCTCCTTCCTTCCTTTCTTCCTTCCTAGGTTTCCTGTGTTCTATTCAAATGAAAATGTAATACAAAACTTGTCCTGGAAATCAGAGTTTTAAAAATTTCGAGTTGGGCTGCGGAACATAAATTATCACAGTGCTTTGGTAAGGTGTATGTCTCTCCTAAAATCTCCTAAATTCTTCTCTGAGACGTAAGTGTAATGTGCAACATGCTCTAAAAACAGGACAAGGTGAGTGTATGTAGAGGGTCTTACTATTCAAGTGGTTGCTTACAAATATTTCCAGCATTGATGAAATATGTTTTTCATCCCTAAGTAATTTTGAAACTTTCTTAAGGATTGTGCTTGCTTATCAGGAAATGGTTCTTCAGCAAGGTGGCTTCTTGAGAAAAGGAACATGGTGCTTACTTTGGATCATCTTCATCTTTCAGTGAAGCTTCTTATCCTCTCTTCCTGTCACTTAAACCTAATACCCACACAGGCTGTACGAGGCTTCTTCCTGGGCTCCTTTCATTTGCCCCTCCGTATAATGGCTTTGCCTAGATCCCTTTCCATGAAACGACGTGCTGAGCTTCTTTTCAAGGTGGTTTTATCACCAAAATAACATTTCCATGCTCTTCCCAGTGTCGAAAGCATATCGAGACTGAAAATGTGAAGAAATCAAATTTCAGTTCTGGGCTTGCATTCAAATCAATTTACTTTAAACCAAACACACACTGAATCTGGTGTTCATTTTTACAGGTAATTGTTGAAAAGCAAAATTTGGGCAGATTGCCTTAGAAATTGTATTTATTTAAATAGAAGGAGTAACAGCATCAGGCTCCCATAATGTGATTCGCCCCCACCCCAGAATTTAAAAGAGAAAGTAAGCACAAATATAATACCTCCTCTTGCACATAAAAGCAGCGATCTATACAGAGACAGCATTAAAGCTTTTGATTTATGCATTTTTTTAGGAAACTATCTACAAAACTTTTTAAGTTGGGAAGACATGAGCTATCTCTGAAAGGCACAGCCAGTTCTTAGCACAGATATAGAAAAGACATTACATAGTCTTAAATATCCATCCCTCTGTGACCTACTTGCTGTGCCTAATAATAATATGGAAATTTAGATTTTTAAAAGAAGGACTGTTTGTGAAGCAAGCTGCCTGAAGTGTGACCATGTCTCAGACTAGCCTCTGAATGGGTGTGCGGCTATCCCCATCTAGTGGTCTTGTATGGAGACAAGGGAGACGAGCCAAATAGAAAGTTGCCATTATCTAGTTAGGAGTAGCTCTCTTCCATTATTATTTCCTAAGATGAATTGTTAGCTCAGATGAAATATTGCAAATGTAATTTCTTTCTCTTTTTTTTAAATTAAAGTGTAAAAGATACATTCTTTCCAAAAGTACATGAGAATTTATATAAGCCAAGATGGATTTAATAAAAGTTCTCTCTAATAGTACTACATTTTATTATTTGTTATCTCCTTGAGTCCCTTCCTCTGTGAGACCTTCCTGATTTCCTCCAGCACAGTTAGTACCATTTCTTTTTCTTGGCTGTCATTGTATGTGATTCCTCTGGGGGTAACATGGCGGGGAGAATACCCTGAGCTTTGGAACCCCTGGGTCCGGGTTGTAATGCCTGCTCTTAGCTGTGTGACCACAGGCAAGGACTTCAGCTACTTTGTTTGTTACAATGATGAAGACATGACCTTATCCACTGTAATAGGTTGTTGTGAAAATGGCAAGGGCTTGTGTGAGGTTAGGAGGGGTTCCATGAATGGTAACTATTTTTGTGGTGACTTTTGCATTAACTGTCATTAAAGAACTAAGACATCAGTATTTGTAGGGATTTTCCCTCAAATCAGCTGTGAATTCCTTGAGGGAAGAATCTGCCTTAGTCATTTGTATCCTAGGTGATCAGTAACATGCCTGGCACAGGGTAGATGCTTGTAGAATGAATGCATCTGGTTCCATCTTGCAAAGTAGGATGTGGTTTCTAGAGGTTAGGGGCTGGGGCTGAGACTGCTTTGTATTCCTCACAATCCTAAGCACAGAGCTCTGAGTAGTTAATTAGCACATGAATGGTGTGTCTTTGATTGACATGGCAAAATTTGTGCGCCATCCACATTGTCATTCAGCTAATTAACCAAGTCCCACTTCAGCCTGTGTTCAACGGCGCTCTGGGTTTTTGGTTTTTTCTTTTTTATTCTCCATTTCAAATAAAATTTCATCTCCTTGTTTATATAGTCAATTGCTTAATCATTACTAATAGCATTATTCTTAAATAGATTTGAAATTCACCTGTGAAAACTAATATGGGTTGTTGTTGGTTTATTGTTTTGTTTTGTTTTTTGTCTGTTTGAGTTCCCCAATTTTGAAATGTCCAGTGTGGTTTACTTGCAAAAAGATGAATGTCTCCAGGTAGAAATTAGACGGACAAGACCTGTGGTTGAGTTCTGGGGCTTGACTCTAAATGTCTTTTGGGGAATCTATAGATGGCCTGCCTTCAAACCCATAGATTTGTTTTCTCCTTTGTTCATTTGCTGTCCCGCCTGGAGGACGAGACAGGCACTGAAGTTAGTTCGCATGGGACAGTTGATGAGGGACTCCCTCCCTGTCTTTGAAGGTGGAATTCTAAAATCCAATATAAAAAATGAGGAGGTGAGGGAATTATGTAGAAGTTTGTTGCCCAGCTCAGGGGATCGTCAGCAGTGGAAACCCTACCTCCTGACAGTCTGCATGTTCTGAACAGCTGTGATGCTGACCCACAGGGACACCTCGTCATTACTCATTTCTCCTCTGTTACCTTAAAAGACGTACCTCTCAGAGTTGCCTACGGCTTGTCAGGTTTACCTCTGCTTATTTACCGATTCTGTGGGAAATGGGTACTATAAACTCAGAGTCCAGCCTTTAATATTTTGGACTTGGATTTCTTTTGGAAATGCTTTCGCCTACCAGGCTGTGAATACGCAGGATACAAGTGCCTTACGTGTTTGACGCCTACGAATAAATCGCCTCACCAAAGCACAGTCTTAGAAGCAGATTTGCTGAGGCTTCTGAGTTGTGCAGAGAATGTGGCTCTGTTAAAGAAACGGGGAAGCTAGGAGTTAGCGGTAGCACAGAACGTAATGTTAATCATCAACCTTCATTCCTGGGATCAGGCTTTCCAGGTTTAAATCCCAACACCGCTACTCTCAGTGTGGACAGCTGCTTAACCTCCTCCAACTCCCCCCGCAACCCCCCGCCCCCCGTCTCGTCTCATGGAAATGATCGAAGTGCCTACATTCTAAAGCCGTTGTTCCCTGAGAGCAAAACTTGGCATTAGTGGGCGTTCAGTAAATGGCCTAATGTCATCCATATTGGTAGTGGTAATTCCTATTTGCATTGATAGCCATATTATTAGGGATCCTCAGAGCTTTCCTTCCTTCCTTTAGTTTTATGGACATGATTGGTTTGACCCACAGTGAATGTCCAGTAAGATGACTTCTTGTCCCCCTGCCCTTCCTGAAGAGTCTCTCACTGAATTCCTTTATTGCCCAAGGTGGCTGCCACTGGAGAGGAAGAAAGACTGAGGCAGAGGCCATGGGGTTGACGAGACAACTTGCCATATTCAACACCCCTTGGGATTTTCAAGGAATCCTCCTAGAGGGCTGACTTTTCATGAGGTTAGAGGCCCTGTCACTCCAGGTGAGAGTTCCAGCTATAGAAACGGTATTAGGTGTTGGTTAATATGTGTTAGGTGATGATAACTCCCATTAATAATGTGCTTACACCATGCTGAGCAGATGCTAAATGATTTAGGACATTACTTTGTTTAATAGAGATAACACTTATATGAAGAGATGATTATTGACGAGGCAGTAGGTTTAGGGAGCTGATGTAAATTGCCCAAAGTCACATGATGATAAGTATCAAAGACAAAACTCAAATCCAGGCTTATTTATATCTCAAACCTATACAATATTTGAAAATAAATCACCTGGGTCACGAGGCACTATGATGTAGGGAGAAGGGTTCTGAACGGGTAGAACAAGAGAGTACTCCGAGCTTACCATGTCCAGATGCTCGTTTAATGCTCACAGGAAGTCATTATTATTATCCTCATTATACAGATGGAGCAACCCAAGCACAGGGGGTGAAATGGCTTAGCCCAGGTCACATGGCTAGTGAGAAGCGGCACCAAGATCTGGCTCTGTAGTCTCCACAGTGGTGCTGACCACATCAGAGACCCGGGTCCCGGTCTTAGCAAGGCCACCTACTAGGCAGTTGTTGCCCAGCCCACTTGATAAAGCCAGGCTTGGTTTCCTCCTTTGTAAATTAATGATCTTATTTGTTCTACCCTCTTTAGAAACTGTCTGTAAGAAAGAAGACATGTTTGTTCCAGTGTTTTCTAAATTTATAAGGCATTATGAAATATAACCATTTATTACTATTATTCTTAGTCCTTTGCTGTGTACAAATTGATGTAATAAAATACATAAAAATACATAAATACACGTTTACAGAACAAACCTATTATTTTTTCTGTGATACCTCACTAAATAAATAAGTTAAAAACACACAAATAAATGTATAAAATAGTCTCCTTCTTTGTTTTAAGCTTTAAGGTGGGCAAGAAAGTATACAATGAGTATGGCTTTTTTAAAATGTATGGAGCATCATTTTAGTAATAGATGAGAAGCTTCAAAATGGTGGTAAAGGTTCATATACATGCTTATAAAACTGTCAGAGCTACAATCTGTTTTTGCAGAGGAAATAATCACGTTTTTAGTGCTTTTTATTTTAAGTCTCAATGCTGACCAAATGTTTTATTGTTCTTTGTCACTTCTTGCCAGAATGGAGTCGTCTTAGGGCACCTAAAGGTGGATTTCGTACTGGCTGTGTATCATCTGCTCTGAATTGCATAATATATGTGGCAGTTAATTTATTGCAAAGTTAAAAACAAAAAGAGAGTGAAAGACAAGGATGTATTGAACTCGGTGCTACATTCCCTAGTCCCTTGCTCTGTTCTGCCTTTGGCCTGAGTGATGTAATTAGCCTGGACAAACCAGAGAAGTATTTGCAGAGATACAGAGAATTTTCCAGTGTTTACTATTATGGTCTAGTGAGGTGTGCAGCTAACGCAAAGAGCAGCAATGCCTCATCCCCAGTTTAGTGAAAGGATCTTGTGTGTGATGTACCCTCACTGCTTGCAGCCCTGAACACAGGGGTCAAGGCCCAGGCTTCAGTTTATTTGGATTTTCCTTATGCTTACGATATTTCTGCTCTCAGCCCCCTCTGTCCTAGTCACCCCCCTTCATTTCATAGGTGTTTCTTAAACCTAGTCAACACGGTTGGGTGACAGCAACATGAAGATGAAATATTTTGTGGTTTTTAGCCTGAGGAAGGCAGGAGGAAGGAATAAGGCAAAGAAGGAAGGAACAGAGACTTAGATTTTAAGGAACACCTGCTAGGTGGCAGATGGTGACTGGGATTGCTTAATGCACGAACTCTTTTTATCCTTATAAGAACTTGTAAGGTAGATGTCATAATCCTTTTGTGCAGATGTGGAATTCAAATGATTAAGTTTGACACTCATAGACTCACTTGATTATCCTATATCATCTTTGATGTCTTAGTTCACAGTATGTCATGTCCTGACCATCTGGACAAGCTGAATCTGAGCACCGTTGGTTACAAGTAATAGAAACCCACTTTTTTTTTAAATAAATTTGTATTTATTTATTTAAGAGAGAGAATGTGTGTGTATGTGTGTGTGTGCGAGAGAGAGAGAGAGCATGCACATGAGCAGGGGGAGGGGCAGAGGGAGAACCAGACGTCCTGCTGAGCAGGGAGCCCGATGTGGGGCTCAATTCCAGAAACCTGGGACCATGACCTGAGCCAAAGGCAGACGCTTAACCCACTGAGCCACCCAGGCGCCCCTAGAACCCATTTCTAACTGGCTTAAGAAAAAGAGATACTGATACTATTGTCTCATATGATAAATCTAGGGTTAGAGCTGGCCTCTGGCTCCCATGCTCTCCTGAGCTCAGTCTCTCAAGCTTTGCTTGTTTGCTTTGGCCTCATTGTGCAGATGGGTTCCTTCATGTGGTAATGGAAGAAGAACTTCACTCTAGACAGTTATAGGCTTAGGTCATCTCAGTTTAAGAAGCTGAAAAGAAAATGGGAATCCCAGAAAAATTTTGTGTCTCTCCCCACAAGCAGAATTTACATAGCTTCCTTTTGAACTCAGCCGTGGCAAATGACTTGCTTTGACCAAAGAAGTAAGGTGTTTTCTCTTGTGTATGGTTCATGATGCTTTTTTTTTTTTTTTTTTTTTAACTTTGGGATCAGGGAAGGATATGCCAACTGGAACCTCTGCCATCAGGGTTCCTAAGGGATTACAATGAGCAGAGACTAGGGAAGGATACTGGTCTATGCGGCTCAGGTCTTATGCCTGTCCTTTATATATTGACTGTGGCCAGGTATGTGTTATACTATGAGTAACCAAGCTGAGTCAGGATACCAATGTTTTGGCCAGATTTGGGATACTGTGATTGGCCTGCCCTTCCCAGCACATCACTGGGTGGGGAGGGACAGTTCCCAGTGGAGATGATGGTATACAGGTAAATGTCTATCAAAAACAGAAACCCTGGATACTGTAATTGGCACCAGATTTTTTTTACTAGAGTTTGTATAGATGAATTTATATTTGAGATTATTGCAGTAATATCTGCTTCCTCTACCAGAATATCAGCTTTAGGAAGACAGGTCTGCAATTATATGCCCAATGCTTAGCATGGTCCTTGGTGCAGAATCAACATTCAATACTGAATGAATAAATAAGAAAAAATTGAACAATTAGTGGTGGGTAGGAAAAATGCAAATTTTCTTTCAGATTTTAAAGTATGGTACCTCTCCAGTATAGTTTCAGCTCTGTATGAAGTGTTATATTGGGAAGGCAAGAAGATTAATGAGAAGATCAGTAATTTGGGAGTCAGATAGTTTGGGGAACAGATCTTGTGCAAGGACCATGCACAAGTTAACCATTTAGATCCTCAACTTCTCTTCTGTAAAATTGGGTTAATAACACCTTTCTCAGAGAGTTGTAAGAAATAAATGACAAAGAAAACATAGAGCTCTTAATATAGTGCATGGAAAATACTTAGTTTTCCCATGGGGGCATAAATGAGAAAGCATCTAACTCTGAATAGTGAGAGCAGGCTTCCTACAAGTGCAGAGGTTTTAGCTGGAGTTTGTTTGACAAACTAGAGTGAAATGGTAGAGGAGAGTATGGAAGAAGAACTAATTTGTGTGTGTATGTATGTGTATGTATACATATGTATACATGTATATGTATGTAGTAGCAGCAATAAGCATTTCCTGATTGGGGGGATTAGTCATTTGGTAAGGTTTGACATTTGGAGGTGAGTTGGGAGTGGTGAAGGATGAGGCTGCATTCTTCTGTAGCAAGCAAAGGAATGTAGAAGTCATCTCTCTCTATGTGTATATATCATGTGGTCACTAATTTGTTTCATTGACCTCCACTTGACAATGTGGCTTTCTAAATTCTGAGGCTAGAGACATAACCCCTATTCTTATATAGCCATTGTTGTCCACATGTGATACTCTTTGTTAGAGGCTGGAATAGTGACTCTGAATCCCGGTTTTAAATATCTCAAGCTGGAGGGGCCCCAGGGTGCTCAGTCGGTTAAGAGGCTGCCTTCTGCTCAGGTCATGATCCCAGGGTCCTGGGATCGAGCCCCATGTCCAGCTCCTTGCCCAGCAGGGAGTCTGCTTCTCCCTCTTCCCTCCCCCCCAGCTATGCTCCCCCCATCTCTCTTTCTATCTCTCTCTCTCTCTCAAATAAATAAAACACAGTAAAATAAAAAAATAAATATCTCAAGCTAGAGATAAAAAAAGTAACACAGTGCCTGGACACACCAGCTATAGCAATTGAATGAAACTCTTTGGGGGAAGGAACCCACTCGTATGGCTATACTAGAGTAATAGATCAGGTGACAAGTGTTGGTGAAGTTGAGGAGAAATTGGAACCTCTCCCCCACACTGCTGGTGAGATTATAAAGGGGTATAGTCACTTTGGAAAATAGTCTTGCTGTTCCTAGAAAGGTTAAATGTGGGTTACCATATCACCCAGAGATTTCAATCCTAGGAATGTATTCAAGAGAAATGTAAACATATATTCACACAAAAACTCATGCATGAATAGCAATGGCAGTATTATTCATCATAGCCCCAAAGTGGAAATAACTCAATGTCCATCAACTGATGAATGGATAAATAAAATGTGGTATATCCATATAATTGAATACTCTTTGGCAATAAAAAAGGAAAGAAGTTATGATTTATTCTACAACATGGATGAGCCTTGTGCTAAATAAATGAATCTAGACACAAAAGGCTACATATTGTTTCATTCCATGTGTATGAGGTGTCCAAAATAAGCAAATCCATAGAGATAGAAAGTAATTTAGTGCTTACTTAGGTCTTGGAGAAGGGAGGATTGGGGATAATAGCTAATTGTTATGGGGGATTTTTTTGAATGATAAAAATATTCTAAAATTGATTGTGGTGAGGGTTGCACAGCCCTGTGGATATACTAAAATCTAATGAATTGGACACTTTAAAATGGTTGAATTGTATGACATAGGAAATGTATTCCAATAAACCAATAAAGCTGTTAACAACAATAACAACGGTCTTTGGATAAGTATTCTGAGCATCTGTGGTTTTTTTAAAAGCTCTCCAACTGATTCTGGTACACGGTAAGAATTGAACACTGTTGAGTTTAGATGGAACAAATTAATCCATCCCCATTGTTGTACATACATACAGTTTAAATGACCTGTTGTTTGGGAGGGGTGCAGTGGGAGTGGGAGCGGTCACAAATAGATCCTTTTAGTCCCAGAACAATTTTATTCCTGCTTTACATTCAGCTGATTTAGCTTAAAAGACCATTTGGATGCAAGAAATGACACTTGGGTAGGAAGGGTTTGGAAATATTAAATTAATGTCGATTCAACATTGACTCCAAGATAGTTGACCAAATTTGCTCTGGTAAAGAGTAAAAAAGACACTAAATTTAGGACAGGATCACAATAAGATAAATGAAAATGCTGCTGTGGGAAGGAGCCAGCTGTTGTACTTGTTGATGATAAATTCTCCATTTCTATTTGACGTAGTTGGAATTCCATCGGATTGTTCCAAATGAAAATGTATCTTTGGGGATAAAGTGTTTGGCTTAATGGTTACATTCTTGAGGTTTTTGACGTCTACTTATAATTTGAGTTTCACATTCAAAATACATCATTCTGTGTGGTTTCAAGAAGACATCCTGTGCAGATGTTTCTGTGTTCGGCAGGTTGACCTCTTAGAACATGGGTAAGTCAGAGACATCACTGACTTTCACAACATTTTTAAAAATAACTTAGTTTGGGGCACCTGGGTGGCTCAGTTGGTTGAGCGACTGCCTTCGGCTCAGGTCATGATCCTGGAGTCCCGGGATCGAGTCCTGCATCGGGCTCCCTGCTCAGCAGGGAGTCTGCTTCTCCCTCTGACCCTCCCCCCTCTCATGCTCTCTATCTCATTCTCTCTCAAATAAATAAATAAAATCTTTAAAAAAAATAACTCTTAGTTTTTATTTAAAATATAAACATTTATTTTTCAAAATCAGCACATTTTCTCTAAGTTTAGGAATACTTTCTGTGGGCATGAAAGGCTTTGGTCATTTGAAAGGTTTTGAAGTTGATGTTACACATATAATGGTAGAGCACAGAATTAGTTGGAGTCATGGTATGTTAATTTTTTTTTTTTAAGATTTTATTTATTTGAGAGAGAGAAAGAGAGAGCAGGAGCAGGGAGAGAGGCAGAGGGAGAAGCAGACTCCCCGTTGAGCAGGGAGCCCGACATGGTGCTCGATCCCAGGACCCTGAGATCATGACCTGAGCTGAAGTCAGACACTTAACCACCTGAGCCATCCAGGTGCCCCTGTTTTTTATATGCATATAGAGCTTTGGCTAAATAAATCTCTCTACAAAGTTTGTTATGAAAAGCAGCAGCCCCTTCTCCCAGTGCTTTCAACATACTGTTTCTTTGGTCACATGATGTAGTTAACGCTATTACTTGTTGATCTTTTGGTCTTGAGTGTTACCTTTTGATTTACCCTGGTGGAAGATGGGGATTTAGCTCTTTACCTACTCCTCCAATATGCACGTTACGTATGCATACGTTCATCTTTCTATTATAATTCTATCATTTTGGATAAATAAATCTTCAATAATGTCTGAAGGTCTGTATAATTATGCTTATGTTTCCTGCCTTTTACATCCTTTCCCTTTGTCTGGAGATGATGTGTCCTTTTTTGGTTTGTTTCAGTCTTATATACATTTATTATTAATTTATCTTTAAAGTCTCTGCCAGTTTTCTAACCACCCTTTCAATGTGATCAAACACTTGATCAATTTTATCTATTTCACCTTTTTGGAGATACTTCCCAAAGAACTTTTAATCCACATTTATTCATATTTAGTCCTGTTGTAAAGATTGATCCTGGATTTCCCTTTGCCTCGCTCTTGTTGGATTCCCTATTTCCTGGATCTCTTTCTTCCTCTTTTTAAAGATCTTTTTGTATTTGTTTTACTCTTTTAATTTGAATCAATTATAATTTAACAGGAAGCTGCAAAGATAGGGCTGAGAGGACCCTGTGTACCCTTCACTGTTTTCCCCAGTTGTTACATCTTCCGTAACTTCAGGGAAATATAAAAACCAGGAAACTGACATTGTTGTAATGTGTTCTTGTAGTTCTGTGTCGTTTTATTGCAGGTGTAGATTCATGTAACCACCGCCACAGTGAAGATGTCTAATGATTACATCCAAACAAAAATGTTCACTTCTATACTCTAACCCATCTCCCTCTCTTCCACCATCCCTCATTCTTGGCAACCACTGATCTGTTGTCCATTTCGGTAATTTTGCCATTTTGAAAATGTGATATAAATGGAATCATACCATATGTAAGATTGGCTTTTTTCAATCTGCAAAATGCCCTTGAGATCTATACAAGTTGCTGTTTGTATCAGTAGTTTGTTCTTTTTAATCACTGAATTGTGTTTCATGAGTAGGGATGTACCACAGTTTACTCACTTATTGTAGGATATTTTCTTTTTTTCTAAGTTTTTGACTGTTACAAATGAAACTGCTATGAACATCTGCATACAGATTTTTATGTAAACATGACTTTTCATTTATTTGGTGTAAATGTAGGTGCCTGGGTAGCTCAGTTGGTTAGGTGTCTGCCTTCGGCTCGGGTTATGATCTTGGGGTCCTGAGATCGAGTCCTATGTCGGGTTTCCTGCTCAGCGGGGAGTCTGCTTCTCCTCTCCCTCTGCTCCTCCCCCCATTCATGCTTGCTCTCTCTCTCAAATAAATAATAAAATTCAAAAAATAAATATTTGGTATAAATGCTTGGGAGTGTGATTGCTGGGTCATTTGATAAGTATATGCTTAATTTCTTTCTTTCTCTTTTTTTTTTTTTGAGGGAGAGGGAAAAAGGGAGAGAGTGAGCATGTGAGGGGGGAGGGGAAGAAGGAGAGGGAGGGAGAGAATCTTAAGCAGGCTCCATATCCAGAGTGACAAAGAAAGTAGGGTGAGATGTCTTTTCTCCTGTTTCAAGATTGGAAGGTGAGGTTATTTTTCAGAAGTTGAATTGTGATGTATTTTCATAGGTATTTCTTCGGGTTTCTCCTGTGTGGCACTCACTTGGCTTCTTGAATCTGTAGGGTTTATGTCTTCCCAAATTTGGGCAGTTCAGCCATTATTTCTTCAAATACTGTTTTAGTCCTGTCTTCTTTCTCCTCTCCTGCTGTGATTGCAATCACATAAATATTAGATCTTCTGTTATACTCCATATAAGTCTTTGAGGCTTTGTTCATTTGTTAGCTTATTTTCATTTTGTTTGGATTGTGTAATTTCTGTTGTTCTACCTTCAAATTCACTGATGATTTTCTTTGTCATACTAGTTCTGCTGTTGAGGCCATTCATTTATTTTTCAATTACAGTATGTATTTTTTAGTTCTAAAGTTTTTTTATGTCTTGTTTCTTTGCTGATATGTTCAATTTCCTTGCTGAGATTTTTGTTTGTTAGAGAGACAGCACGAGCTAGAGAGCACAAGCAGGGGAAGCTGCAGGCAGAAGGAGAAGCAGGCTCCCCCCTGAGCAAGGATACCAATGTGGGACTCGATCCCAGGACCCTGGGATTATGACCTGAGCTGAAGGCAGATGCTTAACAAACTGAGCCACACAGGCATCCCTTTGCTGAGATTTTCTTTCATTTGTTTAAAGCACTATATAATTGTTCGTCAGCGATTCTCACGTATCTGACATCTCAGTGTTGAAATCTGTTGACTCTCTTTTTTTCATTCAAGATGACATATTGATTGAAATCTGGATATTTGGGGCATGATGTTATGAGACCCTGGATCTTCCTTAAATATTGTATCTCAGCAGACCTTTTGGACACTATTCCTCTGGATGAAGAGGGGCATTTTTGTTTTTTCTCTGAGGTGTTCAGCAGGAGTGTCTAAAAGTTCTTGTCCTGTTAGCCTTCCCTTTCTCTGCTTGTTTGGCTAGAGAGAGCAAGATTTTCTTGGGACTTGTTGTGTTTGTGCCTTTCATCATTTCTGGGTTGTTAGCTTCTCCATCACTCAGTCTGGGATATTTGAGGCAAAAAGTAAACCCAAGGAATTCCCCACCATGTTGTTTTTTGGGTCCTTAGGTTCCTAGTCAGTCTGTCTTTTTCTTTCCACTTTTCAGAATCTCCTTATGTTTGTTATATGCATGATGTCCAGAGTTCTTAGTTGTGCTGAGCAGGAAGAAGAGGGAAATGGGTATCTAATTAATCTTTCTGGGAGTGGGAGTCTTCTTTTGAGGACATTAGTGAAGGAGTTCCTCCAATAGGTTCCTGTGAAAGGGTGCATGGGACTTAGTATTGTTTTTAGATTTTCTACCTTCTCACTTTTTGATATTCTGAATGTTTATAGGATCCTGGATTTGATACACCGAAAAATTAAGGTATGCTTTAGGAACTTGCATTTGCATGGATCACTTTCAAGACCCTTATGTCTAATTTTGTATTTATAATTTTGAATTATTTTTCTTAAAAAGAACCTTCCCAAATTATGTAAGCTTCAGAGCCTCATAAAGCCTTGATTTTCCTTGGCTTTATATAAAAATCCTGTTCCTTAGAAATGTGAAGAGATTTCAAATTCTCTATTTTCTAGCTTTAGTGAAATCCATTTGCATTCTGATGTTTGGTTGTTTGTGTTCAACACTATTTTCCCACCCATGAGGATTTTCTTTTGTTTCCTGTATTTTGACATTTCATGATCATGTTTCTAATGGAGGTCCAATTTCATCATTTTGTTGTATTTTGCTGTGCTTTCAATCTAGGACTTCATATCCTCAGTATCTTGGGAAGTCCTATTGAATTATATCTTTACTTATGTATTTTCCTCTTTTTCTTTATAGTTTCTGGAATTCCTATTCAAATATCATATCTCTTGGTCTCATCCTTTAATTTTCTTATCTTTCTTTGTATCCTACTCATCATCTCTTTGTGCTCTGTTCACTGCCTAAGAGATTTCTTCAGTTCTGTCTTCCAGAACTTCCACTGAGTTTTTCTTCTATTTTCATAGTAATAATTTTAATTGAATTTTATCTTACAATTGTCCCTTTTTATAGTATCGTTGTTCTTGTTTCAAAAATTTCTCTTATTTCATGAATATTTTTGTAGATTTCATCCCTGCATAATTTCTATTTAAGAGTTGGCCACTGAATAACAGATCAGAAGCTCTGGGCCTGTGAGGAGGGAGGAAAGGAGATTAAAGACTCTGGGTTTCCAGGTGCCTGGGTGGGTCAGTTGTTAAGCGTCTGCCTTCGGCTCGGGTCATGATCCCAGGGTCCTGGGATCGAGCCCCACATCGGGTTCCCTGCTCAGCCGGGAGCCTGCTTCTCCCACTCCCCCTGCTTGTGTTCCCTCTCTAGCTGTCTCTCTCTCTTTGTCAAAAAAAATAAATAATTAATAAATAAAATCTTTAAAAAAAAAAGACTCTGAGTTTCACTGTAGAGGGATATATGGCTGTGCTATTTAATTGGGAAATCCCAATAAGAACCCCATTTTTGGCCTTTTCTCTTGGGGGTATGCTGTAGGTTGGATAATATCTCCTCAAACTTCAGTATACCTGGAACTCTGAATATTAACCTTATTTGAGATGAGGGTCTTTGCAGATGTGATAAGGGTAGAGTTGAGGTCCTTGTGGATTAGGGTGGGTCCTAATTCAATGAGATTGTCTTTATAAGACAAAGAAAAGGAGAAGACATAGAGACGTATACAGAAGAAATGAGCATGTGAAGATGGAGGCAAAAGTTAGAGAGCAACCGCTAGCTAAGGAACACCAAGGATGGTGAGTGACTAAAAGCTGGGGTTGGATTCTCCCTCAGAGTCTTCTGAAGGAACCAGCCCTGCCCACTTCTTAGTTTTGGACTTCTGGTCTCCAGAACTGTGAGAGAATAAATTTCTGTTATTTTAACCCACCAGTGTGTGGTGAGGTGTTACATTGGTCCTAGGAAACTAGCACTGGGTGGTATGTTTCTGAGTGAAGCATCTTCCTGTCTTATGACTGCACATTATCAGGTTGACTACCAGCTCCTGCAGGTTAGTGGTGGGGAGGCTGGGGAGTCTCAATCTGAATTATAAACTCTTCCTCTGAATCTCTCCTATGTTTAATATGGGACGCTCATCTCAACTGCATGTGGTTTCATCTAGTGCCAAAGCCCTCAGTTTCACCCTACCCAAAAAAGTCAGTGGCCAGTCTTCGGCAGATGAGGGTGGTAGAGATGGTGGATTGCCCAGCTGTCAAGAGTATGAGGAGAGTCTGGGGGGAGGTCTCACTGATTTTTTTTTTTTTTAAGTCCCTTTTTACTGCCATTTCTAGGTAGGGAGAGGAATTAACTGAACCTTTTGGGAGCCGGGCAAGTAAATCATGTTGTACTACTTGGTAAAGATTTCATTTCCTCAAGTGACAAAAATCAGATTCCATACATCCTCACATTTCCAGCTTGAAAAATTTTATTCTCTGCTGTTCTATGTCACTCTCTATGCATCCTATTTAAAAACTACTATGTTTTCATTTTCATGGCTATTTGTGGAGGGAATGCCTGTATTTGGCCCACTATCTTTAAAGAGAACCTCAGATTTGTTTTCATAATATTTACTAAGTATGCATTTCTGCTGAAATCACTGTGTCTTTCAGCAACTGTGACATGCACTTTCTGGCAGACTTCACTTTTCAATAATATCTCCCATCTTTTTATATTTATATTCCACAGGCTTTCTAGTTACTATGGCAGGAGAACCTGGGCTCAAAATCTTTCTATACTTGTGAAATGCTAATAGAGTTACCATCCTTGTTTGCGGTGTTTTGTGACCCTAGAGATCTATTACATTTCAGCATTACCACTGCAGGTTTATAATAGCCTTAAAATGGCCATGCATATAAAGAGGAAAGCAGAATGCTTATCAACATCTAAATGTCTTTCTGGGAGAATGCCACCTTTTGTTTTTCGTCATGGTAGAAACCCTTATTGTCAAGAAATTAATGGGACAGGAAATGTGGGAGAGGCAAGCGTCAATTGTAAAATAACGGCGGGTTCTAGCGTCTGACACAGACATACACAAGATAAACACACGAAACATAATCCTCACAACTATCCTCTGAGGTGGGTGCTGGTCGCACCTTCCCAATCTTACAGATGAGAAAACCAAGTCAAAGACGGCTGAAGAATCGGCCCCAGGTCGTACAGCCAGTAAGCGATGGAACTGGGATTTGCACATGGGCAGCCTGACTGTGGGGCAGCTGGTGCAGTGTGAGAAGTCAGTCAGGTTAGTTGATATTATTACTACTATTACTACTACTATATTTGAGTACATTTGGATATATTAGCTTAGCTCCTCAAAAAATCTTATTATTTTTATATTATGCCTTTATTTTTTTTTAGAGAGAGAGACAGAGCACATGCATGCACGCAAGCAGGTGGGAGAGGGACAGAGGGAGAGGGAGAGAGAGAATCTTAAGCAGGGTCCATGCCCAGCATGGAGCCCAATGTGGGGCTCAATCTCACGACGCTGAGATCATGACCTGAGCTAAAATCAAGAGTCGGTTGCTTAACCAGCTGAGCCACCCAGGTGCCCCGCCTTGATTTTTAGCAAAAGGGTACTTTAGGAGTTACGTGCACTGTGCTTCTATATTTGCTCTAAAAAATGCTGTTTGTAATAGTTTCTGTTACAGAATCTATATGCAGAATCTCTTCTGTAAAACAACACATGAGAATAACTTTGAGACTTTAGTTTCAAGAAAGACAAACAGATAAAACCATATAAACATACTTCACTTGGAGGAGTTGCCATGTGGCCTCTTTTTTGATCGTAAGAGTTATAAAAATTGTGGATTTCTTTTCTGCCCTGCAGCCAGGTCTCAGGGGGAGAAAGAGAACTCAGCCTGGTCAGGCCAGGACAGTTGTCCTATACTTGTCTTTGAAGGGTTAAGCATAACCATCATAATCAAACTACCATTTATCTTTCCCAAATGAGGGTTTTAGTCTAACCAAGATTACAGTCTAAAATTACAAATTTTATAGGCAAATCTACCCCTGGTTTGGACATTTAAAGAAAAACTTCAACTTTTATTAATGGATACACATCTTAGTCCATTCAAATTGCTATAACAACATACCATAGGCTGGGTGGCTTATAAATAACAGAAGTTTATTTCTTACAATTCTGGGGGGTGGGAAGTCCAAGATCAAGAGCACTGCCAGATTTGGTATCTGGTGAGAATTTGCTTCCTGGTTCATCAATGGCCATCTTCTTACTGCGTTCCCACATTGTGGAGTGGGGATGAACCTCTCTGGGGTCTCTACTTATGGGGACACTAACCCCATTCATGAGATTCCATCCTCACAACTTGATCACCTCCCCAAAGCCCTGCCTCCTACCACCATCACATTGCGGGGTAGGATTTAACATACGACTTTGGGGGAGGGAGCACTAACATTTAGTCTATAGCACTGAATGAAAGAGGAAAATCATAAAAAGTATTTATTTGTGTTAAGGTTATTCAAGAAGAAAAGAACCAAAAGGTTAAAAAAAAAAAAAAAGACAGGAAAGTTCTGAGTTTGTATGGACTCATCAAGATACCTGACAGAGTATATATTTCCTTGCCTATACATTATCAGTCATTTGCTAGTGGCAAGAGTTCATAATATGAATCTTGACATATGTAAGATTGTATTTGTCTGCATGTGAATGGGATCAGAAGTAACAGGCGTTTTAGTCCTATTCATTGGTGTGTTTGGTGATGTCACTTATCCAACACTGTATCCTCCTGTGGTGATAGTACGGTACAGTCATATTACATGTATATAAAAATTTCTGTTTTAATTGTTTCTTCAAAATGGCATGCCTTGTGGAGTATGAGGGCACCTAAGTGTTGTATATTATTATAGTGATAATTGATTATTGATTGCTGTTATTAGGCTGGATGAGATATTATCCAAGTGTGTCTGAGCAATATAAATCATGGTGAGTTAGAGCGTGAAGACAAATTTGAAATCATTAATGTGAATTACATCATTTTAAATCAGAAGGAAAGGAGACTCAAGGAGGATAAATTAGAAGATTTTTTTTTTTTGCAGGTCACGGTGTTGTTAGAGCCTCAGTTTGTGATATTTTTTGTTGTTGTTGTTCACTACCCTTTCTACTTCACCATGTGATCAATGTGGGGACATCCCATTATACAAGATGCTTGTTAAAGCAAATTCTTGAAGTATGAAGTGATTGGCAACTGGCCAGTCTATTCTCTGCTTAGTGCCCCTTCTCACTTCATTAGCCTCACAATAATAGAACCCTGCATTTGTGGTTGAATTTTAGGGTGGGTTTTTATTTGACATAAAATATGATTTTTATTTTATGTTGATAATTGAACATAACTTATGGACATGAATATGGACATCTATAGAACAGAACTAGCCCATTAACAATAAGAGGTTTCTTATAATGTCTTCAAAATATTTTGCACATCAGTGTCCTAATTCATGCCCTGGCGGAAAAGACAGGGGCCACAACATGATAATGATTTATAGGTCCCCCTTCCTTCTCATACCAGGCAACTTTATGAACTTTTATGGGGAAATCATCTAGATAACACAAAGAAGGAGATGTGAGCAATTTGAAGTAAAATAATGACAAATTCAAGAGCAGAGAAGGAATTTCTAAGTGTAAAACCACAGGGATGAAACATGAAGGAGAAGACTGATACATTTGACTAAATCAAAATTTAAAACCACTACATATTAAAAATTACCATGGATGATATCAAGTGATATATGATAGGGGAAAATATTTGGAACATACACAAAACTGTGTTAGTTTCGTTAATTTTCTTCTATTACGATACAAACACTAAAACAGAAGACCTGGCATAGAAGCCTAAGGCATTTTAGAAATGAGAAAATAGAAATGGCCAGTAGACATGTGAAAAGAAAATGTCCAATGATTGAATAAATACCAATAGTAGCAGCATCCCAGTTTCCTTCTTGATACCTACTGGAGTGGCTTTTTAAAGTATATAAAAGGAAGTGTTGGTGAAAATATGGAGAGAGTAGAGTTTCCTTTCTTTTTTTTTTTTTTAAAGATTTTATTTATTTGACAGGCACAGCGAGAGAGAGGGAACACAAGCAGGGGGAGTGGGAGAGGGAGAAGCAGGCTTCCCGCGGAGCAGGGAGCCCGATGCGGGGCTCGATCCCAGGACCCTGGGATCATGACCTGAGCCGAAGGCAGACGCTTAACGACTGAGCCACCCAGGCGCCCCGAGAGTAGAGTTTTCTTACGAGTGTGAATTGGTATCACCTTCTGGAGATGAGCTTGGCCATATATATTGAAAACCTTCATATTTTGATATTCTTTGACTAAGGAACTATATTTTCAGCAATCTTTTATATAAAAAATGGAGCTGAGTCCAACATATTACTCTACTAAAAATATATTTATACATCTAGGGATACCTATATATCCTTACCTGGATACCCATATGTCTATATATCAGTGTGTACACACACACACACACACACATGCATATACATATGTATATAAACAAAATTTAAGAAACCAAATGTTCAAAAATAAAATTATATATTATATGATTAAATGTAACATGGTCACTATAAGAATATTAAATGACATAAATTTTTAAGATTTTTTTATTTTTTATTTTTAAGTAATCTTTACACCCAACATGGGGCTTGAACTCACAACCCAAGACCAAGAGTTGCATGCTTTACTGACCGAACCAGCCAGGCTCTCCAAATGACATAAATTTTGACAATATATTTTAGGTGAAAAACATAAGGTTGTGAGATTGTATGTTTTTGAAAGCTATATACCAGATATTATCTCTGGGAGGTGGGAATGCAGGAATTATTTCCTTCTTTGTGTTCTTCTATATTTTAATGAATATGTGTACATTTTATAATGAGAACTATGTTACTTAATAATTTCAAATATGCAATCAATTTTCCTAAAACCTAATGGATGGGTGGAGACTGCTCACGTATACATTTTAGGGCTCTACCAGCAGGTGGCAGTAGCAAACAAGAAATGTGTCATAAATGAGGGCAAGATTTGGGATTGAAGTGTTTCTCATTTTTCCTAGATATGCGGGATTGTAATAATAAAACCAGGGTGATACTCTGTTTTCTAAGCACTCCTGTACTTAAATCAGAATTTATAATTAAAAATAAATGTACTTAGAGGCGCCTGGGTGGCTCAGTCGTTAAGCGTCTGCCTTCGGCTCAGGTCAGGATCTCAGGGTCCTGGAATCAGCCCCGCATCGGGCTCCCTGCTCCGTGGGAAGCCTGCTTCTCTCTCTCCCACTCCCCCTGCTTGTGTTCCCTCTCTCGCTGTGTCTCTCTCTGTCAAATAAATAAATAAAATCTTTAAAAAAAAAAATGTACTAGGGATCTAAAGAGTTAAGGTATCTGTGGAGGAATTTCTAGTACTATTTAGAGGGAGAGCAGAATCTATATTTTACATGCTTATTGTATTATGATTACTTGTCAACATAGAATAGATTACTTTTGTAAAAAAAAATGAAAAATTAAAAATCCCAGGTCTTAGAGGCTGTCTAAATATGCCTTAAAGTCAAATTATTTCACTTAAGTGTTCTTTTTAATCTCAAATCATAAAATCTAGAAGCTCATAACAATTTTTCTTAAACCTGAGGCTTTTAGAGAATCTAAAAAATACACACGTCTGTGTAGAATTACTATTATTTTATATTCCATTTCTAATTCAGTCAGTGATTATGTGCTTATGATGAGGGCACCCAAAGGTTTCTTGCTTGGAGGTGTGTAGGCAGTGAATTGTGTAACTAGGATTGATTTCTTGTATGATGCCATGTCTTTCAATTTCCCCGTAGGGTACCGTGTGTATATATATAGCAAGAGCAAATTCTTGGAAGTTTTGTCTTTTTCAGTGATCACTTTTAATTTCCTTGACCTGAACCAAGAGCTCTATACAACGTAAAACAGGTAAGTCCATGATAAATTTGCTTGCTTTTGTGCTTACAGTAAGTTGGTGTTTGCTTTTATTAAATCGTGAGTATATTTCAGATCAATTTCTGAATCAAATTCTGTGTTTATTTAGCTCCCTCTGTATACATGTTTTTTCGATGGCAGGTGAAAATGATGAATGTTTTATATATTTGGGGATATATCATTTTATGTTGCGAGTTCGCTCTTGGTCCAGACTTGTGAGGTCTTTAAAAACTGTATTTTAAAATAAAAAAAAATAAGCTGAGACTTAGGGGTTCATTAAACTCAGGGTCACAGAATTTACAAGTATTGCAACGATGGAAATAAACCCAGCTATAGTTACCACCCTGTTCTGAGACATCCACCTCTCCCACCTGAATGGCTGGCGCCTTCCTAATCCCATCTTCCTGATTTCTCCCTGGTATGGCTTCCCACCCCACAGCTCTCTCTAATCCCCCTGCGGCCAAAGGGCTATCCTTTAAAAGGTAGGTCGGCTCTGCCACACCCCGCTCCAAACCCTCCTGGCTTCCTACCATTCTTGGAATACAAATCCAGCCTTCTCCCCAGGGCATGTCAAGCCCGGTGTGATCTGGCTCCGTCCCCCGCCCTAGGGTCATCTCTCAGTTTGCTCACTCAGCTGCCCTCCTCCCTCTGTCACAAAGCACATTCCTGTTAGGACTTGGGCACTTGGTGTCTTCTCTCTGATCCACCTCCTGCCTTTTCTCAGGTGTCTCTCTGAGGACGGAGATTCCCTGTCCCCCCCCCCCCCCCCCCCCCGCGTGCTCTTTGTCCATTTACTTGGCTTTGTTTTTCTTTATCACAATGATCACCACCGGACACTTGATCCCCAAGTTTGTGTCATTGCATATTTTCTGCCTTTTTCACTAGAATGCAGGTCCCAAGAGGGCAGGCTCTTTGTTTGGATCACTGCTATATCTCAGCACCCAGAATAATGCCCACTAGATGGTAGGCGCTCCGTGACTTTTATTTACGTAAGTGAAATGAATGAATTGGTAAAACCTGCACTCTGACTACAGGCCACTACCCCCCATGTTGGTTTACCATGGGGTGAAACAAGATTTTCTCTAAAGGATATGGGACTTGCAAGCTCTTTGCATTAGGGCCAGTCAGGGAAAACTTACTCTCTGTCTCTGTGCCTCACTTAAAATGAGATCAGAATAGTCTTAACTTTGTCCACCTTACTAAGCTGCCAGAAGATCAAAAAGGAAAAACTATTTTTTTCATAAAATCTTACTGAACTGTGAGAAATTAAGCAAAGTCGTATTTGTTATTTGCAATTTTGATTCACCAGTTGGGAATGTTTACTTTAGACTAGCAGCTCGGGCAGTAGAGGGAAACCTGGGGACATTTGCTTTCAGACTGTGGGGAGGGCAGCAAGAACAGGGATTGGAGGCCCAGGATTTTGAGGACAAATGACCTTGCATGTGAGTCCCTCCTGGCCTATTGCAACCTTAGGTGACCTGGGGTATTTTCTTCAGACTTTCTGGGCCTCAGTTTTGCTTGTGTAAAATAGTGTAACTGAAACTGCTCCAAGGGTTATTATGGAGCTATTCAGTGGGATCAGTGCCTGCCAAGCACAGTGCTTTATTTTTATTGCAAGAAGGAGGGCACGTGTGGTGATGAGCACTGGGTATTATACACAACTAATGAATCGTTGAACACTACATCAAAAACTAGTGATGTAGTATATGTTGGCTGAGCATAATAAAAAAAGAAGAAGTTAATTAAAAAAAAAAAAGGAGGTGGGCACCTGGGTGGCTCAGGTCATGATCCTGGAGTCCCTGGATCGAGTCCCACATCGGGCTCCCTGCTCGGCAGGGAGTCTGCTTCTCCCTCTGACCCTCCCCCCTCTCATGTGCTCTCTCTCATTCTCTCTCTCTCAAATAAATAAATAAAATCTTTAAAAAAAAAAAAAAAGGAGGATGGCCTCTCACAAAGCTGACAGCACCCAATGATCACATTCGCTCAGTTTTTACACTATGTATTGCTCGGACCACCACCTGCCCCATTAACAGAAAGACACCTGTTTCGTGTTCTTCTCTTTCCTCCTCTCATTCTTATACAGTCCAGGAACCATCTCCCACAGAGGGCTAGACCCCACGCAAAACCAGCTGGAGACAATCCTAGTCCACTGCTGTGTTTACACATTGTTGCCACATGGTGGCGCTGGTGCAAACACCTCCTTGGAGGACGGACAGCCGCTTTACTTTGTGCTTTTTCCCCCGACCAGCTTGCTCCTTGAAGTAGCACCAGAGTGCTTGGGCTCTGGGGAACCAGCTCTCTGTCCTCACACACTGTGCAAAGGTCTCTAAGTTAACGTGCTGCTCTGCTGCTGAATGAGCCCTTCCCTGAGGCCTTGTCTGAACCATCCTGATGCCACCCCTCTGGGGCCCCTGGCAAACAGCCCCCCACTCTGGAATGGCCCACCTTCTCCCCAGGGATCGATCGCGTAACGACAGAATGAAATAGCTTTTGTTGAGTAACACAAGCATGCTCCTGGGAGCTCACACACAGTCACACACACACACCCCGTGTCTTACATAGACGCTCACAGTCATGTATTATTGCCTTTTCCCAAAGCAGTGGGCACTCATTTGCATAATTAACAAGGCCACGCAAGTGAATTCATAAGACAAAAGACATTAGATTCCCTTGATGGTAAAACGACAGAAACAACAACATGGCCCATCTTAAAAATCCTATTAATATTGTTATTATGTTGACTGTCCTAATCATAGCCTGTATTTCCTCTTAGTAGCTCAACTTAACTTGGGGGAGAAGAACTAGGCTGTGTCACAAGGAGGCACACTGTGAAATGGGTCTCCCAGCGTCACTGTTTCAGTGCAAAACTTCTAATGATAGCAGCAAAGGGGTTATGAATTGGACGGCCAGAGCCGACTCTTCTTCCCAGACTTTGGCAAATGCCTCTGCAGTGGCCGTATTTAACACTTGTCCCCTTCCAGGGAGGCTGGCTGGCGAGAGGGGGCCTGGGCTGTCCCCAGTCCCAAGAAGCACAAGGTCCAATAGGTCTTTCAGTCTCCTGGTCATCTGAGATTCGGGTGGAAAGGGCAGCTGTGTTTTCTTGGGCCCGGTCAACTAAGGGGTGTGAAGTGAAAGCCTTTCCTAGTTTTAAAGAGCAAATTCAACCATCTTCTAGTGTCTTCTGGGAGTTGGCAGTGGTTGATGTATTCACGGTAGTGATCCTGGCCAGATATAATTAATCATCACCAACGAAGGGTAAAAATATGACACACTTTATTTCATTTTTATATAAATAAATCACTGAAAACAGAAGCCTTAGTGTCAGGATATATAGCCTGAGGCTCTTCCACTTTCTCTCCAAATCCAGACTAGCTCGCTTACCAACTTTCTCATTGGATTTTTCTTATTCCTCTTCTGAGTTGCAAACTTAGCCCATTAATTGGCCCTTACTCAGTATTGACATCTTTAGCATCTTCACCTGTTCTTTTCTCCTGAACTTCAAGGTTTGTCTTCCAGGCTGGTATGATAGCCATGTTCCTAAAATTGCCAACCTGCACCCCCTCTGTACTCTACACAATTGTCTGAAATAATTTATTTGTTATCTGCAGCCATTATGGAAAATGCCTGCTTATCATACATGTAGGATTTCCATTTCTGCAGGGCTGTGAAGTTTCTATAATAAATCAAATTTCTTCTTACTGTTCCCCCCCCCACACACACACACATACTCTCCTGGCTTTACCTAAAGAATCATACCGTTCATTACTAAAATGTATAATCTCATTTAGACCAAATGATCTAATTGCATAAATTTTCCTCTGATCCAGAGTTCCTGGCACTCGAGCCATTTCCTAGCAAACCTATTATAACTCACAGGCTGCTTCCAAATTCTGTGTGTTGGCTCAAGGTTCCTTTTTCAAACCATAAAAAGCAAACTTGGGGATTTTTACAATTCGAGATAAATCAGATTGTTTTTCTTCCTTTTTGCCGCCTTCATTTTTCAACAAAAAGAAGGGTGCACACATCAAAGCTGAAATGAAAAATTTAGCATCTACTGGAGAAGAAGCACTCGACTTACGTTATTTACTCCTCAGAATAACCAAGGGTGCATGTATAGTTGCCATTAGTCCCTTTTGCTGAGAAAATTGAGATTCAGAGCAGAGAGATAACTGGTGGAGGTTAATCAGCTCAGGGGACAGACCCAAGCCTTTCTGTACCTACCACTTCCAACTAATACCCTGGCTCGGAGACATTTTTAAAAATGGTGAGTTTAATTTTTGAGACTACCTCGGGATTTCGCTCTATACTGCTGAACGCACTGTGGCTTTTAGTGGCCAGTAGAGTGCGTTCAGTGGCTGGCGTTCAAAATTTAAGCCAGCTTTTTTTATTCAGTGAGAGAAAAAATATTATAAACCTTTATTGAGTAAGAGAGCAAAGCCCAGTTTATACTTTAGTTACAACGAGGCTGACCGAGCAGTCCATGTTGGACCATAGTCACCAGCACCTTGTACATATCATAAGCACCAGATGGCATGTCCTATTGTGTTTAGAGAACCACATAACCATGGACCTTGTTTATCATGACACAGTCAACAGCTGTAGTTACAATGATAATGGCAGTAGATAATTTGGGCAATGTCCTTCACTTGGGTGAACTCAACTGGTGGAGGTTCAGGAATTGTTACCGGGGGTAGACGTAAGTTTTTTTGTTAGGGATGCATTCCTGAGTGCCCGGACAAGTAAGGGGATTAGATCAATGATTCATCCATCCATCCATTAATCTAGAAGCGATTATTAGGTGTTCACTGTGTACCAAGCACTGTCCTAAACAGAAAGACTTCTCTCCAGTCCATCATCTGGGGATAGTAGACTTTGACCATCAGAGCCCATCTCAAATCACCATATGAATCCTCCCCCTTCTAATTCCATCTCTCTCTATACCCCTTCTCATCCTTCTGAGGTTCCCCTCCCCATGTCACTCTTGTAAAGACTTTATGAGCATTCACTCTAAGAAAGAAAAATCAGGACTGGGAAGAAGTTTTGATTACTGGTGGAAGAATCTCACTGCCCATCCCACTAATAACTCTAATCACATGCTTAAGTGTTGGCCAGTGGATGCATCTTTATTTATAGGAAACTGTTTATTATGGTAGGCTTTACGACTTCAGAATAAAATAAAATGGTTGGTGTCCTTGCTTGTTTGTTTTCTGTTTGTGGTTGAAGAACCATATGCTTGGCTCTGCCCCGAGACTCTTCTCATGAAGCACAGCTGGTTCTGTTCAAAATTATTTTTCATTAGTATTCTCTAAGTTGATTCCAGCCGGGATTTACTGAGTCTAGTACTGTGCTAGCCTCTAGGGGCATAAGACAAGGAAAACAGTTCATTAAACATGGGCAACGAATTGTAAAGGTTGTATGGTAATATACATATATCTATATATAAATATAAATAATATAAAATAAATATTTCATTATTTTGTGTATATAGATAGGTAGATAGATAAAGTACTGCTTACTGAGTACATGGATAAGGGTTTGAGGACACACAAAGCACATGCCCATAGATTAAACTTAATAAGAAAAGCCAACAATTTCTAACATTCTCTGCTTCACTCTACTGTGATGCTGTGTAGTAGGGTCCATGTGGCTAATGAGCACTTGAAATATAGTTGGTCTGAATTGAGATGTACTATGAATATAAAATATACATGCTGGTTTCAAAGACTGTAGAAAAAAATGTGATATATCTCACTAATAATTTTTTCTTACCAATTACATGTTGAAATAATATTCTGAGTATACTGGGCTAAATAAAATGTTATTAAAATTAATGTCACCTGTTTCTGGGACACCTTGGGTGGCTCAGGCTGTTAAGTGTCTGCCTTTGGCTCAGGTCATGATCCCAGGGTCCTGGGATCGAGTCCTGCATCAGGCTCCTTGCTCAGCCGGGGGCCTGCTTCTCCCTCTGCCTGCCACTCCCCCTGCTTCTGAGCTCTCTCTCTCTCTCTCTCTGACAAATAAAAAAATAAAACCTTTAAAAATATTAATGTCACTTGTTTCTTTTTAATTTTTTATCTTATTTGAATTCAATTAATCAACCTACAGTGTATCATTAGTTTCAGATGTAGAGTTCAGTTATACATCAATTGCATATAACACCCAGTGCTCATTACATCACATGCCCTCCTTAATGCCTGTCACCCAGTTACCCTACCCCCCCCCGCCACCAACCCTCAGTTTGTTTCCTGTAGTTAAGAGTTTCTTACGGTTTGTTTCCCTCTGATTTCATCCCATTTTACTTTTCTCTCCCTTCCCCTATGATCCTCTGTTTTGTTTTTTAAATTCCACATATGAGTGAAACCATATGATAATTGTCTTTCTCTGATTGGCCTATTTTGCTTAGCATAATACCCTCCATTTCCATCCACATCACTACAAATGGTAAGATTTCATCCTTTTTGATGGCTGAGTCATATTCCCCCCCCCCCCCCCCCACACACACATTTTCTTTATCCATTCATCTGTCGATGGACATCTGGGCTCTTTCCGTAGTTTGACTATTGTGGACATTGCTGCTATAAGCATTGGGGTGCAGGTGCCCCTTCAGATCACAATGTTTGTATCCTTTGGGTAAATACCTAGTAGTGCAATTGCTGGGCCGTAGGCCTTTCTCAAGAAACAAGAAAAGTCTCAAATACACAAGCTAACCTAAAGGAGCTGGAAAAAGAATAGCAAATAAAGCCTAAATCCAGCAGGAGAAAAGAAATAATAAACGTTTCTTTTTGCTTTAAGAGTGTGGCTAGTGGAAGAATTAAAATTACCTATGTGGTACATACTATATTTGTTTGTGTGGCTCCAGTGTATTTCCACCAGTCATTTTGAGAATTATTGTATATAAAGATTTATAATATATTTTTACATTTAAGATTACATCATTAAACATTTTTCTCAAACCATGATTTCTGAATAGCTTTGTAATTATCCATCATACGAATAGCCACTTGTATGTGTCACCACAATAGCCTGTCTCCTGTTTAGCCATTTGGGTGACTTCCAATTTAGAAAGTAAGGTATTTTTTTAAAAAATGAATTTGTTTTTGACTAATACTATTTTCTTCCCCATTTCCTCCATAGGAGTAAATTTGGAAAAGATAAATCTGGAAGAAATAGTTAAAAATTATATAGTCTCATAGGACACATTCAATTTTAATGTTGTAATGTATTTCTCTGTGTATATATGTGGTTTTTTGTTTTGGTTATACAAGTTTATTTTATATATATGTGTGTGTATATATATATATATAATTTTCATTCTTTTTTATTTGAACATAAGAATTTTATGTTTTTCATTTTCTTCTAAGCTTACTGCAAAAAAGAGAAAGAGATCATTGTAATGGCTGTACAATGTTCTGAGTGAATATATCATTTTCCTTGGCTTTCCAGGTTGAATCCAATTCTCAACAATTACAAATAATGCATATTTTTTTCTCCAAAATTTAGATTATTTTCATTTGTTCACTGAACAAGCCTCAGTTGGGCATTTAAGAAAAGTACACAAAGAAAGGCTATGTATGGATCACATCCTGGTAACTGCCCTGCTTCCATGTAGAAGTTATATTGTTGAAAGCTTAGGGGCGCCTGGGTGGCTCAGTCATTAAGCATCTGCCTTCGGCTCAGGTCATGATCCCAGGGTCCTGGGATTGAGCCCCACATTGGGCTTTCTGCTCAGCGGGAGGCCTACTTCTCCCTCTCCCACTCCCCCTGCTTGTGTTCCTGCTCTCGCTCTCTCTCTGTCAAATAAATTAAAAAAAAAAATCTTGAAAAAGAAAAAGAAAGCTTAGAGGGTGCTCTTAACAACTAAAACAGTTGTTTTATAGTTCATGTCTCCTACTTTATTTCATTTTACCATGTTGCCAGCAAAATCTATATATATTAATAACATATATATTAATAAAGTCAATCTCAAAAGTCCATCATTTTCCTATTTGTTTAACAAATTTAGAATATTCCTTTAATAAAGACGTGTAATTACTTGAAGCTTGAATTTAAGCCATTTTTTTCCACTGTTAATAATTTGTAGCATGAGTGTTTGGGTGTGGTATGTTTTCACCCATTTTAATAGAACAGTTGCTACTAGAATTTTCCTTGTACTGCCATGCTTTATTATGAGCGCCAGCAGAACACTAAAGATCTTTACACTCATTCATCAAGCCACTAGATTCTAGTCACTGACATTGGTGAAGTTTGGGCTATGTGCATGAAATACTAAGAAAGGAAGCCTGGGGCAGGGAGGAAGTGAGCTACATTTGCAGCAAAGACAACCCAGGAGTACTGGAAATGAGGAGCAATGTGATAGGTGAGAGCATCTTCATGTTGTTGATATTCCACACTGCAGCTGGTAGGAGGCTGTTCTTGAGTATGGGCGCAGCTAGCTGAGTAGATTCGTTTAAGGGCTGTATGTAGTCCTCTCTTCTTCAGGTTAGATGTAACAGGCTATTTATGTTGGTGAATGGCGTCAGAAAGGAGAGTGAAGAATAAAGAACAGGAATCCTGAGGAACAGCACGTTAAAGTCCAGCCGAGGTGAAGGATGAGGATATGAACCTGTGTTGTAATTCCATTGCTCCTGAGTCCACAGCCCTGTCTAGGCAGCTATTTAGTAGCAGGTTACAAGGAGTGGTGGCAAGAAACTTGGATTGTTGTTCCAGGTCTCCGCTGTGTGAACTCAGGAAAGTAGGTTCACCTCTGAGGACTTCAGACTTCTCAGAAGTCAACTCTAACATGAGAGGCTGAGTCCAGATTAGGGCTGGTCAGTAGGTCTCGTCTTCTACAGTATATTTGCTTGGGAGTGACATCGTGGAGCTCAGTGTGGAAGCCACTCTCTGGGTTTGCTCAGGGATAAAGTATCCTGATCAATTACTGATATCCTTGAAGAGTAGCATGATACCTCTCCTTGGGCAAAACCATGTCAGTCGATCTTCTAAATTAAATATTCTATAAATCTTTGAAGAAGATTTGTGTGTCTCAATAATGTAAAACTAAGAAGATTCAGTTGAATGCTTTCATTTTTTAAAAAATCGCTAATGTTTAAAATCACGTGGGTGATTTGTGAATAGCACATAAAATACAGCCAGTGTTGATTGACGAGCTATTTGGGGATAATCGGACTCAATCTTAGGGCAATGTGTAAATCCACCAAAAAGGGAAGAATTATCCAAAGCAAGGGTTCTTACTCACCACATCATTGTGCTGAGAAATTTAATTAATATTTTAAAAAATCTCTAGAAGATGCAAGAATGGTACAAGTGATTGTTCTTAGTATTTGTAACATTTGCACATGGACAACTTAGTCCATTATATTTTTTAAGTCAACAGCAGCGATTTTTCTTTCACAGTGATCTGTGAGCCAGTGATTATAATCTATTATGCCAGACATCAAAGTCATGGGTGGCAGTGCTAAAGAGCCCTTACTGAGTTTTACCCTGTGCTGGGACCCACTCACAATGCTGTACACAACTCTGTTCATTTCTCACACAAGCCTAATAAGTGGGGATTATTGTTAATATCATCAGCCTCATCTAACAGATTAGGAAACTGAGGTGCAGAGAAATTACACAACTTCCCCAAGATCACATTGCTAGTAGGCCGTAATTCCTCACTAGAAAGTGAAAATTACCATTTTGAGGGTCTCTTCTGCACCAGGCATTTTGCCAGAACCATTCCGTAACTGATTTTGTTTCAGGACTATCTTGCAGACAAAGTAACTGAGGTTTAGGTTGCTCCAGGAATGAGTCCACTGTCACCCAGCCAGTCAGTCTAGTAGCTGGGAACCTTCAATTCCCAAGAACATGATGGGTTTGCCATGTAAAAGGCCTCCCTTTGTAGATGGTTATGCAGCTGTGGATATTCCTTCTGACAAAGCAAAGTGAATAAAATATACATGTTGAAATCCAGATCCTGTTTTGTCTTGGGATTTACAGAATTGAGATTGTAGAAGGTCCGAAAATGCATCTTGAATAATCACGTGCTAGAGTCCTACAGACGTCAGCAGGGTGAACAGCTGGCTACTTATCTGTAGGTCAGAGCTCAGACGTTACTTGTCTTAGGCATTCTGTAATCACCCAGTTTTTAAACTACCTCCCAAACATACACTCTCCAATATGACCATGCACACACACCTTTGCAGTTAGTTTCTCTTCGTATTGGTTTGTTTTATAGTCTTCAGAGCACTATTGACATTGTCCCCAGTGACATTGTCCTATCATTCATTACTAGGAAATGGTTTCATGAGAGCTGAGAACTTGCTGGCTTTATTGACCACTGTATCCCCTGTTCCTAGGATGGTCTCTGGGACCCAAAGTGCCTCCTAAAATTTTCATTGAATGAATTTTGCTTATTCTTCTTATTTAAAATATCAATAACAGCAAATTTTTATTAACCAGTTTCCTAGATGCCTGGCTTTGTGTGAAGTACACATTTTTTTGAATTTATTTCTAATGGTAAAATTAGGGAGTTGATCCTATTAGCCTAATTTCTCAGAGGAGGAAAATATAGCACACTGATGTTAAATAACTTGCGTAAGGATATACACTTAGTAGTTAAGAGTCTCAAGCCAACGTATAGAGACCATCCCAATACTGACCTCACCTGTGACTACAAATAGTCCCCAACCAGTCCCAAACTGTTGCAGTTTGATCTACTCCTTGGTTGGTTCTCCTAAGAAGCCATTATGTGGTTGCACTTGTAGACTAGACTTAAATTCAACTAACATTTATTGAACACAGCGATAGATTATGTGACAAAGATCATTAGTCTCACTTTACAAGGCAAAGAGGGAAATTCAGATAAGAGATATGGGTATTGCTGGCAAGTGATGAAGCCAGAATACAAACCCATGACTCCTGGTTCCAAGTCTTCTGCCTGTTCTGTTATAAAGTAGCTGACTCTCTCCTACTAGAGGGAAATGACATCACTCGCCATATATCTCCTAACCATTGTATTCTAACTGTATGTTGAGAGGGAGATTTATGTCATGGTAAATACTGTGATTCCGTTGTAAAGTACTCTCTTAGGTAAGATAATATTTGAATATAGGTTCTTGATAGTTATTAATAAGCTTCACATTGATGCCTGAGCGGGTTTTCTTTTTTGGCAGTGATCTAACCTACACAAAGAGGTGTCCTGGATGATTTTCTTGTAATTCGCTTCTTTGCAAGGGGAGTTTACTTTGTGTTTCAATATCCCTAAATGACAGTTGAAAGATTTCTGGAGCTCTTATCGATTTGCTTTTAAGGGTAAAGAATAATTTCAGGAGTAATTCAGAAATACCAAAGCAGATTTGTGCCCCTCCTAAAGTGGTCAGATAGTTACAAAACTAATAAACATGCTTTTGGGCTTCCTCCAAACGAGAGAGAGAATACAAAATTGAAAGATACTCCTTATAATACTTAGCTCAGCTATTTTAAATGCTATCCACTTGGAGGCATTAAAAAATAACATAAAACAGAAACTAAAACCAACAGTCCAGAGATTCCAAACTGACCAAATAGGAGAAATATTTCTTCATTTCTCTAGGAATTGAGAAAGAAATAGAGAAAAGTACATGTTTTTAAGGATATCCCTTTAAGGTGGACAGAATTTTTAGGTTGTCAAGCAAATAATCTGATTCTAAAAAGAAAGGCCCATGAAATTAAAAATGTGTTGCATTCCCAAGGCTGTTTCAGAGGTGATAGAGCCATTCATAGCTTCTAATACAATCTAAGAAAAAAATACAATTTATTGTATCAATTCAACCATAACATAAGATCATTACTCTGCTATCAACAACTATAGAAACTGTGAGAAAATAAATGGCTAAGACCACATCAGAGCTAGAGCATTAGCAATTTTTTTTTCTGAGAATTGTATTAATGCAAATTAAAATGCAGAGTGTCTGTGAATATGTACTGAATGTTACCAGTACATACATACATACATACATACATACATCTATTTACTTACTAATTTGAGGGGCAGAGAGAGTCTGAGACAGATTCTGAGCTAAGCACGGAGCCCAACTCGGCGCTCCATCTCCCGACCCTGAGATCATGACCTGAGCTGAAATCACAGACGCTTAACCCACTGAGCCACCAGGCGCCCCTACTACTACTTTTATTAAAGATCTTTCATTGGGGCACCTGGGTGGCTCAGATGGTTAAGTGTCTGTCTTCAGCTCAGGTCATGATCCCAGGGTCCTGGGATGGAGCCCTGCGTCGGGCTTCCTACTCAAGTGGAGAGCCTGCTTCTCCCTCTCCCATTCCCCCTGCTTGTGTTTCTGCTCTTGCTATCTCTCTCTCTCTGTCAAATACATAAAATCTTTTTTTTAAAAAAAGAAATCTTTCATTAACTCCAAATATTTTAACCAGATATTTGACTAGTAAGTGATTAGGTGATTTCCTGAAGAGTGTTTGGGAACTTTATTAGTTATATTCAGATAAATATTTGGATGCTACTATACCAGCCTGGTCAATTGATTTCAGCAAATGAATTTGGAGCATCTTCTGTGGGGTTAGAGACCAGTGCTTGTGATTGCTACACGTCCCTTGTCCTCCAGATGCAGGGGCTCTGGAGAAAGGCTGTGTGTTCCTTTGAGGTGCTCAGCACTGTTTTCTCTGCTGTTTTTGTTTTTGTTTTGTTTTTTTTGTGAGTCATTAATAGATGAATAACAAAGACTGAATTATATATTTCAGTCTATTTACTGAGGACTTATTTAAGTAATGTGACTAAATGAGTCCCTTATTCTGCTTCAATTTGTGCTAGAAATTTTACATTCATTATCTCACTTCCTTCTGCCAACAGCCTTGGGTTGGGGAAAGGTAGACATTATTCTCACTTTATAGATATGAAAACTGAGGTTGAGAGAGTGAGCAGATTAACACCCACTCTTGACTCTTAGAAAGTTCTCGTTCTTTCCACTTTTCCTTGATAGTACTTATTTTTACATTAACTCTGTACAAGATGATCTGTCTTCTGTCTTATTCAGAAGGTTCTCCAGATGACATTTGCAGTTTTGTTGTTACCTTATCCTATAAATTGTTTAGTGGCCTTTCTTCTCTTTAGTGTCTTCATCTCATCTGGGGAAACTGAGGCTTAGGGAAGCTTCATGGATTAGACATGTGGAGGTAATGGTTCTGTGAAACAGGATGATTTGGAGCAGGGATCAGGAGGACAGGTTTTCTATTCTGCAAGACCTGGTGTGAGCCCTGGCTTCAGTATTTATCAGTAGAATGATGTTGGGCAAATGTCTTATCCTCAGTAAGTGTCGACTGCTCCATCTGTAAACTGGAATAAAGGTTATACCAGTGCTCATGGTTATTCATACATTCATTCTTTCAAACATGTTTATTGAGCCTTATGATGTGCCATAGACTCAGTAGTGAATTGACCAAGTTTCCTGCCCTGAGAGTTTATGTTCTAGCAAGGGGAGACAGATAATAAACTAATAAATAAGTAAACTTGTGTCAGATTGAGGGAAAGGCTCAGTTGAAAAATAAAGCAGGGTTAGAGTCACAAAGATGGTGCAGGAGTGGAAGAATGATGAAGCAAGGAGAGACATTTTTTTAAAGGTGACTAGGGGAAGCTTCCTTTATTAGATCTCAGTTGAGCAGAAACTGGAAAGAAATAGTTTTGAGAGAATTCGGGAAAAAAACACTGCACCTAGAGTACTTTGCAAGATGACTCTTGTGGGCAGATGCAAACCTTACTGCACGCCCATTTACTTGTGTGTGTGGGTGTGGGTGTGGGTGGGTGTATCTGTGTATGTGTGTGTATGCGTGCATGTATTTTATTGTGATAAGTACACTTCACATGAGATCTGCTTTTAACATCTTTTGAGTGTACGCTACAGTATCATTAACTACAGTTAAATGTCATATAGCAGATATCTATGACTTATTAATCTTGTATAATTGAAATTGTATAGCCATCGATGCTCATTTTAAGTCACCAGAATAGGAGCTCCTTTAGAAGAGGGGACATTTGTGTTTTGTTCCCTGCAGACCACCAGCACGCACAACGCTGGGTAGGTTTTTGGTGCAACTAAGCAGTAGCTCGTGAAGTCTCTATTTTCCTGATAACCATGGCAGAATGAGAGGTTCGGAAGAGATAGGGAATAGACTGAGAGTGGATTAGGAAGCCCTGCTTGGGGTGGTCCCCACTGCACCTGTCCCACCTCATCAGAATGTCATCAGAGGTATAGACCCAAAGGCTCAAGGCATGAGCTTGACTCTGATTTCAGAAAAGACAAAATGCTCCAGTAAGAAGTTTCCTGTAAAGCAGCTGTGTAATCTACAGAAAACAACATGGGTAGATCCAGAGAGCTGAAGACGAGTTCTGGTCTCCCCGACTAACCTGGTTGGGGACACAGGGAGGGAAATGTACAAAGGGGGGTATAAAGGTCATAGGTTTCAGTTCTGTCTTAGCTCAGGCATTCCATTTGCCATTAGCTTGCTGAGAACAGTCTGGCCATATTCCCTGGAGACCAGAAAGGATTCTTCTTCCTTTCATGCATTCAATGAATATTTATTGGTGAATGCATGGGTCCAGCCCTTCGACTTACAGAATACCGTTTTTTGTGTGTGCCCTTGGTTCTTAGTTCCAAACTCTGTGTTTAAGGTATGAGATCTGAAAGTTCATGCTGTTTAAACCTGGTTTCTGCCTGAGGTCTATGCTGTTTTCCCTGGTGATGCCAAAAAGAAATGCTCACTTCGAAAATAACTTGAGGATTAACTAGCATCTTGTGCACCCAGGGACTGCTGGACATAGCTGAATGATTTATAAGGCAGTCTCTTAAGTTGATTTGCTCCTGATTTACATAATGTACATTTTGTAAGATCTTAGTGTCTTAGCTAGTGTGAAAGACCTTTGTTGATTTTGTAAGTATTAGGAACTTCACCATACTTTACCCTGCACTGTTTAATTGCAGATCTTGGAAACACTCCCTCAAAGATGCTAGATATTTAGCTAAATTTCCAACTCAGTGTTGCTAAATTGCAGACATCCTAGAAAAACTGATTAATGGGAATGAGCTCCAAGTGCCTCCAGAAAGGCAAAATGCTTAGAAAAAATAAAAACCTCTAATTGCCACAGCACATTTTATGGTCAATAAAGTATTCAATATGCTGTGCAGCAGCGGTATTTCAACTGAGAGTCAAATAAAAATAACTATGCATGTGATAGCTCAATGTAAAGTTTCTTTTCTCAGAGAGAGAGAGAGAGAAAATCTCAGCTGTTTCTAGCCTGGCATATTTGATGAATTGCTTGCACAAAGAGAATGTGTGGACTTAGTCTAGCTAAAACAAAACAGAGCAAACAAATTCCTGGTAGTAGGCTACTAAGGAAAGCCATGCATCTAATTCTGATTGGTTTGGGATTATTTAAATGAAGTCTTTTCTTAAACATGAGTCCCCACACTCTGACGCCAGTGGTTTTTCCCCTTAGGAGGGAATAGCACTTCTTTCTTTTTTCCTCTCTCTCCCTTTCTTCCTCCTTCTTCAGTGCCCATCCATCCATCAACCATCCATCTATTCCTTCCACTGATAGTGCCTTTTTTTTTTTTTTTTTGGAAGAACAGAAATAAAAGTTTATTTGCAAACAGCATGATCTTGTTTGTAGAAAATCATAAGGAACACACACACATATATGCTAATATTTCTTCAGCAAATCCATATACCACATTCCAAGGCTTGAGCTAGTCAATATCTCTTCCTTTGTAAAGTGGGAAAAAAAATAGAAAAGTATGAATAAAGCTTTGTGAAATCTCAGACAGGAAGCAGCTTCCAGCCTTTGGGAGTTAGCAAAAAAAAGCCACGCAGATCTATAACTTTAGAGATGGATCTTGAAGGAAGAAGGGAATTATGCCACCAGAGTGTTATTTTCTATTAGCAGTTTTGTCACCTTTTCCTTGAACTTCTCTTACTTGGAGTTCATTAACATCTTTCATATTGTGCCTATGTACATAATTATTGATTGTTCCATCTGATGTTCTGTTAATACCCTCCCTCCCTCAGGCTCCTTTTTCTCATGGCTCCTCTTGTTTTTTCTATCCCTGTGTTCACCCCAATTATGATTTCATATGAATCTAAATGGATCTGGAGATTTATAAAACTTGGACACATTACCTGGCAGGTGCAAATGCCCCTTTTTGAGATAAACAGAATCAATTCATTTACTTTTCTTAAATCTTTCTATTTTGAAAATTTCAAACATAAACAGATGCAAGTGAATAGTATAATAAACCTCATGTATCTTTTACCTAGCTGTGACAGTTATCAACAATTTGCCAAACTTGTTTCATCTATTAATTTATTGGGCGGAGCTCATTGTATTTTAAAATAAATGCTAGACATAAGGCTTATCTCCTACAAATTCCTACATATGCATCTCCAGTTGATAAGAACAGGTTTATACATAAAGCTCATGTCATGATCACACTTACCACAATTAATAATAATTCCTTTAAAAAGTTTATTACTCAATCTATAGTTTCCTATTTATATTTCCTCAAATCATCTCAAGAATTCTTTTAATAGTGTGTTTGTTTACATCAGAATTCAACTTTTATTGCATTTGGCAGCCGTTTTCCCAGTCTCTTAATGTATCATGCTTGCTCCTTTTTCTTTTTTATTCAGGCCATTGATTTTTTTTGAGAAACAGGATGTTTGTTCTGTCTGGTGTCTTGTACCCTGGGTTTGGCTGAGGGCTTTCTTATGGTGTCTGTGATCACATCCCCTCTGTCTGGCCTCTGTAGAGGCTCAGTTCGATCAGGTTCTGTTCACTCTGCAAGGCTTGGGTAATCAACCAGACAGCAAGAGTGTGAAGAAAATGAAATCCAGTGTATTCCCCAGAACTGCTGTCCAGGAGAGTGCTCTCTGTGATTTACTTTGGGGTAGAGGGTATGACAAAGGGGTGGCCTTAAATAACAATAGAAGCCTGAAGTCTTGTGTAACTAGGAGGTGTGGGGACCCCACCTAACCAAGTCCATTGGCCAAGTGAGATTGTTAGTTTGAGGTGCTAACATCAGCAGCCTGCCTTCTCCATTCTGGTGCCCACAGTGTCAACTACAAATCAGTATCAGGCATTTGGAAAACATAGTTTGTTTTAGATTAATGTCCTTCTCAGGGCAACCACATGTTTCTGACTCAGTCTGGCACCTCCCAGGCACACAAGATTAGACAAGAACAATGTATATGAAACGTTGTAGCATACTTCATACTTGGTCCTTAGTGAATGCTGAGTAAATGGTAACATTTATTTTGAAAATATATTTATAATTAGCCACTTTTCTCAGAGGATGTCCATGCCTCACTTAATGGAGAGTAAAACCACTGCATACTGATTCCCAACACAGTCTCAGACCTAGAGGTAAGGAGGGACATCTGAGGGAACCACAGAGCTGGTGGCAACTCTGAGTGTGGTGATGGAAATCTTTGTGCTCTGAAATCATTCTGGACATTTTCCTTCACGTGAGCATCATATCTCTTTATTTCGGCTTTTTTCCCTCCTCATTTCCTTGGTCAGATTGGGTCATGCAGCCCTGGAAAATGTATGAGGCCTTAAAATTCTTTTTTTTTTTTTTTTAGATTTTATTTATTTATTTGACAGAGACAGCGAGAGAGGGAACACAAAAAGGGGAAGTTGGAGAGGGAGAAGCAGGCTTCCCACGGAACAGGGAGCACAATGTGGGGCTCGATCCCAGGACCCTGGGATCATGACCTGAGACAAAGGCAGACGCTTAACGACTGAGCCACCCAAGCACCCCAAGGCCTTAAAATTCTATGGAACACACCCTGTAAGGTGATCTCTGTGTCTACTCCCATCAAGCATCAATAAATTGGGTGTACTTTGTGGAGTCAATAGAATTTTTTATTTATTTTTTTTATTTTTTATTTTTTTTTAAAGATTTTATTTATTTGACAGAGAGAGAGATAGCGAGAGCAGGAACACAAGCAGGGGGAGTGGGAGAGGGAGAAGCAGGCTTCCCGCCGAGCAGGGAGCCCGATGTGGGACTCGATCCCGGGACCCCGGGATCATGACCTGAGCCGAAGGCAGACGCTTAACGACTGAGCCACCCAGGCGCCCGTCAATAGAATTTTTTAAAATAAAAATCATCATAGTCATTTCATTTATAAGAGACTTTAAAGTATATGAAACATATTCATATAGTCCATATCATTTGATCCTTAATTCTAAACAATTTTGTACCCAGTAAACAGTGAAGCATGGAGAATTTAAACAACTTGTGTTATGTTATGGAATAGGAAATTAGCTCAGGTTTTAATTCCATTAGCTTAAATGTAAAGCTGTTTCAGGGGCACCTGGCTCAATTGGTCAAGCATCCAACCCTTAATTTCAGCAGGTCAGGATCTCAGGGTTGTGAGATTGAGCCCTGCATCAGGCTCCACACTGAGCATGGAGCCTGCTTAAGATTCGCTCTCTCCCTCTGCCCCTCCTCCCCTCCACCCCCACCCCGCTTGTGTACACATAAGCTCTCTCTATTAAAAAAAAAAAAAAAAAAAAAAGGGTGCCTGTGTGGCTCAGCTGGTTAAATATCTGACTCTTGATTTCAGCTCAGGTCATAATCTCTGGGTCCTGGGACTGAGCCCCACGTTGGGCTCCCTGCTCTGTGGAGAGTCTGCTTGTCTCCCTCTTCCTTTGCCCCTTGCTCACCTTGAGTGCAAGCTTGCTCTCTCTCTAAAATAAAATTTTTAAAAATAAATAAATAAAGGTGTTTCAGATACTTTCTTTGTGCTGATTTTATGCTTAAATAGGGGTATCGGTGGAGTATTGTGTCCCAGTCTTAGGAAACTTAGACTCTAAGTAGGAAATATGAAGTGATAAGAAAGATACTCTAAGGGTACATAGAAAAGAGCAGGAGATTCAGCAGGGAGAGGTGTTCAGGAAGAATCTTAACTATGTCTGCGCCATGCAGGCATGCCCTGCTATTTTTTCTACTCACAAGCCCCAGAGCGGGAGAGGGCCTTGGTCCCTCATTGTGACGGCAGCATAGTGTGTGTGGAGGGCCGTGTGGGAGATGTAGATACAGACGTGAACAGAAGTCAGGTGATGAAGGAAGGCCCTCACCAGGTGAATATGGCAGTGACTACCCAAGAGCGGGTGATGGTCTGAAATAATGGGGGAGGATGGAGAGAAATTCTGCAGGGGTTCAAGTTCTTTTCCATCTTAATTACTTTCCACTTGCGTGTTGGGTGGGTGGTATTGAGTGGGAGAGGGCAGTAAGGTCAGAGTCAGGAGGAAATGTCACTGGCCACATTGATTCTCTGTTTGAAGATCAAAGGGGGGGGGGACAGTGACAGCCATCAAGATAGTGTGGTTCCACTGAAGGTCAGCTGTGATCACAGAGCTGATGACCCAATCTTGATAAAATGCTCTTTGAGGCGGGGGGGGGGGGGGGGCAGTTTGCTGTCTGATTGTTTGGATAGGAACACCATCATCAGTTATGTTCACTATCAATTGCCTTTTGGGAATGAGGTAGAAAATAAGAATGCCAGGAGCTGTGACCATACCTTCCATTTAATTTTGAAAACATGTTTGGATGGCATTAATTTCGTGAGACAGAGTTTGAAATCATTATCAAATATAGATAATATTTTTACTGCATAAAAAGATTCACAGTTGAGTCATGAATTCAGGTTTTTGAATGGTACACCTAATCTGTTACTTTAAGAATTGAGTAATTGTAGTAGTTATGACAGTCTTGAATTCTTTTTAATTTTTTAAGATTTATTTATTTATTTTAGAGAAAGAGAGCATAAACAGCAGGGGAGAGGGAAAGAGAATCTGAAGCAGACTCCACGCCAAGCATGGGGCCTCATGTGGGGCTTGATCTCACAACCCCGAGATCATGACCTGAGCCAAAACCAAGAGTCAGATGCTCAACGGACTGCGCCACCCAGGTGTCCCTTGAGTTTTCTAAGAGCATTATTGAACTGTGTTTATCACTGAAATAACTACAATTGTTTTTCTTGTCTTTGATACCTTCTATCTGCTGCTTTCCTCAGATATGAAGAATGCCATAAAAACCCAGCATCTGGACATTAAGAGCTGGATTCTTTGTCCCTGACTTTTTATTTTTTCAGTCACTAGTTTCACACACTAAAACTGTCTCACTATCTACTTCTTATCCCAGTTTGCATGACTAAAAATAGAACAAATGATTATTAATGACAGCACAACAATGCTAAAAATAACTGAGCCCTGGGTCACTCCCCTTCTGCAACATCCCTGATAATTCATTGATTATGTGATAAATGATTCATATCAGGATTCAAAGTCAGTCTTCAGGATAAAAACCCACCCTTTAGGCCAAAATATTCTGTAATAGGGAAAGAACTGAGAGGCAAACAAAACATGTATTTGTATAAATTACTTTCATATTTTCAGTTTTTGTATCACATAAAAAGACATCTAGTGCACAATTGACATTTACTCTGAACCACTGACAACAATAAAAAATCATTTCTGTCCACTTTACAATTTTTCAGTGCTTATTACATGTATCATCTCATTTAATCTTGTCAGTAATCCTGTGCAATTGATATTGTAATCATGTATATCTTCTAGAGATGGTTAAATGGGTATTTGGAGAGGCTAACTGGCTTGCCCAATGAAGAGTTGCAGAATGGAGCCAGCACCCTTTGTCTCCAGCTCTTTCGACCACACCATTCTGCTTCCAATATTGAAAGGGATGGTTTTCATGCACAAAAATAGACTCAAAATGGATGAAAGACTTAAATGCAAGACAGGAATCCATCAGAATCCTCGAGGAGAACACAGGCAGCAACCTCTGTGACCTCAGCCACAGCAACTTTTTGCTAGCCACATCTCTAAAGGCAAGGGAAACAAAGGCAAAAGTGAACTATTGGGACTTCATCGAGACAAAAAGCTTTTGCACAGCAAAGGAAACAGTCAACAAAACCAAAAGACAAACAACAGAATGGGAGAATATCTTTGCAAAAATCTTATCAGATAAAGGGCTAGTATCCAAAATCTATAAAGAACTTATCAAACTCAACAACTAAAAAATAAGTAATCCAATCAAGAAATGGGCAGAAGACATGAACAGACATTTCTCCAAAGAAGACATACAAATGCCCAACAGACACCTGAAAAAATGCTCAACATCATTCGGCATCAGGGAAATAAAAATCAAAACCACAATGAGATACCACCTCACAGCAGTCAGAATGGCTAAAATTAACAAGTCAGGAAACAACAGATGTTGGCAGGGATGTGGAGAAAGGGGAACCCTCTTACACTGTTGGTGGGAGTGCAAGCTGGTGCAGCCACTCTGGAAAGCAGTATAGAGGTTCCTCAAAAAGTTGAAAATAGAGCTGCCCTACCACCTAGCAATTGCACTACTAGGTATCTACCCCAAAGATACCAACATAGTGATCCAAAGGGGCACCTGTGCCCCAGTGTTTATAACAGCATTATCAACAATAGCCAAATTATGGAAAGAGCCCAGATATCCATCAACAGACTCCACGCATGGATAAAGAAGATGTGGTATATATATACACAATGGAATATTACTCAGCTATCAAAAAAATGAAATCTTGCTATTTGCAACATCGTGGATGTAACTAGAGGGTATTATGCTAAGCGAAATAAGTCAATCAGAGCAAGACAATTACCATATGACCTCACTCGTATGTGGAATTTAAGAAACAAAACAGAGGATCATAGGGGAAGGGAGGGAAAAATAAAACAAGACGAAATCAGAGAGGGAAAAAAACCTAAGAGCCTCTTAATCATAGGAAACAAACTGAGGATTGCTGAAGGGGAAGGGGGTGGGGGGATGGGGTAGCTGGGTGGTAGACATTAAGGAGAGCACGTGATGTAATGAGCACAGGGTTTTATATTAGACTGATGAATCACTCAACTCTACCTCTGAAACTAATAATATACTATATGTTAATTAATTGAATTCAAATTAAAAAAATAAAGGGATGGTTTTTGTGAAATGTGACAATAATTCTCTCTGTAAACCACTGTTTCATTTTCATTCATTTCTTAGGGCTTCCATAACAAATTACTACAAACTAGGTGACTTAAAACAACAGAAACTTATTCTCTTTCCCTAGTTCTACAGGCTGGAAGTTCAAAATTCAAGTGTCAGTAGGCTTATGGTCCTTCTGAAGACTCTAGGGGAGAATTCTTTCTCACATCTTCCAGCTTCTAGTAGTTTCCAGTATTCTTTGATTTGTGGTAGCATAATTCTAACTCACTTCTGTCTTGGCTTCTTTCTGTGTGTCTGTGTGTCCTTTTCTATCTCTTCTGAAGACACATTGGATTTGGGGCCCACCCTAATCCAGTATGATGTCATCTTTATCTTTACCTTAATTATATCTACTTCCATAAAAGGTCATGTTCTAAGGTCCCAAGTGGATGTGAGTTTTGGGGGAACACTATTCAAAACATCACAACTACGTTTCTTATTTCTCTCCTAGTAGGGAAATTAGAACGCCGTTTAAAGTTAATATAATCAAGTAAATGAACGTGGTTTGAGTCCTGATATTTTTGATTAGCAGTTGATTGCACCGAATTTACCGTTTGGAGCTCTTCATGAACTCCAGGACTGTGTGTACTTTTTGTTTTTTAAGTAGGCTCCATGCCCACTGTGGAGCCCAGTGCGGGACTTGAACTCACAACCTGGAGATCAAGATCTGAGCTGAGATCAAAAGTCAGATGCTTAACCTACTGAGCCACCTAGGTGCCCCTAGACTGTGTGTACTTTGAATCTCTGTATTTTACCAAAGAGTAAAATATACCATTTCGCCAATTCTGATGATGAAGTATTCTGCAGCCTGCATTTCTAAGAGTTGGTACCCATATATTGGAACTCACCATAACTTCTGTATATTTCCCTTGGAGTCATAGAAGAAGACAGCAGATATAAAGTGTCTCCTGCTATTGAGATGTCTACAGAACTTGTGAAACATGGCTCTGATCTTCAGGCCCACACAATGGATAGTCTTAGTTTGACAGACTGAGTAGGGAGTGATCTCATCAGGGCTCCCTGGAAGGTGAGCTTGATCTACTATTGATTGTCAAATATTTATGATGGGAATCTCATAGAAATTCCATAGAGTGATCTTTTATTTTTATTACGTCTGCAGTGACTGGGATGGAATGAAGGTGGGGTTGGCCATGGGTGTTGTGTGAAGGTGGCACTCAACACAATGTTTGGTTCTGGCAGGATGAAAGGAAAGCTTCTAAACCAGCCGCTGAAATGGTAGCCTAAGCTTATTGAATTCAAACTAAACTTTGCAAATTTAATCCAATCTTACTTAAGTTGAAATGATTATTTTAAATTATAAAAACCAGTGTGTGCTGCTTTTTGGAAATTGAAAATGTGTAATACCAGAAAGAACAAATAAACCCACAGTTCTGTTATCTCCAAGAAAAGGTTTTAGGTTTGTTCTCTGCCTCCTTTTATGCTATGCACCCTTTTAACATATAGCTTTGCATGCTACTTTATTTTTTAAAAATAAAATTCTAGGTATTTTATGTTTTTCATAGTATTTATAAATATCATTTCTGTGCCTGCATAACAGCTCATCAAGTGTAGAATAAGAGTTTCCCCATTGTGGGCATTTTAAATTGTTCCAAGTATTTTTGGCGTTATAAATGATACCTGGATGCATAATATTTCAGTAAAGATCTCTCCCCAGAAGCAAATATCCTGATCTCTAGATATATTTTTATTATCATTTTCTCAATTGTGTTGATCTATATTGAGAGTTTAATATTTTTTATAATCCTGAATGTATTGCAAGTTTATTTTCCAAAGTGTTTGCCAGTTTACGCTGCTGTCAGTAGAAATCATTTCACACATGGAACTGAATCCTTGCCAGCATTAAAATGATTTTTGATCATCAGTAGCTTGATAAATTTAAAAATGCAATCATATTTTACTTTTAATTAACATTCCTTTACTTATTAGCAAAGGTAACATTTTAATGTATCTTTTTAGACAGTTCTTTTTTGAATTGCTTGTCTCTGCTATGAGCTGGATTATGTCCCCCCAAAATTCCTATATTGATGTCCTAACCACCAGTATCTCAGGATGTGACTGTATTTGAAGACAGGGTCCTTAAAGAGATATTAAGGAAAAATGAGGTCATATGGATGGATCTAATCCAATATGACTGATGTCCCTAAGAGATTAGGACACCAACAACACAAAGACCAAGAGACAGCCATATGAAGACATAGTGAGAGAGTGGCCATCTACAAACAGAAGAGAGAGGAACCAAACTTTCCAGCACTTTCTACCTTCCCTGTGAAAAAATAAAGTTCTCTTGCTTAAACCACTCAGTCTACAATTTGTTATGGTAGCTCTAGCAAAATAATACCATGTTCCTTGCCAATTTATTTATTAGGTCTTAGAGCTTTTCTTAATAACTTGTACAAGCTTTTTTTTTTTTTTAAAGTTGAACACTATTTCATTTTAGCATTTGTTGCAAAATGATTATTTGCTTTTTTTCGTATTTATTTTCCTAGCTGGCAACATGTGTCTATTTTTATTTTTCTAATATTATTCATCTTTTCCTTTGTACTTTTTCCCCCAGTGCTTCAAAGCCTAGAAAATCCTCCCTTAAGAGATTGGACACACTGTCAGTTCTATTTTTTGTTAGTTTTTCTGTGGTTTGATGTTGACCTGTACAATATAACTATTCTCCATGGTTCGAGAATGAGGACTCATGAAAGTGGGTGAATTTCAAATTTACAGAGCAAAGTTTTCTTAAAGGTTTTTATGCCCTGACCAATACCAAATCATATTTATTTGCAGTGACACATTTAAAATAAGTTATTTTCAGTGGCTATTACTTCATTTTGAAAACCTGCATTTTTAAAATGAAACAATAATCTCATTTTTTAAATCTTTGATTTTATTAATATAACAGTTATAAAGACCAAGAATCTAAAGGTAGAGAGTAGCTTGAGCTTTCTGAAACTTGTTAAATGTCTTTGAAATTCTACTGGAATCTTATCTCAGTTGAAGGACGTGTTGTCTTACAAGATGAAAGAAACATTCCCCTCTGTTTTTCCTTGTTTTTGCTTGTGATTCTAGTGCTAAGAAAAAATTTCAAGTCTTTTTGTATGGATCATTTTATCCAGAGTTTTTACTTTTTTCTATTTGAAGATTGTTTTAGAATTTATTTAGAAATGTCTCTCTTTTATAGCTCTGTGTTTATTTTATTTAGTTCTGCACTCAGGTCCATCAAAAGGCCATCTCTAAAAGACATCCTTTTTCATTTCTTTGTTGTTGATGTTCATTTCGAAATATAAAGCTGTCTTCAATTGTGAGATAAAATTATCTGACCATTGTGGAAATTCTGAGCTGAACCATCTTGTATCAGTACTAAATAGTAGAAAGTATCATCTGTAAAATTGTTTTAAATAAAGATTTGAATGACCTTCTCCGAAGAACTGACAAGTATATTTCCTTTTTTTTTTTTAATTGAGGTATATTTGACTTGTAACGTTATGTAAATTTAAAGTATATAATATATTGTAGCCTTAGCTAATACCTGGATCTAGTCATGTAATTATCATTTCTTCTCGTGTTGGGTGCAGTTAAGATCTAGTTTCTTAGCAAGTTTAATGGTTATAATACAGATTTGTTGTCTGTAATCACTGTACTAAGTATTAGGTCTCCAGCACTTATTTATCTGCTAGTTGTGAGTATGTCCCTTAAAGAAAATCTCAACTATTCCCCAGCTCCTGGTAACTACCATTCTAGTCTTCATTTCTATGAATTTGAGTTTTTAAGGTTCCACGTATTAGAGATATTATATAGTATTTGTCTTTCTCTGAGTTATCTCACTTAGCATAATGTTTCTAAGGTCTATTCCTGTTGTTGCAAATGGCAGAATTCCTTTTTTTCTAATGGCTGAATAGTATTCCAGTATATACACATTACATTTTTTTTTATCTATTCATCCGTTGGTAGACACTTATGTTGTTTCCATATCTTGGCTATTGTGGGAATAATGCTGCATTAAACATGGGAATGTGTCTATCTCTTTGATAAACTGTTTCCATTTCATTTGGATATATACCCAGAAGTGGGATTGCTGGATCATAGGGTAGTTCTATTTTTAATTTTTTGAAGACCCTCCATACTCCTTTCCATAGTGTTTGTACCAGTTTACAATCCTACCAGTAGTACACAAGGGGTCCCTCTTCTCCACATCCTTCCCAACACTTTCCTTTCCAATTTTTTTTTAGCAAAGTGTACTGATGTACAGGTATATTGATAAGATTTATTCATTCAACAGATATTTACTGAGCACCCACTACCTGCCAGGCGCTATCCTGAAGTTTGGGAATTGCTGTCAGGATTTGTAGAGCGTGGGGTGCCTGGGTGGCCCAGTTTGTTAAGCATCTGACTCTTGGTTTCAGCTCAGGTCATGATCTGGGGGTCGTGAGATTGAGCCCCACGTCCGGCTCTGTGCTCAGCTCAGAGTCTGCTGTGGTTTCTCTGTCTTTCCCTCCTCCCCTCCCACTCGTACTCTGTCTCTCTCAAATAAATAAATAAATCTTAAAAAAAAAAAGATTTTGTAGAGCATGGATCATGACCAGTCAGCAAAGGTGCTGGCTGTTGTTCTGTAGGAGAGTCCCAGAGGCTCCTGGCTGGAGCTGTAGTTGCTGGATTGAGAGTCCCAAGGGAAGGCTCAAGGGAAGCAGCTGTTCATTGAAGTGTTTCGATATTTTAGCAAGTAGTATAGCCATATCAGACTATAGTCTGATATCCCTGGTTTCATTGTTACCTTTTTTTTTTTTTTTTTAGTTTTTGTTTTAATTCCAGTTAGTTAACATACAGTATAATACTAGTTTCAGTGATTCAATACTTTCATACAACACCCAGGGTGCGCTCCAAAAAGTGCACTCTTAATTCCCATCACCTATTTAGCCCATCCACTCCCCCACCTCCCCTTTGATGACTATCTTTGTTACCTTTAAGATTAATGAAAAGGAATCAAACAGATCCTCACCTCTGAGTATTAACGGGTAAGTGTGGGAAGCCAAACAGGTATAGAAGGAAGTCACGAATGTCATAACAGAAGTACTTCTAGCAGAATCCCAAAGAAAGCAAGAGTCACTGCTGTTTGAGAATGAAGGTTGGATCACAGTGAGAAAAGACTTTATGGGGGAGGTGACCTTGCTAAGTTTTGGAAGATAACCTGTTATTTGTCAAGGGGTTGTAGGCAGAGGGTGAATCAAGAACAAAGACTAAGTCTTAATTTTGTAGACTGTAGTCATCATAAGATTTATCATCAACTTTAATGTGGGCAAGTCTGCGAACTGTTTATTATAAAAGCCAGCCACTAAGCTCACATTGTTCGAGGTTACAGTAGTATCTCATTAACAGCAGTTGAGGTTAATCGTTGACTAAAAGAAGTCTTCTCCAATATTTGGTTTTTAAGAATGTTGTCATCTAGATTTTCTGCTCCCCAGGATTTATTTCTCCTATAGCTTCAGTCAAATCTAACTCCTGGGGTAATTAAGCAGAGCATAAGCATAAGCGGGCATAAGCTTGTAACATCAATTCCCATGGCTGTGTCCCCTCACATTTTCAGCATTCCATTAACTATGAATGAAGGGTATAAGTTTTCATCAAGGGTGTTGCTATAGCCAAGAAGAAGGCTGCGTTTTTTTTGCACAGAATAACCTCTGTCTCTGCTCTCTTGTCATTTTGGTGATAAAGTACAAATTTGATATTGCTGAATTTCTTAGAATGCTCAGTTGGATTATGTTTTTTAAAAGAAGGGGGATGGGGGGAAAATGAAAGTGTTCATCCCCCCCAAAATAGAGTTATGTCAAGAAATATGGTTATTCTTGGGGTGCCTGGGTGGTTCAGTCATTAAGCGTCTGCCTTTGGCTCAGGTCATGATCCCAGGGTCCTGGGATCGAGCCCTGTGTGGGGCTCCTGCTACATGGGAAGCCTGTTTATCTCTCTCCCCTTGCTTGTATTCCCTCTCTCGCTGTGTCTCTCTCTGTCAAATAAATAAATAAAATCTTAAAAAAAAAAAGAAATATTATTCTTAATATTACCATGGTAGACAAAATAATTGCCCTCAACAAAGATGTTCACACCCTAATACCCAGAACCTATAAATATGTTACCTTACATGACAAAAAGAATTTTGAAAATGTGATTAAGTTAAAAATCCTGATTTAGAAATATTTTCTGAGATTATCTGTAATGTAATAACAAGATTCCTTTAAGTGAAAGAGGGACACAGAAGTATCAATGTCGAAGTAATGTAGTATGAGAAAGATTCTACCAACCATTGTTGATTCTGAAGATAAAAAAAAGGACCATGAACCAAGGAATGAAGGGGACCTCTAAAAGCTGAAAAAGACAAAGAAATAAATTCTTTCCAAGAGCCCTCAAACACTTTTTTTTTTTAAGTTTTCAAAACATGAGGCTCAAATGTGAGGCTCAAGCTCACAACCCCGAGATCAAGAGTCACATGCTCTGCTAACTGAGCCAGCCAGGCACCCCTCAAACACTTATATTTTATCCCAATGAGACCCTTTGTGGACTTCTGACCTCCTAGCTGTGATACAATAAATTGGGTTGTTTTAAGCCACCAAATCTGTGGTAATATTTTACAGTATCAATCGGAAGCTAATATAAGTACTTTTCATGTTAATTGGCAACTACTGATTATGTCTCTGTAGGCATAAAGTAAGTCCTAATATAGATTTTACCCCCAACTGCAGCCCATGGTAATCATTTATACTCTACAGAAAACATATTAAATGTTTTTATTATAAAAGAAAATATAAGAGGGCGCCTGGGTGGCTCAGTTGGTTAAGCGACTGCCTTCGGCTCAGGTCATGATCCTGGAGTCCCTGGATCGAGTCCCGCATCGGGCTCCCTGCTCGGCGGGGAGTCTGCTTCTCCCTCTGACCCTGCCCCCCTCTCATGTGCTCTCTCTCATTCTCTCTCTCTCAAATAAATAAAATCTTTAAAAAATATATATATATAAGAAACAAGAAAAGTCTCAAATAAACAACCTAACTTTACCACTTGAAGGAACTAAGAAAAAGAAAAAAAAAAAAAGAAAACAAAGCCTAAAGCTAATAAAAGGAAGGAAATAACAAAGATTAGAACAGAAATAAATGAAATAGAGACTAAAAAGACAATAGATAAGATCAATGAAACTAGGAGCTGTTTCGCTGAAAAGATAAAATCGGCAAACCTGTAAGTATACTCACCAAGAGAAAGAGGTAGAGGACTCAAATAAAATCAGACATGAAAGAGATGTTCCAGCTAATACTACAGAAATGCAAAGGATCATAAGAGACTAATATGAACAATTATATGCCAAGAAATTGGATACCCTAGAAAAAATGAATGGATTCCTAGAAGCATATAACCTACCAAGACTGAATCATGATGACATAGAAAATCTGAACAGACCAATTACTAAGCAAGGAGTTTAATCAGTAATCAAACACCTCCCCCCTACAAACAGAAGTGCAGGACCAGACAGCTTTAGTGGTAATGTCTACCAAACATTCAAAGAATTAATACAAGTCCTTCTCAAACACGTCCTCAAAATAGAAGAGGGGGCATCTCTTCCAAACTCATTTTATAAGGCTGGTACTACCTTGATACTGAAACCAGTCAAGGCGACCAAAGAAAATTACAGGCCAACATTCCTGATGAACATAGAGGCAAAAATCCTTAACAAAATATTAGCAAACCAATTTCAACAATACATTAAAGGGATCATACACCATGATCAAGTGGGATTTATTCCATGGATACAAGGATGGTTCAACATCTGCAAATCAGTCAAAGTTATATACCACAGTAACAAAATGATGTATAAAAATCATATGATCATCTCAAAAAATGCAAAAAAAAAATCATTTGACAAAACCCAACATCCATTTATGATAAAAATGCTCAATAAAGTGACTATAGAGGGAGCATACTTCAGCATTATAGAGACCATATATGAGAAGCCCACAGCTAACATCATATTCAATGGTGAAAAGCTGAAAGCTTTTCCTCTAAGATTAGGAACAAAAAAAGAATGCCTAATCTCACCATTTTTATTCAACATAATGTTGGAAGCCCTAGCCAGAGCAATTAGGCAAGAAAAATGAATGAAAGGCATCTAAATTGGAATGGAAGAAGTAAAACTGTCACTATTTGCAGATGACATGATATTATATATAGAAAACCCAAATGACTCCATCAAAAAAGTTAGAAATAATAAATTCAGTAAAGTTGCAGGATACAAAATCAATACACAAAAATCTGTCTATATAATAATAACTGTCAGAAAATAATTCATTTACAATTGCATCAAAAATTAAGAATAAATTTAAGATTAAAGATGTGTATTTTGAAAACTACAAGACTTTAATGAAATAAATTGATGAAGACACAGATGGAAATCAATTCCATTCTTGTAGATTGGAAGAATCAATATTGTTAAAATGCCCATACTGCCCAAAGCAAGCTCTGGATTCAGTACAATTCCTATCAAAATTCCAATGGTTATCTTTCAAGGAAATTTAAAAAAAAGCCCTAAAATCTGTATGGAACCACAAAAAAACCCTGAATAACAAAAATAATCTTGAGAAAGAATAACAGAGCTGGAGGCATCATGCACCCTTATCTCAAACTCTATTACAAAGTCATAATAATTAAAAAGGTATGGTATTGGCCTAAAAACAGACACAGTGATGAATGGAACAGAATGGGAGCCCAGAAATAAATCCACACATGTATGGTCAATTAATTTATGTCAAAGGAGCCAAGAATATACATTGGGGAAAAGACAATCTCCAATAAATGGTGTTGGGAAAACTGGACAGCCACATGCAAAAGAATGAAACTCCAACACCATTTTACACCATGCACAGAGATTAACTCAAAATATATTAAAGATTTGAATGTAAGACCTAAAACCATAAAACTCCTACAAGAAAACACATTACAAAGCTTCTGTACAGCAAAGGAAACCATGCCAACATGAAAAGGCAACCTACTGAATGGGAGAAAATAATTGCACATCATATGTCTAATAAGGGGTTAATATCCAAAATGTATAAAGAACTCATACAACTCAATTGCAAAAAAAAAAAAATCTGATTTAAAAATGGGCAGAAGATCTAAGTGGACATATTTCCAAAGAAGACATACCAATGGCCAACAGGTACATGAAAAGATGCTCAACACCACTACTCATCAGGGAAATGCAAATCAAAACCACACCAGTCAGAATGGCTACATTCAAAAACGCAAGAAACAAGTGTTGACGAGGATGTGGAGAAAAGGAACAATTGTCCACTGTTGGGAATGTAAACTGGTGCAGCCACTGTGGAATACAAGATGAAGGTTCCTCAAAAAATTGAAAATAGAATTACCATATGATCCAACAATTCTACTTCTAGGTGTTTAAAGAAAACAAAACACTAACTTGAAAAGATGTATGCACCCCCTTGTTCATTGCAGCATTATTTATAATAACCAAGAAATAAAAACACCTAACGGTCTGTCAGTGGATGAATGGATAAATTATGCACACACACACACCTACATACATATATATACCCACATAAACAATGGGATATTATAAAAAAGGAAATCTTGCAATTTGTGACAACATGGATGAACTTGAGGGTATTATGTTACATGAAATGAGTCCGAGAAACACAAACCAAAATAATAGATATAAAGAATAGATTGGTGGTTCCTAAAGGCTGAGGGTGGGGGAGAAATTAAAAAAAAAATGGAACCTACCTATATTTTTTGATCAAGCATATATATATTTGGAACCTGGGAGGTTCCAAATAGTAAGGTAAGTGCTATACAGTATTGAGGGAGAATGAGCAGGCTCAATCTGACAGTACTGGGCTAGGGAATTAATCAATATTAAAAAAAAAATAAAAAGAAATCTAACCGTAAGTTGGCTAAGGATATAGAAGTTGAGGGAATTTTTTTTTTTTTAATTTTTATTTATTTTTTGACAGAGAGAGAGAGACAGCGAGAGAGGGAACAAAAGCAGAGGGAGTGGGAGAGGGAGAAGCAGGCTCCCCGCTGAGCAAGGAGCCCGATGCGGGGCTCGATCCCAGGACTCCGGGATCGTGACCTGAACCGAAGGCAGACGCTAAACGGCTGAGCCACCCAGGCGCCCCGAGGGAATTTTTTTTTAAGTAAATGCAGGGGTATTTTGAGAGTTTGAGAAGAGAGAAGATTGTTCTTGTGTGTGTGTGTGTCTGTTTTATAAAAGATTGCTGAATGAAAGATAGGAGGAAAACTGGGCTATTTGAAGAACCACTTGTGACTTTTCTTGCTGGTTGTTTCTGATTCTAATTATTTTCCTGGGGTTACTCTTTCTGTTCTAGGTGTACTATTTCTCCTATTTGCCTTGGGTTGAGTAGTGTAGACAGAAATGACAGTATGTTCCTGGTTGTATTCCCTGGAAAAAAGAAAAAGCAAATACATGTTTATTACAGAAAATGCGTATAGTATAAAGACTATATATATATATATATATCTCCCCTATCCAGAGATATCTTAATCTTTCTACTGTAAGTGTGTCTTTATGCTCTTAGTATATTTATATAAACTTACAAATCTTGCTTTTCCTTGGACTTCAGACTACCTTCAGGTTTTTTTCTATCTCCCCATATGTCTATAGCTTCCCTCTTCATCTGGTTTGAAAAAAATTTTGAGGGGAGGGACTAAATTTGGTTGTTCTTCTTTGTGTCCCCCTCAATGCCTTGAGGACTGATTTATACATACATACTGTTAATGAGGCAAATGTGTTACTATGTAGTTCTGTCCCTAACTCCTACATGCCTCAGTAATTCTGTCTCTTCAGTGTTGTAGGTAATTAGACTTGGAGACACTGATTCATATTTAGAAAACCAACAAGAGACTGAGGAAGATGAAGTAGAATACTTACTTCCTACTTTACAATGAGAAATTCAGTTGTCAGATGGATCACAGGTTTCCATCAGTAGAAAAGCCACCTAGGAAACCAAACCATAATCAAGAAAGTTGTTTGGAAAACATGGAATCAGTCTAAATGGAATTAATTGCTAGTTTTTAATGCTCAGGGGCTGACCTGAGAGGTTGGAACATCCATCTGTAACAAGAGGATGCTCCCAGTTTCCTACATGGGTCCTTAATCTTGGCAACCTCTTCTGTGAAGTGCTTGGTTGGACAACAAAAACATGCTTGAGTTTTCAATGTTGCACAACCCTGCAAAGAGCTCTTTCTTTTATTTAATTTTTTTCATTAGGTACTATAATGCCATTTTAATATTGCACTTGAATTTCTTATAGAGAAGAGTTTCTCTAAGATGCCTTTAAATTAGGAGTTGACTTTACATTTTCACTTTTAGAGTTTTGAAAGTGCTTTCTTCTAACCATTTAATCTGCACCTATCTTTGTTTTGTTTTCATGAAATTGTATTTAAAACTAAGACTACTGGATGACAGTCTGGGTTCAGTCAAAGTTTCTGGAATTGTGTAAAAAGCAGTGATGAGGCTTAAGGTCCAAAGAATGCTGGATTCCACTGGAGCCCAGTGTTTTCAGATCTCATTTAGAATCATCCCATCCATCTTAGGGATGAAGGATTCTGCAGTAAGATAGAAGCAGGACATGCCTGGAGTTTCTGAAATACCCAGTGTGTTCCCAGATGTTAGTAATTTCCTGGTGAGAACATCCATTTTGTTAGTTGTTTCCACCACTCTATTTGAGTGTCCAGTAGTCCTACTTCTTTCTCTAGCTCATTTTTTTCGTGTAGCAACTTATTTCATGGCAGCATAGAATAAGTCCTACTTCCCTGAGCTGCCCTGCTAGTGAGTTAAAGCATCTATGTAAAAGCAGAGAAATAGAACTGGGATGGGAAATGTAAGTCAGTATTACAATATGATGCTACTGTGCAAACAAGAAAGGATGTGCCATTTATCTTTTAAACCACTGTATTGATATCTACCATGGGCTTATTTATTTATCCATTCTGTCTCTCTCTGTCACTGCCTCTCAAATTTTCTCTTTCTCTTTGGCAGCAGCCAACATATTTTCCAACTAAGCGCCTCTTCTTTATTTTAGAACTATGAAAACCCTGGGCATATTTTTTCTTTTCACAACTATCTGTAACCCTGGAACAGGGAAACTTGGGTTTAACAGCAAATTGCTGTTTAAATATATGTGGGGAGAGTAGATGTGTAGCATTTATTAAGCATCTACTTTATGTCAGATTCTCCACTCATCTTTCTTCATTCATAATTTAATCCACAAGATATATGATGTGATTAAAATTGTTGCCATTTTCCTTTTGAGAAAATGGAAGCTTAGCAAAGGTAAGTAATTTCCCAAAGGTGTACAAGTGATATTATCATGATTTGAATGAAGGTCTGTCTGATTTAAAATCTTTTGAATTTCATCTTTCAACAAATTTATACCCAGTGCAATTAAAGTTCCACGAAGGTGGGGTCCTTCTTTAGTATTTTATCATTGGACCTTCCATACTAGCCACTTTCTAGCACATATGATATGATTAATAATTATTTGTGGAAAGAAAGAAGAAATTAATGGAAAATAGAGTGAGGGCAGATGGTAAGTAAGGAAGATACTTCTTTGAAAATACTGCTTTGCTTCAGGTAGCTCAAGCATCTGTTCTATAGAATATAATGAATTTACATACTTGCTTGGAGTATCTTTGTAAGTATTTACTGAAAAGCATCATTGTGTGTATATTTGTGTATATGGGTGTGTGTATATATGTATAAATGTATGTGTGTACATATGTGTGTATATGTATATATATCTATATATAATTGGATGACATGAAAATATGCATGACTTTGCATACACTTGAATAACCACTGTCAAACAAACTTTCAAATACTTAAGGCTATGTATGTACAGTTTTATGTATAAGTAGCTTTATGTACGTAGAACTTCATGTTTGATGGTGGTTGCTTGAGTGTATGCAATGTCATCCACATTTTTAAAATACTTTTTGAGCTAGGTCCATATGCAGAGATTAGAACCATTTGCTTTAATGACTGAATGAATATGAAAGCAAATTAAGTCAGAAATCCCTGCTTCTTTGTAGATACCATTTTTTGGTTTTGCTATGAAGCAACTGTTGGATACTTTTGTTTGAACATTTTGTTTATTCATTTTTTCTTCTTTGTCATAACGCTAGTTAGATTTTAATGAGAGAAACAGAAAATTGGCTTTGACATAAAGGATCTACTTCAAAGGAGCTATTCAAAACAACCAGGGAAATAGTTTTGGACACAACTATATTTTAACAAGTATAACTTTTCCCCATACCATAACGATGTGAATAGCACTGGGAGTTTTCTATGCAGATGTAATTTGTTTATTTCATGAAAACAATCATTCTTTTATGACATAGAAATTCATTTGAAACAATTATAAGCTGTCATATGTCTTTGGCAAAGCAATTTTTTCCCCTATAAAATTTCCTAATACTTCTTTGAAAGTAGTCATTTTGCAGCTATTCTGTAAGTAATTCTGCCTAAATTATTTTGAGAAAAATAGAGATGAAGCAAATAAGAGGTGTAAGCTTGATAATTGTCCTTTTTAAAACATTGATTTAAGTTTCAAACCTTGAAGATAGCTTTTAGAGTTTATATTTTACTTTAAAGGCAATTACACACATTTTCTTATCATAATATATGTTTAAAATGAATTTTAGAGCATATTAAAATTTTGTGGAATCAAGAGAAAGTGAAAAAATATATTGCAAACCCGGGAGAGAAGTAGTATATTGATTAAGAACACGATTTTTTTTTTTTTTTGAGATAGAGCGAGAGAGGGGAGAGGGAAGAGGAAAAGGGAGAGAGAGATTCTTAAGCAGGCTCCAAGCCCAGTGCAGAACCTAACAAGGGGCTCAATCTCACGACCCTGAGATCATGATCAGAGCCAAAATCAAGAGTTGGACGCTTAAATGACTGAGCCACCCAGGTGCCTTAGGACACAATATTTTTAAAAAATTCAGGATAGTTGACACACAATCTTACCTTAGTTTCAGGTGTACAGCATATTGATTCAACAACTCTGTACATTATGCTGTGCTCACCACAAGTGTGGTTACCATCTGTCCCCATGCAGCATATTACAGTACCATAGACTGCGTTCCCTCTACTGTACCTTTTATCTCTGGACTTATTCATTCCATAAATGGAAGCCTGTATCTCCTACTTCACCCATTTTTCCCATCTCCCCCACATCTTCCCCTTTAGCAACCATAGGTCTGATTCTGCTTTGTGTTTATTTATTGATTTGTTTTTTAGATTCCACATATAAGTGAAATTATATGGTATTTGTCTTTCTCTTTCTGACTTATTTCACTTAGCATGATATCCTCTAGGTCCATCCATGTTGTCACAAATGGCAAGATCTTATCTTTTTTTGCAGCTGAGTAATATTTCCTTGTGTGTGTGTGTGTGTGTGTAAAATACAATTTTTGATCCAGACTACCATGGGTTCAAATCCTTGATCTTCCACTCACTAGTGGTGTTTTCTTTGACAAATACCTTAAATACCTTTATTTCTTAATTTTATTAAGTCTCTAAAATACTAAGAGAACGCATAATTGAATAAATGAGCCTCCCCATTGGTAATTAAATTTCTACGTAATTTCTATTCACAATAACCAAGATGCGGAAACAACCTAAATGTCCATTGATGGATAAATGGATAAATAAAATGTGGCATATACATAAAATGAGATATTATGCAGCTTTGTAAAAAAAAGCAGCAAATTGTGTGTCATGTGACAACATGAATGAACTTGGTGGACTTCGATTCTGATTTTAATTAACATTGTATCTTAATTAATTCTCTTCCAGGAAGCTCTCCCTGACCATGACTAGATGGGGACCTAGGTGAGATGTTCTCAGTAGTTTGCTGACACATGCTTAACAATTGGTTGTCTATGGAAGAAAAGCAAAAAACAAAGAACTCTGTTTGGTAGTATTTGTTGAATTCCCTTGTGTGAATATTTTCATCATGGCAAATTTCAAGTTACCACGTGATGCCACCGAACAAAGTTGGTAATAGATGCATAGTAGCACGCTATCATATGGCATTTCCGCTATACATGTACAATAGAACTGAATGACCTCGAGGGCACAGATAATAGTGAAATGTAATAAAACAATTAGGAAGTGATAGAGCTTCAAATATTTATAACCTTAGTATTAAAGCTAACTTACTTAATGGAAACTTTGTCTAACTTAATTTTTAATAATGGCTGTATTCAGTGACTAGCTGACACAGTTCCTCTGCTCAGCAGTTGGCGCTCCAGGCTGACTCCAGCACTGCCCCAGGACCTTCTCCTTCTCTGCACTCCCACAGCACTCTGTACTTGTTCCTCTTAGAGCTCTTAGCAGACTGTAATTATTCATTTACCCTTCTGTCTTCTCCACTGGACAGTGAGCTCCTCAAGGAAAAGGGCATTGTCTCACTGTTGAATTCTTCAGTGCTTAACATGGTGCAAGGAGCACAGAAGCAGCTCAGCAAATGTCAGTTGAGAGGATGAATTAATGAAAATGTATTTTTTCATGACATACGCAAATAAGTGGTTTTTCTTCCCTCTGATCCTTGTTTGCAGGGGCCCAAGTCATCCCATTTCATTACGAAAGAGCCACTCCACACAATTGCTCTTGTGTTAAACTCTCCCTACCTGCAAATACTCAGCTGTTTAAAAAAAAAATATTTTGTAGAGCCTGGCTTTGTTCCTTGGGTTAATGCCCATTTCTCTAGAAAACATTTCAACAGAAGTGTGTATTCAAGACCTAGACTGTAGCATTAGAAAATACTGTTGTTCATTTGGAGTTTTATTATTAGATTTTCTTTGGTGAATATTCTAAATATAACCATTTCTAAAATTTTTTGTCTCCCAAATGAGACAAGTTATTAAAGACAGCAGTGGTGTCTTATACTTTATTCATATACCCTTTACCTCACACACTACTGGCCATATCATAGTGACTCAAAGCATTTAAGATTTCACTGTTTTAATTTTCCCCCAAACACCAGGTATAATAAATCCAAGATTATTTTCCAAAGCTTCCTATGAATTTTTTTTTAATTTTCCATTTTAATGAATTAGCTGGGTCTTTATTCTTGGAATGTCACTGCATTCTACTTTGAAATTAGGTGAAAATTTCATTGTGTTGTGGGTTTTTTTTTTTTTTTTTAGCTTAATTAAAACTCTATCTTGAAGTTGTCTTCCTAATGTGCATTCAGCTGAAATAGCACTTCAAGGACAACGGACTGGTCCACGTACGAATAAGCATGTACCGTGTGACAAATTGCAGGTACTTGGTATAGCTAGCTTATTAGAATCCTTATCTAAATTGTTTACATGTCAGGTTTCTTTGGTAGCCCAGAATAATTTGGATAAATGAGCCTCCCCATTGGTAATTACATTTCCTTAACAACATTTTGGTGAATGTACATAAAAGGTAATAATAGCTTCCACCAGCGCTCTGTCCTGCAACATGTCACAACTCCAGATTCTGATAGTGTCTGACACTTATGACTTAAGTCATATATTTCTAAAAGCAGAGGCCTCTGCAAGGTCTTTTCCCAAATGATACTGTCTCAAGCTGCAGTCGAAAATCCGATTATGTCTGCAACTTTCCATGGATGTCATACACATTTATGGGAAAGCCCAAACATCCTGAATCAGGAATTATCACAGGGAGAATATGAAATAAAATCTCTAGAAGTGTGGAGGGGACTTTTTCCACTTTTGTGCTCCTCTTAAGATATTGTTACCGCCCCCCCATGAGACTTGCCTTTCTTCCCCTCTCTCGACTTATTATCCATGCTTATTCATGAGCAGGTGTTGTCTTAGGTACTCAAGGACAAGGGAATGCCAAAGACATTATTCCATTGCTTCTTTTATCAAAAGAACAAAAGTAAAAATCATTGACTTGCAGTTTGTACTAGTCATTCCCCATGAACATATATGGGTTTCAGACTCCTACCAGGTAGAATTCAGCCATACTGGAGATTAAAACATCTGTGTCTCCATCAGTGCCCCAAAGAACACTGGTTTTGTGTCATGGTATGTGTGTGTGGTGGGGAGGGGTGTCTCTAAGAACACAAGCTTATGAAATTCGGCATATGATTTATTTTTCTTTCAAATTTTATATATTAATATACTTTAAAGCCTCTAAGAAATCCTCCAGTAAAAAGCGTGTGTGTGTGTGTGTGTGTGTGTGTGTGTTAGTCCATTGTTTCCCAAATTAAGTTCACTGTGCATATCAGTCAGGAAACACTCAGGAGACAGAAACCACACAGTAATTAGAACTAGGGAATTTTAGTATAAAGAATTATTTATTGGGGCAGTTGGGTGGCTCAGTCGGTTAAGCGTCTGACTCTTAATCATAGCTCAGCTCTTGATCTCAGGGTTGTGAGGTCAAGCCCCATGTTGGGCTCCATGCTGGGCATGGAACCTACTTAAAAAAAAACAGAAAGAAAATAATTATTTATTATAACAAGACTGAAGTAAAAATTGGATTGGCTTGTGAAAAAATAGAGAACTACTGAGAAATAGACATTGCAGATATAAGAAGCTGCCATTGTCCCAGGGATGGGATTGCCCAAGGAATGCCTCATCCTCCCTCCCAACACGGAGATGCAACCCTCATTGGAGAGGGCACAGCTGTTGAAAGTTAACCATTTCTGATTAAAACATGTTATCTTTATTTTTTTAGAGATTTTATTTATTTGAGAGAGAGAGCGCACAAGTCGGGGGAGAGGGAGAAACAGACTCCCCGCTCAGCAAGGAGCCCGATGCTGGGCTGTATCCTAGGACCCTGAGACCATGACCTGGGTCAAAAGCAGAGGCTTAACTCACTGAGTTACCCAAGTGCCCCATAAACATGTTATCTTTTTTAAAAAAATTTAAAAAAATTTTAAAGACTTTATTTATTTTTGAGAGAGAGGGAGGGCGGGAGGGCGCATGAGTTGGGGGGAGGGGCAGAGGGAGAAGCAGACTCCCCACTGAGCAGGGAGCCCGATGTGGGGCTCGATCCCAGAACCTTGGTATCGTGATCTGAGCCGAAGGCAGATGCTTAACCCACTGAGCCACCCAGGCACCCAAACATGTTATCTTTAATATCAGTCTACTTTTTACTATTTTGGGGTAAGTGGAATTGTATAGGAATAGAATAGAAATAGAAAAGCAGTATTTTGAGATAGGAGTAGGTTGAAACCTTTTTTGTTCCCATTTCTTTTCTCCCATGGGGTGTCATATAATTTGGAGCCTGAGTCTGAGCAGAGACCAGTGGACAGGCTAGCACTTTCAACACTGGTGCCCCCACCCCTGACTCTACCTTAAGAGGCAAGTATGCTGAAGGGATAATTGCTGAGGTAGGAACTCAAGCACCCAGATCAGTGCTGATGGGAGAGGAGCGGAGTGGAGGCAGGAGCATTTCTGGAAGCTTGAGCCCTGGGAGGCTCCAGGGACGGTAGGACGCTGCTGAGTCTGTTCTCAGTGCAGCACGGGGATAGACTCCTGCCTGCTATTACATAGCTAGGTTGCTTTGGGCAAGGTTAGAGATTTTACAGTTATTGTGACTGATAAATTAAAAAATACAGACCTTCAGAGTAGACAGAAAAGAACACAACAGGTGACAGTATTACTTCTTCTCTTTCTCACTTCTCTGGAATGGAGTTTCATGGTTAAGGAGAGAAAGACCAATCACATCATATGCTTTGAAATATACTTGTAGGTCTGGGGCTTTTGTTTTGATAAGTTTTTTTAAAAATTTACCAATTATATATCATTTCATCCTAGAATGTGGTGCTGGAAAGGTCTTCAAGCATAATCTAATGTAATTTATTAGATTAGTGTATTAATGTAATTTATTACATTAATCACATGGATTAGATCTGTGTGAACCTAGATAGTTCTGTGTGTGTGTGTGTATGCATATGCACATGTGCACATGTTCGTGTTTTCACGTGAAGAAGCTGGATTGCACTAGAAAGACGATTGTAACAATATTGTCTCACAGGGGGACAGCCTGTCTCACAAATAATGGGCTTCTGTCGTTGGGAGGACTCAGTCCTGAGTTTGATGTCCATCATCAGGATAGATTCCTAAACTGCGTAGGAGCAGAACCCACGTGACCTCTGTCAGCCCTTCCACCTTATGAATTTAAGCTGAATTTGTGATTTTGAACAGATGCTCATTTCAGATCACATCGGAATCAAAATAAAATTTCAGTTGAGCAGGTAACTAGACAAAGTTCTTGGCAATTCTGACTCTCTTATGCCCATCTTTGCCCAGAGGGTCATCCCCATGTTTTATTTACTATATATTTTTAATTTTTTTTAATTTTATGTATTTTTTTACTTATTTTTCTTGAGGTATGTTACTATTTCTAAGCCTCATAACCTTCCTTGAAAAGACCCCAAGCTCTGATAAATATCCTGTCTTGCTGTCACCCATGTGGCTCAGTGCTTTACTCTAACGAGTTCCATAAGCTACTTATTCACTGGTATTCATTCCTTCCTAAGTATACATGGAATGTCAGCTGGGTGCCAACACTGCGCTGCGTGGCCATGAAGTTAAACCTAGCATGAAATTCTTTCCTTCAAGGAGATCACAGTCCAGAAAAGATTTTAAGTTGACAAGTTGTAATACTAAATGGCAAATGTGGATGAAGAGTTAAGACGAAGCAGAGTGTCACAATGTTCAGAGGTTTTATTTTTTTTTTTTTAGATTTATTTATTTATTTGAGGAGGGGAGAGGAAGAGGGAAAGGGAGAGAAAGAATCTCAAGCAGATGCCCTGCTAAGAGTACAGCCCCACGTGGGGCTTGATCTTAAAACCCTGAGATCAGGACCTGAGCCGGAATCAAGGGTTGGACGCTTAACCGACTGAGCCACCCAGGCGCCCTGGGACTTAGGTTGAATCCTGCTTCCTCAGTTTAGTAGTTAGGTGATCTTCAGCAAGGTATTTACTGTATCTGTTTCTAAGTAATCTTACGCTCATATTATAAAATTGAATAGTTTTGACATCTGCTTCCGGGAAAAATGGAGTAACAGGGCCTAGATTTACCTCTTACCTGAAACAAATGAAATATGAGAAAACACATAAAATAACTGCTTTCAAAACATTGGGCATCAGGCAGTGAAGGGCGGTGATCCTGTGAGAGAGGGTATAAGCTAACACTGCTTCGGGCAGTTTTCCAAAACAATGATATTAATGAGCTTTACATTGTATTTGATTTATGATTTATTAAACTTTATACATTAAATGCTTTTCAAGCAATACTTGCATAATGTGCCACAGAGTATGCAGATACATTTATGTATTAACAGCATTTTGTAGAAGATTCAAATGCAAGTAGACAAGTATTAGTGTGTGAAATAGAGATTTCATTTATGAATACAACCCCTGCCATTTAAAATAGTTTCTTGGTTAAGATCACAGTTTGCTAAGCCTTCTGATTTCCCTGTGTACTTCCAGGCAGTTTTCAGTGGAATGAGACATAGATAGCTATACCTTGGCTTTTTATTTTTTTTTCTAAAGATTTTATTTATTTATTTGAGAGAGAGAATGAGATAGAGAGAGAGAGCATGAGAAGGGGCAGGGTCAGAGGGAGAAGCAGACTCCCTGCTGAGCAGGGAGCCCGATGTGGGACTCGATCCCGGGACTCCAGGATCATGACCTGAGCCGAAGGCAGTGGCTTAACCAACTGAGCCACCCAGGCGCCCCTATACCTTGGCTTTTTAAAATTTGTTTCATTAATTATCTTCATTCACAGCAGTATTAATATTTATTTAATTCATTCATTAAAATAAATTAACTTACTTCTGTAAAGCTGTACTTGTGGCTTCATAGAACATAACAAAAGTCTTTACTCTTCATTAATATGAAGGGGGCAGGGTGAAATTCTTGTCAAGAAAGTCTTATTTGTTTGCCTGTAAGAATTGCTGGTGGAATAATATACTTCCAACAAATTATATTCCCTAGATTAGCATGGGGATCAAACGATTTATGGCAGCACCTCTTCTAAGTAGTCCCTGGCATATTCCTTGTTACTTTTTAATTTAGGTCAAGCCTGGCAAATTAAATGTGAAAGTGTCTCTAATAATGAAATTAAAAAAAAAAAAAAAAAAAAAGATTGTGTGTATGTTAGGATGCCATTAGTTGAAAGTATGTGACCAGGCAAAAGGCAGCCAGGATTGCAAATGATTCCCATCCAGATGTAACTCTACAATTATTTATTTATTTTAAAAGTATTTTTTGAGGCCCTGGCACTGTACGGAGTGCTCAGCACATAGCTCTCAGCATAAAGGTCCAAGTGTGTGCACTCACGGATCAGAGGTTCTAGAGGGGAGAGACAAACAGCAAACAAATACAAGAAAGAAGTGCACGCGTGCGAGCGTGTGCGTGCTTGTGCGCCTGTGTGTGTGTGTTTGGTGTCATATTGCAGTAAGCCAGAGAGTAAAATAAAGCAGCAGAAAGAATAGGGAGTATGCAGTGTGAGGAATTCATTTTTAGCAGGATGGTCTGGGAAAACATCATTGAAGAGTTAACTCTTGAGAAGAGATCTGAGAGAGGTAAAACAATGAGACCTAGACATGTCCTTAAGAAGGGATTCCAGGCAGAGGGAACATAAAGGGCAAAATCTTTGCAGCAAACATGTCAGTTCTTTTCAAGGAGCATCAGATCTGTGTGAACCAGTGTGAGCAGGAGTCAGTAGGGGAATGAGGTCAGAGAGGAATCAGGGAGACAGATGATATGTGTAGTTTCAGGATTTTACTCTGGTGGGATGGGTAGTCATTGGAGAGACTTGAACAAAGGTATGACATGATCTGGATTTTAAAATGCTCACTTAGGCATTTGGGTTAAGGATACACTGTGGGCACCAAGGGCTTAGATGCAGAGATGCCAGTTATTGTAATAAATAGGCAATAAATCATGTCAGCTTGGACCAAGGATATGTGGGGGAGAGTAGTAGGAAGCTCTTTGATTTTGAACATGGAGCCAACATGATTTACTGAAGGATTAGATGTGGGGTGGGAGAGCAGGAACACAAGCAGTAGGAGTGGGAGAGGGAGAAGCAGGCTTCCCCTCGAGGAGGGAGCCCCATGTGGGACTCGATCCCAGGACCCTGGGATCATGACCTGAGCCGAAGGCAGACGCTTAACGACTGAGCCACCCAGGCGCCCAAGGTTTGGTTTTGTTTTAACCTGAGCACCTAGAAATATGATGCTGCCATTTACAGAGACAGGAAAGACTGTGTGGAAAAGCTTTGAGGCAAGGGGAGACTTGGAGTTTGGTTTTAGTTACTTTTAAGATGCCAGTTATATCCAATTAGCTGTGTTGATGTTTGAGCTTAAAGTTCAGGGAAGAGACTCAGGTTGGAGTCAGTTGTTGACATTGACTGGGGTACGATTACCTGGGAAGTGAGTGCAGGAGAGAGAAGAGGAGGTTTAGACTGAGACTTGAAAGACAAGAAGCTGGAAAACTGAGAAGGCATGGCCGCTGGATAGGAGCAGAGTGAGAAGTGTAGTATCACAGAGGCCAAGTGGAGCAGGGTGAGGGTACTGTCCAGCCTCTTCGCTGGTTATGCGCCATGTCACTTTCTGTAGTTTGCCATTCTGCAAAGCATGCTGAACAAAGGCAAATGACCATTTTTAATATAGCCCGTGACTGATTTTATGTGCTTCAATAGTACAGGGTATTGACAACAAATTCGAGAAATAAGTTGTCAGCTTACCATATTTGTTGCACTTGTCTAGCACCAAATATAATATATATGTTATATATATATTTCATATATATGTAATATATATGTGTGTATATACACGCATACATACGTACATACACATATGTATACATATATATATGTAATATAGCATATATATTCCCCCTTCCCTAGACAGATTCAGACTGTGGCTTGAGGGAATTAGATTCTGCTTCTAGATAATGAAAGAATGGATTTTCCCCAAACTTATAGAAGAGAATTTAGAATTTAAGAGCAGTGTTCTCATGGATGATTGACACAAATCAAGATTGAGTTTCTCATTGATTGAATAACTATATATTGACGATCTGCTTTGTGTCAGGCACTGTGCTAGCCACCGTATGCTATGGACCATGAACAGGATAATTTCTTAGTGAGCAAACATTCAGGGAGGGAAAAAGACCATTTGAACAAGCAATCACAGTGTAGCCTAATAAGTATCTCATTTGGGGAAGCACAGGGAATTGAGGGTGCTCATATCAGGGACATGGAATCTAATCTTCGGGTCTAAGCACTCCAATACTGGCATTAAAGGTCAGTATTCCTTAGGGCCACTTGGACACACCCATTCCTGGTTTCTGAATTCCTATCTCATGATCATCTGTTTTCCTAACTTAACACGTTCAGGCTATTCCACAGTTTTGTGAAAATATTATGCAACCTCTTCTGCTATGTGAGACTCAGCCTTATGCCTAGACGCTTTAATGGTTGGTGTTTCATGTGCTGCTTTTTTTAGTTCCTTAAAATATAGTTTTCTGCTTCTTTGAGAGAATGCAAAGGCTGTTGAGTCTGGCTATTGAGGGGACAACTATTTCATTACTTGCCCCAGAAGCAAGTCATTCCAGCAGTGCTGTTCTGTTATTTATCCACGAGGAGTCTACGAGGAGAAGTCAATATCTTCAGGCTAATGGTTTACTGATGTGCTAGCTGCTTGGGAACTAAGCATCAAAATTAATGAAGTTATGAGACATAACTTTGTCATCCATAGACTTCCTATTGTATAGTTGGCATATTTTATGCAAATGTACTTGATAAGAATCAAGCAATTTCAATATGTATACTTTTAACCTATACAGCATTTTTATTTTTTATTTTATTTTATTGTATTTTTGCTCCAAATTAAGAAAACACATTGCCGAAGCAGTACAGGTCAGTGACAGGTTTCCTTTCATTTTGTTTTCCTTCCAGAAATGTTCAGGCTAGAATTTATTTTCCTCCCTTTTAAATACAATCTCTCTATTAGTATGGAAGGTGTCAGCTTCATTAGTAAATTAATTTCAGATAATTTATTATGTACCTGGTACATGCCAGGTGCTTTCCTGGTAATGGAAAATCACCAAGTTAGGAACTTCACAGTCTTTGTCAGAATTTGATGATGAATGTTGAGCAGTTTTAGATCCTTATGAAGAAGGAAAACATTGCAAAAGAAAGCTGTCTTGATGTCCTCTACATTCAGTTAGAGATGGCGAGATGAATCCAAAGGATAAGGTTGTTTATTTCAGGTACACGTAGAATCTACTCACTACTGATCATGCAATGATTACTGGGCCTTGTTCCAAAGTGGTAATCGTCCACATCTCTCAGCAACTTGAAGGCTGTGTATATCACTCTGCCAGAAGGAGGTATGTCAAGAGAACAACTGTATCTTTGTCTCCCGTCTGCTAAGTGGTCCTCTGGTAGTGGCCTGATGTTATTTTTGTGGCTTAGTAGCTGATGGGTTTTTTTTCCTTGCCTTTTTACATTATTTTATGGATGACTTCTAAGTATGAATCTGGGGGATCCAGTTTTTCAGACATACTCCCAAATACCAACTCCAGATCATTACTCGTAAGTGGTGTGAATATTGTGACAGGGAATCTAAGAGCAAAAGAGAACTGGGGCTTTTTGCTAGATATATTTTTGAAATATTTACTAAGAAGTCTGATTTTCTGAATTTGTGTTTTGATGAAGGATCATTGACTTAAAAGGAACCTGTAGTTCCCTAACAATAACATGGGGAGTTGGAGGAGCCTGAAGGCAGAGGTGTCAAACAAATGGCATCAAACACTTTCCAGGTTTAGAGGCCGAGTCAGGCTGAGGAAGGACAGGGCTGGAATATTTTGACACTTCACAGGAACTTTTACGAAGCTAAAATGTTTATAAAGCAACTCCAGAAAGGGAGGAGTGAGTATTGAAGAGAAGAAGCTTAAAAGATGATGTGGAAGACACACAAATGGCTAACAGACACATGAGAAAATGTTCAACATCACTAGCCATCAGGGAAATCCAAATCAAAACCACAATGAGATACCACCTTACACCAGCTAGAATGGCCAAAGTTAATGACAGGAAACAACAAGTGTTGGTGAGGTTGTGGAGAAAGGGGAACCCTCTTACACTGTTGGTGGGAATGCAAGCTGGTGCAACCACTCTGGAAAACAGTATGGAGGTTCCTCAGGACGTCGTAGAGCTACCCTGGGATCCAGCGATTGCACTGTTAGGTATTTACTCCAAAGATACAGATGTAGTAAAAAGAAGGGGCACACACCCCAATGTTCATAGCAGCGATGTCCACAATAGCCAAACTGTGGAAGGAGCCGAGATACCCTTCAACAGATGAATGGATAAAGAAGATGTGGTTCATATATACAATGGAATATTACTCAGCCATCAGAAAGGATGAATACCCACCATTTGCATCGACATGGATGGAACTGGAGGGGATTATGCTAAGTGAAATAAACCAAGCAGAGAAAGACAATTACCATATGGTGTCACTCATATATGGGACATAAGGAATAGATCAGAGGACCACAGGGGAAAGGAGGGAAAACTGAGTGGGAAGAAATCAGAGAGGGAAACAAACCATGAGAGAGTCTGGACTCTGGGAAACAAACAGGGTTATAGAAGGGAGGGTGGTGGGGGGATGGGGTGACCGGGTGATGGGTATTAAGGAGGGTACCTGTTGGGATGTGCACTGGGTGTTACAGGCAACTAATGAATCATTGAACACTACAACAAAAACTTATGATGTACTATATTTGGCTAACTGAACATCATAAAAAAAAAAAAAAAAAGAAATGATCTGTGCATAAAACAAAAACAAAACAAAAAGATAATGTGGAGAAAAGAACATCAGGCCAGAAATCTAAAGACCTGGTTGTGATGTGGTAGACAATCAGTCTGCATGCTCAGGCCTCGTGTGAAGCAGGATATGTCATGCGCACTCCTTGGGTCTCTTAGACAAGGCTCACTTGCCATCTTATTTATTCTTCATTGAGCAGTGGATATTTCATGGACACCTGAAAGTCTCCATCCCCTCTTTCCTCTGGAGTGAAAATACTATGAAACTTTATGTGTAAAGTGCATAGATCTACGAAATGAACATGAACTCGTGTGCTAAATCCAAGAATTTGATAGTTTTTAGGCCAACAGAAGAAAATACGCTCTAGTTTCCCTAAAACTCTAAAGGTTTGAAGACAACGACAGACATAAAAAGACCCTCACAGAAATTATGCAGCACTTTGAAGTGTGCTGAGTTGTTCCACAAAATAACTCACAAAAGCAGCACTTCATTTTGTAGATAAAATTCACCTCAATTCTTCAACACTGTTTACGGAATGATAATTCATGCATGTTGAAAGTCAAGAATGTACTGAATATCTCACATACATAATTTATAACTCTTTTCACAACACTCTAGGGTTATATAGATGATCCGGAGCCTGAGAAAGGCCAAGGAAATGTTCTGCGGGTGAATAATTAGTAAATTGGGAAGGTGGAATTCAAACTCTGACTGACATGACTCCATAACCCATTCACATACTTCTGTATCTCATTGGCTCTCAGGAACCACGTACTGGATGTCTGTTATTACCAGGGCTCTGTGATGTCCATTCAGTTATGTCTGATCAAAGAGATAGAGATCCTCAGTTCTCCATCCCTGACTGTTTACCATCATGCTTGTGAGTTCTCTCCTAATTCAGGACTTCCTTTTAGCCTTCTCTAACCCACAGGGCATTCACCTATCCTGAAAATCTGCCCGGATAATATGCAAATTGCACCATTGTTTCAGGTCTTTTGGTGTAATATGTGCATGTATATAAAATTGGTCAAGGGATGTCCTTGGTTCTTTCCTTCATGATCATCATAGGATCATGGCCCATTGAGACCATAACACTCTCATAGAGAAAAGGCCCTAAACAAAGGAAATTCAAGGAAAATTGTAGTTTTCATAGTCCAGAGTCATTTATGTCAAAAGAACCACAACCAAATAATTTCCCTGAGGAATCTATTGTATCCAAGTTGGTGGTATAAGTGTTAGGAGGGGAGGCTTACAGTTAGTTTTAGAGGATAGATTGTGGATTTCACCAACCATTTACATGTATACAGTCTCTAATTGTGTATGACTGGGCTCCCATAGGACACCAAACTTCCCTTCCTGAGTGATGTGTTATAAGCTCTCTGTGTTTTTTTGTTATTGTTGTTGTTAGCCTTGTTTTCTCCGCTTTCCATCACACTACTTCTCCATTAGCTGTGTTAACCTCAACATTTCCTTCTATAGCATTTCAGGTAGGTTATACATTACTGGAAAGAGATAATGCAGAAACGTATCAGATAAAAGCCTGACATCTGATGTAACTAGCCATGGATCTAAAAACCTGAGAGAAGTGGTCTCTTTTGCTACACAGATAAGGAGAAGCAGCGGTGATCATTAGCACAACTTTTTCTAGTGTCCCTTGTTCCCTATTGTGGATCCTGTCAACTCAGAGGAGGGTCTTCTGATTTGCGAAACACATGAATTTTAGCATCACAGATTCAGAAAAAAACAACAACTGTTGTTTGTTTTTTAGTAAGTGGGCTTGAGTCAACACGCACCATCAATGTGAAATCACGTCCCATGAAGAATAAATGGGGTTGGGGGCTAAGGCAGCGAGTGACCCATTAGGTTTTTCTAGGTTGTTTGCCTTTATTGTATGAAATATATGAAAAAATAAATATGTAGGTAAATAGATAGGTAGATAGGTGGATGGGTAGCTATGTAGCTATATGGATGGTAACAGTCTTGTCTGCCTGTTTTGTTTTGTTTTGTTTTGTTTCCATCTGAAGATGCCTCTTTCCTCACCCTGTTGCTAACACTGGGAATCCTTTGACAGCTAACTCTCTTGAACACTAGACATTTTGCCTGCCAACATATATCTAGTCACACTACTTAAAATTATGTTTAATCATAGAGTGGCACAAAAATATTACCATGGTGTGCGGAAATATAAAATGTAATGTGCGCGGTAGATTGGCAACGCTAACACATTCGCAAGATTTCTCAAATACAACAGGCTGCATGGGCGCAAGCGGCAAGGGAGCCAGAAGGCCATCCGTTCTCTCTAGTCAGGGAAACAGCATGGCAGCAACCATGTGGTCTTGCCAAGTTTGCTTTTATAATTTGAATTGACTTGTGATTTCTCTCTTCTCCAGGGAAAATTCTGGTGGTTGCCCAAATGGTGTGTGGAATGAGATCTGCATATACTAACTAAAAATAAGAACACTTGAGGCCTGGAGGGAGCACTTGTCATAGTTTCCTTCCCTCTCCAGGCCCATTCCTGATTCAGTGATCTTCAGGTACTGCTCTTTCTTTCCTTAGAATGTGAGACTTCCTTGTTTTCTCTCCTAGCCACTTGCCAAAGACCTACTCATTTCCTAAAACTCATGGCAAACTCCTTTTAGTAGTGCCTGCCCTGAACACATTTTTCTCTTCTTCCCCCTCCATCCCCACTCACATGCCCAAAGCTTGGCTATAACAGCCCTGTGATATACTGGGATTGTTTTCCTATCTCTCTTCCTAATTGGGCTATGGAAGCCAAAACTTCAGGGCTGGCTTAGATTCATTTTTTTCAGCTTTCTTCAGCACCTAGCAGGAGATTGAATAAATGAACGGTTTTTCATAAAATATCTCTTGTTTTTATTGGTGAAAGACTGAATAATGAGCTCTATGGAATAGTAATTTGACTGAGTATGACATTTATGATACTGAGGACTCCCAAGTTTTTAGTGCAAATCAGAAAATGAGTACCTCTGAAATAAAATAATCTGTCTCTTTTTACACCAGTAATGTATTCACATAAATAAAACACATAGGCAGCACTTAGAGCACCTTAGGAGACAAGCACTGTCTAAATGCAGAGTCATGTCTTATAAATATGACATGCAATTTGGAGGAAATTGACTTTAATGTGGTCATGAGGGTGATTTAATGTTGGTTTGTTATTATGGAAGAAGGAAAGAATTGCGTAGGCCGTGTGAATAGTAAGTGCTGAGTTTACAGCCATGCTTTATTGGTGTGGCAGCAAAAAGTGATACTGGATGCGTTAGAGTATTATCTGTAGGCTAGGGCTTAACATCGTAGTGATGAAAACCAAGAAGTATTTGATAATGAGAGGGTGGCCGAATTTTTTTGTGATATTTTTAGTCAGTTGATCGCAAACTTCAGCTCAGATATGTACTTGCCCCCCAGAAATTACTTATTTGCAAAACCTGAGTAGCTGGGGTAGGCTTTCTATTAACCGATTAAAGGATGGAAACTCTATTGATCATAACTGACATTGAACTTTGTAAAGTATAACACCACAGGTGCTTCCTTTTTAGTGGACGACTTATTACTACTTAGAGTTTCTTTCTTTTCAAAAGTTTGTTGATTGTTAGAATCTTAGAAAACTGAGAAATGAAAACACAAAGAAGGGAAATATAAATTACATGGATCACCCAAGTGCAGAAATATTTGTATGTAATCTTTTGATGAAAGAAGTTAAGTGACTTGGCCAACATCCCCCAGCTAATAAAGGCAGAGCTAGGATGCAAATTCAGGCATCCATGCTTTAAATCATGACACTAAATGGCCTTCACTGAAAAATTACTTTGTACATAAACATTGGACTTAGCTCACTGAATGGTTTAACGAAACTTTGAATTAAGGCTCCAAAGTTATATAACAGCTTTGAGTCATTTCCTTTTACTGTGAAGTGTGGTCATTTAAATCTGTAAGAACAGCTTTGGTAATCATGGATAGATTCTCCAAACTAAACAAACAAAGAAACAAAAACTTTCCAGAATTTGGATATGAAAATGGACAGTAGAGTCTAGCTTAAATTTTCTTGACATCCATCAGCTATAAGGCTTCATTTGGCTTTGGATGTTTGAATATTATCTTCTTTTCTCTTAATCCTTTTTCTCTACTTATTTTCTCTATGGAAGAATTGGAACAAATATGTACCGCACTTACCATGGAAAATAGTTTTGTGATATTAAATGCAGCTGGTCTGACACACATTTCTTGAGCATAAACGAGAAATGGAGTCCTTGTCTAAATGGAGCGCTGAAGATTAAAAGAGAATTCTCTTCACCAGCGGGTGGATAAACTGGTGTTAACAGATACAGGAAAGGTATCAAGTAACCGGCACTCCCACTCCTGTTTCTTCCTTTACCTGACACAAACGGCTCTTTTCTCCACTGCTGATGAGAGGTCATGGTCTATTGTACCATGGATTTTTGCATGGTTCAAGAATAGTCTCATAAATAAATTCAACAAATGTTCGTTGAACTTTTGCTCTGCCTAGCTCCATTGAGCTGGTAAGATAAAACTTGGCCCTGAGGAAGCACCATGTTTTCACATTTACGCTTATTCTCAATATCATCACCTGGGGTTCACATGAGGAGAACGTACAGGAATGCTTTTCTCCCCATCAGTTCTCTATGGGGTGTCTGTTAGCGGCAGGCAGATAATAAATTTAAATTGACTCTTATATTTCTTTATGTTCCTCTGAGATGAATGGAGTTCATTTCAGAATTCCTGGGTATCTAATATAAGTAGGTTTCTCTCTGTCTCTCTTCCTTCTCCTCTTTGACTTTCTGTCTTATGTTACATTTAAGTGTTGAAGATGCGTATCTCTTACTCATTTCCAACACTAGGTACCATCAATGATTAGCAACCATGGAGGTTTTACTGCAGAAACGATGACTTCTCTGTTGATCACTTATCAGGGTAGCAGTAGTGTTGTGAAGCTTAATATGTGTCTTTGGATTGTTTTGTTTGTTGTTTGTTTGTTGCTGAGGGCTGTCATCTTAAAGATGACAAATACGATGCATGTGATTTATTATGCAGCAAGCGATTAGAATCTGAGAAGCGCAGATACGGACATCTAAAATTACAGTGCTCTAACCTTGAGAAAACAAAAATCTGAGGAGCCAGGAGGGACCCTTTGCAAGTAGGTTTGCTTATTAAAATAATCAGTTCTCTTACTTATCCCATCTTGGTGATATCGTCTTGTCTTGTAGAGTGGTTCCTCACACTGTTTCAGTGCACCATTTAGAGTTAATGTTCTTGGATTCCTGTGGTCATAAGGATATCCACGTAAGAAGAAGGAATTCGTCAAATACTGGCAAAGTAAAAATGAATTCTTTTTATGAAATTTTAAATATGCTTGCTTTTGAAGGAGACCCTGCTAGTTTGTAATAAGTATTTTATTGTGTTTAGGAACTTCTTAGTGTTGCTTGGGTTGAATACGTAATTGGCAGTGTTTGCCTGTAAAAAATAGCAGTTTCATATGATCCAACCTAATAAGTATAAATACAAATAGGTTAATAAATATTTAGGTAAGGTGGTATTTTAAATAAGTATATTTTTCAGGTAACCAAAGCTTATCCCTTCAAGTTTTATAAGTTCTCTATGAACCAGATGAGATGGAATTCTTTCTAAGCAATTGTACCTATTTTCCTCTCTTCTCAAGTAGAGTATACATTTTCCTTTATCAAAGGCTCAGAGTCATTACTACAAGTATTCGAGTACGGTTACGTGATATTCTCCAAAGTTATAAAGTCTGCAGGGGTATTTCTGAAGATGTGTGTTTTTTTTCTTATAGGTCTTGTTTTGTTTTGTTTATCCCCCTGGTAATCTGCTATCTCTTCTTTATGTTCTGAGTGTCCTTATCATGCTACAATATGAACATATTCAGGACAAAAGAAGATGCCAGGACTAGGAGACTAGTGAATTGAGCCCAAGAAATGCTGGTGATATATTACAAGACAAAGAAACAAATTGATAATCACAGATGCAGAATATAAAACAGAACTTGGAGTGGGACCTGTATTAAAGAACGACCTGTAAACAGGAATAGGGGGCCAGTGTAACTGAACAGTGATTAAGGGTCTTGAATTCAGAAATCAAAGGAAGTAAAGAATCAGGTTAATGTGTGCAAATTATAATCAGTTCAACCCAGTTAAGAAAAATAAACTAGCTAGCAAGAGTGAAATTTGAGACTCTTGGCTGTTGCCTCTTTGTCCCAATCTTAGGCTTCTGATTGAGTGTAGGTGGCCCAAAGCTTGCAAGGTGGGTATTCCATCGGGAAAAGAGAGTCCCATTGGTTCTTGCAGAGTCTGATTCTTGCAGAGACAAAGGCTCAGCTTTTCTAGAGGGTCCTAGAATACTCGGTGCATTTGATTTACTGCTCATGATTCATTGGATTCTAGGGAGCTATATAATTAATATATAATGTATGTAATACATCACATCTATTACATGCATATATAATGTATGTAATACATTACATACATTACACGCATATATAATGTATGTAATACATTACATACATTACACGCATATATAATGTATGTAATACATTACATACATTACACGCATATATAATGTATGTAATACATTACATATATTACACGCATATATAATGTATGTAATACTATGTAATTAGTATTGTCAAAATCACATGTGAAATCTGAGTCAGTAGGGCTCTAAGCAAGAATCCACAGAGATCTCATTGAAGTTCATGGTCTTAAAATAGTGGTTCTCAATTGGGAGGGCAGGGGAAAGGTGGTGTTTCCCCTCGGAGACATTAGAAAATATCTGGAGACATCTTTGGTTGTCACAACTTGGGGAGTACTTCTGACATTTAGTAGGTGGAGGTCAGAGATGTTGCTAAGCATCCTACAGTGCACAGGGCAGCCTCCAACAACAAAGAATCTATCTCTCCCAGAATGGTGTCTAGGTTGAGAAACAGTGGCTTAGGAAAACTGTGAATATAATAAGAAAGGAAAGTGGATCCACAAGCATTCTTTGAATGAAGCCTGTAAGACTTAATGATTTGGAAGTACAGGGGGATATAAACCGAGTAACTTCAGTATAGTGGTTTTACCTCTGGAAGGACAGTAGGCATAAGAACTTGCTTCACCATGTTTACCTGGGTTTGGAGAGAAGTAGCTTCCTAGAAGGTATTTCTAAATTTACTTACTTTGAGCTCTTAATTGTCAGTCACACAAGAAGGAGGGATGCCAGTCACCCTTTGCTCCTGTCAACAAAATCACCCCAGAAGGAGGGATGTCAGGTACCTTTTGCTCCTATCAACAAAGCCACGTTAGGATGTCAGGAATGGATCAGGGCCAGTGTTGGAGGTGAAAACATTTGAATGGGTTAATCAGACTGGGAGGCAGATGATATGATCCCAACTGACTCACTTATTGTGGTAAATATGTCCATAAGACCATCTTATAATCAAGCTCCCTAACTATATCTAATAATGACTCCTTATTACAGGATTTCAGAAAATCAGAAGTTTCTGCCCCTTATCAGAAACTCAAATTGATTTATGTTGCTCTCATATGGGACTGAGCCATTTTGGCTAATAGAGTTGGGCTTCCTAGTCAACTATATGATCATCTGAGCTGGAATCATTTGGCTCTTTCTTAGCCTTAGCTGCTCCCTATAAAATTGAGATCATTATAGAAAAGGCTTTTCACATGGCTATATTCATAAATTTTGAACACTAATTCTCTCCAGTTAGATAGATCCCATGTGTCTCCCCTTTCATGCTGATCTTAAAGAAATCAGAGAAGTTGTATCAAAGTAATCTGATTTTATAGTTCCTTAATAAAAGTTTGAATGAATGAGTGAATGAATAATGTAAGAGTCAAGTTAAATATTTTGCGATTATGCTACCAGAAGCACAAAGAAAAAAATGAAAACACCATTATGAAAACTGCAGATCTTTTCAAGAGGAAAGCAAATTAATTTTTATAAAATAACTTTTCCCTATGAGTACTTTTTTGACTGATACGTCTCACCCCTGACATTTGTAGACCTATACAGTTTTAGAGCAGATATAATTCTTCTACTTCTTGGGCTTGATATAGGCAAGTCATAAGACAAGACACTCAATCCACATTTGTTAAACTGAATTGAAAATAATTTATCTTGTAGCAGAAATGGCAAAGAGACACCATCTAACGTTGTGTCAAGACAAGAAAGCAAAAATCGAATAGAAGGGATATTGTTTCAGTTCACCAAGGAGAATGATGTTGTCTCATCCATTCTCCAAAAAAATAGTTTGGCAAAAAAGACGCTGCACACAACAGTGTATAGTAATTTGGTACTACAAAATGTAACACTTTAAAAAGACAGATTATTAAAAGATGCTATATCAATTATAAAAATATCATTCATAAGTAGTTTTAAAAGCTATGGATCAGAATGCTCTCACTGTCTCTCAGAGTGCTGAGGGTGCCTGGGTGGCTCGGTTGGTTAAGTGTCTGCCTTCAGCTCAGGTCATGATCCCAGGATTCTGGGTTGGAGCCCTGTGGCAGGCTCCCTGCTCAGCACAGACTCTGCCTCTCCCTCTGCCCCTCCCCCCCGCTAGTGCTTTCCTTTGCACTTGAGCTCTCTCTCTCTTTCACATAAATAAATTAAAAAAAAAAACTTTTTGTTTTTTTAAGAAAATGTGCTGAATAAGGAAGTTGAGAGAGAGGTTTGGGAGAGATGTCTCTCAGACACCTACACAGGAACATGCTGGAAGCTACCAAGTTATAATCTCTCTTCCCTTTCTCTTTTTCCTTCCATCTCATCCCCCGTCTCCCCTCTCTTCTTCCTCCTTCCCCCTTAAGGCCCTCCTTCTCTTCCCTGTTCTCCATCCTTGTGCATGACTCTGTAATCTGTTTCTTCTTCCTTCCTTCTTTTCCTTGTTCTCTCTTTCCTTCTTCGTCCATGTCCTAGATTGCCAGTAGTAAAGAAGGGCTCAACGTTATGACCTTCTCACAAAGAACAAGGGAGGTTGTTAGACAGTGAGAGACGGCCACTTAGAGTTTTTTCAATAATTTTTATACAATTATCAAAGGGGACAGTCCCCTCAAAAGGATGACAGGGCAGGGCTCTAGACCATATTTTTAGGACATTAATTTGATACATTCCTCAGGTTTCTAGGTTAAAAAAAAAAAAGGTGATGTAAATTATTTACCCCAACATATCTAGAATAGAATAACATATTATTTCCTGTTTAAAACTGTTCAGATTTGAATGAAAGCTCTGAACTCTTTTGTCAGAAAATGCATACATACTCATACCACTTTCAGTTTTATAATCTTTTGAAGCCTACCCATGGTTCTGTCCATGTTTTTGTACAGAGAAGTACATTTGTTCTAGTAATTTTTTTTCCCATTGACTATACTATATAGCCAGTGTTTACATGTTAAAAGAAAGAATGCACATGTCATCTTAAATTGCCTATAAAACATTAATTAATTAAAATGGTACTACTATTATCCAAATAACAACCCCAACAGTATTCAAGAAGATTCCCCTAGGCACTTAGTGAGACTTTAGAACTTTTCCTGATTCTGTTAGTTGCTCTAGAGAGATTTCCTTCTCATTTTTGGATCTAGTAATTAACAGTAGCAGCAACATTTTTCACTGATGAAACATCTCCTATATACCAGATATTTTCCAATGTGTTTTATTTATATATATATATGTATATATATATACATATATATATATGTATATATATGACCTTATTTCATTCTCATAAGAATTTTATTGGGTAGGTCTATTCAGTGGGCACCATTATGTCCTTTCACACATGATTTAATTGAGGCTTAGACACCTTGAAGTGATCTGGCCAAAATCACGGACACTAAGTGAAAGAGCTAGCATAGGAAGCTCAGATGGCCCACGGCTTCAATCTTTGCTCTTTCTAAGGTGTCCAGTGATTGAGGGAAGGCCCATGTAACCTTATCTCCTGAATCAAGAATGCTAAGAAATGGGGAGAATGAAGACTAAGTGGGCTAATTGCTGTTATGGCCAGAGTTTTTTAGGTCTCTAAAAAAGAAAAAAAAAAAAAAGAGAGAAAGAGAAAGAGAGAGAGAGAAAGAGAAAGAGAGTGAGAGAGAGAAAGAGAAAGAGAGTGAAAGAGAAAAAGAAAGAAAGAAAAAAAGAAAGAAAGAAAGAAAGAAATGCCCTTAAATCCCACACAGCAGCAGCTGTCCATGGCTATTTGTCTGTGCTGTGAGTACCAGAGCAAACATTTATGGAAATGAATCTGTGTTTCAGCAGCAAAATAAAATGGAGATTCTAGGCTTATGTCAGGAGAAAGGGATGGGGAGAGTTTATCTAGGGAGTAGGCTACACGAAAGATGTCTCAGGAACTATAGTGGAAGAAAAATCCATCTGGGCTCATAGACTGCGGGTGAATCTTCAAAATGTGCCCCAATGTTTATGAAATAATTAGTGCTTTGCTAAAGGCAAAATGGTAAAAAAAAACATGGAAAACGTACTTCTCAGACATTTGGGGGAATGATTGGGGGAAGAACTTTTTTCAATTTCACTGACACACAAGGAGTTAATGTACAGCACCAACAGTAGACTTAACCCAATAAAATAAATAAATCCTGCTCAGTTTGTTAAGGCCTGTCTTGTAAAATTCCTTAAATGATGTATGTAGGCCCCTATATAAAATTACTTTATCCATTAAAAATGTTTAAGCATAGGAAAGATGGTATTATTCAATAATATTTGTTATTATTTTTCTAAGTAATTATATTAGCTTTTGCTTCGAATACTTTTAAAACCTAGGGCTTATCTGTTACAGATTTAATGACTCCCATGAATAGAAAAGGGGGGAATTCAGGGTTCTAACCCAAATGACTGACTCTCGTGGATCTTTCAGCCTTCACAGGAAGTAGAGGGGTGGGTTATCATATTCCATGATGCTTTGGAGCATATGCTGTAGGGTCAGGCAAAGTGGAATACATTTAAGATGGGATATTTCATACCACAATGAATTTAGGAGAGTTAATCTTTCTCAGCTTCAGTTTCTCCATCCTTTTTCAGGGACAAGAAGGCCTACGTAAAATGTCTCTTCCAAAGACTGGATAACTCAACAAAATTTTTCACAATGGTACCCTGCCCATAAAGCATATTCAATAAATAGATATTATTGGTATTTTGTGGGCATAGAACCTTTAAGGGAAATTCGCATCATAGACTCATTATTTTTCCTTTTGTCTACGTGTTAACTTTTTTGCAAAAGTAGTATAAAAATACCACAAGGAATTCAAGTTAAAAAATGGCCTACATTACTCATCACTTAATGAGATTAATGTTTTTCATTAATCTATGCATATTTCTCATAGAGAATTTTCATAAATTTCATAGTCTTATATATTAGACATTAGCATTATATCATGAGAGCTTACATTTTGCTGCGATTTCCTTTTTCTTATATTATTTGTTCTCTCTCCCCAACAAACTGGGTTGTCATTCTTTGCAAAGGAAATATGCACATATAGAGAATGTCGTTTTATTTCACAAAATTAGGATTACATACATGTTTTTGTAACTTGTTTTCTCACTTACCAGTGTGTAGTGGGCATGCCTCTAAGTAAATGACACAAACCTATAGAAATAAAAGCTCCACATCCTAAGGGTGTGTGCATAGGGGTATTTATGCAGTATTGTTTGTGATACCTGGATAACTGAAAACATCCCAAGTATTTGTTGTTGGAGGTATGGGGAATGGACTAAAGCTGTCCATATTATGGAGCAGTATGTGGCTATTTAAAATATATATAGACAGAGCGCCCTTTGCAGATATTTATACTTTTGGGGGGTTGAAAAAGAAGGTGGGAGTTACTGAATCCAATGCCCTCATTTTATAGACGGGAAATGGACACCTATAGCAACTTGCCCAGTGTTGGTCCTTGAAAGATCCAGAATGCAGGCCTGACAGTCCGCTGCTCATCCCATGCCCTCCCACTCCTGGCATGTTGGCTACGAAGTTCACGTGGGGCGGAGGGTCAGCTGTGGAGGGGTCTGAATATGCCTTTGCAGCATGCATTAGGGAGGCTTTTAGTGTGACTTCGGCAGTGGGAGTTTAATAGTGCATTTTCCGTACTGGCGAGTGTGTAACATGAAAACTGCATTAGGTGGTTTTCGGTTACAGCACATAGTTAGTGTCACCCATTGTCATGCATTTGTTCCCTGACTGATTTTCCTAGAGAAGGTCAGAGCCCTGCATTACTTTGCTCTGCACCACCGTGGCAGGATCCTGAATATTTAATCACGTAGCTCTGATGAGACAGGCGTATGGCGGCGGGTTCCAGGGGAGCGCGTGCCCTGTGCTCGTCCTCAGACTGCTGTTTGGAAGTGAATCCTTAGGGCACACTCAAGGACATGCAGAAGGCACAGAGGATTCTAAGACATTCTTTTCCTCCAGCTAGTCAAAATTGAATCTAGGATTGTGACACAAAGTCTGAAAGAAGCATTTTCAGCGTGATCTCCTATTTTGCTTGATGCTAAGTCAAGGCAAGAACGTATAGTTTGGGGAGAACAGCGGCAGTTCTGTTTCGTTGGTGTTACATTGCTTTGTTTTCCATAACGGTGCACTCGTTGAATCTGAAATTTGCCTGTCCCTGCAGCTCCAGTGGTTGTCATGGTGTGATGTAGGTGATTATTATCTGCAGGACTAGGATATGTGTTGCCTTTTAGGCATTTGGCCATGGCCTTCGTTTGGTTATAAAAACATCCATGGAAACTTTAGCAGGAACTTTGAGAAAGTGACTATTCACACTAAAGAGAATCCTAACCTGGTGCAAGCTAGTACTGAGTAAATATGTTTCTGTGATCATTGAACGCCATTGCAGCTAGTATTTCTAGCTGTTTACATAAGTGAAGAAATCCTATTTTTTGTTGAACAAATCAAGAATATTTCAGTAATCACCGTTATTTCTTACAATCTTTAGACTAGGTCTTTGTTTTCTTGTTTTTGATTTTAAGCTCTTCTTCGGTTTTTTAAGATTTGTATCTTTTGAAAAATCTACCTGTTTTTATGACAAATAGTGTAAGGCAGTTCAGTCTTGAATGAAAAGTAGGGCAAAGCAATTTATAACTGAGACCGTGTGACATGAGCCTTGTAGGTCACCTCTGTCTCCATCTCAGAGATGGAGATCCAATCTCCATCCCATCTCCAGGGGTTGCATCCATTTTCAGCTTTAACTGTCACTTCTACACAGATGGCTTCTAAACGTGACCTTCAGCCTTGACCTTTGTTCTGGATGCTACATCAGCATTTCTAAATGCCCAGTATGTACCCTAACATCATCTGAAACTTAGTTCCTGACATCTGCCTGGTAAGTGATAGAAACTCAATTAAGAATTTCCTAAATCAGTCCAGCATTGGTTTATATTAGTTGGGGATTAGGGGAAGCCTAACATATTTATTGCTTCTTTCAATTTTTTTTAAATTATATACTGCCTTTCACTTAGTTACCCCAGACCCCAAATTGTCTTTTCTGATATCTCACTTCGCAAGAGAATGAGGCAGAAAGGCCTGTGCCCCGCCCCTTACAAAACAAACCAAACCAACCTCATTGCCTGGAGTTCAGCTTACTCATAATTATATTAACCAAATCTTTAATATGCTAATTGAAAAAGAAAGGCTAATCTTCAAAAAACGTGATGGAGGAGTAAAGAAAAGTAACATGCTGAATACTAAAGTTTGAATCATGGATGTGGCCTGTTTTTAAATACATTGGCCATTCTGGTAAAATGGTATGAAAAGGCTGTGTCACCAAGCCTACGTGTGTCCATTAGATTCAAATAGACACCACAGGACTGCTTGTGGCTGATGGCTTTTCTGAAGCCAAGTGAGCAACCTGATTGTTTTAAACCTGTCTGTTGATTGCCTTTGATGTAATCGAAAATGAAGCTTCCTTGACATTTGTGCTTTGTTTTGAAATGGAAGTCTGGGGATGCGTTAACAAGACCACATCCCAACCTCAGAGTAACTGCAGGTGGATTTAGGCTGAACTGTCTGATGGATTATTGGATCCTTTATAGAACCATAATTTCATCATCTTTAAATTTCAATTTACCTTTTCTTTGACTTTGCATTCCAAGAAGGTAGTTGGCTTAGGTTGCTTAGATTATCAAAATTCTGTGTTTTTGAGAAAGCAAGAGATAGTAAATTTCTAAGACTCTCTGCCACATACTCCTGGATTCTGTATCTGTATTTGGAAGGTGGGGACCACGAAATCTGTATTTTTAAACAAGCATTCTAGGTGGTTCTGATGTAAATAGGCCTCAACCCCTACTTTGAAGAAAACAAGGTAGGAGTTTGGATAAAATTGATAATAGATAAGCTCTAGGGATATCAATAAAGAAAAAAAATATATATACACGAACACTGTAAAATTGCTATATTTTGTAGGATCTTGTTTTAATACTCCCCAATAACCACAGGAGATTGCAAGTCTACTTCATAGCCTAGTAAAATGAGTCTGAGTAAATAACTTGATATTTAATTCCAGTGCTAAATTAGAACACCAGTTCCTTAACTCTACAGGCCTTGTCAAAAAGTGGCAAATAATAATAATAAATCCCAAAGAAAATAAGCTAATATAAATTCTTTCAGGATACAGTTTTTGGCCTCATTTTGTGGAAGAATGGGTCTTAGGACAGGCCAGATCCTCTTTTTTTATAATCCGGGCATAAATCTGTGCCTGAGAAGGGGGTAACTTTCTCCTAGTGGCCTCAGTCTGCTGTCCTTCAAAGTGCCACATGCTGACACCGAGCTCGTTTCTACGCCCACGATCTCAGCCATATCTCTGCTTGTAGGACTCTTCAGTATATTTTTATTTTCTTTTAAGTAGTATGCATTCATCTGATTCTGACTCTCGGGGCTGTCCGTCAGCAAAACGCATCTGTTCCCAGCTCCCGTAACAGTAATAATAAGGCTTTTACATAGGGATCCAGGTGGGTAGAACTCCACTGAAGGAGCCCTCAGCTCTAGCTAGCACATATTTCCAATGGACCATTTCCCTAAAATATATGCTTAGGTCATAAACACTTTTACTTATCTCTGAACACTCATGTTGGAAAAACTGTGATTCTCCCTCTCAAAAATGAAACAAAGCAAAACAAAATAGCTAGAATTTCATTTTCTGGAAAACATTTCATTTCTTCAGCTCCCCACTTTTTCAAAGATTCTCGTAATTTGTATTAATGGATCTATTGCATGTAAATATTTGTTTGTATGGATGATACATAATTCTTGATCAATAGTTTTGGTCTCATTGTACGAGACCATTAAGTTATGATAGAACACCTGAAAAATTGCATTATATAGGTATTATCTAGAATGCTAATTAGATGTTTTTTGGTTGCTTTAGACCCAGGCACATGAGAGAGGGACTTCTCATGCCAGTAAGTTGGATTTTGACTTGCTTTGTATTCACAAAGCTATTTCCAAACTTGATGCAAAAGAGCGTGTTGGCATGCTTCTTACTTATTGAAGTAGGTGAATAGTGATGTTTCTGGAATAATAATGGACCTGGCATTGGGACATTCCTCTCTAATGGACGCTAGCTAGTCTGATATTTTATCAAGACCCACTTTCAAAACCTGTGACTTTGCCGCAAGGCCCTGCTCTGCTTCTCTCGGCAGCCCCGTGGTGAGCTATTTTTAAGCTGCACATGTTTAATTTTGCAACTTGTGACAATTTGAAAAGCATAACAATGTGTATTCCCACTGAGACACACAGAATACACCAAGATCTATTGAGAGGAACAGAATTTGGGGGAAAACTCTATTGTGGCAAATCTTCTCAGCAATCATTGGGTTCTCTCTTACTTGAAGGAAAGCCAGCCCTCTTCCCTTAATCAATCAACCCTGCTTATTCTTCCATTCTAAGGAACAAAAGGTGATCCAAGTGTATTTAAGACTTGCTTTGCTTGGACTTCTCAAAAAGATGTGGTAAAAAAAATAAAAACTGCAACCAAAATGCAATGAGGAGAAATACATCTCAGAAGGAGCCTGCACTTTATGTTCCTCAGTAACTTACTTAACAAGACTACTGGTTGCTCGTGGAATCATCATCCCTCATAGGACTTTTGGTTCATACCACATGGTATGCCAGTTTGTCTTTACATTCGATTTAGCTGTACTGTGACTTTTCTGCAAGAAATGTTAGTAGCCTCTGCACCGTGTGCTAAAGTGCTAAGTAGTTTGCTCCTCTGTAAACCTTTGAGCCTTTGTGAGCTGCTGTAAAGTTCACTCACATTTCTCTGTGAATGACAGTGGCATTGGACAAGCATTTCTGAAACATTAAGGACATCTGTTATTTTTGAACCTGTAACTTTGATTATTGATATTATTGGAAGTAATGGTGATACTAGTCAAATTAGCTGATAATTAAGGACATTTTTCTTTTTTATTTTCTAATACTCTGTAACATTTTCTATTTATTGTCTTAATTTTGTTTTGTTTTCCTAAGGGTAGCATTAAATAACAATATTTCTCCTACACACCTCCCAACAATAAATAGATACAGGCAATGGGTTCCCCAACAAAAATCAGTGATTTGTGATTGTGTTCCCTAGAGAAAAGATTGATCAGGTTGGCGCTCTGGACTTCCACATCAAAACTGATCCTCTACAGAGGGCTGATTGCAAGAAAGTTTCCCAACAGAATGAATGGCAGAATATTGACAGACTGTCCAGAAGCTACTGAAAGATGATACCCATGCATGTACTCTAGGTATCCACATGGCTTATGCTCGCACCTTCTTCTAATCTTTGCTTAAATGTCACCTCAGTGAAGAGTTTTCCAGTCACCCCAATTTACCTCCACTGCTCTCCCCTCCCTCCATTCAGCATATTCCATTCTTGCCATATTTTACTGTCTCTTTCTCCCCATTATAAGTTCTGTGAATCACTGGTTTTGTCTGTTTGGTTTACTTGTGTATATTCAGAACCTAAAACAGTAATGCCTAGTAGATGCTAGAAAGGTATTTTTAAAATTTTTTATTTAATTTTGAAGCAAACTTTCACATGCAATTGTAAGAAATTACACAGAGATCCCAAGGTAGAGCATCCAGTTTCTCCCAGTGGTAACATCTTGGGGAAACCATAGTAGAATATCACAACTAGGATATTGACATTGATACAGTCAGAATAGGGGACATTTCCATCATATTGCACTTTCATAGCTGTATCTGCTTCTCTGTTTCCCCTACTATTTTCTTAATCGTTGGTGTCCACTAATCTGGCCTCTTTCTATAATTTTGTCATTTCAAGAATGCTACTTAAGTAGAATAATGCAGTATGTAACCTTTTAAGGTAGGCTTTTTTCACTAGCATAATTCCCTTGAGATTCATCCAAGTTGTGGATATCAGTAGTTCATTTTACTGCTGTGTAGTATTCCATAGAATGGAAGCATCATGGTTTGTTTAGCTGTTTATCTCTTGAAGGGCATCTAGGTTGTTTTCAGTTTGGGGTATTACAAGCAGAAATGCTGTAAGAATTTAAGTCAAAGTTTTTGTCTAAATGTATATTTTCACTTCCTTGGGATAAACCCTCAGGAGTGCAATTGCTGGGTTATATGGTTGATGTATTTTTAGAATTGTAAAGAACTATCAGACCGTTCTTCAGAATGGCTGTGCCATTTTTCATTTCTGCCAGCAATGTGTGAAAGTTCCAGTTTCTCTGCATCTTTGCCAGCCTTTGGTCTTACCACTGTTTTCTCATTTTACCCATTGTGGTAGATGCGCATTGATGCCTCATTGTAGTTTATTGTGCATGTCAGTAGTGACTAATGAGATTGAAAATCTTTGCATGTGCTTATTTGCCCTCTGTATAGATCTTCCTCAACTTATGATGGGTTCCATCCCATCATCAGTTGGAAAGAGGGCAAGTCAGAAATGCATTTAATATACCTAACCTACTGAACATTCTAGCTTAGCCTAGCCTACCTTAAACTTGCTCAGAATACTTACATTAGCTTACAGTTGGGCAAAATCATCTAACATAAAGACTATTTTAGAATAAAATTCGTAATGTATCATGTAATTTATTAAATACTGTATTGGACATGAAAAAAAACGGATGGTTATATGGATATGGGATGGTTGTAAGTGTATTGGTTGCTTACCCCAGTGATTGTGTGACTGACTGGGAGCTGTGGCTGCCAGGTATCACAAGAGACTGTTGTACTGCATGTCACTAGCCTGGATCAAAAGTCAAAATTTGAAGTAGAGTTTTCGCTGGATGCGTATCACTTTGCATCACTATAAAGTCAAAGAATTGTAATTCGGGGACCACCTGTATATCCTTTTTCTGTGAAATGTCTCTGCTTGTCTTTTGTTCATGTTCTAGTTGGATTGTGTACTTTTTACTGTTGAGTTCTGAAAGTTCTTTATATATTCTAGATATTAGTCCTTTGTCAGATGTGTGGTTTGCAAATATTTGTACCCATTCCGTAGCTTATCTTTTCATTCTCTCAACAGGGTCTTTGATGAGTGAGTTTTTAAATTTGATGGCATTTGACTTACCATTTTCTGCTTTTTAAAAAAATATTTTATATTTTATTTTCTTATTTGACAGACAGAGAGAGAAAGAGCACAAGCAGGGGTGGGGCGGCAGGCAGAGGGAGAGGGAGAAGCAGGCTCCCTGCTGAACAGAGAGCCAGACATGGGGCTCAATCCCAGACTCTGGGATCATGACCTGAACTGAAGGCAGATGCTTAACCATCTGAGCCACCCAGGCACCCCTCATTTTCTGCTTTATAAGTAATTCTTTGGTGTGAAGTCTTAGAAATCTTTGCCTAGCCCAAGATCTTGAAAATTTTCTATTTATTTTTCCCTTAAACTTGTACAGTTTTACATTTAAGTGTGTGATTCAGTGTGAGCTAATATTTGTATAAAATATGAGCTCTTGGTTAAAGTTCACTTTTTGCCTAAAGATGTTTAATTGTCTGCCTCCACTTGTTGAAGGGCTGTTTCCTTCATTGACTTGCTCTTGGCATTTTTGTCAAAAATCACTTGTGCATAATTGTGTGGATCTATTTCTAGGCTTTCTATTCTATTCTATTGAACTATGTGTCCATCTCTCTACCATTAGCACACAGTCTTGGTTACTTAGCTATATACCTCTTGAAATCAGGTAGAATGATTTCAAGACTTTACTTTTCAAAATCATTTTAGCTATTCGAGTTCCTTTGTCCCTTTCAATATATATATTTAAAATAATCTTGTCTATATTTTAAAAAATCTCACTGCAATTTTGAGATTGGAATTTTTGGAATTACATTAAACCTGTGTATCAGTTTGGGGAGAATGGACATCTTTACTATGTTGAGTCTATGAACATACTTTGTCTCTCCATTTATTTAAATATTATTTTATTTTTGCATCTGAGTTTTTATAGTTTTCAGAATACAAGTTTTGCACGTTTTGTTAGATTTACACCTAAATATTCATTTTTTGAGCCATTGTAAGTGATATTGTGTTTTAAAGTTCAGTGTCCATAGGTTTATTGCTAGTACAATTGATTTCTCAGTAGTACGATTCACTGTTCAGCTACTGTCCTATGACCTTGTTAACCTCACTGATTAATTCTAAGAATTGTGTTATTGTTGTTGTTGTAGTTGTAGTTTCCTTGGGATTTTCTCCCCTAAGCCGTGCCACCATTGTGATGCTCCTCACAGGTGTTCCTTCATCCACCCTTACTGCCCTACAGTTCATCCTTTATGTAGCAGATGGCATCATACAATTTCCCTTTTTCTGGGAATGACCTTCCAGCACATATAGGCTAGATCCAAACTCCTTACCCTGGCTCTATGGCCCTACACACTTGTAGGCTCTGTCTAGTAGCCCCGTCTGTCTTCATGAAATCATCTCCCCTAAGTCTCTCCTGGCTCAATATGCTTCAGTGGCCAACCCTTCTCTCTCTTCCTTTAGGATGCTGAAATCTTTCCCAGCTTGGGGTCTTTGTACAAACTCTTCACTCTACTTGATGTGTTCCTTCCCCTAAGCATTTCATGGTTGATCATTGGCTCCTTCTTGTAATGTATATCCCAGTTTAACTGTCTTTTCTTAGAGATGCCTCCTCTGATCACTCACATTCTATTTTACCAACCTAGTTTCATGGTCTCCCTAGCTCTTACCCACATGTTATATATATATATATATATATATTTTTTTTTTTTTTTTTTTTTTTTTTTTGCTAATTTGTTTTTATACTGAAGTGTCAGTGCCATGACTACTATATAATTTATGTAGAAATTATGTCCTGAGCACTCGTTATGTTCCATATGTGGTTCTGGTGCCAGAGTTTTGTCTTTCTCGATTACTGCTCTATCTCCAGCAGTTGAACCACACATGGAATGTAACAGGGGCTCAGTACATAATTTCTACATAAATGAATGAAAGGTTGGACTTAATGTCATCTCTACCATATCTTATTTTACTCTTCAACGAACAAATACAGTATCTAGATCCCCATTTTATAGATAAGAGAATGAGGCTTTAGAGTAATTAGCCCAACTATGGAACTACAATAATATATTTCTTCTGCCTATTTCAAACTTGACGCCATTACTCATGCGAATATGTGTGAGCAAGGACTTCAAAACTTATGTTGCTAAACTTTGTGTATGAAATTGTTTTTATCTCAGACACTTTCAGTCGATGTTCTGAAAATTCCTGGAAAGCATGTTTTATTATCTCATTCAAATGGTTATACCGCTGTGTCTGGGAATGTGAGAGCATTCTAGAAAGAGTGAGTTACTCCTCAGTCTGTTTAAGTTTATGATTCTAGGAGTACTTCTTTCTTTATTGTAAAAGAATATCATTTCATGCATAATATTGTTGGAAAATATTAGTTCCAACTACGACTGTTACGCCTGTCAGTAGGGCGGGGGGAAGATTTGTCTAGGTATTTAAATATGGAGGATGCACATTCTATGTATACTAAATCTCATGGAGATAATATTTATATTTATACAAAACAAACAGAAACAAATAAACATCCTGGGAATGTAAATTAGAGAGTAGACAAATCCTAGAAACTGCCCAAGGCACTCAATAATAAAACAACAAAACCTCTCTACCTTCAAGGACGGTGAACCTATCGTTTTCTGGCTTTCATTTCACTTTCTACCTCTACAACCCTGTCTTCAATAAGAGTACTTTGTGAAAACTGCAAACTCTCACACTTGTTCTCACCATTAATTCAAAATAAGTCAGTTGGTAAGGAGCTAGCAAGTTACATTATGCCTTTTAGAAAAATGGAGAAACTGAATCAGTTCTTCCTCTTAGGTTAATGCAGGAAATTAGTTTTGGAGCTCGGTTGCCTGGAGGCAAAGTACAGGGGCTTAAGAGTTGTGGTTTCCAGGCTACTGTATTTTGAATGAGACTGATTTTTTTTTTTTTAATTTCCAAATACTTGAGCCTGGACAGTGCCGAAAACACAGCCAAATTTAGGTAACAGCTTCTTTTCCACCTCTGTGCCCATGAAGTGGAATATATTTATCTGTGACAAAACAGCCTTGCCTCCATTTGGTGGTAAATCTTCAACTCCGTTTGTTTAGAATCAGGGTCAGCTTCTCCGGTGTGCCTTTTTTACTGTTGAGGCTTTCTGAATCTGATTAACACTGTATCAGGGAATTGTCTGATGTCTGACCTTGAACAGCATGCTCTTCTACTTCCCTTTTTTTGGGGTGGGGGGGAATCATTTTGTACAGCTTTAGACCCTGAGATTTTTTCCCCCGCAGGCTTGATTGCATTAGCAGGCTCTTTTTTTATTGGTACCCAAAGGGTTTCAGCCCCAGTGACCTGTCATCTGTCCCCCTCACCTGCTTACATGCTGATTCATTGATGAGCTGGCATCCCAGTCCCCGCCTCCTGTGAATGGTCCGGGAGGTTGCAGTTGCTCCCGGAGAGGGGTTGCTGGGCTGAACCACAGTGGGTTACTACAAGTGGCAACCGGCAGCCTATCTGTTGCCACCGAAGAACTTGGTGACCATCCTGAGAAGCAACCCCCTTTCCCCCACCCTGTTACTGTTCTATCTGGATCCGGCTTCTCTAGCTTTTTAGAGGAATTTCTGATTCAGGCACTCACAGCTAATTCCATAGGAGTTGTAAGGTAGCCTGTGACATAAACTGAGACAGAAGTTTCCCCTCAGAGACTGTCTTTTTTTTTTTTTTTTTTTTTTTGGCAAAGACTTCTGGCTCTCATCAGAGGAATACCTTGTTGCTTAAGATGAGTGGCTGTAGAAAGCGGTGTAAACGTGAAATACTGAAATTTGCCCAGTACCTTCTCAGACTATTAACAGGTTCTCTTCATACAGGTAATGACTTTTTTTTTTTTTTAAGTAATAGAGGCTGGTAGAGCATGGTAATGAAGTTGAAACGGAATAGGGAAGGCTCACTATATTTGTGTTGTGTTTATTTTTGATGTTGTCAATAAAATACAATTGTGTTTGCTGAGAGTCACGTTTCTAAAAATGTGTGCAGTGCAGCTCTAATTTGGGGCTAGAACTGGATTCTGTGGATGTATCTTTTATGTCTTTTTGGCAGTGTTGCTGTTAAATGTGCCTCAATCTCAGGAAGCCGTGTCTGCAGAGTAGAAAGATTTTCTTTTTTTTTTTTAAATGCATGCTTATGTGAGGGGTTTCCTCCTCTCTCCTGCTTTTGCTGCAGTTTGTTGGAAAATCACTTATCTGTTGTCTTCTTGCAGGTATTTAGAAATTCTCTAGAACTCTTTGATTATTATAATGCATAGAGGATTTCTAGTAGTTGATCACAGAGCTGGGGCCATGAAAGAGTTAAGGCCATTTCTTTTGAATTTCTCAGTTTCTGGCAAAATGTGAGCAAAATGTGAAAACAGCTAAAGAGTAAAATGTCCATGAGAGGTTTGATATTTGTTTCATTGCAGTTATTTCGATGTTTAAAAATTTGCACGATTGAAATAGAAACTCTATTTAAATCTAAGTGTTGATAGCAAGAAAATATTTTTAAGATGTTCCAGAATTATGTGCCCAAACCGGTAGTTTTACTGACCATGAAACTGCTAGGCAGTGCCATCATTAAGATAGTGACAGGTGGGACCAAAACTACTTTGACTCAGACAATAGGCATTTTTAATGGACCATCAAACTTCTGAGAGGCAAAGCTTGCATGATACCATGCTACAGTTTGATTCTGGCCAATGAACTATTGTTAGTTTTATTTTTTCAATGCAAATTTGTTTTCTTTAAATAATTTGAAAGAAGGACTAGCAAGTAAACCTATACATTATGATGCAGAGGTTGAGAGATGAATGTGAGCAACACTTGCTGTAGGAAATAAACTCTTTATGGTTAATAGCAGAATTACATATATGATTCTGTCGACAACCTGATCAGGAAAAACACTTTTGAGAGAATAACTGTGAAAATCAATAAGTTTCCAGGAACATTAAGTATTAATAAACATTATTGGCATTGTTATCAGATGCTAATCTTTAAGCAGGGCACATTGTGGTGACTTCTGATGCTTTTAAGCATAACCACTGAGAGTCTGTACCTGACTTTTGTTAACTTTGAGCTCTGTTGTATTTTCCACCCAGTTTTTTTTTTAATATTTCTGTTACCAATACACAGTCCCATCCATATGACTGCTTTATCTTGTCAATGCGATCAATGATACCAATATGACATTTGCTTTAAACTTCCCATTAAGGATGGTGTGCTGTTTGTGATAGTGTGTCTCATGGGACAGTGCTCGATATGGGATCTTTTATCTTGCTATCAAATTAGAGAAATATTTTGTAAAAGAAAGCTTTCTATGAGGTTTCCCTGCTAGTCTGTATTTTCCTCTTTGATAAGGCAATTTTAAGGTTCTACCTGTTTCTTACTGGATTTAGGGGCAGTGTTCTGCCTTTTTTTGCTCAGTCTGTGTCTGGTTTTCTTAAACTTTCATTTTCAAAGAATTTTATGAAGATGGTAAATGGTTGTGAAGTCGTAAACCATAAATACTGAATCCAAAATACAGTGGGTGTCCAATGACTGGATGGTAATTTATAATATAAAATTTATGGAAAACTGGCATAGCAGCAATTTTTCAAGACCTATTTAATGCATATTTAGAAATCAATATAGGTGGGACGCCTTCTCCTCTTTCTGAGCCCCCAGAGGAAAAAAAAAATAAGAACTTTGAGAAATAGGACAGATTATTATACAGTAGTAAGATAGATTTATGGCCTGAGAAATGTGATTACAGCAACTTGTTTCTTGTAAAAATCTTTTCGGCTCAGGCTCTAATACTAAACCTTGTAAGATCTGGCTGGAATTTTTACAACCCCTGAAAATGCATAAATTGGAAAAGCCAATTTATGCATTTCCTAGATGCTATGATAATATACACTGTTCATATTGCAGAATCTAATGTAAAATTCAATAGGACACTTTCAAGTCCCTTGGCTAGTAATTAATGAAGAAGTAGGAAGCAGAGTTGAATTAGTTGAAAAAATTTGCTTTAAGGTTGGATATGCAAGCAGTTGCTAATTGTATCCCGAACAGTCAGCATATGTCTTTGTAGTCATCAAAAATTTAAAACAGTACTAGTATGCCTTGGATGATTTTTTTTTTTTTTCATTTTACCAACAAGCTCTTTATTCTCACTTTTTCAATTAAAGATGTGATCTGAGGAAATAGTGATTTTGTTTTACACTTGAAAACAGGTTAATTCCAAAATGCGTACTCTGTATTGTTGGCAGTTGCCTTTCATTTGATACCCAAAATGCCCATGCCTTTACACAAACACAGAAAATTTTAAGTACGAAGAAATTTTCATGGACACAAACTCTCCTCTGATGTGTTTTATTGGTGTTATCACAAGTTAGAGGAAAGCAGCTTGCTTTTCTGAGAGCTTTTCACATAAGTTTTGACAATGCTTATGACTGCTTATAAATAAATAATTTGATTAGGTATTCATCTAAAATAATCTTTGTGATAGAGAATATAAATTCAGTGGTAAAGATTTGTCCATATGAAATAATTCTATTTTCCCAGAAACATTCTACATATTTTTATCATGGCAAATCACTCTTCAAAGAGTAGATTTTACAAACACATATATTTGGCTTTACTTATCATGGAAATAGAAGCATTTTTAAAGATCCTTTGTTACATATAATACTTGTCAGAAATCCATAAGCGAATATTACATGTCAATGGCATGTTCAGTGTAGTGAGGGACAATACAGGATTAACTATCCGAATTACTTTTCGATTTGAGACTTGCATCTTCATGTACTATATTATGCCCAATTTTAGATGTGGCTCATGATAACCGATATACCCTTATACATCTAAATAAATGGAAATGATTTGTGAAGATTGTAATATGATGCTGGTAATTTGAGTGGGCAATTTGATAGGCAATTTGTGTATCCTCGGGACCCATAGAATACCCTGTCCTATAAATGCTGACCCATTAAGAAAGGTTGAATGATATTACCGATACCAGATTTGGACCTGTTTCTTCTTTATGTGTGAAATTTAGTATTGGAAGGTTTTATAGTACTTATTTGGAGAGTGTTTGGACATTTATCAATTCTCTGTACATAGTTTTCTTGAAAAATCAAGATCTGAAGTCATTTTCTTATTAGCAAGTATGCCCCAAACATATGTCTCAGGTGGATATTTCCTGGGGCTCTTTTTCTGGCTTCAAGACAGCAAGTTACAGGTGTGGCCAAGTTCAACTCTCCACCTAAGGGAAACAAAAGCAATTTAAATCAAAATATCCTGTTAGGCATTGAATCACTATTTAACTTGCAGGCTAAAGTACTTCAAATTTAACAAAATCATAGTATTAAAAGCATGAAGTAAGCATTCATCACTTCATCAAGTAGAAAACTTTAGATTGAGAGAGAGAGAGCGCACAAGCCAGCACATTTATTTTGCAAGTTCGCACTGAGTTTCCAGCCTTACATTCATTGTTGAAGTTACTGTGAATCAAGCCATCCACAAGGCTAGTGACATAAAGATTGAGATAGTTTTATGTTACATTTTTAAAGTGTGAGGAGAAAATAAAGGGCAAACTGGAACAAAATCGGAGAATTAAGAAAGCCTGTTTCTAGCTATATCTACTACTTTTTTGCATTTCCTTTCTTTCTTCCTCCTGATTACAAATCACAGGATCAAGTCTTCAGTCCCCTCTGACCTTCTCTTCTGTCCCCATTTGAACACTGGGCAGACCATCTCCTGCAAAGGATATGTTCCCGAAGACCTCACATACTTAAATATTCACACAAGTTTAATCCTGGCAAAAGATAACAGGTGTTTCTATTTCCCAGTTCACGTGGTCCTGCCATGCAACAATTGAATAAGCAGTTTCTATTCGCTTGATCGGCCAGCTCTGAAATTATGTTGTTCTCGATTAAATTTTTATTTTTTAATTCCTTCAAATTTTGCATAAAGTGAGATTATATTCCTTATAGCACTATGTCAAATTTGTGTGATTGAAATGCACAAAAAGTGCTGCCATGATATACAGTTTTCTTGTGCTTCTTCTATTGACACCTGCCCTCAGGTAAGAAGAAAGCAAAGAAGGATGATGTTTATACTTGACTGCAAAGAATATATGCCATGGTATTGCTTTTCCCAGCAGAGTATGTATTTGCAACTTTATCAGAAGAATTATTTTGGCTTCTATTAATGAGCTGAACTTTTCATTCAGGAGTGAAGGGATATTTTGAGGGATTCTGCATCTTGCCTCATCTCTTCAAATTCTGCCATTGTTGCCAAATCTAGGTAGAGGATCCCTGAATTCTATGGAGAAAACACCTATATTTGCAGATATATACTGGTTTTCCCTTTCATTTCAGAAGAAAATCTTATGCTAATGTTTAATGACCTTGTATTTGACGTTCCTTACCACGTAATTAGTGTATGAGGTAAACTCGTAGGGCTTAAAGACTATAAAAGAAGACTGTTTTATCATTGTGAGAACTTCAAACTAGTCAGTGGTCACATCTCAGTTTTAGATATGCTAAACTCTTAAAACTCATTTGTTGACTGATGGACAAAATTAATCCATATGTTGCATACAGTCTAAAGGGAAGAGCTAATATCCATAGAAGGGGCTGCATTTGCCCCTGTTGGTTGAGGTAATCAGAGCTTTCTTACCAGAAACTTCAGCAATTAGTCATCAACACTTCATTTAAATCCTTAAAGAAATATTGAAGTTTCACGTCACGGGACCAAGACTGTTGAGGACATTATACGTTGATTGTGATATGTAATAGTTATGTTCCTGACAGGAAAGAGATCTCACACTCCAGAAAAGAATTTAATAAAGGGACTGTGTATGTGGGCAGGGTGTAGGGGAATCAACAGGGGTAATGTGTACTCTGAAGCTAGTAACAGCAGACAACTGAAGGGCCAAGGGAGGGGAGCCCTCTCTGAAGCCTAGACAGGGAAACCATAGGTGGAGCTGCTTGACAGGAGATGGGGCCTTCAGTCCAGGGACACAGCCAACCCATGGAGACCTGAGAGGTAGGGAACTTGGGGGGAGAAAGTTGCTGGGCTCTCCTTCCTCCTAACCTTCAGATTTATTGCTAGTGCTTCTACTGGCTGACCCCGTTCCAGAAGCTAATGGGAAAACCACTCCAAGTAGGGGAAATATGCTCATGGCCATATTTATTATTTTATTTTAACCCACCATAGGTATTACCACTGACAAGGCTTCCTTTGTTTAAAACTATTAACATTGGTCATGTCGCTTCCCCTCAGAAGATATTGGAAGTGGCATGAGGGCGCTAATCATATCTCTGGGTGACTTGTAAAATTTCTGTCATTCTACCACATCTTTCACCATCCTTGGTTATCTTTTATTTTGTCCACAAAGCTTCTGTCCAAAATTTCTCTGTGTGTTTCTTAAACCTTATAAGGAAAACAAACCTACACCTTCAAACAAATTGACTGTTTTCGGAAGAGATGTCACTGTAATCAGTCAGATTAAGGCACAAGAAAACAATGCAATATTTGTTATATGGTAAAACAGGATTATAACCAGGATGATGTGGCTATGGATGGTGTATGCTAGGTATGATGGTGAATTTTCTTTGATAAAGTATATTTTCTCTCTAAGCTCCATTTTCCAGCTTGGGGATACAATTGTGGGTTGGTGGGGAGAGGCCAAGAGCTGAGGAACTGCCCTTACTTGTGGAAGAAAGCAAAGTCCAGCTGGCCATGACAGAAATCAGCACTGATATATTTTTTGCAGTATATGCTAAATAATTGGTTAAACTAGTTTTTATCAAGCCTCTGCAATGGATGGCTCTGTGCCTAGCACTATCCATTTCTCCTGTGTGATAGAGATACCACAGTAACATCAGAATATCTCAAAATGTTTTCTATTTGGGACCTATGTTTAATTTTTTAAAGGTGAATGCTCGGGCCTGTGAAGGAGATCCACATTTCCGACTGGCTGAGGAGGGGCGATAATCATGATTTTTTAGGTGGGGAGTGAGTTTGAGAGAACTGAATGGGTGGTCAGGGTGGAGACTACACCACGTTCTCCTTGTGGGGAGAGAGTTGGGGGAGTAAACTCATACAAAGCCTTCTATCATTTGACACCCTCCTTTATGTGTCTCGGGTCTGGCTCACTCTCTGGCTCTGTTGTGCTTCCTCTAAGGTCTTTTCATCATGGTCTTAATGATCATAACATAAATATATCACATTAAAAATGAAAAAAAGAATTCTGAGAATGTGTTCCAGGAGAGCTGTTCTCTCTGCCCAGTGCCCAGCTGTGCTTCTGGAGGGTAAGGGCATGCCCAGAGGAAGAGGTGGGAGCCTCCTGTTGGCATCTCAGCCTTAGCCCCAATCCTGCAGTTGTGAAAGTCACCCAGCTGTTCTGAGTTGCATCCATCCATCTATGAAATGGGGATATTCCTCCATATATTTCTGTTATTGTGAAGCATTCAACAAATGGTAACTTTTGTCATTATTACTGATCTGGTATCTATAGGATGTTCTGTTTTTGTTTTTGTTTTTTTGTTTGTTTCAAATTGAATTTTCCCCAAAAGTAATTGGATACCTCCTCATCATTTTACTGCCTAGTAATTAGGAATAAATGGAAAGTAACCTGGATAAATGACTGCAATTTTTAAACTCTTTTGCCTTTGATTTTATTAGTTTTCAATAACTATAATTGCCATTTATTCATTCAACTAACATTTGTTAAGTGGTTATTAAGGGCTGAGCCTTGTGGCTTTATAAACTATTTCTTCGTGATTCCTTCCTGCCCTATGTTACCCTGCCATAGAGCCAATAAATGCAGGACAGTTAACTCGGCAAACCAACATGTGCTAAGATTTCGAAAAGGAGAGGGAAGCTGTCTCATGTGGTTTTAGCCAAGAAGAGGCAAGTACAGTGGTCAACCTAGGAGAGGCAGTAAGCCTTTAAGGTATGTTCCTCTGAAGGAATTAGAAGAGCGAGGCTGATAAGGGGGGAGCCAAGGAAGGCAGGTGAGGAAGCAGCTGGGAGAGAGGATCAGTGGGATTATTTGTGGAAGAAAGAATGCCTCCACTACCATATTACTGCAGAAGCTACCAGCAAAGCCCCCCAGAAGGTTCTATTCCTCGTCCAGAGAAATACTTTCGTGGCTAACAACGATCAGGTAGTGAATGTTACATTTCTTACCTGCCCTTTGTATCTGTCTTCACTGTGTGATATGTACTGTGTGGTCATATCACTGTGTGATATGACCATCTTACTTTTTGAACTTTCCTATACAAGTTGTCTGTCCCATATTGTTTAGCATTTAATTACTCATCAATCCTGTATTATTAACAGATTCAGGTGTTAGAATCATATCTCAAGTAGATCTGAGTCTTCTAAAAGACATTTAAAATGTTATTTATTTATTTTAGTGAGGGGGAGGGGAAGAGGCAGAGAGAGAGGGAGAGAGAAACTTAAAGCAGACTCCGCACTGTGGAGCCCGACCTGGGGCTCGATCTCACCACTCTGAGATCATGACCTGAGCTGGAACCGAGTCGGATGCTCAACCAACTGCACCCCCCAGGCGCCCCTCTAAAAGACATTTAAAAAATTTAATTCTCCAGATTTCCTCTAAAACATTGTGTCCTGTATAGTATCTGCTCAAAAACACAGTTTTGGGAGAGGATATCCTAAATAATTCATATAATTTAATGTGTTCCTCTCTGAGTCACATTATCAGACTTAAGCTGTACCACTTGAGCAGCCCATGGGGAACCTATCCCAAGGTGCCAAATCTAGAATGTGGTGGGGCTAAGGTATATAACTGGATTTGTCAGAATCCGAACTCTATCTTTGTTTCACTACACAGCTCTCCTTCCGCAAACTCAAACTCATTCCGAAGCCCTGTGTGATGACTTTAATTCTCGGGTCAGCTATCACCTTAGTTAGCCATTTCCAATCCAAAACAGCCTCCCTGCCCCCTAATGTCTTTCTTTTATGTCTTCCTTTTGAAATTTATGTTATGGATAGGGTGACCAAAACTGAGGCACTTTTGAGAGTAAAAGGAGGCGATTTGAATCACAGCACAAACACAGGCACAAATCAAGACTGTCCCCAACAAACTGGGGTATTTGGTCACCTTCTCCATGGAAATTACCACTATGTAAAATAATTTTGATTATTTACAAGTGTCTATAAAACAACTCCTTTTTAAGGGCCATGTTTGTTTGGTTCATTATTGTAATGCAGTGCCTAGACCTTGCCTGGCACATAATAAATGTTCAGTAATTGGTCATCTGATGTTTGACTGAATTACACTGAACTGCTTTTTAGGGGCCAATGCTACATCTCCTGCTTCTGTTTTTCTGCTTGTCCCAAGTTGGTAGGAGTATTCTTTGCCTCTATCACTTCTTAATGATCTTGGTCATGTCAGCTACTCATTCTAATATCTCCTGTGGTTCTGCTTTTTCTTATCTCTGCCCAGTACTTCTTCCCATTATAGTAACTGTTGTACATAATCCAGAGCACAGAAAGTCTGAATTCTCTCTAATTGTACATAGAGGAGGTATAACTACACATTTAAAAATAGGGGTAGGTGATGTATACTTGTCCATTTGTTTCAAAAGTCATATATCCTATGACTGATTTATGTATAAATGTCTATGCATTTGTATTTTCTCATTTTCCTACAGTGAACATATTATATGGATAATGATTACATTTTAATAATTTTAAGGTAATAAAACAGAAGTTTATGGGTTCTTTGGTCTTTAGCTACAGTAAACCTGCTGGAGATAAGAAAATATGCTGCCTTGGATGTACTATAATTTTAGAAATATTACAAAATTATATTATCAGGATTTCAGTTTTCTGTCTGCAGTTTTCTTCTCCAGCTTGTTGCTAACTTTGAGGAAATTGTAAGTTCCCTTAGCTCAGTATTATCACCTCTACAATGGGAAGATTTCCATTGGGCAAGGTCACCAGGTTAGGATAAGAGCCTTAAAGCCTACCAAATCAGTCATGTTCCTCTTCTATAATATGCTGCTAAGATACATAGAGCCAGTTTTATTATGGGGTATACATAGAAGAGTTTCCTACTGTCTTATAATTCCCAGAGCCAAACAAAAATCAAAAGGCGTCAAAGAGCTATGAAGCCAGTTCTATAAAAGGCTTTTAGAACTTTAAAGATCAGTTTTATGCTGTGTCTACTAAAGTCCCCCAAGGGAAACTCTACAGCCAACTGCTGGGCATTTACCCAAATACATGCAATTGTGCCTTCCAATCAGGCCCTCCTAGCCTGTCTCCAAGCAGAAGCATAGTCTGTGATCTCTGAAGGTTAAGAAATTTGTTGGAGCTCAATTAGTGAAAGTGCACAACACAATGACATTAACAAAGACAATGTTATGTATATCATGCTACATATGTTGGAATATATTGTTGGATCGTAGACATGTAGACTCTCAATGGACCATAAAAATCATCTGGTCTGACTTCCTTCTTTTCAGAAGAGAATGTGGAGGCCTGAGTGGCTGAATTGATTTTACCAAGGTCCTGAGACTAGTCTTGTGACTAGTCCATTATACTACCATTACAGACTCACGTGGTCCTCACAACTTTACATCGTGATAAGCGCCTGTGGTGGTGACGGTCTGAGAGAAATGCCTGGGCTTAGCAGCCAAGATGTCTTGAATTGGTCTTAGCACCACCTCATCTTAGTAGGCCATCTTAAGCAAGTTTCCATTCATTCCATTCCACGATACCTGTTTCCTCATCAGAAAAATTAAGCAAATGCAATTCCAGCTGCTGCAGGGACTTTTCAAAGTCAGCATTTTTAAGGACAGTAGTTGGGGATCCGTAGTCATTCAAGCAGTGTTAAGCCCTGTTTGGATGCTGATAAATCATGTGAAGCTTAGCAGCTAACATCACTCAGCTGTTTTGGAGTCCTCAGAAAAGGTCAAAGTGCGTTAGGTTGATAGCAATTTAAAATTTTCAAAAACTAAATAGAATACCTAATTTAATGATCTCCTTCCAAAATGATACAATTTAAAATCTGTATACTTAAATGGTTGTACTCAATGATGCTTTAATACTTTCCCCCAAAATCCACTCCTAACCCAAAATTGCCGATAACTTATATATTGCTTCACTATGTATAACGTAAATGTTTTTGCCAAAAACTCATGAGTGTAAAGTCCTTACATTTTTATTTTATTTATTTATTTATTTATTTATTTATTTATTTATTTTTAAGATTTTATTTATTTATTTGACAGAGAGAGACACAGCGAGAGAGGGAACACAAGCAGGGGGAGTGGGAGAGGGAGAAGCAGGCCTCCCGCCGAGCAGGGAGCCCGATGTGGGGCTCGATCCCAGGACCCTGGGATCATGACCTGAGCCAAAGGCAGACGCTTAATGACTGAGCCACCCGGGCGCCCCAAAAGTCCTTACATTTTTAAAATTAGTAGTTAATAAAGCTTTTTTTCTTCATCAATGGATAAAATTAATAACTATATCCATCTTGCCTATTTCCTGGGATATAAGATGTCATGGAATTGAAAACAGCGATGAAAAGTAGAAATTATCTATTTCAGAAGCCAGTAGTAAGAACCTGCTGATTGCTTAAATTCTTTATGAAATACTGACAGGAGGTATACATAGATTTAGGAATTTAGGAAAACCAAATTTATTTAGTATAATTCATTTATGTTTTGAGACTTCAGTTATTACCAATAAAATAAGATTAATCTGGAGAAGTATTTTATTATGAAATAATGAATTTTTAAAATCTCAGAGTCCGTATATAAATTTAAAGAATATACAATGACTATACTCTCAGTTCAGAACAAGAAAAGCTGTCATTGGAGATGTGAAGTCAGCCTATTCAAGCCTCTAAAAATTTAGGTGAATGATATCTCTTCCTTTGTTTTTGTTTCATTTAACATGATACTGAAATTTTTATTTCAGAGTAAGCACTTCTTTTCTTCCTTTTTATGAGACTGTATACTCCGGATCCTGACCTCTATAGAAGGACAGACCTGTGCTTGAAATCTGGCTTCACCAATCATTAGCCGTGTGACCTTGGGGAGGTTATTTTACCTCTCTCAGGCTCAGTGACCTCATCTGTAAAAGGGGTTAATGACAGTGCCACCTTCGCAAAGATTTTGCCAGTCATGCAGATAATGTGCAAATTAAGACAGAGCCTGACACAAGATAATTGCTCAGTAACATGTTTTTATAATAATAATGTGTATAAGTTCATGGATGTTTATCGTGCCTCTAGTATGTGTGCCACTCTAAGAGGGTATGGCGAGGCGTAGGATCGTGCATGAGACAGCTGCATCATAAAGAAGCTTAATGTTTAGTAGAGGAATTAGAACATATATAAAATAACTTTAATGTGACTTGAATAAGTTAAGTGCCAGGAGAGAGGTACAGACGTTGTATCAATAGAATCCGAAGAGAGGGTTCACTTTGTTTGTGGCAAGAGACGTTTTAGTGGTGATAACATTTGACATGGGTTTTAGTGGCTCTGGGTTTGGAGATGCTGAGCTGGTGATTGGACTTCCCAGGAAGGGCAGAGAACAGAGGAAGGGCATATATAGAGACAAATATATTGCTAGGGTTCATTCATCCAGCAGATATTTGTTACGTGTCTAGTCTCCTGTAGACACTCTTCTGGGAAATTGGAATACATCAGGAAACAGAGGCTCATTGCTATCATGTAGCAGGGAGGTAGGTACTAATCATATTAAGTTGATTAGATAGTATGTTCGTGGGTGATAGGTACTCTGGGTAAAAATAGAACCAGGTAAATGGGTTTAGGAGGGCTATGGAGGTTGGGGTGTGTATTAGTTTGCTAGGGCTGCTACAACAAAATGATACAGATTTGGTAGCTTAAACAACAACAATTTATTTTCTCCGTTCTAGAGAAAATTTATTTTCTCATAGTCCAAGCTCAAGGTGTTGGCAGGTTTGAATTCTTCTGAGGCCTTTCTCTTTGGCTTGCAGCTGGCCACCTTCTCACTATGTCCTCACAAGGCCATTCCTCTATGATGACACATCTCTGCTAGCTTCCTATGTGTCAGATTTCCTCTTCTTACAAGGATACTGGTCCGATTGGATTAAGGCCCACTCTAATGGCATTACTTAAGTGAATCACCTCTTTAAAGACCTTATCTACAAATACACTTACATTCTGAGGTAGTAGGGGGTTAGGGCTTCAGTATATGAAGTTTAGGGGGGCACAATGAGCTTGTAACAGGATGGTTACAATTTAAATCAAGTCTTCAGGGTAGACTCTTGGAGAGAATGACATTAGGTGAAAATCTTGAAGCAAGCAAGAGAGCCATAGAAACATATGGGGAAACAGATTCCAGGCCAGAGACCTTCCAGTGCAAAGACCCTGAGACAGGCTTGTGTTCAGTGTGTTCAAAGAACTGAAAGTAGGTCAGTTACCTAGAGCAGAGAAAAAAATCCAAAGAGAGTAATTGGAGATAAAGGCAAACAAACAAAGGGGCCCAGAATCTACAAGACCTTATAGGCCCTGGTGAGAAGCTGAGCATTTGCTCTGAGTGGCACTGACAGCCTCTGCAGGACTCTGAGAAAGGAGTTAAATTCAATCATGCTCATCACTGGCTGCCCTTTTGAGCTGTACAATGGAGTAGGAGTCAGCAAACTACAGCCCGTGGGCCAAGTCCAGCCCATTGCCTGTTTTTGTATGGCCCATTAACTAAGAATTGTTTCTACGTTGGTAAGTGACTGCTAAAACATCCAAAGAAGAATAATATTTCATGAGAGAGGATAATTATATGAAATTCAAATGTAGCACCGTGAAATAAAGTTTTAGTGAGACTCTAACTCATTTATTTGCATGCCTTTGTGTGATAATGGTAGAGTTGAGTATAGTAAGGCGACCTGCTAGGCCTGCAAAGCGTACATTATTTTCCATCTGATGATTTCAGAGTAAGTTCTCTGACCTCTATAGAGAGGGTCAAGGATTGAAACAGTGGGGAGAGTGGTGGCTCCAGTCAGGATTGTAACCATGGAGGCCATGGTGGAGGGGTGGACAGCTCTGCTAGTGAAGCAGTGTGTTTGGGAGAAATGATGGGGAATGTGGGTTGGGGAGAGGTTGGAGGTTCAGTGCATTGCAGTTAAATGGGGTATCCCTCCAGCCTTTGAACAGAGATGTGCTGTGATCACTGCACAATGTTTGTGGGCAGCAGATGACAAGGAGGGGCTGACTGCAAAGGTAAAGTCATGAGGTATATTGGTGGCCTGGAAATGGAAAGATGAGGACAATAAGAAGGTAGATTCAAGAGTACCCTGAACACATTGGGCAGCTTTTCCATTTTCTGTGCCAGGGAGGAACCTTCTGTGATATTATAGCAGTTTTGCAACACCTTTAAAAATATCTTGAAGTGCTAGAATACTAGTATTCTAATTATATACCCTTTGAGCTAAAATAGGGTGTTTCAAGTGAATCAGGCCGGATGCCTTTTACAATTTAGGCCTTTGGGTGTATAATATTGAAAATATGAACTCAAAAGAAGACCATCAAAAAGAAAAAGAAAAAAAGAAAGCATAAAAAAGAACCATCAGTAATCAGTGAGTGATCTGAGGAACTCCCAATCTGGATTTCCAACTGATTAATTAGCATTTATTTGTTAAAAGTAAAAAGCTTTAACTTTGCATTTCTATTTTCTTGTATGAGCTACTTTTATAATCTAGATCTTCAACCTTAGTTTTAAAATACTTCTATAGATATCCATTATCTTTGCTAAGATACCTGAGTCATGTTCTTTCCAATACATATTTGGAAGATTGATGGGTGAAAAGACAGTTAATTCAATTTTATGTGTTCCTTAAATCATCTCAATCATATTTTTCACGTAGAACTTTGCTTCTTCCTTAAAAATAACCCTTTATCATTATAGAAGGTGATTGCAATATTAATAATGTAAGCTTAGCTGATATAGTTCTAGCAATGCTCAGTGTTTCATGTATTATGTCCGAAGTTACCCAAATTTGATTTGTAACATATATTTGCTGACTTTATGGTGTCCCATCTTTCCGAATGCCGGTGATGATAGTAATGCTGAGACACAAAACAGTCCAAATATAGGAAGAATAGAGTGGGCTAAAATCTTATAAGTCTTCTTTAAGAAAGAAGGAGTTACATAGCATAAAATAAACTTCAAACCCAGAGCTGATTTATTCATATATGAAGGAGTACAACGTTGCTTGAATGAATATATTTCTGTGGACAGGATCTTTCAGACATAGCTATATTCTGAATTTGGACTAGTTAAAAGAAGTGTGAAATATCTCTGCTTCAATGAGGAGAGGAAAGTAGGATCTCTTGTTCATCTAAAAATAATCATTTTTCACCCAGAACGGAGAGGTGATTGAGTATCCCCTCTAGAATTTCCAAAGGAAGAGTCATCTTTGGACAAGATTTGAGGATGAGTTATCCAGGTTATGATTTAACTTTGGAAATGTCACTCAAGTTTTATATGCAGGTAATTGAGTTAGGAAGATGATAAAATTCATTTCCTATTTTTTGGTTTATCTTTCTTAAAAGGGGGGTTCTTATTATGCCTCAGAAGTTCCCTAAGTCTGAGATGATTTTGAGAACATACCCACATTTGGTTTAGAAGGTATTTTTTAATGGGCTTATTCCATTTATGGCAAAAGAATGTTCTTTCCATGAGAATGAACATTTTTATGTTATGATACATTTAACTAAAATGGATTTATTTTGAAAACATCAGTCCAGAAGTTACACAAATATGGTAAAACTGGTTAAATAGTATGGGTGGAACATGGATACTGTACAACCATGGGTGGAGACCACAGATGACTGAGCTTTGGAGACACTTCTTCAGGCAAGAGTTTGGCTGTCATATTTGGAGATGCTATCATATTTGGCTATCATATTTGGAGATGGCTTTCATATTTGGAGATGCTAGTGGCACAGCATAGGGTGAAAACCCATGGAATAAGAGCAAGAAGTCAAGTTCTAGTTCCTGATTTGTTGGGTAAGGATACTTAATCCAAGCTTTGTTTCTCAAAGGTACAATGACAAAGATTAAAGTTGGAAACAGCGAGTGTCTTGCAGCTCTGTGTTCTCAGATAACTTGCAGAAGTGATAACATTGCAGTCTCCAAGATGTAATATTCAAAACAATTAAGGAACATTACCCACTCATCATAACCAGGAGGGGCTAAACGGCCCAAATAATCACCATACACTATTCCTCTTCAAAGTTACTTTTACCCAGATGCATACAGATCCAAAAGCTTGTTTGAATTACATGCAGAGAAAGCCCACACCTACGATCCTTTCGAAGAGGTAGAAAAGTACATGGGTGTGCATACACATGCATGCACACTGTTAACTCCTGCTTGATCTTCGGACTTCCACATCTGGCAGAGCCAAGTTTCTGGTTATGACTCTAAGAAAAATACAGATAGGGATCTAATTCAATAAATGCAGCAAAAAGCTGTAAGTATTACTTTAACTCTGCTGACAAGTTATTAATATTCTCCATTCTAAATTCGATTTGTTAGAATTTTTAAAGTTTAAAAGATTGAATGTGCTGATAGGATACAATTTTATCTCCATTTCTGTTTTTTTTTTATTTTTTTAAAGATTTATTTATTTGAGAAAGAGCGAGCAGAGGAAGGGTGGGGGAAGGAGGAGGGAAGAATCTCAAGCAGACTCCATGCTGCGCATGGAGCCCGACATGGGGCTTCATCTCCTGACTCTGACATCATGACCTGAGCTGAAACCAAGAATCAGTGGCTTAACTGAGCCACCCAGATGCCCCATCATTTCTGTTATTAAATAGTCCCTGCAAGGTGTAAGGATATGTTTTGGTATCTTTACATGTAAAGATGAGTTGAGTTGTTTTAAAACCATGTATAAAAGCATGTGCACAAGAATTGCCAATTAACTGCTATGTAAACTTTCACTAGTTCTTTAGTAACATTGACTACAACTCAGTCAGGTAGAAATGGTAGACCAAGTAATGATTCAATAAGGTTTAATACTTATGCTGAAATCAGCTGTTTAGAGGGAAAAACAACTCTTTAAAGTTGGCTATTTACTTAGAAGGACATAGGAGAATAGTTCATTATTCATTATTATTAGCTCGTTCAGTAGGTACAGTGCATTAGAATTGATGGCTCAAGAGTAGATTGATAGTTTACAGGATAGTAAATTCAATAACACTTGTTTCCCTCTTGTTTTAAATTTATTTTTTTTTAATTTTGCCAGAGGTAGAAGTTAAATTTTTAGAATGTAGGATTTGGAGTAAGATCCAATAATATTATATTAAAGAGAGATTTCTTTTTTTTGATCTTCCATTTTTAATAAAATTTCCCTTCTTATTCTTATTATCTATTTGAATTAACTTTCTGCCTTTGTAATTAAGCATTGCATTTTATTTATTTCTTTTGTTATTTAAAGTCAGTCCTGTGACTATTGTAATTCATTCAAGATTAGGCTAGTTAGTATCAGAATAGAAGTTGGTATGATCAACTGAGAGAACCAAGAGGATGTAAAGACAATAATATAAATTTGAAAGAGAGAGAGTGAGTTGAGAGAGAGAGCATGAGCAGGGGGAGGGGGAGAAGTAGACTCCCCTGCTGATCAGGGAGCCTGACGTGGGGCTTAATCCCAGGACCCTGGGATCATGACCTGAGCCAAAGGCAATCTCTTAACCAACTGAGCCATTCACAGGCCCCAAGTAGCATGCACTTCTGAGTCATCCTGAGCACAACCTCTTAGTAATTGTGGCCATGGGCAAGTAATTTAAACTTTCTTGATTTCTTACTTCATAGGGTTGTTTATTTGTGACAAGTGCTTTATAACTTGAAAGCTGCTAGGTAAATGCTACCCGCTTCCAATGATCCCCACCACCTGGCATTCACAGACTCTTCTCCCACGTTGTACCAGGGTTAATCTCTATGATCATTAGAATATGACAGATATGATGGCATGTCACATCCAAGATTACTTTATAAAACATACTGTGGTTTTCACTGTAGTCACTCTGTCTCTGTTGGATCACTCTGGGGAAGCCAGTGGCCATGTCATCTGGTTAGTTTATGGAGAAGCCCGCATGGTGAGGAAGTGAGCACTCCATCAGTAGCCATGTAAATGGCTCCTTGGAAGGAGATCCTCTGGCCCTATCAAATCTTCAGATGCCTACTGCTTTGGCCTATGTCTTGAGTGCTATCTCATGAAAGATGCTGCATCAGAACCACCCAACTAAACCACTTCCAAAGTCCTGACCCACCAGAAACTTCGAGATAAATAGTTACCATTTTAATCCATTAAATTTGAGGGTAATTTGTTATACAGCAATTGATAACTAGGACAGTGTTGTTATCCCAAAAGTCACCTACCCCTCCCTCTATCCCTTATAAAGGGCCTATGATACTTCCATCTGAGCTAGACAGAAGAGATTAAGAAAACAAACTTAACTACCCATAAATATATACTAGACTGATAAAAACCAAACACGTATTTAATATACACTGACCTTCCCCTCCTCTCAAGTGGTAAGTAAATTATGACCAGAAGATTATTACCTCCCCAGCAACTCTGGGAATGGGGGTTTCTTTTCCCCTTTTCAAAGGTGGAAACCAACATTGACAGAGGTTAAGGAATGATCACAGGGCAGATGTGTTACAGAGCGTATCTTAAATGAGATCAGTAATATCCCTGCCTTGTGTGTTAAGGAAGCATCAGTCAAGCTCTAAGAGGTCTGTGAAGTACACAGCTTTACTGCACAAAGCTTCATATTCAGGAGGATTTGTTTTCTTCAAGTTGCAGGACTTGGCTCCAGGGGGATGTATTTGCTTGAAGTATGACCTTTGCGTCAAAGGGGCATTGCCGGGGTATAATTCAATTTTATAGGTATCTAATTTTCTTCCTGGGAATCATTAGACCTTTAAAATGAATACTTACCTCTTACAAGCCAGGAGGGTTTTGTTTCTGCCCCCCAACATGTGCCTTGGAGCATAGGTTTCAGGCTGGTACTGTGGTTTGAAGCTCCAAGCATCATAACACCCCTGCTTCTGAGTGATGTTAGCAGAAAGGGGTCTATAAATCATATAGAAACATTAATAGAGAAAATGATGAGCTAGAGCCAAGAGAAGAACTGGCTTCTGCTGACAGTTGAAATGTGATGAAGTTTCTGTGAAGCAGAGATAATATGGAAAGGATGTCCACATGGGTAATAATTCTACATGTGCCTGTGGTGGAAATTTTCTCCGCATTTCTTCGGCCTCCATTATGATTCTAAAGTAGATACAAATCACTTTGTGATGGGAATGTTATCAGACACCCATGCAGAAGGAAGACTCTTCCAAAAACAGGCTATTGGCTTCTGAAAAAAATTGGCATGGTCTCTATCATGTGGCTCAGGATCTTCTAGATCCCTGTAAGAATTCCTTTATGTGGCTGGCTATGTTTGAAGAATATTTGTTTGCTTTCATAGCTAACCATTCTTGTTAGATTTGGGGAATTCAATAAGCTCTGACTGTTCATAATTCAGTATTTTACTGACACATTTTTAAGTTTCTAAATCAGTTTTATGAGGCATGTGATAAAAATAAAATCAAAATCTGTTGAACACTTGTGGTGCTTAGTCAATTCTGGATATGACCTGTGAGAAATGGAGTAAAAACAAAATGACACCGAGTAACCCATTTTTACTTCATTTTTATTAAAAGAAGAAGAATGACTAAACCAGGGGAGACATAACAAGCTACTAAAAATTTTAAAAACTTTTCATTCCTAAGATTCTGTGTACCTATTTTATCAGATGGAGTTGAGGTACAAAATGTAAGTTAAATATGATAGATTTTCTTCTCCAAATGTCATGGAGATGTTACCATTGAACATTCAGAAATATGTTTAATGTGTTGATTCTCATCCCATTTCAGATGTGTGACTTGTTCAAATTGGTTGTGAATCCTAAGTGAGGGTATTATTTTTCTACCAATCAGTAAAATAGAATCTTGTCAGTTATGCATATTTTATACAGAAAACTAACAGATTTTCCAGCACTGGCAAATGTTATTATGAAAGATTAGAAGATTTACACTTAAGAATTATTTAAAACGAGGTGGTCATGAGAAGTTTACTATCTTTTAAGGTATAGGTATAATTTTCACAATGACAGCACATGCATTTTACTTTGAAAATCTCCATCTTTCCCCAAATAGATCCTTTCTCTGTAACCAAGAACACCACCACCAACAAAAAAAGGCAAGAGATTTCACCTCAAATGCCTTTCAAATTTGGGGTTTAGGATCATAAAAAGTTCCATGTTTGGCAAAAGGTGATGATAATGGAGGAAAAAGTAAAGTGGTATAAATGCATAGGAAGGTTGACCTTTCTGTTCCTTGGTTCCCCCCTCAGTAAATAGCATAGTGGGCCAGAATAGGGGCCCTGGACCAGACTGCCTAAATTCAAACCTTGGTTTTGCAACCAATCCCTGTGTAACTTTGGGGTATATTCTCTCCATGCCTCAGTTTCTTCATCTGTAAGATGGAGACAGAGATGGCCTTTATTTCATGGTGTTATTATGAGAATTAAATGAGTAATATAGAAAAGGCTTCAAGTCATATTTTCCTCTTACTAAGTACTATACTGGTGTTTGTTAAGGATTTTGTGTTGAGATGATGACATGAAACAATCTGACATAATGCGGGTACTCAAGCAGTAGAGAGAGATACATAGATGACAGAGATGTATACGTACTTCGTATATATGTGCACTTCTGTGCTTTACTGACATGTGCGTGATTGTGTGTATGAAAAAAAATAGTTTATTAGTTCCAGAATTGACATTAGCTCCCAAATCCAACCAGGTTAGCAGACTTTATAACCCTCCCTCTTCAGAATCTCTGGATTAGTCAGAGAAATGGGTTTTTGTTCACTTCTTAGGGATTAGTTGGCTGAGGCAGATTCCACAAAAGGTTAATGTTATTTAGACCATGCTTCTACTTAATAATTTAGAAGTAGCACCGCTTATTTTGAAATGTAATATCTTCTTTAGTTGCATCGTCCTTTAATTTATAATTTAATGGATTTAATTGAATTAATAAATATGCTAATTTTAGGTATTCTTTGACAAAATGACTATGTCACCACCCAGCATCTTGCAAGTAGGTTATTTATGATTATATTTTCCCAGGCCCTTTCTTCAGACAGTAGAACACAGATTTGACTTCCGCCTGAAGTGGTTCCCTGTGATCAGCAACAATGCTTATCATACTGGTGATTGTCTGCCTTACAAGTTAAAAAAAAATATAGAAATAGATATAGACAGCACATACTCCTTAATAGGCGCTTATTTATAAATCATGCACATACTGTACTAAAATCTTGTACAAATTATAACACATATAAACATTAAAATGTAAAATAGTAAGATAAAAATAAATATTTAAACATTTTTACTAATTAATAAAATTCAAATCTTTTCTTATTAAAGTGTTAGAATAATATAATATTCCTTGTATATAATAACAGGATATTTATAATAACTTTAGTGAGAATAATATATCTTCTCAATTATTTTTGAAAATCTTGATTTTACTTTTTTTTTCTTTTTTAATACTTCAGTTCCAAACTTACTTTACATATTAAGGGGTTGTACTTTTAGTGGTTGAAAAAGTTATTACATACACATGTATATCAACATAAAAGAAGCACATCATACCTCCTGCTTATTGAACCATAATATGCATTTTCCCTCCTATCCATGCCTTAATACAGCAGTGGTTAAAAGTCCACATAATACCTATAAGGTGAAGTTCACTTTTAAGATAGAGAATGCAACTCTGATACCTGATAGCATCGTGATAATTTCACATTGTTAGAGGTTCATTCATATTTGATCTGACTATATCATCATTTCCTTTGCCCATCATTTGACTGAAACCAAGGTCTGCCAAGGAGATCAGAAGAGTCATTTCTGCTATGTTCTTGTCCTGGGCAAGCATTATGAGTATTGTTTGTAATCCAAGTTTAGTTTTTCTGAATCATCTGTTTCTGCTATCTCTTTTGTGAAAGTGAGTTGGAATGGAATAACCCTAAACAGTGTGTTCTGTAGATTTCCTTAACCAGGCACACGCAAACTAGATGTTGCACTATGTTGAGTGTGAACTAGTGTGTGTTGGTGACTCACTGTATAGCCCCTGCCACTATAGAACTTTCTCTCCTTCCATTGAGTACTTCGTGCTTTAGTGACATACAGTCAATGTACTCATTAAGAGTTAGTGCAACTTAATTCTCTCTAAAAAATAAATAAAAGCATTATTCCTAATAGTTTATCAATATTTTCTTCCCATACCTTATTCCCATACCCACAGTGGAGACCACCAACTTATGGAATAAGGAGGCAATAATTTCTGCCTCATCTTTTTTGTGGAACAAGACTCATCTGTGCCATTGCACATAGGCAGTCATCATGGATTTGCAATTTTAATATAAAAACACAGAATCATGTCTGGGTGCATTGCTATTGAGTAGATTCGCAGAGCACCTTGTGCAGACTCTTATCATAGCACTACTGTGATATTCTATCCCTTACTCTTTCTCCAGTGCCCTCCCTCACACGTCCCAACCCCAAGACTGCGAGCCCAATGAGGTTAGTAGTCACATTGTTTATGTACTATGTCTTTAATCTTAGCTGAGCATATAGTAGATTTTCAATAGAAGGTTTTTGAAATAAAGAACATGTGAAATAAAGAACAGAGGTGGTTGGGGCTGCAAAGGAAGATATGCTAAGCCATAGACAGGTGTGGAAAGGAGAATTCAAAAGCTAAAGTGAGATGAGCAGGAATTTTGTTAAGATCTGGCTGTGGTCTGAATGTTTGTGTCCACGTCCCCCTCCCCTAGCCCTCTACCTACTGTCCAAATTCTTGTTGTAATCCTAACACTCAGTGTGATGGTATTAGGAGGTGGGGCCTTTGGGGTGTGTTTAGGTCACAAGGGTGGAGCCCTCACGAATGGGATTAATGCTCTTTATAAAAGAGATCCTAGAGAGGTTCCTAGCGCCCTTCACAGGAGGCACCAGGAAGTGAGCTCTCACCAGCTGCCACACCCAATGTGCTGGCGCCATGGTCCTGGACTTACAGAACTGTGAGAAATAAATGTTTGTGTTTATAAGGCTCCCGGTCTATGGTATTTTGTTACAACAGCCCAAACAGACTAAGACAGGGCTGTAGAATCATGGAAGCTTTCTGCAGCTTTCCTCTTTCTTGTCCTACTATCTCTTCATCCCTCGTGCAGAATTGTTTGGGTTTGGGGTTGGCTTTGTCCCTTTCCTCTTAAGTTGTTTCCTTGGGGGGGTGGGTACAGCAGGGGGACTATAACTGGATCTTGTAATGATGTCATTGTCCTGTTTCCCTCCCAGAATTTTTGGCATGATGATGATAATGTTTGCTTTGTTGTTGTTGTTGTTGTTACTTGTTTTTTTTACATTTATGAATGGTTGTCCATTTTTCCTTCTTCTTGTCATGCTCCTCCCTTCTCTTAATATGTCTCCCTGGTCAGTGGGTTTAGAAAAGTCTGGAGTCGAGGAAAAGTAAAGAGAGAAGAAAAATCTATTTTGGGCCCACCCCCAACTCCTTATTGACTACCACTAACTGAAGTATATCCTTTAAAAGGACCTGAAGGAATGTCTAGAGGAGTTTCCACTAATGCCTTTTATCTAAAAGACAGCTCTGGCATTTTCACTTAATGTCTGTAAAACTGCTCTGAGTAAGTACCATGTGAAACACAGAGATTAGTATTGTTAATTTAATGCAGTAAGCTTAGAGTCTTTATAAGATACAATCTCCCTTTGAACTTTATGTTCAAATCAGTAGAGACCAGAGCAGAGTTTTTCAGAGGAATATAAACTCTGCTACTTCATATGTTAGGCAAATAGAAGAGCCAAAGAAAATACAAATACTTGGGCTTTAACACCAGCATAAATCACACTGATATATGGGCAAGTAGGCCTTTTTTATTTGTTTTTTCTCATAAACTGCTGGGGAAATTGGATGAACTTGCTCTATAGATAATGGATACAGTAATGTGCAGAGATGATCTGTTGCAATGATGCACTTGCAAAGGCTCTAATGAGGTAAAGATCCAGCTCAATTGATGACATAAAAAAAATACACAAAAACAAAAGTTATTATGAACAAAGTACTGTATATTTTATCATCAAGCTGTTCCTCTAAATCACAGAGAGGCAGTGTTACCTCAGTAAGTGCATTATGCTCTCATCTTAAAAAAGTAACAAAACGGAGACATTCCAATTTTATTTTTATGCATTCCCTTTCAAAGGTTATCTTTTATTTTGAGAGAATGTTTGAAATAAAATGTTTGAAGGGAATGTAATATTCTTCTATAGGTGGGAGCCACAGCAGTATATATAGAGTCAGAGAAATACTTGGAGCAAAATGGCGCCAAAGAAAATACAGAGGATTTAGTCAGTGATTGTTTTGATATGAATAAATCTATCTTTTCTTTTTTTTTAAAGGTCTTTATTTGAGGGAGAGAGAAAGAGTGTGAGCTCGGGTCGGGGGAGGGGTAGAAGGAGAGAGAGAAACAGACTCCCCGCTCAGCAGGGAGCCCGATGTGGGGCTCGATCCCAGGACCCTGAGATCAGGACCTGAGCCAAAGGCAGACGCTTAACTGACTGAGCCCCCCAGGTGCCCCTACTATGTACATTTTTGACAAATGTATCTTTTACTATATTTTACTATATTAAAATTCGATTTTTCCTTTCTCCATCCACAATAATTCAAAATGACAAAGACCAAAAGGGAGTCCGTGTATTGTTAGGGGAAGAAGGATGATTTCCAGGATCTATGCAGGTGGCTGCTGCCGTGACTGCAAGTGGGAAATTGGAAGATCTGGATGATGAAGGTCTTCTGCTTCCGGCACAGATTGGAGTTATCCACACAAGTTTTGCAAAACACTTGGTTTGCCTTTATGATTTACCTTCTTGCCCATTGCAAACAGCAGAAATTCCATCGTATGCAGCGTCATCTGGCTATGTGCCTACTTGTCATGTGGATACTCCATTTTAACTTTCCATCTGCAATTTTCTTAGATCCGTGACTTCGGTTTTTGGTGTTCATGTCGATTAGCTTCTACAAAGAACCTGGATATGTTTATTTAAAATATGGAGGCAGGGGGTCTTCAATGAAAAGAGTAGAGCTACCGTACGACCCAGCAATTACACTACTGGGTATTTACCCCAAAGATACAAATGTAGGGATCTGAAGGGGCATCTGCACCCCAGTGTTTATAGCAGCAATGTCCACGATAGCCAAACTATGGAAAGAGCCCAGATGTCCATCGACGGATGAATGGATAAAGAAGATGTGGTTCATATATACAATGGCATATTACTCAGCCATCAGAAAGGATGAATATTTACCATTTACATCAACGTGTATGGAACTGGATGGGATTATACTGAGCAAAATAAGTCAGTCAGAGGAAGACAATTATATGGTTTCACTCATATGTGGAATATAAGAAACAGCGCAGAGGATCATAGGGGAAGGGAGGGAAGAAATCAGAGAGGGAGACAAACCATGAGAGGCTCTTTTTTTTTTAAGATTTTATTTATTGATTTGACAGAGACATAGTGAGAAAGGGAACACAAGCAGGGGGAGAGGGAGAAGCAGGCTTCCCGCAGAGCAGGGAGCCCGATGCAGGGCTCGATCCCAGGACCCTGGGACCACGACCTGAGCCAAAGGCAGACGCTTAATGACTGAGCTACCCAGGTGCCCTGAGAGACTCTTAACTATAAGAAATAAACTTAGGGTTGCAGAAGGGGAGGTGCGTGGGGGGATGGGGGTAATTGGTGATGGGCATTAAGGAGGGCACGTGATGTGATGAGCACTGGGTGTTATATGCAACATATAAATTATTGAGCATTACATTTGAAGCTAATGATGTACTATAAGTTGGCTCATTGAATTTAAATTAAAAAAGAAGAGAAAAGAAAAGAGAGGAAAAGAAAAGAGTAGTGGCCATGCCTCAGCTTTTCCTGGCTTCTTTCCAAGTTTGCAGTTGTATTAGGAATTAGGTTTATAGTTATATACCACTTACTATGATATTATTAGTCTCATACATGTGTCTTTAAATGCCTATTCCTGTCTTTTATGGCTTCTCTGCCCAATATCCCTAACTATGGAAGAGAAAGAAGGGTTAATGAGAACAAATCTTCCATCTTATCCAGAGAGGCTCTGGACATGGGAGACGTCTACAGAAGTTTATAAAATTTTTACTTACGATCCCTTTCCTGAACTTTGAGAATATGCTGAGTAATTAGAGGACCAGTAGTAAATCTTAAAAAAGAACGATTTTTCCTTTCTGTAAAATGACAACAGCAGTAATTGATTGAGGGCCCACTATATGTCAAGCACCATGCTCCTCCTATATATACGCTATTTTATTTGATCTTTACCAAAAAATACTATGGTATGCATTAATAGCCAGCCATGTTATATATAAAGAAATTAAACATCAGTGAATTTAAGTCAGGACCTTCCAAGGTCTGGAATGCCAAGACATATCCTTTTCTTTTTTTTTTTTCTTTCAGGCTCTTGGAATATAAAAAATTAAATAATACTAAAGAAGTTCATAAAAATTATTGCAATGATTTTAAAATTATGTAACAGTAATGTGTAACAAAGTAACAATTTATGTGTCACATAGGAAAAATTTTAACACAAGAACAGTGCAAGAAAATCTAATGCACAAAATCTTCACAGTATGGTAAATCCAAAAAAAAAAAAAATTAATCCATGGTGTGTTATCGATGACATGGTTAGATAAAGGGGCAGGACTTACATCTGTATTATGAATGTCAGTTTTTAGTCTCTTACATGTATTTCTGGGAAGCAGCTGAGACACAGGGGGATGAAGTAACCTGCCTGTGGACACGCAGCTAGTAAATAACTCAGCTAAAAGATGAACTGAGGTCTAACCCTGGAGTTTAATGCTTTTAATGACTCTGCTAGGCTATTTCCCTACGTAGACCCGCATCCAGACTTCTTTTACTCATCAGAAGCCATTTCCAGCTTTCAAATAACAAGATGAACAGAAATGTTTATTTGACTTATATGAATTCTCATCATAACTACTTTCTCAGTTTCCCACCATCTTTGTGCCTATGTAAGTACCAGGTTATGGAGTATTTCTTTTGGTGGCTTCTGTTTTTATTGACAGATACAACCTGCCCAAGAGCGTTCATAGGGTGGTTTAAATGAAACCAGTGCACAGAACCATAGTGTAGTTCAGAAACACTAGCAACAGATACGAACTCAGAAGACCTGGGTTTGAATCCTACCTCTGATTTCTGTGCCTTGGATTTCTTACCTGCAAATAGTGGTGGTATGGGAACAAAATTTCAGAAGGTATCGAAGTGTGTCTTACAAAGGGACTTCAACATATTAAACGTTAGGCTTTTCTAGAATAGATTTGGTTAGAGACGGTCACAAAGTATGTGCAGAAGGGCCTGGAGGGAGGTTAGTGGGTTCTAAAGGAACTTTTCACTTTCAGAAATTATGCAATGTTATACTCACCGCAAAGGTATTAGGCCTTGGAACAAGCAAGATCGTGATCACAGGTTCAAGGCCCATGTGGGTCAATTTGCAACACCCAGAAGCTAGTTATAAGACCAATCCTATGCCTTTGAAGACATGCAGAACACAGGTAAAATAGACTTTATTTAATCTCTCTGGCCTCTGAACAGAGGCATTCACCATCACAGTGCTCCCCCACTCTTGGACCTTCCCTCCCCTCACACCCCAGCTGTGCGCCCGGGTCAGCTTTTCATAGTCAGGAGACTATTATCAAAACTCCATCTGTACACTTTGCAAAAAGGATTTTTAAAAAAGAAGGTGGCAGTCAGCTTGATATGTGCTTTAATGTCATCTGTGTCTACTTTCTTTTCTCAAAAGCATCAGGACTGAAAGTAAGTTAGAAACCAGTACTGACAAGGGCTACACCAACAGTGTAAAAACTGATTTTAAGTTATTTTATGTGTCTTGTTGAGAATAATTGCTTTCCCTTTTTCCCTGATAATTTTAAAATAGCCCTCACTCTGGGGTCTTAACCTTCTTCTACTTGCCTGCCCCAAATGAGACTGTTTTGAAACATTTTCTGGGTAAATAGCTATTATAGCAACATTTAAAAAAAAATAGTCAATATTTCTTCTTTTTTCATATGGCTTAAATTACCAATGTAAAATGTATCGACTTTATGTTTGATTTTCTTTTTTGAGCCCTAGGAACAAATTATTAGAGTTACTGTTTAAGTTTCCTATTAGAAAATAGAAAGTACTAGAGGATGTTGGTATAACCTTTCTCCTGTTCCTCCTGGCTTTTTCCAGATGTAATAAACATTTATCTGTGCAATGCCAGCCTGAATCTTTTCCTGGGTTATTATTTTAGTCCTTCTGTTAGTTCTTTGTATAGGATCTGTGGGTTTTTAGAGTGAACATATGTAATTGCAAAGCTGTTACAATCATTTTTATATAGAAACAATTATTTTAGACCACAAACCAAAATTACATGAAGATAATGTTATGTAGGAGGTCTAAGTAGAAAGAAATAGGGTCCTAATTAATGCTGCTTTTGTGCTATTATCATTATTCTCGGTGGATTACATAATGCTACATTTATAATGGGAGACAAGTTCCCAATGCTGTTTAGCAAAGCAATTTGTAGGCAGATGTTATGGTACCCTTTCTTTCAGTCCAGTGGGCAACTTTTATTCTATTCTGTGGTGTTGATGGCTAGGGAAGAAGATCTTTTGTGGATTGTAGGAAGAGAAATGTGTATTCAGATAGTAAACCATGAAACTTTGGAAATTTTTTATGGACAAAAATAAAAAATGACTATGTAGAAATAAAGAGAAGCTATATTTTCCATTACTGGAAAAGGGTTTAAGAAAAATACGACAAATGTCAATATCTCTGCAGGCTCAAGAGGCCTGCAAAGTCAGAAATACCTCAAGGCATTCCCAACTCTGCTTTCTGTTCTTTAAACTTCAGGATGAAGGTGACAGTATGTTTAAAATACTAGAAACAGTTGCACTCCCGCTAATATCCTTTGGTCCAAGTGGTGAGAGGAATTTCCAAAGGGGAAATTCAGATTTCCTGACAGATTTCCAAAGGGGAGCTTTGGACTCAATCCACCTTTTGAACTGTCTGCAAGCTCCTTGGGTTGGAGTGTATCACCCCTCTCCAGGAAATGAGAATTCTCCCCATAGCTGGACAACTGTCCTTACTCAGTTTATACCTAACATGTTCTTTTTTTCCCTTGAGAAATAAAGGCTTTTAGTCATTTAACACACCAAAATTGTTTGTTATCCAGCCCCCCGCCCCGCCTTTTTTTGGCACTAGTTTAAGGTTATTGCATATCTGCTATTTTATTTATTTTTTTATTTTGTCACTTGCCTCTCAATATTTCAGGGATGTCAGTTGTAAAATCAAGGATAAAAATAATCTTTTGAGTGTGGTAAACTAGAAGGAGGGTGGGAGTTGGTGTTAGGAGAAGAATTTTGTCTGGAATCTTCAATACTGTAGATGTATTAGTAACTTTGAGTCAATTTGGTTAGTCACAGGGTCCTCATAGGAAAGGCAGATTTGGTGACAACTATCTCACAGAATTGGGTGCAATGCAAATGGGAAAGTGAAAATGCTATACAAATGAGAATAGTAAGTATCATTATGTTTCATCACTGCAGCCAATACTGGGAAATGGAGCTAAGTTTCGAGAATAGACCTTCTTTAGACCTCTGGTTAGGGACAGCTTTAACAAGTTAAAGTGGTGGATGAAGAAACCCATGCCCTATGAGCCAACTCTGACCTCTGTGTCCAAGTGATGTCTTTTTACTTCTTCTGTGATTTTTTGTTTGTTTATATGTTTTGTTTGTTTGTTTAATCCCAGAAGTGGAGTATGTCAGTCCACTCTTAAAACTCCCCTGAGCTACATTTACTTTAATCTCCATCTGTCCTCTGTGACTACTCATGATCCCACATCTTCAGGGAAAATTTGAAAAGGTGTATGGATAGATCAGTAGGAAGTTAAATATGTTATATGTTCTGCTTGATGTGAAATGGTCCTAAATGCAGAAATTACCTTAGATGGGAAGTAAGGGGTTTATGACAGAGTCCAGAATGTATAGAAAAATCACAAAGAATTTAATTTAACTGAAGTTTATTGAATTTTTCTTATGTGCAAGGCACTGGGTAGCTAATTTAAGAGGCATGAAGGGGAATAACATTATCTAGCCCTGCCTCTTACAGCTTACAGTGTGGATGAGGATGAGGTATATATAAATAAGGAGAATATATACAAGTGTAATATTTGGTATGATACAGAGGGATATAGAGGATAACAAGGATCTTTCTTAGGAAAAATATTTGAGCTGAGCCTTATATGATGGGTAAAGGATTGATAGAACTACAGAGTGCTAGTTGAAGGATTAGCCTGATGGCAGAAAAGGAACAGATATAATAAACAAAGGGTGATTAGCCTGAAGCTAGAGTATAGAGTACATATAGGATGAAAGAGAAAGGAAACAAACTCTCTTGGTGCTTTTAACAAGATGACTCTCATCAATTACTTAATCTAATGTCATCCTTTTATCAGTCCATCATCTATTCTCACCACTTTATAGATAAAGAAACCAGAGCTTAAGGAGATGAATTAACCTGTCTGAAAACAAAGAGCTGGCAAGTAACATTTAGGATTTGAACTCAAGTTTTCTTGTGTCATAGTAACTGTACTCATTCTAGCACGGAGACTCAACAGTAACAATAATGAATCATTGTGATTTATTGAGTACCTACTGTATGCCACAGTTTTCATTTTCCCTAATCCTCAGAAGGACCTAAAATGTAGCAATTATTATCCAAATATCCAGATGAGAAAACTAGCTCAAGTTTATTTGACGTATAAAAGTAATGGAAGTTAAGGGTGAGAAGGAGAAAGGAGGAGAGAAATGGGATGGGTTTGAAAACCAGCAGAGGAGTCTATTTTGTATAAAAACGAATAAGGTGTATTAGTATTAATGCATGATCAGAATCATACTTGAAGAAGATTCTATCAGGACCAGATGAGGAGATGAGATCCTTAGTAAGATTTTTAAAAATGAATTAATACCAAAAGTTGCAAAGAACTCTTAAAACTCAACAATAAGGAAACAAAAGACCTGATTTAAAAAACTAAGCCAAAGACCATAAAAGATAAACTCACCAGAGAAGATATACAAATGGGGCACTCTTGGGTGACTCAGTTGGTTAAGCGTCTGACTCTTGATTTTGACTCAGGTCATGACCTCAATGTTGTAAGCTTGAACCCTGTGTCGGGCTCTGCCTTGGGTGTGGAGACTGCTTAAGATTCTCTCTCTCCCTCTTCCTCCTTCTCTCTCCTCCTCGCTCTCCCTCTCAAAAAAAAAAAAGAAATACAGATGGCAAATAAGCATATGAAAAGTTAGTCTACATCATATGTCATGAGGGAAATATCAATTAAAACAACCAGATACCACTACACACTATTAGAATGACCAAAATCCAGAACACTGACAACATCTTGTGCTTTGAGAATATGGAGCAATAGGAACTCTCATTCATTGCTGGTGGGAATACAAAATGGTATAGCCACTTTTTTGAAGACAGTTAGGCAGTTTCTTACAGCACTGCAAACATACACTGACTATATGATCCAGCAATCATGTTCTTTGGTATTTACCTGAAGAAGTTAAAAACTTACATCTATACAGAAGCCTTCACCATAATGTTTCTAGCAGCTTTATTTATAAATACCAAAACTTGGAAGTAACCAAGATGTCATTCAGTAGGTAAAGTGATACATAAACTGTGGTACATCCAGAGTGTGGACTATTTTTCAGTGCTAAAAGGCAGTGAGCTATTAAGCCTGTGAAAAGACATGGAGGAAACTTAAGTGCATGTTACTAAGTGAAAGAAAGCAATGTGAAAAACGTTAGAGATTGTATGATTATGACTCTGTGACATTCTGGAAAAGGCAAAAATACAGAGACAGTGAAAAGATCAGTGGCTGTCAGGGATTTGGCGGGGTGGGGGAGGATAAACAGGCAGAGCACAGAAGATTTTTAGGGTGGTAAAAATAGTCTGTATGACACCATCATAATGATGATGGATTTCTGTCATTATACAGTCATCCAAACCCATAGAATGTAAAGCACCAAGAGTGAATTGTAATGTACACCTTGGAATTTGGGTGACTCTTTGTCAGTGTGGTTTCCTTGGTTGTAACAAGTGTACCACTCTGATGGCGAATGTTGATAATGGGGGAGACTAGGTGTGGAGAGGGGAAGCAGGACTCTCTGTACTCTCCCCTCAATTTTGCTGTGAACCTAAAGCTGCTCTAAAAAAATAAAGTTCTATTTTTTTTAAATAAAGTCTAATTTAAAAAAAAATGGAATAAAATAAAGGTGATGGTCCAAAGTATTGGGAACCAAATTTTGGCCAGGACTCAGGTTTTAAATATATTTTTAAAAAATTATTTCTAAGTTCAATATATCTAAATTAAAATATCAACCAGTCTTGTATTCTTACCGTCTTTCTTCTGTGATTAGGTAGTGAGATGCTCCAGTAGACTAAATATGTGCACTAAAATGCCAATCATACACATATTACGAGTTTTTAAAGAAAATGTAGTACTTTTTTTCCTCCATAACCGGTATTTGAGTGCCAATTGAATGCAATTTTCTCTGCTTAGTATAAAGTGTGATAAGTATACCTGGCTTCCCAAGGATGTGAGATCTTAGCATTCCCAGAAGTTTGTCTGATATCTTAGCATTCCCAGAAGTTTGTCTGAACAGATAGCCATATATACATATATATTTTAATGTCAGGCACATAATAATAGGCTTTCAGTAAAAGTTCTTGGTTGAATAAATCAATGTGTGAATGAGTCAATCAATGAATCATTCAATCACTGATTCTGGTGATCATTGTTTGCTGAATAGACATGTTCTATTCTCAGTGGTATTGTTAGCTCAGGAAGATGAGATACCATCAAACCTTGGAACATAAATATGTCATTATCTTTCCTGTTCATGAGAATTATATTTTAAATAAGTCCATTTTGTATTTCTTTGGTTATCAAACCAATTAGATGGATTCGTAAAAGAACCAATGGTGGATTTAAAAAAAAACAAACATATTTTTATAACAAATGTTGTAATGAGCTCCTAGTGTACCATACTGATGAAATCTTCAAGCTTCAAGGAATCTTAAATTTGACTTAACATTAAGTCATTTTTTTAATGACTTATTTAATGACAATATTTTTAAACTATTTTAAGAAGTAATTTGCCATATGTGTCAGTCCAGGCTACAATGTCTAGTTCATTAATTTCCTTTTTCACTTGCTTTCATATTAAAATATAGCATCTAAAACATTTTTTATAATATCTTAGTTTTTTTTTTTCCACTGAAATGAAGAACTTAAGTATATAGGCTTTATTCTATTTCTTATACTTACTCTGCATTATGGTAAGCCACCCAATTGATGGCAAAGCAGCTAAAGCTAAATTTTTTTCAAATAGATTTTGAGGTGAAATTTGTGAGGCTAATCTAATAATTAGTGGACTACTTTGTGAGCTGCTGCATAAAAGATATATACATATTATTCTGAGAGACTTTGGTCTATTTACTAATTCATTTCTGAAAGTAAGATACATTTGCAAACTGACTGCTGTAATTCTTTTGCGTTACCAACAGCTTATTGGAGAACACTTACAGAATCATTAAAGTCCTAAAGCAGAAGAGAAGATTTAGACCAACTCTGTCATTTCACAAGAAAGGCAGAGGCCGTCGGGGCGCCTGGGTGGTTCAGTCATTAAGCGTTTGCCTTCGGCTCAGGTCATGGTCCCAGGGTCCTGGGATCGAGCCCCGTGTTGGGCTCCCTGCTCGCGGGAAGCCTGCTTCTCCCTCTCCCACTCCCCCTGCTTGTGTTCCTTCTCTCGCTTTGTCTCTCTCTGTCAAATAAATAAATAAAATCTTTAAAAAAAAAAAAAAAGAAAGGCAGAGGCCGGAGGGCAGGAAAGATGGCGGAGGAGTAGGGGACCCTATTTCAACTGGTCCCCGGAATTGAGCTGGATATCTACCAGACCACTCTGAGCACCCACAAAACCAGCCTGAGGTGTAAGAAGATCTGGATCTCTACAAACAGGATATCGCAGGCGGTTGGTTTTGAGGTACGAAGCGGGGAGCTGTGATTCCACGGGCAGATATTGGAGGATAAACGGCAGTGGGTGGGTGCCTGACCATGGGGATCCTACACCGCCGGTGAGTGACAGCCTCACGCGCTGCAGACGGGGCACAGACTCGCAGACCGGTAGCATCGGGAAAGAATTTTAGGGCAGCCCCCGGGGCGGAAACCCAGAGTGGCGGGGTCGCGTGCGTGCGAACTGGGAGTGGCTGGCGGTTTAAGAAGCACAAAGGGCAGAGACGTGCCCCGACCTGGAGGCAGGACTGGGAGTGCTGCGGAGGGGCGCACAACCCAGGACGCTGCAGTTTATGGCAGCACGGACAGAAACGGAGACAGTGTGGCCTGGAGAGCTCACTGAAGAACAGACTGCGGTCTCTCTGCTCTGAGGCAGAGGGTTGGAAACGGTCTCTTCTGCTCTGAGGCAGAGGGTTGGAAACGGTCTCTTCTGCTCTGACTCGCGGAAGAGACGCGGAAAGCAGCCAGGGAAAGCCACCAGAGAACAAAAGCCCCAAAAGCTGATTCCCACTGAGCCCATCCCCCGCCACAGGGGCGCAGGGCAACTCCGCCCAAACAGGGTTGCCTGAGTAACAGCGCAGCAGGCCCCTCCCGCAGAAGACAGGCTGGGAAAACAAGAGGCCGGCAACCCTAAGTTCCCAAGAAAACAGGTGCATCTTGCTTGGGTTCTGGTCAATAATTTGGACTCTATACATTCCTTCAAACACCCATCAACGGAATGACCAGGAGGAGGAGCCCCCAAAACAGAAAAGACTCAGAGATTATGACTTATGCTGCAGATTTACAAATGGATGCAGATATAACCAAGATGTCGGAGATGGAATTCAGGCTAGCAATTGTGAAGACAATGGCTAGAATGGAGAAATCAATTAATGGCAACATAGAGTCTCTAAGGGCAGAAATAAAAGGTGAATTGGCAGAACTTAAAAATGCTATCAATGAGATCCAATCCAATCTAGATAATCTAACAGCTAGGGTAACTGAGGCAGAAGAGCGAATAAGCGACCTGGAAGACAATATAATAGATAAAAAGGGAAAAGAGGAGGCCAGGGAAAAACAACTCAGAATCCATGAAAATAGAATCAGAGAAATAAGTGACACCATGAAGCGTTCCAATGTCAGAATAATTGGAATCCCGGAGGGAGTGGAGAGAGAGAGAGAGGACTAGAAGATGTATTTGAGCAAATCGTAGCTGAGAACTTCCCTAATCTGGGGAATGAAACAAACATTCGAGTCCTAGAGGCAGAGAGGACCCCTCCCAAGATCAAGGAAAACAGGCCAACACCCCGGCATGTAATAGTAAAACTTGCAAATCTTAGAACCAAGGAAACCATCTTAAGGGCAGTTAAGGGGAAGAGATTCCTTACGTACAGAGGGAGGAACATCAGAATAACGTCAGACCTATCCACAGAGACCTGGCAAGCCAGAAAGGCCTGGCAAGACATATTCATGGTACTAAATGAGAAGAACATGCAGCCAAGAATACTTTATCTGGCAAGGCTTTCATTTAGAATGGATGGAGAGATGCAGAGCTTCCACGACTGGCAGAAACTGAAAGAATATGTGACCACTAAGTGGCCCTGCAAGAAATATTAAGGGGGGTTCTATAAAAGGAGAAAGACCCCAAGAGTGATATACAGTAGAAATTTACAGGGACAATCTATAAAAACAACGTCTTCACAGGCAACATGATGACAATTAATTCATATCTTTCAATAATCACTCTCAACGAGAATGGCCTAAATGCTCCCATAAAATGGCACAGGGTTGCAGATTGGATAAAAAGACAAGACCCATCCATATGCTGTCTACAAGAGACTCATTTTGAACCTAAAGATACATCCAGACTGAAAGTGAAGGGATGGAGATCCATCTTCCATGCCAGTGGACCTCAAAAGAAAGCTGGGGTAGCAATTCTTATATCAGACAAATTAGATTTTAAACTAAAGTCTGTAATAAGAGACACAGAAGGACACTATATCATTCTTAAAGGGTCTATCCAACAAGAAGATCTAACAATTGTAAATATCTATGCCCCCAACATGGGAGCAGCCATCTACATAAGCCAACTGTTAACCAAAATAAAGAGTCATATTGATAACAATACGTTAATTGTAGGAGACCTCAATACTCCACTCTCAGCAATGGACAGATCATCTAAGCAGAAAATCAACAAGGAAACAAGAGCTTTGAATGATACACTGGACCAGATGGACCTCATAGATATTTACAGAACATTCTACCCTAAAACAACAGAATACTCATTCTTCTCGAGTGCACATGGAACTTTCTCCAGAATGGACCACATACTGGGTCACAAATCAGGTCTCAACTGATACCAAAAGATTGAGATTATTCCCTGCATATTCTCAGACCACAATGCTCTAAAACTGGAACTCAATCACAAGAAAAAATTTGGCAGAAATTCAAACACTTGGAAGCTAAAGACCACTCTGCTCAAGAATGGGTCAACCAAGAAATCAAAGAAGAACTTAAACAATTCATGGAAATCAATGAGAACGAAAACACATTGGTCCAAAACCTATAGGATACTGCAAAGGCGGTCCTAAAGGGGAAATACATAGCCATCCAAACCTCACTCAAAAAAATAGAAAAATCCCGAGTTCACCAACTAACTCTACACCTTAAAGAACTAGAGAAAAAGCAACAAACAACGCCTAAGGCATACATTAGAAGAGAAATAATTAAAATTAGAGCAGTAATCAATGAATTAGAAACCAGAAACACAGTAGATCAGATCAACAAAACTAGAAGTTGGTTCTTTGAAAGAATTAGTAAGATTGATAAACCACCGGCCAGACTTATCCAAAAGAAAAGAGAAAGGACCCAAGTTAATAAAATTATGAATGAAAGGGGAGAGATCACGACTAACACCAAGGAAATAGAAATAATTATTAGAAATTATTATCAACAACTATATGCCAATAAACTGAGCAATCTGGATGAAATGGAGGCCTTCCTGGAAACCTATAAGCTGCCAAGACTGAAACAGGAAGAAATTGACAACCTGAATAGGCAAATAACCAGGAACGAGATAGAAGCAGTGATCAAAAACCTCCCAAAAAACAAGAGCCCAGGGCCTGATGGATTCCCTGGGGAATTCTACCAAACATTCAAAGAAGAAATAATACCTATTCTACTGAAGCTGTTTCAAAAAATAGAAACAGAAGGAAAACTTCCAAACTCATTCTATAAGGCCAGCATTACCTTAATCCCCAAACCAGGCAAAGACCCCATCAAAAAGGAGAATTTCAGACCAATATCCTTGATGAATATGGATTCCAAATTCTCAACAAAATCCTAGCTAATAGGATCCAACAATACATTAAAAGGATCATCCACCACGACCAAGGGATTTATCCCTGGGATGCAAGGGTGGTTCAACATTCGCAAATCAATCAATGTGATAGAACACATTAATAAGAGGAGGGAGAAGAACCATATGGTCCTCTCAATTGATGCAGAAAAAGCATTTGACAAAATACATCCTTTCCTGATTAAAACTCTCCAGAATATAGGGATAGAGGGAACATTCCTCAAGTTCATAAAATCCATCTATGAAAAACCCACAGCAAATATCATCCTCAATGTGGAAAAGCTGAGAGCCTTTCCCTTAAGATCAGGAACACGTCAAGGATGCCCACTCTCGCCACTATTGTTCACCATAGTACTAGAAGTCCTAGCAGCAGCAATCAGACAACAAAAAGAAATAAAAAGTATTCAAATTGGCAAAGAAGAAGTCAAATTCTCTCTTTTCTCAGACGACATACTTTATGTGGAAAACTCCACCCCCAAATTACTAGAACTCATACAGCAATTCAGTAATATGGCAGGATACAAAATCAATGCACAGAAATCAGTTGCTTTCTTATACACTAACAACGCAACTGTAGAAAGAGAAATTAGAGAAACGATTCCATTTACAATAGCCCCAAAACCATAAGATACCTCGGAATAAACCTAACCAAAGAGGTAAAGGATCTATCCTCTAGGAACTACAAAACACTCATGAAAGAAATTGAAGAAGACACAAAAAGATGGAAAAATATTCCATGCTCATGGATGGGAAGAATAAACATTGTTAACATGTCTATGCTACCCAGAGCAATCTATACCTTCAATGCCATCCCGATCAAAATTCCAATGACGTTTTTCAAAGTGCTGGAACAAACAATCCTAAAATTTGTATGGAATCAGAAAAGACCCCGAATCGCCAAGGAAATGTTGAAAAAGAAAAACAAAGCTGGGGGCATCACGTTGCCCGATTTCAAGCTATATTACAAAGCTGTGATCACCAAGACAGCATGGTACTGGCACAAAAACAGACGTATAGACCAATGGAACAGAATAGAGAACCCAGATATGGACCTTCAACTCTATGGTCAAATAATCTTTGACAAAGCAGGAAAAAACATGCAATGGAAAAAAGACAGTCTCTTCAATAAATGGTGCTGGGAAAATTGACAGCCACATGCAGAAGAATGAAACTCGACCATTCTCTAACACCATTCACAAAGATAAACTCAAAGTGGATGAAAGACCTCAATGTGAGACAGGAATCCATCCAAATCCTGGAGGAGAACATAGGCAGTAACCTCTTTGACATCGGCCACAGCAACTTCTTTCAAGATACATCTCCAAAAGCTAGTGAAACAAAAGCAAAAATGAACTTTTGGGACTTCATCAAGATAAAAAGCTTCTGCACAGCAAAGGAAACAGTCAACAAAACAAAGAGGCAACCCACAGAATGGGAGAAGATATTTGCAAATGACACTACAGATAAAGGGCTGATATCCAAGATCTATAAAGAACTTCTCAAACTCAACACCCAAAAAACAAATAATCAAGTCAAAAAGTGGGCAGAAGATATGAAAAGACACTTCTCTGAAGAAGACATACAAATGGCTAACAGACACATGAAAAAATGTTCATCATCATTAGCCATCAGGGAAATCCAAATCAAAACCACACTGAGATACCACCTTACACCAGTTAGAATGGCAAAAATGGACAGGGAAAGAAACAACAAATGTTGGAGAGGTTGTGGAGAAAGGAGAACCCTCTTACACTGTTGGTGGAAATGCAAGTTGGTACAGCGACTTTGGAAAACAGTGTGGAAAACAGGTTCCTCAAAAATTTAAAAATAGAGCTACCCTATGACCCAGCAATTGCACTCCTGGGTATTTACCCCAAAAACACAGATGTAGTGAAAAGAAGGGCCATATGCACCCCAATGTTCATAGCAGCAATGTCCGCAATAGCCAAACTATGGAAAGAGCCAAGATGCCCTTCAACAGATGAATGGATAGAGAATATGTGGTCCATATATACAATGGAATATTACTCAGCCATCAGAAAAGATGAATACCCAACTTTTATATCAACATGGATGGGACTGGAGGAGATTATGCTAAGTGAAATAAGTCAAGCAGAGAAAGTCAATTATCATATGGTTTCACTTATTTGTGGAACATAAGGAATAACATGGAGGACATTAGGAGAAGGAAGGGAAAAATGGCGGGGGGGAGTTGGAGGGAGAGATGAACCATGAGAGACTATGGACTCTGAGAAACAAACAGGGTTTTAGAAGGGAGGGGGTGGGGGGATTCGTTAGCCCGGTGATGGGTATTAAGGAGGGCACGTACTGCATGGAGCACTGGGTGTTATATGAAAACAATGGATCGTGGATCACCACATCAAAAACCAATGATGTATTGTATGGTGACTAACATAACATAATAAAATTAAAAAAAAAAACACAAAATCTTTAAAAAAAAAAGAAAGGTGGAGGTCACAGGCCAATACGCTGAGGCAATTTAGGCCTCTTTCCCTTAATCTAGTGCTCATGACACTCTGCTGCCCCCCACCCTTACCCACCAAGACCAAAGTATGTTGTATTAAAGAATATGTATTATGTAGATGCTCTTTTTATAGACTTGAGCTTGATTATGTCGTTCTGTATATAGTATAGCATAGGTCACATCACTTACGATAGAGTGGGGGGTTCTTCAACTTAAATAAGCAATCAGCTTACCCCTCCCCGAAGTAAAGTGACACTGTGTTTAATAAGATCTTTCAATGTTTGCTTCTGGAAAATGTATTCGGTAGTTATAGGATTTTCCTTGTTTTCAGTATTTGTATGCTTATGTATCTTAAGTAAGATTATGTTTAAAGATATTTGATAATATTTTAATAAGATTGTGCTACAGATTCATCAAACATTAAATTATAGGCAAAGGCAAGTCAAAAAAGATTCCAAAGGATTCCAGAAGATTTCACAGACTGTGCACCAAAGCTCACATACTGGATCAGAAAGAGCCTCATTCAGAGTCCAGTTATTTTCATGTTACAGATAGGTCCAAAAGATAGCTTTTCTACTTTTGGTGCTGTAGACTAGGAGAAACATTAATAATATTAATTTTGTATAATAACAATAATCCCAATTATAATAGTCATTAGATAATGAGTACCTGAGTATGTGTTGTGAACCAAGCGCTATGCTAGGTGTATCTCTAACCATCACATTAACTCCACAACCTGAGAATTGTATCCTGACTTTCAAGATGAAGAAACGAGGATTAGACATGTTTTGTCTTGCCTGGGATCAGGCCAAAGGGTAGAATGCAGAAAGAGAGTGATTGTGATGACACCAGACGTGTAGATCTGTTTATTGTGGTCAAGTGTGTACCCAGAAAATAATAACCCAACAGAAGTAACAATCCAATGCTCAGGAGCAGCCTTAATTTTCTTTATTAAAAAAAAAAAAAAAAGATAAAAATGTTGTAAGAGAAATAAAAGTCAAATGATTGCAGAACAGGGTTGGAAAGACTTAGTAGTGCTTTCTACCACTGCTCCCTGACTGTTCAGTGTGAGTCATATCCATCTGCTATTATTCATATTATTATTCATAATACTAGCTGAGATTTGTTGAGCTGTGTTAGGAAATGCTTCTTGAAGAAGAGAAATAGTAAGGATGACCTGAGTGATTAATTAGCCAATTGAAAAGAGCATGAAAGAGCGGGAGACAATGGTGGGCAAGTGTCCTAAGTGTGGAGAACAGCTTACGCAAAGGCACAGATATGAAACTGTTGTGTGTTTAATTGTGTTTCCCTCAAATCCTGTGTTGAAGTCCTAAGATCAGAATGTGCCCTTATTTGGAAATAGGGTTGTTGCAGATGTACTTAGTTAAGATGAGGTCCTACTGGTGTAGGGTGGGCCCCTGCTCTAAGAGGACTGGTATCCTTATAGAAAGGGGACCTTTGGACACAGACACACACAAAGAATGTGGAGATGAATACAGAGAAAGGGGTAATGCATCTGTAAGTCAAACAACACCAGAGATTGCCAGCAAACCACCAAAAGGTAGAGGAGTAGCTTGGAACAGATTCTCCCTCATAGCCCTCAGAAGGATTCAACCCTGCTGATGCCTTGGTCTTGGACTTCCAACCTCCAAAACTGTACGGCTATATACATGTCTGGTGTGTAAGCCACTCCATTGGTTACAGTAGTCCCATCAAATGAATAGAGAGACTAAGGAATTCCAAGAAACACAGATTGGCCCATAACTCTCAGTCATTAATAAAGGGCAAAGTGTCCTCTCGAAACTAGTGAGATGGCAGAGAAATGCCCGGAACATTTTAAGGTATTCTATTCACAATAATAAATGTATTAAAAAAAAAAAACAAAACACCTGGGACTAAACGTTATGCACCACGATCTTTAAATTTACTTCACGACAAAACATTGATTTCACAGTGTTCTATGCTTATTCAACAAACAAGTGCTTAGCATCTGTGATGTGCCATGTTCTGCAGGTTACTGGTCTCAAGTTTGGACTTAACAGAACTAAGGGTAGAGACCCGACACCGGACAGTTTAAGATGTAGATTTTGGAAAATATCTTGCCCTCGTGAGGTATCAATGTCCTCATCAACTTCCCCAATGACAGGGGATACATAAGATTACAGTGGTAACATAGTTAGTGAATTGCATGTTTCATAGCAAGCCCACAGTAATGGAGCTCTACTATTATGATTGTTGTTATCGTGTTATTTTTGTTAGGGTGGGGAGATATTCATTTTATCCTCCTGTTCCTTTCGGCTCCTAATTTCTCTGTGCCTGTGAGATGCCTAGGCCATCTCTGGCTCTGTTCCCTAGCTCCTCATTGCTGGCTTTTGATGGGGCATGATGATCAGATGGCCATGATTAGTTCTTTGGCTTGCATTGCAGATTATCTATTAAGTAGCCATCTCCTCGGCCACTGAGGCATATGGTCAGCACTTCCAAGGCTTAAAATAAATCTGCATTTTAACATGTGGGATTTTATTATGCAAAAAAGAGCCCACATGGGGTCTAATCTTGTTCTTATGCTGCACACGTCTACTTGTGCATTCTGAATGGAATAATACATTAGGCCCCACGCCTTCCATTTTATGACATTGCAGAGATATTCTGGGTGAGGGCATCCTAGGAAGTAGCATCAGTCTGCAACTGTGCAAGGTGCAGGAAAGAAAAGAAGGGAGAAGAGTAATTTTCCCTTTACTCCTTTTGTAGACCAGTCTTTTCATTTTTTTGTTTGTTTGTGTGTGTGTGTGTGTGTGTGTGTGTGTGTTTGGCTTCATTTTCAATCAGACATTTATTTAGGACTCACTATATACCACCTGTTTCCTCAGGTACTTGAGGTGATGGTGGACAAGATGGCACAGTTATGGATGCAAGGTGTTTGCTAGAAGAATCACCCTTCATGCTGATTAGGAAACAAGACACCTGGGTGTTGCAGCTCTATCCCAGGACATCCACCATCGGGAGGGGAGTGTGTAATGGATTTCAGATTGCACCCTTTTGGCTAAGTGCCGTTGCACGAGGCCATGATTAAGGCAATTAAATTGACAATTAATGAAGAGCATACTCAGCAGATAACAAACAAGGGGGCTAACTCTGATGCTCTGAGGGTGGCTGGGTTTGGGAGGGGGCAAGTATATACTGGAGAAGTTTATTAAATTTCATTCTGTACCTTTTACTTATACATGGACCATTTCTTATATAAATGGGCAGAAAGTAGTGGCTTATGCAGCACTGGGTTGAGCAAATACTTGAGGTTTTATATTTTAACACTCGCTATCCTTTGTTCTAAGATTTTTCCAAACATTAGTATTCTGGGATACAAATAGAAGAGATTAATGGTAAGTAAAAGATTGCTTTGTGGAAATTAGCTCAAGTGTATTGTCCTGTATTAATAGAAACTGATTTGAGTGTCCTAAATGGGGATTTTTTTTTTTTTTCTTTTCGGTTATGGCATGTCATCTAAGTTAATAAAGAGTGCAAAGGTAAAAGTAACATCATCGAGCACAAAAATGTAGGCTCTGGAGACTGAGAGATTTGGATTTTTAAAGTTATTTATTTTATTTTATTTTATTTTATTTTATTTTAATTAATTAATTAATTTATTTATTTATTTATTTATTTATTTATTTGCCAGAGAGAGAGAGGGAGAGTGAGCACAAGCAGGCGGAGTGGCAGGCAGAGGGAGAAGCAGGCTCCCCGCTGAGTAAGGAACCTGATGCGGGGACTCAATCCCAGGACCCTGAGATCATGACCTGAGCCAAAGGCAGATGCTTAATTGAATGAGCCACCCAGGCGTCTCTGGATTTGGATTCTAATTCCAGTTCCTCCAGTTACTTTTTTTGTCACCAGGGACAAGTTACTAATTTTTTATAGGGCTGGCAATAATACTACATAATTTGGGCACTCTGAGGATTAAACAAGGTAATGCAAGTAAAGCATGAAGCACAGCCCAGCACCTAGTAAATATTCAATATGTGGTAGCTGTTGTAGTTGATGTTGCTGGTACTTTATAAAATTCATAAGGGTTTGCAACATGTAAACTAGCATTAATCAGGACAATGGGTTTTCCATTTACCTATAAAGAAAGAGATGTGGTTATAAAGCCATTATTAAATACATGCACAATCGAGAGCATTTTACTTCCGTGGCATTGGAGAAATAATACTGGCTAACACATATGGGACTGTGCCAAGCCCTATCCTGTGTACTTCCTGGTAAATAACTCATAGCGTCCTTATAATAATCTTGTGGATAGATTCTATTATAACCGTTTTGCAGGTGCAAAAACCGAGGCCCAGAGATGAGAACACATAGCTATTAAGCTGCAGAGGTGGAATTTCGATCCAGGCATTCTGCCCCAGCTCTGTATTTTTGATAGCAATGATATTCTGAATTTCAGTGATAAACATGTTAATGTGTATATCCAAATACACACATATACACTGCAATACATAGACGTGTGTGTGTGTGTGTGTACACGTGTGTGTATTTGCCTAAAAAAGCTAATGCATGAAGACTTTGTGGAATATTTCTTTCTCTTTTGTTCTCTTGAGGTCTGTAGCCATACTTACACTTTTCTGTTTGTGGCCCCCCTTTCCCTAGCAGGCTGATTGAATTATAAGGCACATCATATGCAAAATGAGATGCTCAGTTAAAACCTCTCTCTCTTGCCCAGCAATGGATGATTGTTCCACGTTGCTTGAAGTTATGCTTAAGCTCATCCTTAGGCGTTATCCTCCTGTGTACTTCCTCTCACCCTCCTCAAGTTATTTGTACAGTGACTCTATCCAGTTATGTATCATCAAGTGTCAGAAGGATGGCATTAATATGGATTAACTGTTTTCTGCAAGTTTTTTGGTGATCTTTGGCCTTCAATGCTGAATAAACTGATGTATAAGTTAAAATTTGTACCTGGCTGCATTTAACAGAAATCTGACTATTGTAGCTTAACCAAATAGGCATTTATTTTCCTCATAGATCAGGAAGTACAGGGGTACCCTGTCAAGTATTATTCAGTGATTCCCAAGTCCTCAATATCCCAGATTCCTTATGTCTTTCCACACTGCTATCCTTGAGTTTGTGTCTCTTCTAGTTTATGCCTCAAAGTCACAAAATAGCTGCTCCACCTCCTAACTCACACCCTCATTCCAATCAGGAGAGTGCCAGGTATTTCTCCCTACATCTTTTGGACAGGATTGTACCACAAGGGACCATGGATCAATGGGCCTGGCACACTGCTCCCCAAACAAAATCTATACTCTGTTAGTAAGAAGCATAAATGTAAATTAGGTAGCTGGCAGTCTCCGCCAGAACTGAAAACTCATACTGCAAAAGTGATTTACTGCTCCCACAGATGTGATACTCAAGCAACGTATATGTATAAGGTGTCTACTATGGGTCTAGTGGTTTATAGATCAGTGAGAAACTCTCTTTCCTTAAGGAGACCTACCACCCTGGGGCACCTGGCGGGCTCAGTCAGTAGACCATGTGACTCTTGATCTCAAGGTAGTGAGTTCAGGCCCCACGTTGGGTGTAGTGATTACTTTAAAAATATAAAAAAAAAATTAAAAGAAAAGGAAACTTGCCACCAAGAAGATTAGATGGGTGGGCAATCACATAACTACGAAGTGCTGTGACAGAGGCTGTAAGTTCCTTTTGGAACTTTGAGGTATCAGTGGTAGGGCCAAGATGTACAAAATTTAGTTCTGGGTAGCATTAAGAGGAAAACTAACACCTAATGATAATAATAATGGCTGATTTTTCTTCATATGAACTATGTCAGCCATTTAAAAACATACTTATTTATCGTATCAACCTGATATCTTTCTGTCCCCCTATTTACAACCAAGGTATGTGAGGCAAAAATGAGTTGGATAACTTTCCCAGGGTCAAATAGCCAGGAAATTAGAGAGCTGGAATTCCAACTCAGAGAGTCTACCACTAGAGTTCTCTTCAGCTGCAGTCAAGACTGAGGATACTGAGAACGCTTCTTTGAGCTATTCGTTTTGCTGTTGTTTTCTTTAAAAAAATCCAAAAGTTTCTTTGGATGTTGCCAGTGGTGTGGAACCCTTAAGTCATTCAGCATTCGTCATATCTCATAAGTTGGCTTACCCAGGATTGGCAGGCTTTAGCCTGGTCTCCCAGTAGCACAGGAGGACACTGTCCTAGAATTTTTTCAGCTAGGGAAGTGTGCATTACAAATATTCATATTTTTCTTAATATTATAAAATAGAATGCTTTTCACTATGTCATTCCTTCATCAAAATATTCCATTTTAATGCCTAAACTTAACTAAGATTTAATCATCATTTGTCTGTCTTTCCAGCGATACTCTCTTGCTGCCTTTTCTGGACAGCCCTCCTGGTGATAACAGCTTACTTGTCTTGGCTCAGGCTTTGGTTTCATTATACTCTCTTCAATACCTTATGTGGTAGACAGAATTCTAAGATGAGCCCCCAAAGACCCACACCGTTATAAAACATCCTCCTGTTGACTGTGAGAGGGATCTGTGATGATGATGTGGTATCACAGTATCACTCCTATAATTGGGTTTTGTTATTTGGCATAGTCAGCTTTAAGAAAGGAGATTATGCTCAGTAGGCCTGACCTAATCAGGCCAACCCTTAAAAGGGCAAGGTTCTTTCTGGCATCAGAGGTTCAAAATGGGAAAGGGATTTAACAGAAGGGAGCATCTCCATTGCTAGCTTTGAAGAGAAAGGAGGGGGCACATGAAAAGGAACCTGGATGGCCTCAAGTTGCCAAGAGTGGCCCCATGCTGACAGTCAGCAAAGGAATAGGGACCTCAGCCTTATAACTGCAAGGAATTACAGTTTGCTACAACCACATGAGTGGCATAAGGACCCCAAGCTCCAGATGAGAAGAGAGCCTGGCTGGTACTGTAATTTTGGCCCCATGAGACTATTAACAGAGAACTCAGTTATTCTGTCCCTGGACTCCTGACCAATGGAAACAGAGATAATAAATCCACGCTGTCTTAAGCTACTAAGTTGTAGAGGATCTGTTATGCATCCAGAGATGGCTAATACACCTTGACTTTGATTCCAACTATCTAAATCTTCTTTCTTGGCCTCAAATGTGCATATAGAAACTCACACAGGTCATTTAGTGGGTACTAGAATGGGTTTTGCCCAAACTATACTACGGGCATTACCATCAAGGTGAGGACTAGGGACCCAATATCATAGGAATAAGTTTGTTTTTTTCTGTTACTTTATGATGTGTTCCAGAAAGATTTTACCAGTGTCTTCCCACTCACATACCTTTTAACACCCCCTACTAGGAGTACGAAAAAGATAAAAATGAACACCGAATGACACACTGATTAGAAGTCACAGTTCAGTGGAACAAGGACAAAGTCCAAGGTGAAAGAAAATTTAAAAAAATACAAAATAAGTAGACCTTGCACTAAGGGTTTTCCACATTGTGAGAAACACAATTTGATGCCCCTTTTCTTGCCAAGGGAAGTACAGACCCTGTGGTGTGGGTTGGGAAGGAACAGACCCTGTGGTGTGGGTTGGGAAGGAAAATGCTTTTTCTGTTGGTTTCTGATTCATGGAGTACTTTAGCAATTTTTTCAGTCTTCATTAACATATGAAGATTGAGTTCAGGGTTAAAACATAGTAGGCATTATTTGCCCAGAACACACAATGGTCTTGCATGAGGATAGAAAGGCTAAAGATTTGTGGTTCTGTGCATTTTTCATAACTGTTTGCAAAGTTGGAATAAGACACCTGCCTGTGATAAAATATTAACCTCACTCACTCTTGTAAATTGCTCTTGCCTATTCACATTTAGAGGTCATTAATCTTGTTTCCTTTTATGGATGGACATTCAGCACATTCCCACAATTGATTCAGCGCTCTAGTTCAGAGTGGTATGAAAAAAATTCACAAAGTGCAGTTGAAGAAAAATGTCACCTTTCAAGGGTCCAAGTAAGCAGGGCTATCTTTATCTTACCTGCAGAAAAACATAGACATTTCCACAAGGGCCTGTGAAAGGATCAATGGAACAAGACAAAAATAGCCAATAAGTAATCATAAATTCTTAGCCTGGAAAGGACTTGTTAAGGCCCACACAGTATAGGAATTCCCTTTTGCACTATTGATAAGGAAACAGTCCTGTAATATATAATAGAAAACATCCTAGATGTAGGGAAACTAGCTTATAAAACACTGCATTCTTTCTATGATTCTTTCACCACCCAAGACGATACTACTTTGAATATATATTATATTGCGGTTGTCATACTTTATGATACTTCTTTCTGATTTTCATCTCTTCCTCATGTTCTCAGTATGTAGTATAATACACTGAATGCTTGCAGGCACTTAGCATATTTGTGTTGAATGTAGATTTCTATTGAATTCTGGCTCCCTTATGGCAATTCTAGATACTGCCTACTTATCACTCACATGACGATAAAAAAGATAGTAAAAAAAATTAGCACTGTGCACGTGGCTAAGGTACTAATACTCTTTGTATGATCTTTCTTTTCTGATGCTTTTCCTCCAGGTTATTTACATACCTTTTGACAATTATTTCTCCAGTATACCTGATGGCCATTCAAAAATAAATGTGAGTCAAGGTATCTGGTCACCTAGAAGCTAAAGTGCTTCAGCCTTAAATATAAGACATAAAGCCAGGAAGGCAGGAGGGAAGCTTCAATCTCCTGTTCTTCTTTATCTTCCATTTAAATTGATTGAGAATGTTAAGCCATTGTCAAGTCAATACTGAACAAAAGCTAGAATATATTAATTACAACAAAAGTAACATCCCATAAAGTGTTTAATCAGGAAGAAGGAAGTATATGTCATTGAACAAACAGAAGAGAATTTAAAATCCCATCATAGTCAAATGAATACATATTTGACTTTCTGTGTTGTGCGGGGCCTGTTCCTCCTGATGTACATGGAAAACAAATGTGGTAAATATGACAATTTCCTCTCTCTAGATGGCTTACTTTGCTACTGCACAGTTAGGACAACGCATGATTACCACGATTTCCTTTTGAAATGGTCTATATGTCAACCAAAGTGTTGACAATTTTCAACCAGTTTCTAATGTCTATTGAATTTGTCTCTCATTGCTACCCTTCATGTTTGAAATTGATGTGAACCACTGGCTGAACACATGTGTGTTTCAGAACCTGGGAATATGAGAGGTGTGTCTGATAGCTCTTTCTACTTCAGGCAAGGTATAACCGTGTCTGTAAACTGCACCTCCCATAATTTATAAAAGTTGACGACTTATTCCACAGTTTCTCAAGAGCCCCACACAATTTCAGAATCTAAGCTCTCTGAAAGGTAGCATATTCATACACTTACCACTTCTTTGCATATTAAAATGCTCATTTTGCATAATTGATGGCATGTTTTACATTAAAAAAATTGAGTGGGATACACACACCTAGGGCTCTGGCTGAAATGTTGAGAAAAACAGAGATTTTTAGTCTATACCCTGTGTAGGGGAAGAGGGAGGAGGGATGAAGAGCTGGCAGAAAAACGTGGACACTCAGCATTGGAACTCAAGTCTCAGGAATTTGACTACTTGTTGTTTGCTGTGATGTGCACTGTGAACTCAGTTTTCCTCTCTTGGTGAGTTTTTCAGCCACTGTCCACTTCTTAAGAGTAACCTATAACACTAGATCTTCTGGAGAAATAGAATAAAATGAGAATTATGGTTGAAGATAGGCAGAGAGTAAAAGTCCATGGAAGGTGCCCAAGCTTACCCACCCACCTCCATAATCAATCATACTGGTCTCATATTTGGATCAGGGTAAGAGAAAAGGATTGAAAATATATACATATTTGTCTCTAATCTCTAGAGACAGTATGTAGTATAATACACTGAGTACTTATAGGCACTTAGCATATTTGTGTTGAATATAAATTTCTATTAAATCCTGGCTCCAATATGATAATTCTGCATACTGTCTGCTTATCACTCACATGATTATAAAAAAGATAGTAAAAAAAATTAGCACTGTGCACATGGCTAAGATATTAATACTCTTTGTATGATCTTTATTTTCTGATATATGTATATATCAGAAAAAACATATAATAATAATACATATATACATATATATGGTAATCTTTAGAAAGAAACATTAGGGAAGCAATTTCCCTGGAGAATTCTGGAAATATATGTATTATGTATTACCATTCTTCCAAAAAAATTGTATATGTGTATGTGTGTATTATATTTTCTAATAAGATTAAAAAATATGGCATTATGGCAACTAAGATATAATTAAGATATAAGATAAATAGTAGCTTAAAGAGAATGAGATTGAAAGAGTTAATATTAAATGTATATTTAAAAAAGTGAAATTTGGGGCATCTGGGGGGTTCAGTCAGTTAAGCAACTGACTCTTGATTTCAGCTCAGGTCAGATCTTGGGTTTGTGAGATCGAGCCCCATGTCAGGCTCTGTGCTCAGTGGGGAGTCTGCTTGAGATTCTTTCCCTTTTCCCCTACCCCTGCTCTCTGTCTCTAAAATAAATTACCTAAATAAAAAATAAACTGAAATTAAATTTTTGTTTTAGAATATAATTCATGGGGTGCTTGGGTGGCTCAGTCAGTTAGGTGTCTGCCTTGGCTCAGGTCATGAGCCCAGGATCCTGGGACCGAGTCCAGAGTTGGGCTTCCTACTCAGCGGGGAGTCTGCTTCTCTCTCTCCACTGCCCCTCCTCTCCCCCTCCCAAGCTCATGCTCTCTTTCTCTCTCTCTCAAATAAATAAATAAAATCTTTAAAAATAAAAGAATATAATTCACAATTCAGAGGCATCATCAAATTATTAGCTTTTGTTGTGTTTTTCCTCAAAACTGCAAAAGGAATCAGAGGAAACTAAAATTGCAAATCTGACCTTTATCTTGTCATGTGATACTGTGCCTTCTGAAGAATGATTCTTCAATTTGCTATTCAGTGAGAGAATAAAGTTGTTCATGGTTAATGCAGTGGGTAATAGAATGGTGATTGATTTATCATAGTGTTAATCCCTGACGTGTGTTGAATAACGTCCTATACGGTGCCCGAGGGAATCCCATACAGAGAGAGTGAGGGCTGCCGGAGCTGGGGGCTGGAGAGTATGTCACACATATTGCCAAGTATATCCCACGCTCTTGGATTTACTATGTAATGGGGCACAGGGTTGCATACCTGGGTTCTTCAATGGCTGTTGAATTGAAAATATTAGTACAGCAATGTTTTAGAACTATTTATTTCATTAGAACATTTCAGAAAAGAACATCTGATCACAAATCTAAATTTATATTTGGGGATTATTCCTACCGTAATTCAATATAGGGATTTGATATTTCTCCTCTTACAGTAATTCCACAGATATGCTGTGTGCCTCTTCTTACTTCTTCTTACTCATGGCAACCAGGACAACAACATCAAGTCATTAATGAGATAGACTGGGCCAGAGAGGAATTGGGCTTCGCTGGAGTAGGGGAGCACATTTAATAGGATAGCAAGAAATAAATTTGATTGGGTAAGATGCTGTTCTGGGCAGCAGGAACTAAACTCGCAACTGAGTCAAATTGGAATTCATTTCAAGCTAGGCAGTCATGTAGAATCCACTGTGTATTTAGGGTCTGCTAGGTGCAAGACCCCGTAGGGGATTCTAATGTAGTGTTTAAGTGTTTACTCTGTAAGAGATTACCATCTTGATGGAGAAATCAAGACAAACAGCAGATTAGGGTGATAAACCTAGTGATGTGAAAACTGCTTATTAGAATTCAAACAAGAGATTGTTTGACTATAGGATGAGTAAAGGTTTCATGGAGTGAGATTTGGCATATTCTTGGAGACTGGATGATGTTGCCACAGATAAGAAAAGACATCTGAACTAGTGTGGACAGTCACAGCAAAGAGACAGAGAAGTTTGTTTTTTGTGTTTTTTTTTTTAAGATTTTATTTATTTTATTTGAGAGAGAAAGAGATAGTGAAATAGAAAGAGCACCTGCAGGGGGCAGAGGGAGAAGCAGGCTCCCCACTAAGCAAGGAGCCCGACAGGACACGGGGCTCGATCCCAGGACCCTGGGATCATGACCTGAGCCAAAGGAGGTACTTAACCGACTGAGCCACCCACGTGTCCCAACACAGAAGTGTTTTGATGCAACATGTGTGATCAAATTATCTGAATTAATCATCTAATCACATAGTCGTCTGCCCTGACTTTAGTACTCAGTGGTACAATGATTTAATAGTCGTGGTCTCTACTACCCGTGGCAGGAGGAGGCAGTCTCTATTTTTGAAGAAGGCATGGTGGCACTCTTAAGTCTTACCTGAACAGGGCATTATTCAGGAATTGAGAATAGCATGGAGTCAAAGGCAGATATGAGGTCTCAGAATACAGACTGTCCCATATAAGATCATGGCCCAAATAGGTCTGCTGAGCCCAACCAGGGAGCTGTTGGGTTTTGTCTCGACTCTAACCAGCTTTCTGTGGGCACATTGACATTTTTTGTCTCAGATACTAGATATGCTCTTTTCATTAAGTGTTTAACATCATCAAGTATTTTTCCAGTTGTCTTAGTAGCTTCATCAACCTGTCAGGACTTCGTTTTTGTTTTTGTATTTTTTTTTTTTTAGTTGTTATTATCTCTTTTGCCTTTAAGATGAAAGATAATGTTGCACAGTAATAAAAATTACAGGCTTTGGTGCTAGGCTGTTCTGGGTGTGAGTTTGGCTTCTACTTTTTAGAGTCTGTGCGACTTTGGCATTGAATTTGAGGGTCAAATTGTTCATTTCTTAAATGAGGATAATAACTGTGTATACCTATTAAGGAAACTGTTTTGACCACTTAATACAGTGGTTAAAGACACAGACTTAGGAACTAGTTTCTGGTTTGAATTTTAGTTCTACTGCTTATTAAGATGTCATCTTTGGCTATTTATTTAACTTCTCTGTCTCAATTTACTTATCTGCCAAATCAGGTCAATAATGGTACAACCCCATGGGGCTGTCTTGAGGATTAAATGAATTAATATGTTTAATATACTTAAAACACTTCTTGGCTTATAGGAAACATCACATTCATGCTTATTATGTAAAAAAAATAAAATATTTCATAATTACTATTATGACTTTAAGGGATGTTTTTGTGAGTAAAGAAGATAACACAGTTCTATCATAGAGTAACATTCAATGAGTTAGCTCTGGTACTCTAGGATAATTTTAATATTTAACTCAAATATTCTTTGAGTCCAGTCTCAGGAAACTATTAGTAAATGATTACAAATCAAGGTGCTTAGTGAAATTAATTGACTAGACTAGTTTATATCTGATCATAGTATTTTTATTTCTAGAATCTTAAGATGTTTTAAGGGACTGTAATAAATCACAGAGTTCAAAAATCAAAATAAAGTCTTCTACAAACTAAAGTTATGATTCCATTTCAATGACCAGAATGAAAGAAAGCTAAAAAAGCAAAACTGAAGACCCAAAAGGATTACTAAATCTGCCAAGAAAACTGTGAGAGAATTTGTAAGATCAAGCCAGGATTTCCAGAGGACACTGAAATGCCCACAGTAAGCCTAGGCCTTACTGTAATAACCACAAAGCAAAAACTGTGTCGGGATCAGGGTACCCTTGAATGTGGATGTACCCTGTCAGTGTCTCTTGATTTACCTGCTATATAACTTCCTCAGCTTTCAGATGAGAAAATCAGAGGGTAGAAATGGGAAGTCTTATTGTCAAGGTCATAAAATTATCTGCGATTCAGACCTGGCTTACCTCCAGGCCTCATTCTTCCCAGCATGCTTCACTGCCTACTAAACCAAGCTGTGCCTCCCCTCAATCTAGGTCCTTCCACGTTTAGCCCATAGTGCTATGCTATAGCATGGGTTGGACAAGAGCTCTATACATTTGTCCCATTTGAGTTCTCCAACCCTTTCTCTCCAAAAGTAATAGTAGATTTGATTTGTGATTGATCAGGTGGAAGTTTATTCTGCTGATATATTTGCTGTTCTGGGATCCAAAGTGACCCTGGATCTCTGTAGATAGTAATTGTGTTGCATATGTTCCCGTTCAGGTCATGGAGATGCTGGAAATGGGAAAAAAAAAAAAAATGCAGCATTCAATAATTCTTCCAAGATTGTGTTTGATTTTAAAAAACCAGGAAAGAATCCCTGTGGTGATCCATAGACAGCTTAGAAGTCTCTTTTTTGATATACAGTTGACCCTTGAACAATATGAGGGTTGGGGCACCAATCCCTTTGCAGCTGAAAATCAATATACAACTTCTGACTCTCCAAAAACTTAACCACTTAAATCCCACACATGAGTGAAACCATATGGTATTTGTCTTTCTCTGACTTATTTCACTTAGCATTATACCCTCTAGATCCATCCATGTGGTTGCAAATGACAAGATTTCATTTGTTTTTATGGCTAATAATCCACTGTATATGTATATCACATGGGGGAATTTAAGAAGCAAAACAAATGGGCAACGAAAAAAAGAGACAAACCAAAAAACAGACTCTTGACTACAGAGAACAAACTGATGGTTACCAGAGGGGAGGAGGGTGAGGGGTATGACTAAAACAGGTGAAGGGGATTAAGAGTACCCTTACCATGATGAGCACTGAGTAATGTAGAGAATTGCTGAATCACTAAATTGTACACCTGAAACTAATATAATACCATATTTAAAGCATACTGGAATTAAAATAAAAAAAAAAAAAACTTAACTACTAATAGCCTACTGTTTACCAGAAGCCTTACTGATAATATAAGCAGTTGATTAGCACATATTTTGTATGTTATGTATATTATATACTGTATTCTTACAATAAAGTAAGGTAAGAAAAGAAAATGTTATTAAGAAAATCATAAGGAAGAGAAGATACATTTACAGTACCATAGTGTGTTTATTGAAAAAAATCTTTGTGTAATTGGACCTGCAGAGTTCCAACCCATGTTATTCTAGGGTCAGCTTTATAGAATTAGAAAAAAAAAAAGTCTAAGACTTAATGAATAAATCATTAAGAATTGGGGAATGTGTATTAGTTGGGGTTCTCCAGAGAGACAGGAGCAAAAGGAGATATATATTTATATAAATACAGTATGTATATGTATATATATATATATACACACACACATATATACATACACACATGCATTGGTGGAGCTGCGCATGTCCAAAGTCTGCAGGAGGGCAGGTGGCAGGTTTAAAATTCAGGAAAAGTTACAATTAGAGTCCAGAGGAAGTCTACTGGCAGAATTCTTTCTTGCTTAGGGAAGGTCAGTCTTTTTTAGTAAGGCCTTCAACTAATTGGATGAGGCTGACCCACTCACATTATGGAAGGTAATCTAGTTTATATTTCCATATAATATGATGCAAGTGTCACATGTATAACCCCAAACTCATAACCCTTTCCTCAAAAGAGGATGTAGAGTCCTTGAAAGACCTTGAGTGATATTTATTTTTCTCCTTAATATCCTGTAACCTAAATTCTATTATGTAAATTCAGCAATACTTAAGTACTATGATATAAAGTCAATACATCTTATGTGATAAGAAGATAAGAGAGGAAAGAGAACAAAGAGATTTACTTAATATACACACAGACACATTTATAACATATATATTTATAACAAAATAAAGAACAAACTCATGACAGTTACAGTTTTCATTTATATAACTGGTCATGTAGTTGTAGCTGGTGATTCATAGCTAATTTGTTTCCATCGCCCACTCATTCTTCCCTTTGCCTCTGCAAGACCTCAACTAATCATGGTTCTTTACCCAGTGGGGTGACCCAAACTGTCATTTCTGAAGAGTCTGAGCCATTAATAGTCCTCCTGAATTTGTTTTTTTGTAGTTTTCCATCAACTGTAATCACAGGCCATGGTAACACTAAGAGATGCCTTGTGTATTCTGGACATACTCTTCCTTACCTCCATTGTGGAGTAGCAGTTAGAATTCTCCTTAGTAGTCAGGATCAATCCCATATAGTAACTCCTTTTTTTGCCTGTTGACTCAGAGACATGAAGAGCCCAGCGTTTCTGGGTGGCAGTTTTAAATTCCAGTTTAATAGAATCAGTGTTGCAGTTTTTTTGTTTGTTTGTTTTAGCAAAGACATTCCTCTCTTTGGAACTAAGACTTTCAGACCAGAAGAGCACAGAGTCATGGGAACAACAAGCAAAATTTTGCTGGTAGGTCACTCGAAGTGATAGTGAGTGGTGCCACTCCTATTTTCATCCTTTGAAACCTGGACCTGAGAATCCTGGCTATGAGAGAAACAGCATCATATATCAGATGCCAATTTAGGGCATATACAGACTCTTGAAGAACCTCGCTCAAGCCCTGCAAAGTATTGCCACTGACCTGGTGCTCTGAGTCTTCAAATGGGCATTCTTCTGTTCTGTCAAGCCAGATGCTTTAGGATGGTAGGAAACATGGTTAACACCGGTGAATTCCATGGTCATGGCCCCATTGCCATAGTTCATTTGCTGTGAAGTGGGTTCTGTGATGAGATATAGTGCTGTGTGGAATACCGTGATGGTGGAAAAAGCATTCTGTACGTTCGCAGATGGTTGTTTTGGCAGAAGCACCTTATTCAGGGGAGGCACATCCTAGCCAGAGTTGTCTATTTCAATAATAACAAAATGCTGATTTGTAATGATGGAAGTCATCCAGTATAATCAATCTGCCCTCAGGTAACTGGCTGATCACCATAGGGAATGGTGCCATATTGGGGACTTGGTCTTGGTCTGTACTACTGGCAGATTAGGCATATAGCAGTGGCCATAGCAAGGTAGGCCTTGTGAATGGGTTCCATGTTGCTACGACCTTGCAACACCTTCATCCCTGTCTCCATGGCCCCTTTGTTCGTGAATCCTGTGGGCCGTGATAGGGGTCAATGGGGAGAGTATGACTGGTATCCACAGAATGAGTCATCCTATCCATTTGACTATTAAAATCCTCCTGTCAAGGTCACCCTTTGGTGAGCAATCACATGGGACACAATATCTTCACGTTTTTTTACCCACTCATAGAGATCTCTCCACAAACCTCATCCCCTGACTCTTTGTCATCAGTGTTCCAGTCATGTTCCTTTTGAGTCCCTGATCATCTAGCCAAACTATTAGTCACAAACCATGAATCAGTATGTACTTGCACATCTGGCCATTGCTTCTTCCAAGCAAAATGAGCCGCCAGGTGCACTGCTTCAAGTTCTGCTTGTTGGAAAGGTTTCCCTCACCACCATTATTCAGGGATGTCCCCTGAAAGGGTTATAGTGCTGCAGCTGTCCACTTTTGGCTGATCCCTACGTACTGTGCAGAATCACCCATAAACCAGGCCTAAGTTTTCTCTGTCAACTGATCATACATCTCCTGTTAAGGTCATATGTGAAGGCTAGAAGAAAGAAGATAATATAGCAGGAATGGGGACCATGGCATTTGGGTGACTTATTCACATAACTTACTGGTACCTTCAAGGCCTGATCAAGCCTGATCACATATATACCACTTTTATTTAATGATCACATGCTACTGCACATGCCCAACTTTGTGGCTCAACTTTGTGGTTGTTATTGACCCAGATAACACTCAGATCATGATAGGCAGCTCAGGTCTCATTTTAACTTGGTGGCCCATGGATAAGCACTGAGTGTCTACTAAGACCCAGTAGTAAGCCCAAAGCCATTTATCGAACGGAGAGAGTAATTATCTGCAAAGGATTGCAGGGCTTTGATCCAAAATCCTAAGGGCCTGTGTTGTAGTTCACCTATAGGACCTGCCAAAAACTCCAAACAGCGTCCCTATCTGCCACTGATACTTCAAACATCATTGAATCTGCTGGGTCATATGGCCCAAGTGAAGCCTGAACCTGTGAAAGAACTTTCTTTTGTTCTGGGCCCCACTCAAAACGAACAGCTTTGGGCTCATTCAATAAATGGGCCAGAGTAGCACACGCAGATCAGGAATATGCTGCTTCCAAAATCCAGAGGCCCACTAGGCAGAGATTCTAGATTCACTGTTATGGCTCAGGAACTTAGAAAGAGCTGTAATTGTTTGGTTGGTTTGTTGAAACACGGACCAAAAGATGGTCCATTAATAAATTAACTTAAAATGCTAGAGCTGCTCTGGTAAATAATCGAAGGGATTCAAAGGTTTAGGAAGCTTGACATGTTCTAATGGATTTGTCATTTAAGATCCGTTCACCCACCCTAGGAGGGCCAGAGGGCACACCTTTCACCATGACTTTGAGAAATAAATTTGCAACGGGGACAGTGACAACCTTGAAGAGCTTTCTGATCACTTTTGTCCGTAGGCCAGAAAATGCAATGGGAACTGCTGTCACGGAATTGGGAAAACAAAATGCAGCAGGCGTAATTGGATCCTGGGGTGGCAAGAGCAAAGTGATAGCACTCAGTTGCCCAAGGCAAGGTAGGCATGGTTCCTGGGGTGGCAAGCAGAGTCAAAGCAGCAATCAGAGTCGTCTGACTCACAGAGACCTCTGGCATTGGGTCATTGATCACGGTGTTTCTAAAAGTTAAAATATGGGAAGCCACTAAATTCTTACTTGATCTGGATAAGTAAAAGATTTCTAGGTCAAGTGAACAAAAGTCTAACTTGAATCATAAAAACAGAATTGTGCTCCCTCAGCCTTGAGCCAGTTTGTGTGCTCAGAACCCCTTGAATGAAGGTGAGAGGCCAGGGCCCCTTGAGAAAGGACCCGACCCTATTACCAAAAATATATTTTGTTAATCTTTTCCTATCCTTCCTTAAAGTGACCTATGGCCTTTTACCAGGTTGACTGTGCACTCAAGAAAAGGAAATATTCAGATCTTTCAGGGATTACTGGATACTGGCTCTTAAGTATTAATTCCGGGAGGCCCAAAATGTCACTGTGGGCTACCAGAGTAGGAGCTTAGGGAGGTCAGATGATGAACGCAGTTTTCACGCTGATCTGTCTCACTGTGGGTACAAGGATCCTGGAACCCATCTTGTGGTTATTCCCCCAAGTCCAAAATATGCAATTACAACAGTCATACTTAGCGACTGGCAGAATTCCCAAATTGAATAAGATATTCTGTTTAACCCTCAAAGAATCCATAAACTAAAGACTGAGACAGGTGTTTTCTTATCTCTGTACAATGGGGTACATCTTATTTTATTTTATATTTTATTTTATTTTACTTTTTGAGCAAGAGAGCATGAGAGAAAAGGCACGTGTGTAAGCAGGGGAGGGGGCTGGGGTAGAGGGAGAGGGAAAGAGAGAACCCCAAGCGGACGCCCCTCTGAGCATGGAGCCAGATAGGGTGCTCTATCTCAGGACCCTGAGATCATGACCTGACCAAAATCAAGAGTCAGATGCTCAACCCACTGAGCTACCTAGGCGCCCCCCCCCAGGGTATATAATATTTTAAAGTATTTTCAATTTGAAATTTGTTATAAAATTTTCTAAAATTTGGTTATATTATCTTTGAAACAAGAAGAAATTTTATTTGCAGTTTATCAGTATTCTTGTCAGGTTGATGTTTCCTCATTTAAAGTTTTGTCTAGTTGATGAAGGAGAACTCTAGAATTTTGAGATATAATTTAAAAATATTTGAAGGAAAGGTAATTAATTCTTCTCAAAATTAGTTAATGACACAGACTGCCTCTTTTCATTGACAATTACATATATTTGTTGATTCTCAATTTCTTAGGAGTTTCCTGTCCTGTTGTGCTTCAGTTTTATCATTGCTATTTTGCAGCTCTGTAATTAGTTTTGCTGGTAGTCTTCTTCAATTGAATAGTTAAATGTGATTTGAACTTACTATGATTAAGTCTAATGGATTGCATTTCCTGCTGCCTTCGTTTGATTGGCAATGAGGAAAAATAGAAATGCAGTTGGTGAAAGAATTCAAACCTTATTTAATATCTTGGAAAATCTCAATGTCTAAATCATCTTACTTTCTCATTTCTTGGCAATAGTTCTGTCAAGGACTTTAAATACAAGTCCAAATTTATATCGTTTTTTTAAACCCAATTAATCAGAATAATTTATATTAGTGGCCTAACAAAACCCATAAAATTATTTTTCCTTTTTTTTCTTACAAAGGTAATCCTTCACTTAAATTAATTGGTACATCAGTGAATTTAGGTTATTTAAAAAAAATGTCAAAGCATACCTGGAATACCTCAAAAACTCTTGCTTTGGCTATGCTATTTTCTTTGTGCCAAAAGAATCTCAGTTGGGGATCCTTCTTTCAAGACTGGTGAAATTCTCTGTGTCCCAAGTTCACACAATCAGACATCCTAGGCCAGAGCAGAGAAAATACGTGCATTCAGATGGAGAATTTTTATGAAATGTGCAGCGTTCCTTGTAGCAGATTTGTTTGGCTGTCAAAGCCTCAATTACAACAAGCTAGAACAGAGTTTCCAAAATCCAGAATGCAGAAATTGAAATCTCTGGTGCCCAAGGAATGTCACTTTTCTGGGACTGTGCTTGTATTTGCAGGAGAGGTTGCCAAGATCAGGTTAGAATTTGCCTTGTAAAGGTAGAGATTTTACTACTGTAATAAAAATATGGAAGCATTAGAAATGGCAGGATGTTACTGCACTCTTTTTTTTATGGTTACACAATTTTATATTTCCAAAGGATGCCTAACAAAATAAGTACAGCCAGAAAAAAAAAAAAAAAAAAAAGGACTGTATATTGAATGCTGTCTCAAACAGACCTGAATCTAGAAGAAATGTGTCATTGCTTTAAATTGCCCTTGACTCCACACTGACTGTCTCTTGGGTTGCTGATGAATTATCATTGGTCTTGATGTGATCCTGATTGGGGAATTTATTACCTAAGTATCCATCAAGATGGATGCAGTGCTTTTCTCTGTAAGCTCTTTTATGCTTCTAGGAAGCATTTTCCTTTGGCAATTGAAATGGACCTTTTAGTTGGGCTAAATTATCATGAGCTTCTTTTGAACCTCCCAAGGCACTGTGTGTTATAGCATTATACTGTTTGGGGAATTTGATGAGAGGAGGAGAAAAAAAAAAAAATGAAAGTGTGCATTTTACTGTTGTTGTTGTTGTTTTGAATTTTATTGTTTTTATTTTGTGCCTGAGTTATGTAGAGGCAAGGGCATGGGCATTAAAATTAGCAGGCACTATGAAATGGGACTTACAGGCTTGGAGTTCTGGTGTCAGACAATCTCAGTTTGAATTATCATTCAGCCACTTAATTATCTCTGCGACAAGTTCTTAAATCCAAATTTTTGTTTTCTCCTCTTTTAAGTAAGTAAAATGTCAGGACCTATTTTGTACAGTTACGGGGCAAAGTTAGTGAGACAATCCATGGAATTTGCTTAGTACAGTGCTTGGCCTGTCATAAGCCATGTGAGCAATTATTTATGCTGTTTGAACCCCAGTCCCAGCAATTATTGGCTGGGTGACCTAACCCCAAAGTATTTACTCTCTCATACCTGTTTGTTCATCTCTGAAGTTAAGATAATGATACCCTACCTGGAGAACTCTTGAGAATTAAAATTGGTGTAAAGTGTCAAGTGTTTGACATTTAGCAGTTGATCGGTATATACTAGTTTATGCCTCTCTTCACTGTCGCTCACAGTAACAACAAAATGATAGCAACAACCACTATTAAATGCTTCCTAAGTTGTCAGTCTCTCTATATCCTACAGAAAGACAGACACCATTGTGTTTGTAATAAAATAATATAAATCAGTGGCATGAATTCACAATTTTGTCTAATGTCTGGGGTGCCGTGGCTTTGTGTTAAATAATTTGTATCTTTTACTTTGGACTCATGTGTAATGGTTTCCATTTTATTATTTCTTATTTGCCCATCATGAAGAAATCAATTATTTTCTCTTTGCTATCCAGCTTCTGCTAGAAGAAAAAGTAAAATCTGATCTAAAGACTTGACTGAGGTTATATGCCTTTTCAAGGTTCTTAGGTGAACTTTCTACCTCTACAGAGGGAGTTCTTTAGTAGACCCTGGAGGTTTCAAAGAGAATGTCAATATTACATCTCATTGTCTGCCGCTCAGCAGGAAAAATCGTGGACCCAACACCAGGTGTCTCAGTACAACGTGCAACATAAAGGTTTCATTTTCTAGTGCTGCCTGGGTACTTGCAGCATTTCAAACAGGAAAAAAAAAAATTAAATCTTTATGGATAAGTCATTTCTTTCAAGATTTTCAAGTAATAGTTTTGGGGAAATATTACTTTCTCATTTCTTGGCAATAGTTCTGTCAAGGACTTTGAATTCAAATCCAAATTTATATCAGATTATTTTAAAACCCAATTAACCAAGAGTATAATGTGTTAAAAGAAGCACATTCTGATGATTGATTTCCTTGCGGCCTCCATTCCTCTCCAGAACTCTGGGCTGTCTGTGAGGATGGAAAACAATAGATTGATTTAATGTATCTGGGCACTTAACACAGAACTTTAATAAGAATGTCGAGAATTGCCATTAGAAAGGATGTTGCCATTTATGTGCTCATTTCCCAAGAGCAGAAAATCTATTACAGTGATTTGAATAAGTTTCTATGAAGTATGGAAAGGCACTGGATTTCATGGCCTGCTTGTTGGGTCAAGGTGCTGATTTGCCAGAACAATTTATTTTAAAATAACTTTATATACGTGTGTTATATTGTTGTGACAAAAGAAGATGAAACTTTTGGTTACTGATTTTCCCAGCTTCAGATCTCTTAGGTTTTAGGTTTAGAAAAGTTGGATAGAAGTGAATAAGATTTGTAACCTAGATTATTATGGAATATCCTGAAGCTTTGCTTTTATTTTTGGATAGAGCACATGAGTTGCTATTTTTACTAATTTGCTTCAAAATGGGAATTATCAATTTACTACACAAATGTGAGTTATTTCCAAGGCAATATGATATGGCAGTAATAACACTTGATTCAGATTTGGTAAATCAGGTCTTTTCCATTTTGTGAATTTAGAGAAGTGATTTTATCTCCCTGAGACCCTGTAGCTTTTTCCTACAAATGAGATAATTTAGGTCAATGAGCTCTTGTCTCCTTAAGTTCTAAAATTTTAAAAATCTATTTTTTGTCTCTTTGAAGGTATAGAATTATATCACTTAAAGTTTTAAAATAAAGTCTCATAGTAATGAATGATGTGTGCTAACTTTGTAGACTACATTTACATTTCTACATTGTTTATTTATCACGTTCACTGTAGCCTTGGGGAATCACTTACCTTCCCCAGGTTTGTACAATCTGGGTGGAAAAATGAGAAATTTGAACGATATGGTCTCTAAAGATCCTTCCAGTTCTAATATTTTGTTTCTAGTGTACACTTACTGAAATCACAGAAAGTATAAGGTGTGTGGCTCTTAGTACTGTAGGAGATACAAGGTGAAAAAATACATGGCATCTGCCCTAGAAAGAGTTTTGACTTCCATTGAATGACACTTGTGGTAACTTAGTCTGTTTGAGCTGCTGTAACACAATATCATAGACTGGGTGGCTCATAAACAACAGAAATTTATTTCCCAAAGTTCTGGAGGCTGGAAATCCAAGATCAGAGTGCCACCAGAGTCTGCGTCTGGTGAGAGCCTGCTTCCTGGGTCACTGTCTTCTTGCCATGTCCTAACATGGCCAAGAGGTGAGAGTTAACTGAAATGTCAGTGTCAGAGCAAATTTGAAAGTCAAGGTTGAATATGGCAAAGCCACACCGTTAACTTGGATTCCTGAATTACCATGTGCTAGGAAGTTACCCTGCTAATGGAACACCTACTTAGATAATTAAGGTGAGAGAGACAGAAGTCTCTTTGTGTGAAGTCAATGGGAGGTAGGCTCTGTTTACTACTATAGATTAACTTACCTTAATGAAGACAGGTTGGCGTTTCTCAAACATTTTAGTTTCATGAGCTCTTGACGCTCTTAAAAATTGACTCCAAAGAGCTTCAGTTTATGTGGGTTTTATCTGTTGATACTTAGTGTCTTAGAATTTAAACTGAGACATTTTAAAAAATGTATTTGTTAATTCCAAAATAATAACTTTTATCTGCTCATTTCCAAAACAAAAATAAATTAGTGAAAAGAATGACACTGCTTTATATTTTGGCAACTATCTTTAATGTCCGGCTTAATAAAAGATAACCGAATTCTCCTATCTGCTTATGCATTTAATCTCTTATATCACACATCAAGGAGTTCTTGGGCCATCCTACTGTGCATTCATTAATGAATGAAAATGAAAAGGGAAAATATCATCTTAGTGTTACTATGAAAATAGATTTCACCTGGAGAAGGGAATGGGCACAGAGGAGCAGAAGTGGGAAGTTGTTACAGCAACCCAGAAGTATCACTCATCCTGTCCACTCACATTCCATTGGCTAGAACTGCTTCATGGTCTAGGCCAACTGCATCAACGGCTGGGAAATGTAGCTCAGCTATGTGTCCAGGCAGAAACAAAAAATAGTCTTCAGGAATAGTTAGCATACGTCCACTCATATCTAGGACATGACCTAGCCATGTACTAGCTAGGTAAACATGGGCCAGTTGCATAGCTACTAATTTTTAGTTTTCTCATATGTAAATTAGGTATCATAATTACTGTAAAAATTCCCAACTTTAGGAGGTTTTTGTGAGGGAACTTGTGCAAAAGTGCTTAAAAATGGATAGAAAAAAAAATATCACATAACTATGTCTAAGATTTTGAAAAAGAGCCATGACCCAAGAATGTTAAACCCAGCCTTCTAGAGGAATTTAACATTTAGCAATAGATATAAAACTTGTAGTAACTATAACTACACTATAAGATCACATGTCCCCTAAGCAATGAAGACTATATAAACTGGGGGCATCCAGAAAGATGGGACAGTTTTTAGTCAGTGCTTTCACGGATGCTCTTGAGTTGGAAGTTCTTAAGGGGTGTTGCCAAAATATCTAATTGATATTTCTTTGTTCTGGAATTCCGTCATTCCCTTTAGATACCCTTCTTGTGGCACTTATCTGACCTTCACGTGATGGAGAATTTTCTTATCTGCTTCCCTCATTTGCTTTTAGCTCTTCTTAACTCCATTGGAATAGGATTTTTATCTTATTCTTCTTTGTATGTCTGGAACTTAGCATGATGCCTGGCTCATTGTGAGCCCTTGGGTAGATATTTATTAAATAGAGAAGTTAATTTCATTAAGAGAAATTGCATTAAGAGAAAGGCAAAGAGGAGGTTACTGTAGAGGGGGAAATTAAGAGTTTGTGATTAAAGAGCATTTGTGAAGTATAAAGTACAGGCTGGTAGGTAATTAAAGCGGAGCCTTAATGCAGGATGTTCAGACACATGGAATCTGCATGTTAGAAGAGTCATCACTGAACCAATCAGAGCCATAAGAAAGGATGGGAAAGAAAGGGAAAGTGATCCATGTCCTAAAATCATTAAAGGTTGAGGAGTTTCCAGTGACAAGACACAAATGGAGATGCTTATATAAGACAGTATCAATCGTAAGGGATAGGACATTAGTGAGAAATCATAATGGGATAGTAGTTTGTATTTAAAAGAAGAAGGTATTTTGCTAACATCAGAACGTTAGTAACCCTAACAGAGGAACTGCCCAGTGGCCTACTGTGTGCTGCCCCAAACGTAACTCAGAAGAGAAATGTCCTCTAAAGTTTCTGTAGGTGTCCACTTGTTTACAAATTTACAGAGTTTGTTTTTGAAAAGTCACACATGATGTCATCATTTGCATTCAGTTTTAATGTCTCATAAAAGGACATCTTAGCATTTTCCCATAATTAAGATACGATAGTAAAACCCCATAGTGCCCATGGCATATTCAGGCTAAGAACACTAGCAGTGAATTGGACTCTCGCAGGGCATCAAATAAGGACGTTTCATACTGAAGTGCCTACAGCCGACAGCCTTGTTGCTTTGAGAGTAGTTAGTATTATTGCTTCCTTAAGGAGCCATAAAAGTAGGCTAGTTAATTCCCCCAGATAATTTTCTTGTACATTAGCCTCAGTGATGCAGTATAATCAGTTACGTCAATAGAGTTGATCATTGATTTATTATTCTTTTGGGGTGCTTAAGTTCCCAAGTTTCATTGTGACGACTATTGACGCAATATGCCTTCCTTTAAAAGAACTTCTCTAGGGCGCCTGGGTTGCTCAGTCGTTAAGCATCTGCCTTCGGCTCGGGTCATGATCCCAGGGTCCTGGGATCGAGCCCCACATTGGGCTCCCTGCTCAGCGGAGAGCCTGCTTCTCCCTCTCCCACTCCCCCTGCTTGTGTTCCCTCTCTCGCTGTGTCTCTCTGTCAAATAAATAAATAAAATCTTAAAAAAAAAATAAAAGAACTTCTCTATTTCCAGGGGCGCCTGGTGGCTTAGTTGTTAAGCATCTGCCTTCGGCTCAGGGTCCTGGGATCGAGCCCCGCTTCGGGCTCCCTGCTTGGCCGGAAGCCTGCTTCTCCCTCTCCCATCCCCCCCTGCTTGTGTTGTGTTCCCTCTCTCACTGTGTCTCTCTCTGTCAAATAAATAAAATCTTTAAAAAAAGAAGAAAGAACTTCTCTATTTCCAGCCCAGGTTACTCTTCTGCACCCCTCAAGGGATCAACCCTCCTGATAAATCCCTCTCCCATCTGTTAGCTCTCCTGGCTCACTCAGTTCTCTGACCTGCGCAGCCCATATAACACCATGGTGGGGGGCTGGGGGGGCATTGAGGAAATGAAATTTTATTATCTCAGGTCAATGGGAACTCTTCCTTTTTTTTTTTTTTAAGATTTTAATTATTTATTTGACAGAGAGAGACATAGCGAGAGAGGGAACACAAGCAGGGGGAGTGGGAGAGGGATAAGCAGGCTTCCCGCCGAGCAGGGAGCCTGACGGGGGGCTCGATCCCAGGACCCTGGGACCATGACCTGAGCTGAAGGCAGACGCTTAATGACTGGGAACTCTTCCTTTTTAATTTATTTAATTCTATACTTCATATTTTTTCAAAACTCACATGTTCCTGTAATGTTTGTATAATTAACTACGTGCCATTTTAAATAAAATAGCTTATATGAAAACACACTGTAAACTTGCAAGTGCTAATCAAATTCAATTGGATAGTCAGGTAATTATTATAGCACCAAGTTTCAATGATGATTTGGTAAATATTGCACAATTTTTGATTTACTTAAAAATGTTACTCTTGTGTGACTCATTATATTGGGAGGGAGGCATTTGTTTCTGTTCTGTTGTTATAGGAACTACCTTAAACACTGGCGCACCATGGATATGAGTTGAAAGGATTAATATAATTATGTTCAGCCTACAAGGATATAAAGATGTCAGAAGATAAAAGAACTTTTCAAGGTGATATTCCTTTAGATGGAATAAATATTTTTGACGGGATTTTCCGCCCAGGAAACCAGTCTACAGAAATGTTTTTTTTGTTTGTTTGTTTGTTTGGTTTTTTTTTGCTCTCACCCACTTCACTGCCTCTAGTATTCTGAGTGGCTGGGTCATTGTGCTCATTTTAGAGCCCCTGTTTATTTGTTTGTTTGTACATAGACGTACATCAAGTACCAGCCATGGGCTAGGACTCATGCTTTTGAAGAATATCAACCACACCTTGCCTTTGAGCCACTCAAGGATTAGCATGGGGATACAGCCAAGCAAAACGGTGATTGCAACTCATCAGGATAGAGGGATGCACTGGGTATTGGGTAAATCACAGCTGAGGAATGCACCTACTCTCAGCTCATTAAATCCTGTTTGATAGTCAGAATTTAGAATTTTAGAGGAGGGAAAGAAGCAGCCTGAACGAAAGTAAAATGCATTCATTGGGGAAATACCTTTTTCTAAAAAAGTGCAAAGGAGCCATGAATTTAATAATGAATTTGAAATGAAGTAAAGTAAGCAATACTTACAGAGGAAACTAGGCTCCTGTAACTTATAATAAACCAATATATACCATTCTTATGTAAAATATATCTATTTTGGGTGGAAAAGCTCAGCCCAAGTCAGTTAAGCAAGCATAACTGCATATATATCCTCTCCCATCGGATCTTGAAAAGTTGAGTAAATTTCATTCTTTGCATAATTCTGAAAGCTTTTCCTCTCAAGAATCATTTCCCTCCAACTTTTAGTATATAAATGTGCTTTGCCTAAGCCATTATCATGTTCTGAAAGGTTTTATTAACAATCAACACTTATTAGACTCTGCAGCCATCCAAGCAAGCAAATTATTCTGTGCTTATAAGCTGAGGGCCAAAATGAAATCAAGCTTTGGAGTGAAAAGATCAACATACAGGAGGCCTAAAGTAAATTTCATAAAACACAATTCTTTCTATATTGTGTTTTTGCAAGTATTTTATGGGAAATTACCCAGGGTAATTTTATTTTTTTCCAGGCAAAATCTTTCTCTTGTTTTCTTAGGTTACTGAGAGGGTAAAACTCAGAAATAATTTCACAAATCAGAAATAATTGAGTATTTCTCAGGTTAATGTTGCCAGAAAACAATTGATAGCGGATGTATGGAGCCGCTGCTGCCTGCTTATTAGCACTTCCTAATTATGCTTAAAGGCAAATGAGAAATAAGTCAGAGTTAATGCTTAATTTGTGTATGTGTGTGTGAGAGAGAGAGTGAGTTTGGTAATCGGAAAAAAAGAGGTCACGAATGAGAGAACAATAAAACTGCAGTTTATAATCAAGACCTTCACTGACTAGTGGAGATTGAATTGTAGAAATCCTACAGCGGTCAATGTGTGTGTGTATACAAGTAATTGGAAAAGTTTATTCTAACACGGTAGAGGCTACACACAAAATTTGCTGAGGAATTTGGAATGTAGGCTGAGTTTTCCAACAGTTCTATAACGAACAGTTTTTGAAGGGGGAAAAAAAAATTGGAATTCAATATTCATTCACAAGCCTAGGGTAATTTCTTTTAGTCTTGCCTGAATCCACTAAACCCACTGTCAGGTGAAAACCATTCAAGGGGCCACAGAGAAAGGGGCTGAAATTGGAACGCAAGGGCTTTATGTATTTAATCTATTATTGGTGGGATTTAAAAATGAAGGCAGCTTGTAAGACTGCACAACAGTGTCTAGAACCTGGAAGGGTGTGGTGTGGGGAAAAGTAAAATGGAACCCAGTTTTGGAAATGCACGGTAAAAATATGGAAGCTGAGGGCAGCCAATCATGTGGAATGACTTTGAACCGAGACAGGAAAAGGAAACATGTGTGACCCCTCTTACACAGACAGTAGTTCCTTTAGGGGTTGAACATTCTGGAGACCCAAGACATTTAGGCAGAGAGGGGTTATCTGCACAGTGCGGCATCACAATGGGAGAAGGCCTTGAGTGAGGCCAGGATGTAGCTGCTACTGACATGAGTCACCATACTCAATATTTCCATCCTGGTGGGCTCAGGCTGCTGTCATAAAAGACCACAGACTGGTGACTTAACAGAAATTTACGCTCACGACTCTGGATCTTGGAAGCTGAAGATTAGGGTGCAGGCCAGGTAGGTTTCTTCTCTTGAAGCCTCTTCTCTTGCTTGTCGGGGGCCACCCTTTCACTGTGTGCTCACCTGACCTCTCTGTGCATGCAGGGAGAGAGTGAGTAGGCTCTCTGGTGTCTCTTCTTATGAGGGTGCTAATCCCACCATGAAGACCTCATGCTCATGACCTCATCTAACCCTGATCATCTCCCAAAGGCTTGCATCTCCAAATAGCATATTGGTGGTTAGAGCTGCAACATACGAATTTGTGGAGGGCAGAAATATTTAGTTCGTAACAACTTCCTTCCTTAGGTAATCATCCTTGAAATGGAAATTTCAAAAGTAGGCCGCTGCTGGGTAAAAATCCAGAACAACCAGTTAAGTTTGAGTATCAGATAAAGAGCAAATAATGTTTTAGTATAAATATGCTCCATGCAACATTTGGAACATGCATATACATATAAAAGTATTTGTCCTTTATCTGGAATTAAAATTTCACTGAGCAGCCTGTATTTTTGTTTGCTGAATTTGGCAATTTTAGCCTCTCATTTGTGGGCCAAAGGCCTTTGCTGGTCTAACTAACCAGTTATTCATCTGGACTGAGAAAAGGCTGAAATGAACAGACCCTGACAGCTATGATCGCTTCGGCTTTTTAAATTGGTATTTGGATATTGTAATGGTTTGCTGTAACACACACAGCGATTTCTCAGTCTCAGGTATTGACTGTTGATGGTGCCCATTATTTCCTCTCTCATTTACTCTTTGGAACACTTGAGGGTTTTGCTTTAAGTACATTTAACCGAAAGGGAGAATTACTTCTCTCTCTTATACTTAAAACTGGCTTAAGGAGAGTGGAGGGCCAACCCTTTGTTCTGGAAGCCCTCTGTGAAGGTCATTGATAGTTCGTGCTGTGGGTGGGTGGCTCAACCAACTTCCTGCATTTTCCCCAAGAGAGGCCTCTGATTTAGGGCAGAGCACCTGGGGTCAGAGGACTGGGGTTTAAATTCAGGTTCCAGATATCCTCTTGCATAGACTTCGAGAGTTATTAACCTTGTCAGGCTTCAGCTTGCACAGCCCTACAACTGGGATAACAACACAGCCATGACCCCAGATTTTATTGATGGGATGCTGGTAACAGCAGACATCCCGATGGCCCCTACTGTGTGCCAAACCTATAAGATTTATTAACTTAATATTTAATATACACTAAGGAGGTGGGTACTATTATTTCACTTTTATAGATGTGGAAATAGAGGTACAGAGCAGTTAAGTAGTATTGTAGGTACATAGAGATTGTTTGGTGTATATTATTACTTTATCATCATCATCATCATCATCATCATCATCATCATCATTTTAGTGCTTTGAAAAGAAGAACCAACAAAGCCATGATTATTTAACAATTCAGCTGGTGTCTGCAAACACTGTTGGTTTGCTGCTTAATAATTTGGAACCTCAAATCATTTTGGTTAAATATATATATATATATAGAGAGAGAGAGAACGAGAGCCCTATATAATGTGAGCATGGCTTAATTGCCACATTCTGTCAGTTACTTTGTCATAAAGTTAGGCAACTTTTGAACAAGGGAGGAAACTAGTCTCAGTCATTTTCATTATATTCAAGTTTTTATGAAGCTGTTGGCATGTTGGAGTCATTCAAAGCCTGTAATATTAAGTGGAAAGGTGGGAAGAATATGAGGTGAATAAGAAAGTTGACATTCAATTTACAGTGTCAAAAAGTCTTCTACTTCAGTGTTTCTCCTCAACTGTTGAAATGTAATCCTCATTTTCAGATTTCATACTTCCTGTTTTATGTATAAAAAAGGGAAAAAGTTATTCATTATTTTCTAAGATTCCAGCAGAAAACGAATGTTATTTCTGGAGATTTGGGTACTGACATTTTAAGAGTCCAATTTAGTATCTTTTAGAAGGTGAAATGTGACAACTATTTGGTCACCCCGAGTGATTTACATTCAACTGACAATATTAAGCAAAATCCTGTAGCAACTTACAGATAGGCTGTAACAAAAATACCACAGCCTGGGTGGCTTAAACAACAAATATTTATTTCTCACAGTTCTAGGGGCTAGGAAGTCCAAGATCAAGTGTTGGCAGATTCAGCGTCAGGTGAGAGCCCACTTCCTGGTTTATAGTTCGTCCTTTTGCCTTCCCGCCATGTTCTCACGCAGTTGAAGAGGCAATAGAGCTCTGGGTTCTCTTTTCTAAGGGCACTAATCCCATTCACAGGGCTTCACTCTCATGACCTAATCATACCCCAAAGGCACCACCTCCAAATACACCACACTGAGGGTGAATTTTCAATATATGCATTTGGGGGGAGAGAGGGCACAAACATTACAACTGTCTCAGTAAATAAATCAATGTGAATCATAGAATCATTCAATCCCAGGTTAAGAATAAAAGTCAAAGGTCATGTGTATGACACCCACTGATTTCCTGGAGTCACAGTAAAATTTTCACTTAGTGTACAAGCAAATGTGGTTCATAATACAGTATTGTTTCTTTAACTTAGGGTCTATAAATGGAAAAAAAAAGATTAAATAGAGTTCTGAAATATCTGCTATGAAAAATAACATTTCATCCCCATAATAAACCACCACCACCACCACTACCACCACCACCTATGAGCTAGTTATTACTGTCCCTGCTTTATATGTTAGGAACTGACTTGGGAATTTAAATCAATTGCCCAGATTCACTCTTGGTAAGTATTGGAGGCAAGATTTAAAGTCCATTGGGTCTGTCTGGTCCTATGGCCATGGTCTTATCTACCACAGTGCATCACCTCTCTGGCAGAAAAGAAAGGGTTTATAGCTGCCTGGCATGAAGTGTCCAGAAGGAATGTTATTTCTACGTAGATCCTATGTCTGTATGCAGCCGCATGTAATCATCCCTCCCTCCACCCTCACTAGGATGGAGCAAAGAAGCAGACTCTTTTTCAAATTTCACTCAGGCTCTATATATACCGAGGGGTTCTAACCACTACTCCAAGAAGAAAGAACTGTTGTAATTCCTTAGGCAGTATTGTTCAAGGTGGCGATTGGCGGGTAGCTTCTGAAGCCTCTCTAGAACCAATTGAAAAGAATTTTGAGAGTAGAGATTGGCAGAAAATGAATTCCCCGGGAATGCTAAAGCAAAACTAAAAACTAAAGTTTGAGAACCATAATATGCCAAAGGTCTAAGAATGAGAGAGAGAGACAGAGAATTGAATTATATTACAGTAGCAGTTTAAAGTGCCATTCCATTCAACATTGTTGAGTACTTACCATTTGCAAAATATTGAGCTGGGCTTTGTAGGATACAAACAGAAAAGATGAATGAGACATTATTTTTGCCCTCAGAAGCAGAAGCTCCTTGGGGCGCCTGGGTGGCTCAGTTGGTTAATCATCCAACTCTTGATTTGGGCTCAGGTCATGATCTCAGGTCATGGGTTCAAGCCCCACCTCGGGCTCTGTGCTCAGTTGGGAGTCTGCTTGAGGATTCTCCCTCTCATCCTCCCTCTATGCCCCTCACCCTGCTCATGTACTCTCTCTCTCTCAAATAAATAAATATTAAAAAAAAAAATAGAATCTCCTTTCACATAATGCATGTCTTACATTTAATACCTTTTCTAGCAAGTGGAATGATGTCATTCACTATCTGGTCTATTCATACTTGCTTAGTAGTCAGACTTGACGTGGTGTATGATATCATACACCATCTATAAGCCATTCAAAATTTCTAAATCTGGTTTCCTAATCTTTAAAACAAAGACCCACACTCTAGCTGACCATGTATTGGAAACTATAGTATGGCATAGAGCATCAGGAATCATTTACTTCTAGTATTGTATTTGGCTAAACCCAAACTTCCTTAATTCCATTTAAATAATTATATAAGACCTGTCATATTGAATGTTAAATATTTATACAAAAATATGAATGATTAAATATTTTCACCAACTGTTTTTGAAAGTTTTCTCAGGTATTAAGTTCTGAGTGGAGACAGTAGAAATATTAAAAATACAAGTCACATTCAGAGATGGATTTGAATTTTCTAATTAGAATCTGCCCTAACAATTCAGGTATCACTCGACAAGTTTTAAGTTGGGATATTCACGTCTCCCTTTTCTTGGCACAAATTATTTTCAAGCTACTTTCTAATGTTGATGCCTCTTATTCAGGCTTTGGTACCTTAAAAATGATAAAATGGAGAATTATGCAGTTTTGTAAGTTGTCTTGAATTAATTTTTTCCACTACACGCCCTGCCTTCCTTTATATGCAGGAGTCATGCTCCAGTGATATAAATAAACATGTTAAATTAACAGTTATTATGAATACATTTTTTGATTTCATAAAGAGCTCTGCATAATGACTCACATGCATATCTCTCCCTAACAGCTGGAAAATCAGGGATGCGTTCCTCTTTCTTTAGTACTCTGGGGATCCAGAGATTTTACTAGGAGAAAAGAACACATATATTTAATAAACTTGTTTTTTAATTGGGGAGGAAGTATAGGATAGGGAGGCAAAAGGTTGAGAAACTCATAGAAGAATTGATTATACATATTGGCCAATTATGGCCTCAATTAGTATGTTGGTAAGGTGTTTTTCTTTTCTTACCCCAGAGATAAAATGAGGTAAAGTCATTAAAAAATGAGTAACAAGCAGTTTTTAATTATACACCATTTGTACATCTATGAATAATCACCTGGCAATTGCTACCTAGGTGATAGTGATTGACAGGAAGCTACCCATGTTTCCAGGCGAACGACATATCTTTAATATAACTACAGGATATAGGAACTTCACCTGCATGAAGACAGCAATGGGGAGCAAGGAATGGACCAGTACTCAAAACTGAGGGGCAGGATTTCTTGACCTCCAAGTCCTCGGGTGTCCATTGCCAGTGGCAGCTCCTAATTAGGATGAGGATACCTCGGGGTCTTAGAAAAGTGCCATTGGCCATTCTTATGGAGTTGGGGGGTAATGCCCTCTAAGGTCATTCTGACTAATTGTTATGCATGCATGTCCTATAGAAGAAAAGTATTGGCACCAACCTCAGAACATTTCTGAGTATCGACAGTGGTGAACGAAACAGCTATTTCCTTTGTGCGTTGTAACCCTAGTGGACCAGCTTCAGGCTTTTGTGCCCTAGTGCACTGTATCTTAAGAAAACCAGCTTAGGTCTTGTAGTCTGTTGGGAAAGCCAGTTTAAGTGTTAAAAAAAAAAAAAAAAGTAGTAAGATGGCACATTTTCATATGCAAAGCACCCTCTTGGTCAGAGGCAGCTGCAAGACCTGGAGAGATCCAGGCAGCGTTAAGTATTTATCTAAGGGTTTCAGACTGAGCCCCCAGGCTTGCAGACATGGGTAGTTTGTCTGGAATGGTATTTCGCCTTTTTACATTGAATTTGAATATCTTTGGTTAGACCGTGGCTACTGTTTGCCACGATTCTGAAACTCCCCGTGTATTGCTTTTTCCTTGGCCCAGTTCATATCCTCTGTAGGCATTTGTCTGTGTTCCCAGTTTTATACTGTGAGTCCTGGCAAGACTTTCTTTCTAGATCCTGGAATATCTGCATTGATGGAAAAAAGTAGGATGTTTATTAGTTAAACCACTGGAGTCAGGGTGTCAATAAAACAACAGTCTGCAACCAGGTTGATAGTGTAGAACATCAAGAGAGGTGTGGTGAGGATTGATGGGGTTTGTTGGGGGGGGGGATCAGAAGCCAGCCCTGAAAGACGAGGAGTCAATGTGATAAATATAAGTCCTAAGGACTGGATGACTGAACCCCAAACCATGGATGGATAAGTGCATGAGCAACAGATGCAGGAACTAGAGCAAGAAAAGTAGGGTTCTCCTGTTTTCCCTTCTCAGGCTTAAGATGCATCATAAGACATAGTTGGAACACCTGGTTAGGGCTAGTTAGCTAAGCAAAATTTTTAACTATTAGTCATTAATGAAAATTTTCTCCTGTTTTTTGTTTTCTATTTGTTTTTTCTATTCAAGTAGCAGCATTTGAGGGTAGCTTTAGAAAGAAGGGCAGCATTCTTGAGAGTTTTTTTTTTTTTCTTAAGATTTATTTATTTGAGAGAAAGAGCAGGGGGAAGGGCAGAGGGGGAAGAAGTGGGAGAGAATCTCCAGTAGACTCTGCATTGAGCAGGGAGCCCGACATGGGGCTGGGTCCCATGACCCTGAGATCATGACCTGAGCCAAAATCAAGAGTCTGACACCTAACTGACTGAGCCACTCAGGCCCCTCAAGAACCTTTTCTATTGCCTACCATATTATTCACTTACCTGTCCTTTAGTTACTTATGATTTCTCCCTTTTTGATCATCACTCTTGTTAGCATTTTTTTTTAGACTCATGTTCTAATTCCTACTATGGATTTCTTTCTGGATCTCCAGAATTGACTAGTGGCATGCCCAAGAACTGACTAGTGGCATGCCCAGCCATGCTGCCCCATCAGGCTAGAATGCCCGATGCATGCTCTCTACCTTTTCTTTCTCAAGAAAACACTGGGTACTGCACTCTTGACGTTGCTTCATTTCATTCCTGCCACAGACTTGGGAAGTAGGTATTATTATACCCATTTTACAGATGACAAGGTGGAATCTCAGAAAACTATAATTTTATATTTACAAAATTATACTTTTTTATTATGTTAGTCACCATACAGTAAATCATTAGTTTTTGTAAGTAAATTTTATAGTTGTAGAGAGCCCAAGGTATCACACCTCCTAAATTGGACTCTCATCTTCTAGCTCAGGTAGTTTGGGACTTTCTTATCATCTGCCTCCTAATCCTATGCAGTCTTTTCAAGACCAAATTAATAATTCTGAACTCCTAACATATTGGAATTTGTCTGTTATGGCACTTTGTGATAACTCTGACTTACTGCATGCTGCATCCTCCATTAAACTGTGAAAAACTTGAAGACAATGGCTACAACTTACACATTTTCTCATCCTCTATATTGGGCAAAGCCCTGGTTCATAAGTAAGGGGATTAATTACTGAGTAGAAGATGAAATGAAAGATTTGATGGCAATGTATGTATTTGATTAATACAATTCGCAGAAGGAGCCTGGGCATGGGACTCAGGCCTTATTTGGTCAATTTCAGGTGTTGGTCACCTAGAATTGTTACTTCTTTTGGGCTTGAAAAGTATTAATAATCTGAACCAAGCCAGACAGAAGTAATAAGCAAAGCTGAGATTAGAATTTGGACTGTTTACATGTCTTGTAAAACAAGTTAACAACTAGGATATGATCAAAACATATGTAATAATAAATATTGGTGATCGTTTTTCTTATTCTGCTCTATATCAGCTGCACTGCCATGTTTAATATTTGCTTAAACAAGCACTAATTTTTTAAAAAACTGTACATTAAAATATTTTAGTTGGATAATCATTTAGTTGGAAAAAAATCAGTGATTTTTTTCTCTTGTTTTGTTTTTCTTTTGTTAATGTAGGATGCATCATTATTTTTTAATTTCTGAATTTGGAAATGGATATTTAAACATTAAATGTAGACTGCGTGGTATCATGGAACTAGTTCTGGACTAAGTGGGAGAGGGTCAGGGGAGTTAGGGAGGGAGGTCAGAGGCCTGAAAACTGAGCCCCATCACTGCTCTTACTTACTTATCCATTCAACAAATATGCAGTGAGCCCCTATTATGTTCTGGGCATCATATCAATTTTGGTGCTTACACAAAGATAAATGAAGTGAAATCTTGGAGTCATCAAGTAACTTACAGATTAGTAGAGGAAACAAGTGAACAGATGGGAATAATATAGAATAATGTAGAAAAAAATATATATATGGAGAGGTAAAGGGTAAAGGGTATGGAGGTGAAAAAGAGAGAAAATAAAAACAAACAAACAAACAAACAAAAAGAAAGAATGATTGACTTTCCAGCTAGAGCAGTAACTCTTGAGCTGGGGAGTCATTTTACCTCTTTCTGTAGTCTGCTTACCTGCTAGATCAATGTCTACTAAACTTCAGCAATTTTTGGTACCATTTTCATATATTTGATAGGTCTAAGTGTTGCTTTTATACTGTTTCTTTTCAAGGGACATTAAATCAATTCACTTTTTTTTTTAATGCCATTCCATTAAACAATATCATCTGTGAAATCACAGGCTGGAAGAAACACTTCTTTCTAACACATTTGTATTGAATTTGGTAAAATACCCCGTCCAAAGTAGGAGCTTTACAGAGTAACTTTTGGAGTATTCGGCTACCTCAGCAAAATGAATTAATACCCATGTAAAACAGGTGCATTCTTATTAAAATCAATTTTTAAATAGGGCGTTACTACCTAAAAGCATCCTATGTCCCACCAGTGGCATCCAACCCATCACGATGTGGAAAATTCTGGAAAAGATGTCTCTTCTGAAGTTTCTTTGTCATTACCATTTTAACGTCTATAAAAGTTTAGTTGTTTAAAAAAAAAAATGGTGTCTTTCTATTAACTGTCAGGTAATTCAATCTCACTGAGGCCTGAAGGAAGAGAGAACCTTTTGGATTTTCTGTGCAACTTTGCTGATGTCAAAAGTTAATACAAATGATCAGAAGTCAAGGTGGGTGCTCTTCTCCTTGCCTGTAGGAATTTGGAACAGGCTGGATCTAGGAAGAGGAGGAGATTAATTTCTGAACGTTTTTATTCAGAGTATGGAGGGTAGAATAAGATATTCTTTAGTCTTAACTTTGCAGGAGCTTTTCTTTTTACTGAAAACTGGTGCCTGTCATAAATACAAATATTGAATTGAGGAGGAATGGGAGACCTTAAAGTAAAAAACAGGAAAATCATCATGGGCTTTGGAGAAGAATAATTATACTATAATTTATTTATGAGGCAATAATGATTTATTTAAAATTCCAAGAAGAAATTACTGTGGCATGTGATTTAGAGATAAAGCTACAGCCCGTTAGGGAAATTAAAAGACAGTATATTTTCACCAATGAACAAGAGAGCAGTAATTGTCATAAAAGCATGTTGGTGTTTTATCCCATTGACTTAAGGATTAAAATCACTGCAGTTGCCATCTTATTTTCTGAAACTGAAACCCATTTCATGGTGATTTTCATAGCAGACAGAATGCAGAGTGGCAGTTATGTTTTGTAAAAACATAGTATTGAAATTTACATTAAAAATCATGATTCTGATTTTGTTATGTAAAAGCAATATTTTTTTTTCATCGTAACAAGTGCCCTCTCTAACACCCATCACTAGTCTAACCCATCCCCCACCTCCCTCCCTCCATCAACCCTCAGTTCTCTGTTGTTAAGAGTCACTTATGGCTTGTTTCCCTCTCTCCTTTTTTTTTCTTTTCCTCTTTCCCATATGTTCATCTGTGGGTTTTTTTTTTTTTTCCGTAAATTCCACATATGGGTGAAATTATATGGTATTTGTCCTTCTCTGACTGACTTACTTCACTTAAAATAATACACTCTAGCTCCATCCACGTCATTGCAAATGGCAAGATTTCATTCTTTTTGATGGCTGAATAATATTCCATTAACTCTCTCTTTCCATATATATAGTCTATATATATATACACACACATACACCCCCCATCTTCTTTATCCATTCATCACTCGATTAAAGGAAGGAATAATATACAATGCTTTTGTATTTATCAGAAAAGGATATGTGGTAATTATACTTATAAACTCAAAAGTAACTATCAAGGCAACTATGTTTGCCTTTCTACTGGGTCTATTTACTCAGGTGTACTTAAGCCATACTAAGGGACCTCCCACATCATCATCAGCCAAAGAATATTTCTAACAAACTGTGTCACTTTCATACTTGCATTGATTAACTTAAAAAATATTTTGGGGCACTTTTATGGGATGGATTTTGTCTCCCCAAAAGATATGTTGAAGTCCTGACTGCCAGTATCTCAGAATGTAATCTCATTTGAAAATAGGGCCCTAATTAGATCAAATAATTAGATAAAGCTGAAGTAGTACTTAAGATGAGGTCATACTGAAGTAGGGTGGGCCTGTAATCTAGTATGAGTGGTGTCCTTAGAAGAGACACAGACAGAGAAACACAGGGAAGAGATGATGTGATGATGGAGATAGAGATTGAAGTGCTACAAACCAAGGAACAATAAGGATTATCAGCAAACCACCAGAAGCTAGCAAGAGACAAGGAAAGATTCTTTCCTGTAGGTTTCAGAAGGAGCATGTACCTGCTGACACCTTGATTTTAGACATCTAGCCTCCAGAATTATGAGGCAATATTTCTCTTCTTTTAAATCACCCAGTTTGTGGTTATTTGTCATGGTAGCTAATACAGGCACCAGTAATGTGTCCTGGAACTGTTGTAGACATTTGAAATACACCAGTAAAAAAACACGAGCTAAGATTTCTGCATGGGTGGGGTTATATTCTTAAGAGGGAGGAAAAACAAGTAAGGTTTATTGCTTTCATATGATACCTGTTTTTAAAAATTTATTAAAACCATATATTTTAGAGTGGTTTTAGGTTTATAGAAAAATTGAGGGTAAGGTACAGAGTTCCCATATGGCCCCTACCCCCACACATGCATAGACTCCACCATTATCAAAACCTCCAAACAGAATGCTACATTTGGTATAATTGATGAACCTACACTGACACAGCATATGAACAAAGATGGCTTTGTTTCTTCATTCCATATATATTATATGGAAAAATGGAATTCCATATATATATATATTATATATATGTGTGTGGGTGTATATAATTTCCTCTTCTTGTCTTCTCGCATTAGCTAGACTTTTCAGTATGATGTTGAAAAGTGGTGAGAGGGACACCCTTACCTTGTACCTGATCTTAGAGGGAAAGTTTCAAGGTCCTTAATATTAGGTATGGTGTTAGCTGTAGGCTTTTTGTAGGTAGTATTTATCAAGTTGAGAAAGTTTTTCTCCATTCCTAGTTTACTGAAAGTTTTTATCATGAATGGGTGTTCAGTTTTGCCAAATGCATTTTTCTGCATCTATTGATATTATCATGTGATTTTTCTTTTTTCATGTGTTGATGTGATCAATTACATTAGTTGATTTTTGAATGTTGAACCAACCTTGCATACCTGGGGTAAATTCCACTTGGTCTTGGTATATAATTATTTTTGTATATTGTTAGATTAAATTTGGTAATATTTTGTATTTATATGTATAAGAGATTGGTCTGTAGTTCTCTTTTTTTGTAATGCCTTCATCTTAGGGTAATGTTGGCCTCATAGAATAAGTTAGGAAGTATTTGCTCTGTTTCTAAGATGCCTATTTTTAATGTTGTTATTTTTGCTTTATTTTACTCTGATTACCAATCTTGTTTCTCTTTTTCTTATTTCCTTTTTTGTAACATTCATTTCCAAAGATTTCCCTCCCTCTTTTCCTTCTTCTTTCTTTCATTCTACCTGCATTACTCTTAACTTCCTAGTTTTTAACTAACTAGTTTTTAATCAGGGAAACCCATCCCAGGGCCACACTCAGCAAAAGACAGCCTAATTTTCTATTTCCAGGCATCACGCAGGTGTGCTCTACCTCAGAGAGATGTGGAGTGGCTTCAGTGTTCCATATGTGTAGTAAGACCAGTGGTTGTGTTTATTTGGGACCAGCTGACACCATGGAGTTTGCTTCTTTTTTTTATTTTTTTTATTTTTTTTATTTATTTGAGAGAGAGAGAGAGAAACAGCATGAGAGGGGAGAGGGTCAGAGAGAGAAGCAGACTCCCCATTAAGCCGGGAGCCCGATGTGGGACTCGATCCCAGGACTCTGGGATCCTGACCTGAGTTGAAGGCAGTCGCTTAACCAGCTGAGCCACCCAGGCGCCCTGGAGTTTGCTTCTTAATGATTAAGACTCCTTTCCCAGAAAATGCCCATAGGTGTTCTGAAATTAATTCCTGGCTTGTTAGCTTTTTTGATGGGTATTAATAATATATATCTGTAAGAGATTTAGATTTCATATAATCAAGTTCTCTGTTTTTTTCTTCTTTCCCTTTATCTCTCTATCTGGGAGGAGGAAAATAGTCACCAATGAAGATAGGAGTACATCCATTTTCTGCTGTAAAAGAGTTTATATTCAGCTGGTGAGCTTGCTTGGCCAGAATATGTTTTTCGGGCATGGTTTTATACCTTGGCAGGTTGTATATCAGAGGCCTTAACACTTGCATCCCTCATGTCAAGGAGAGTGTTGTCTGCATGAATACAAAGTCACACTCTAATAATCTTTTTAGTTTGCATTTATTCTGTTCAGCTCAAGGCTGAATTAATTTTCTCTGAACAGCAGGAGAAATGAAAGTGTCAATGGAGCCCTACCTGGATCCATTGAGAAATGGATGAATTGCTTCCCCATAGAAATTCTTCCAGAGACAAATGTAAATATGGGCACAGAACATTCCTCACCACATACATTTATGGAAACAGGTCATGTTTAATGGTAGTACTTGGGCAACACTGAGGGATTTGAAGAGATTATTTCAGAGTTAGAGTATATCAGTGTATTAGTTACTTAATGCCACATAATAAATTACCTCAAAATTTAGTGGCTCAAAACAACATAAGCATTCATTATCTCTCTGCTTCTGTGGTTCAGGAATCCAGGAGATTAGCTGTGCTCTTCTCGCCTGGGTTCTCTCATGAGATTACAAGTCATCTGAAGGCTTGATGGTCTGAAGCTTCCTCTATCAAGGTAGCTTATTTGTATGGTCACTAAGTTGATGCTGGCTGTTGGTGGGGTGCCCTGGTTCCTCTCCATGTGGATTTGTCCATAGGGCTGCTTGAATATCCCCATGCATGGTGGCTGGCTTCACTCAGAGAGAGTGATTCAAGAGAAAAAAACAAGGCAGAAGCTGTAATATCTTGTATGACCTCATTTCTGTAATATCCTTGTGGTTAGCATACGTCAGTCCTATTCAGTGTGGCAGAGGTCTGTCCAAGGGAATGGGAACAGGGAGGCTGACTCACTGGGGTCCATCACTATAGCAGTCTATCATAATGAACTTAGGATATCCTGGATTGAGGAAGAGGTATTAATTAGCCCTGCTTTTACAGCCTGGTGGAGTCAGCCCTGAGATAGCAGGTGCTCAAGATTAGACTGATGAAAACAGGACCTACTAAAATAGGCATCTGCCCCCTAAAATTCTACTTATGTATTCTTTGCTTGCCATTTATTAAACTAAGAACAACATTACCTCTACAAGGAGAAAGACTTTCCTGATATCACCAAGGCAAGATATATCTCCTCTGTTTTTCATAATATCCTTTACATAGTGCTTCCTATGATTTGCACTTGCCATTTATTATGATTTCTATTGTGATCACTTTTTCTTCCATCAAACCACTGCTTCAAGCCATTGGTTTTGATAAAAAGTGACAATATTATTGAAGACTTTGCTGAGTTAATCAGCTTTGATGTTGCATGTCCCTTTCTGCTCCATCTATATGATTAATAATTGATCTGTCAAACATAATAAGCAAGGTTTTCATTAAATAGTCATAACATATTCAGTGCCAATCTAAAATATGCTGATAGGGCCTAACTGTTTTTATCAAATACATCCTATCTCTTTGAGTTAAATTAAGTGCCCACCGCAGACAACCTAAAAAGTCAGCCTTCAGCATTGAAATTCTATGATCCTAGGGACTTGAGGGTTTAGCCCAAATCAGTGCAGTGTTATCAATATGGTAGTTTTCTGTACAAAAATGCTGTTTTGGTTTCAGTTTTGGGGTGTACTGTGTAATACAGCCCAGTTCCATTCATCCCCTGCACATGATTTTTCAACTAAGCCCAATCCTGAAAACCAACTTCAGTCTAAAATAAAACAAAACGGAAAAGGCTTCTGGTTAAGACAAAAACAAAAACAAAAACAAAACTGTCTTATTCTCCCAAAATAAATAGAATGAGAGTAGAGTGTTCACCCCTAACTCTGAGTTGACAGGCCTGTATCCTACATTATGAGGAGTTGTTATTAAAAAAGCAATATTGTCACCACTCTCATGACTGGCTATTCTAAAGGCTATCCAATGACTAAGGAAAGGTTAGAGCATTGAGAAAAGTCAAAACATGCAGTTTCTCTGAGTTTATTTTACTAAAACTGCAAACAGAGATCTAGATTATCCTCTATGTAATGCTTGGAGGTATTAGAATCTTCCAATTAGAGTCTTGGAGGCATTAGATTCTTGATCTCCTCCCCCTATCTATACCTCTAGACATGAATTGGCCCAACAAAAGCCTAGTGACATTGAAGAATATCATTTCTCAAGAAAAATGTATGGTGCTTCTATTTAGCTGTCCTTAGATTTACAGAATGAAGAGTTAGAGCATCTCTTGATATGGAAAAAAAAAAAAAAAGCTTCAACCATGTGAAGATATAGAGAGTTGATATCAGTGGCTGTATATTTGTTTTCATCAATAATATTAATAGGCCACAACAGGACCCTGTTAATTCCTTGATTGCTCAGTTGTATAAATGACTTCATATTCTTATTGGTATTTTTATGAATTCTAATATACATTTTAATTTCATAGAGATAAATTTCCTAATGTGATTATTTTTTCCTCTATGTTATAGGTTGAATTGTGTCCCCCTCCAAAATTCGTAAAGTCCTAACCCCCAATACTGCAGATTGTGACCATATTTGGAAACAGATCTTTATAGAGGTCATTAAATTTAAATTAGGTCAGTAGGGTAAGCCCTAATCTAGATCACTGATGTCCTTATAAGATGAGGAAATTCGGACACAGGTATGTACAGAGGAAAGACAGTATTATTACACAAAGAGAACAAGCCAGGCAGAGACAGATCTGTAAAAGAGCCTTCCCTCACAGCCTCAGAAGGAACTCACCCTCCTGACACCTTGATCTTGAATTTCTAGCCTCCAGAACTGTGAGAACATAAATTTATGTTGGTTAAGCCGCTCAATTTGTGGTACTTTGTTAAGGCAGTCCTAGCACATTAATTTAATATCCTGTACTTTTGTATCTCTGTACTCTCTCAGAGTAGGATTAATGCATTTTTCTGATTCACTTCCCTCCTTCTACAAACGTCCTTTACCAATCTTTATCTCATACTTTTACCATCTTTGTATCTGCAGTGCTAAGACAGGGAACCCACATTCTCCAAAAACTTGGAAATTGTCCTAAGAGTATGACACATCCTAACTTTCAACAGGACAGTAGTTTGTAGTGAAAATGATTTTAGAATCTAAAGGAGATCCATAGTATAGCAATGGTGTTATCTATTCAATATATTTTATCTGTAACAGTTTCTGCCTGTTCCTGCACATCATACACTATGCATGCCAATACTGTTGGCATGGTGTGAGGGATAGCAGAGGTGGGGTTATGTTTCAAGTCAAATAGTTTCAGTTCAAAAATCACCACTAGCAGCACCAAGACATTTACCTAATTCCTCTGAATCTCAATTTCTTCCTATATACAATTAGAATAATAAAACCTACCTTGTAGAGATTTTTCAAGTATTAAATGTAATAACCACCAGACAACTTAGATTATTTCAACTTTGACACACAGTAGGGTGTTCATTACATGTCTTCCCTGTTCTGGCTTTAGTTTGTAGGCCAGTATAACTCGGATTATTCTGTAACTCCTGTCCCTGACTAGTTATTGAAACTCATTATGGAACTTATTTTGATTAGATAATATTCTCTTTTGATTAGATAATATTCCCTTTTGTCTGTTTTACCCTTATTTTGATTAGATAATATTCTCTTTTGTCTGTTTTACCTTGGTGACACCTTGTTAAGAAATTTCATCTTCCTTTTGATTATGTATTGCTCTAGTTTTTCAAGATTACTTTCAAGTCTAGTCCTGTTTTATTTAGCATTAGCAAATTTTCCTATCTTCAGGGAACTCTGAATTAATGACTATGCCCTCTAGTTGTTACTCTAATCTTTGACTGAAAGTAGATAAATAGGTAGTCGTTATTTTGTACTGGACTATATTAACTGAAACTCATGCAAAATGAGGAATTGGTCAATATGAATGAGTTTCGATTAATATAGTACTGGTGTTGTGCCAAGAGAGGGACTACCTGGGGCGCCTGAGTGGCTCAGGAGTTAAGCGTCTGCCTTTGGCTCAGGTCATGCTCCCAGGGTCTTGGGATCGAGCCCCGCATCGGGCTCCCTGCTCAGCGGGAAGCCTGCTTCTCCCTCTCCCATTCCCCCTGCTTGTGTTCCCTCTCTCTCTGTGTATCTCTCTGTCAAATAAATAAATAAAATCTTTAAAAAAAAAAAGAGAGAGAGAGAGAGGGACTACCTGTAACTCTGTGTGAAAGAGGTACCTTTCTATCCATTTAACCCTACTGAGGCTGACCAGTTGAAAATATTCATATGCCTGATTGAAACATAAACACATCTCAACATTCATGGCCATGTATTTGCTCTTCTCTTTACTTAAAATGATTTCTCCTGCCCATTCACCTTCATCCTACTAAACTTTGTTCATACTTCAAACCTCAAGTTAAATGGAATCTCCCATAAACCTTTTCTTTAATTCACTCAGGAAAGCCAGTTTATCTCTCACCAGTTCTCACAGCATTTTGTGTATCTCTTACTATGGATAAAACTATGGCTTTTGGTGAGGCCAAGCTTTGGCTATCAGAAAGCACCACCTACCCACAGTCTGTGTGAATTGACTTCAGTTGCTCCGTTCTTGGAGTTCATTTTAGCTGTCACACACTGTTCAGGGATGCTAAGAGATACTCAGCCATATACTTAGATTTTCATGGAGAGAGAGGCTTTGTGGGAAAGAACTAGAACAAAGGAGTTGAGACATATATAGCCTAATGGACTGGCAGGGGTAGGGTAGGGGTGCCTGACTGAATCGTGTCCCCCAAAGATGCTTTAATCTCTAGATCCTGTGAATGTGTTCTATTACACATTCAGGGGACTTTGCAAATGTGAGGAAGTTTATGGACCATGAATTATCCTGGTGGGTCTAATGCAATTACATGGATCCTTAAAAGTACAAGAGAGAGGCAAAAAAATTAGCCTGAGAGAGGTGATGTAGGAAGGACGCAACCTACAGTTGCTGCCTTTGAATATAGAAGAAGGATCCATAAGCCAAGGAATGAAGGCAGTTTTGGGAATCTGAGGATGGCCCTCAGCTGGCAGCCAGCAAGGAAATGGGGACCTCAGTCTTACCATGACATGAACTGAATTCAGCCAGAAGCCTGAATGATCAAAGAAAAGGATGTTTCCCTAGACAGCCCAGCCAACACCTCGATTTCAGCCTTGTGAGATTCTAAACAGACACTGAGCTGAGTCTGCTGGACTCTTCTGACCTGTGGAATATGTGAGACAATAAATTGGTGTTTCTTTAGCCTGCTAAATTTATGGTAATTTGTCGTGGCCACAATAGGAAACTAATATAGGAGCAGAGAGGGAAAAGTCCATAATAAAGAGCACTGTGGAAAAAAAAATAGTGAGACCCTTAAAAGAAAAGTACCATGAGTGTAAAGTTTGGCAAAGTGGGTTAGACTGAGCATCTGGGTCAGAATTAGAACCTGACAGTGGTTTTAGGCACCTTGCATAGCTGTGTACTACCATCACCTAAAGCATCTCTGCTTCCCAGTTCTCAGAAGCCTGGCTATCATGTGAAGAAGATGATTGTGGGACAGTGGAAATCATTATATTACCAGGGAGCACTCCTGGGTAAGCACAGGTTTAGCAGTGGCTTAGAAGAAAGGCTAAAGCATTGTTGAGGGGCCAGCAGTACCATGGACAGTGGCTTGGATGGCACCCTTGGAGCAGTTTTGAGCCAACTATCAATGGAGAAGGACTAAGAAAACCAGTAGAGCTGCATGAAGGCACTATTTATATGTGAGCACCCTCCATGTACTGAGCTTCCCAGAGTGAATGAATGGTTGGGAGATTCTGGGAACAAATTAGGACTTTGTTAATCATGCCCATGGGCAGTGGAGTGTTGACATGTGAGGAAGCACTATAAAAGTCTGTTCTCTATACCTGCAATCAGATCCCCTTTCTGGGTCAGAAGGCTTTAGATACTCACTATACATGTAATGAATAATATTGCCTTTCATCCTAGAAGAGTAGATGGACATCAGAACTGTAGTTTAGTCGAACACTTACTTTGTAAGGTCCTAAGCACATTTCATTCATTAACTCATTTAGTCCTTAGAAGGACCCTCTGAGATAAGTGCTCTTAGTCACATTTTATACATGAGGCTGAGGCATGGAGAGACTATCATTAGCCCATTGCCCAGCTAGTATGTGCTGGCACTGGGATTGAATCTAGACAACATGACTCCAGACATCATGCATCTCATAGCTGCTATGGTGGACAGAATAAAGATACTCAAAGATGTCCACATCCCAAGCCCTGGAACCTATGAATATGTTATGTGACATGGAAAAAAAAATAAGATTGACCTTAAAATAGAGAAGATTACCTGTATAGGCCCAGTGTAATCACAAGAGTCCTAAAAAGTGGAAGAGGAAGGTATGGAAAAAGCTGGAGTGGTGTGACGTGGGAAGGACTCAACCCACCATCTCTGGTTTTGCAGATGCTAGGAGGTGGCTAGCCAGGGATCACAGCCCGCCACTAGAAGCTAGAAAAGCCAAAGAAAGGGATTATCCCCAGAGCCTCCAGAAAGGAACACAGCCCCACCAACACCTCCAGTGAGACTCTCATTAGACTTCTGACCTATAGAACTGTAAAATAACAAATTCGTGCTGGGGGAAGGCACTAAGACCATGATAATTTGGTACAGCAGCAATAGCGAATTAATACACCTGCCAACTAGTGTTCTCAGGGCATGTAAGGGTTTCTCAGAAGGAAAACTTCCCTCATCTCCACCCATCCTCAAGACTTTGTTAAAATTGGGGCGCCTGGGTGGCTCAGTTGTTAAGCGTCTACCTTCGGCTCAAGTCATGATCCCAGGGTTCTGGGATCGAGCCCCGCATCGGGCCCCCTGCTATGCGGAGAGCCTGCTTCTCCCTCTCCCACTCCCCCTGCTTGTGTTCCCTCTCTTGCTGTGTCTCTCTCTGTCAAATAAATAAATAAAATCTTAAAAAAAAAAAGATTTTGTTAAAAGTGCTTACCCGCTATATGGAGTTTCAAGATTAATGTCTTACTGTAGTCCCCAGTCAAATGGTCACTATTTAGAAATTATGATGCTGCTATGTCTCGGGATATCCTTCCTCTGTGTTTCTGCATCTGCATAACCACCACCCTAATCCACCACCCAGATATTCTCCTTGGCTATTTGTACATGTTTGGGTTTTTTTTTTTTTAAGACTTTATTTATTCATTTGAGAGAGAGACAGAGCACAGAAGCAGGGGGAGGGGCAGAGGAAGAGGGAGAAGCAGGCTCCCCGCTGATTCAGCCAGGAGCCTGATGTGGGGACTGGATCCCAGGACCTGGAGAACATGACCTGAGCCGACGGCAGACACCCAACCATCTCAGCCACCCAGGTGCCCCTATTCATACATGGTTTTAACTCTCCCATCAACTTTGTCCAAAGGGCTGGGTTTCGTGATTAAGGAATTTCTTATCTTTCTCCATAGTCTCCTGCCCCAAGAAAAGATCCTGGAAGGAAAGAAATTTATTGGGCAGCATTTCTAGGACTGCAGAGCGGTGGCTTCCTCCCGGTTGGAGGGGACTCACTCAACTTCCAGCCATTCATTGCTGCTGTAGTTCCCCTCCTTTTTTTTTTTTTTTTTTTGTTTGTTTGTTTTGTTTTGTTTTGTTTTGGTGGTGGGAGGATAGGTAACTTTGTTTATATACAAAAACAAATGTGCTTTTTTGGTGTGGAAGTGGGTAACTCTTTGTTTTCATATGAGAACTAAGTGGTATTGGTTTTTAAAGTCAGTAAAATAAGCATTTGAAAAGGGAGTATTAAAAATAGAATGTTTTAAAACTCAGCATATTAATCATACCCGGAAGGCTTTGGCTTTGACCTGTGGTAGAGCAGAGCCTGGGACTGAATCATTTAAAGGTACTCTGTAAGGGCTCATTCCTAAAATTCACTTGCCTCTTCTTACATTTTGCTCATTTACTCTGGGGAAGAGCCTGTCACCTCCAAGGAAAGCTTACTCACCCCTGAGCCATCTTGTGAGCCTTTCTCAATATGCCACTGTAAACACAGCCCAGACCATCAGAGCGACTGAGGACCTTAGGAGTCTGTTGCTTCTGACAAGTGCATCTAAGCAAACCAGACTGCATTGTCCCCTGGAGGAGCTGGTGTTCCTTTCTGTGACATGCCTGTCTCCTGGTCTCTTAGCTTTTGAGCCCTAGGCAGATGGTTTTTCCTCATTTCAATCAGGACTTACATTTGCTTTCCAGTTACCGACCCCCCTAAACGCCACCAAAGAAGGCCTGATATTCTGCCCCCAGAAATACTCCTTTAAAATTTAGAGAATGCTAAAGGCACAACACAGAGACTAAGCCAACTGGATTATAATACCTGTTTATACTGGAGATGCTCTAATACAGTTGGAGATCTAGAGGGAAGTGATTTGACCACTTTGAGGCTTTTGAAATAATTGATCAAAGTGAAAGCTGTTTCCATTCTGATCCTTTATTTTTTTCTGAGTTTGTCTTTCAATCTCTCCCACGGTGACTTTCAAAGGAGTTGCTTGAATTTGTCTAAATTCAGTGCGCTAAGAGGGATAACAAAACTCATCTTAATTTCTGAAGACAAAATAGCATCCAATTTCTAGTTTTCAGGAGTCCATGTAGAAGTTGGGTTACTTTAAAGATAGCCTATGTATGAAAATCTGTACTGAAATAAAGAGATCAATGGGGGCCATTGTTCACTATTAGAAAAAGTAAAATAGCAAAGGGCCCTACAATTTAACTTGATTTGCTAAAGTTCCATTTGTGCCTGATACTTAAAGATTTTTATGTTAAACGAGATAGAGGTGGTATTACATTTATTGCTAGATTGTGTTGTTTAGGCATTTTACTCTGATATCACACGGCTCTGAGTAAAATATTTGGTTCCCAAAATGATTAGGTGTGGAAACTTGAGCAGGTTACTTAAAGTCCTTGTTCTCTGGTTTGTTCATCTGCAAATAAAGACAGTAGGACCAACCATCTCATAGAGTGATGGACGGACAGTACTTGGCGTACTATCTAGCATGGGGTAAAGGCAGTAAGGAATGCTTAGCATCAGTATAGTTAATAACATAAGAGTAGGTATTTACTTGACATTCTTAAGTTGCTGAGCAGGTTATTTGGCTTGAGGCAGAAAAAAACTCGACTTCTCTACTACAGCAAAAGATACTACTATTTTATTAACCCCAATTATGTGTAGTAATAGAAGATATATATTTATAAAAATAAGTTTTATTTCATTTTTAGATAACTGGGTTTAATAAATTTTCCCATGTACTAAATAATTATTGTAAAACCCAAAAAACAAAAACAAAAAAACCTAAACATTTATAATCAATGAAAAAAAAAATTTTTTTTATATCCCCTTACAACATATAAGTCTACTAAAATTTCAATGTAAAATAATCAATCTTTTGTGTCAATTTATTATTTTATTTTTTTTAAAAAAAAAAAGCTATCCCTCCAAAAAACTTTTTTTTTTTTTTTTTCACAATTTCAGGGACATAAATTGCCTAAATGTGCAAATTCTTTGACATGAGAAATCAATTCTATAAACTTTAGATACAATAATTTGACTTTGTTAAATCTTTTTACTTTTGATTTTATATATTCTCTGGGATGGAAAGATACATTCCTAGTCAGGGAAACCATTACCATTCTTATTCTCTGGGGTTATCATTATTATTGAAGTATAATTGACAAACAATATTAGTTTCAAGTATACAACATATTGATTCAACAATTCTGTACATTTCTCAGTGAGGTTATTTTCAATCATTGCTAGTTAGTTCTAGTTCTCTTAGGGTTGGAGGATGAGTGGCCACTCATGCCTACCCAATGGACTGAGGTTGGACACAGTGATTTTAATTTCACAGGGTACGTGGAGTTGCAGGTGTCATGGGCTTCAAAATATTTTAAAAAGGACTTGGCTTCTTAGTTCACATAATATAATTCCCTGCCTACCCTCATCTCCTAACCAAGTAAATTACTTCATTGCATTTTGCATTTTCTTCTTTCTTTGCTTTTGAAGTCTTGCATTTTGACTTTCTTTTTCTTTCTTTCCTTTGTTTCTTTCTCTTTCTTTCTTTCTTTCTTTCTTTCTTTCTTTCTTTCTCTCTCTCTCTCTCTCTCTCCCTCCCTTCCTCCCTCCCTTCCTTCCTTCCTTCCTTTCTTCTTCCCTTCCCCTCCCCTTTCTTCTTCCTCCCACACATTCTTACAGCTATTCAAGATATCTGAATAATTTCCATTATCTCTATGATTTTTTTTCTAACTTGGGGATATGACTCCATGTCAAAATCATTTTGCTGACAAAGCAGAGTGATTCAAAACCCAGAATTTAGAAAACTAGAGAAACTGCAAAAGTTAGTGTATAAATGCCCAAGTAAGCTTATCCATCCATGTAAGGAGTGATAAAAGGTGTTTTAAAGCTTTTGGCAGTAGCAACAGAGGAGAGACCTGATCATGAGTCTCTTAAGGATTGTTAAAGTTGTTTTTCCCCCTTGAAAATAAATACATAGAATGCAAATGCCAAAAAGAAAAGATAATTGAAGCTGAATAGGTTTGTAGATGCAACATACAGTTACCATTTATAGGAATGCAAATAAACATAGGCATTATTTCTTATCCATTAACGGGATTTAAAATGGAAGAATTTAAATCCAATAATTAGTTCCCACAGAATATTTTCATTTATTTATACAATTAAGAAGCATTTTTAAGCACTTTGATTCTGACTCTTCCTTCATTCTAAATGTATCATTTTAGAAAAGTATGTAAATTTGTAAATCAACAAGATGAATATAGCTACAACGAATTGTAGATTCAGCAGTGACTTATCAAATATGTTGAAGAGATATTTTCTGTATAATATGAGGATCAATTATACATAATTTCTTTAGAGGGTTGTACTTGAGGATTATCCATGCTTTACATACTTGTGTATCTTTTATATATATATTAAAAGTAGAAACACTAACCCACGCATACAGAGAGAGGCTTTTACGTCCAGCTTATTTATTAGTTTTAGGACTATAACACTATGACCATCACAATTATGACACTGTCTTATCTATACTATGGTATAGATAATGGCAGAAAATTCATTGTGCTATGTGACATGGAAAGTATGGCTTTAAAATAATATATGATCAATATAGATTGGTGATTGATTGGATGTTGGTAAAAGGAAAAATAAAGAATCCAAAATGGCATCCAGTTTTTGTTGTGTTTGTTTCCCATTAGTGATTGGTTGAGTTGATGGCACAATTAAATAAGATAAAAAATAAAAAGAAAGCGGGTCAGGTTTGAGGTGGTGATAGGCTGAGTTTGTGATCTCTGGGATTTCTAAGGGGAAATGTCCATTAGGCAGAAAATGAGCAAAGAGACACAGTGCATGACTGGGAATACAGGATGTTTATGGATGTGAGAAGAATCATGGAAACTGGTACTCAACAGAGTACAGAGTACAGAAACAGAATAGAGCGTGTACTCTGGAGGAAATCTATTCAGGAACCCAGTTTTGAAGAATAATTCACAACCACATAGAAAGAAAAAGTATGATGCGGACATGTACTGCATGGGTGTTTTTCTAGTACTTGGTCAAGAATGTAGGCAAGACTGGAAAGCAAGATGCACCTTAAAAGTCAACAGTTCAGAAAGTTTGGGCAGCATTGCTCAAAACTTAGATTGTTCTGGATCAGGGATCTAGGCACAAACCAGAAAAGGTTGTCGTAAGTTGATACTGAGTCAACTCCTTGTCTCAGCCTGAAAGCTTTGTATTGTTTCTCTGCTTTAGGGAGAAAGCAGTACCTCAGTGGGATCAGGCCAGGCCCTCCTGGTGGACTAAATGGGAGGACCTGGTTAGCAGAGAGAAAAAAAGGACTGAGAAAGAGAGAGACAGTTTCAGACAGTTCTGTTTAGATCCATATTTTTAAAAATGTGATCTCAGGACCACCTAAAACCAAATCACTAGGAATTTCTGCTAAAACAAAACAAAACAAAACAAAAACAGCACCACCAACAACAAAAAACAGATGTACAATCCTTAATACTACTGAGATCCACTTAATCAACATCTCTGGGAATGGGCGTGTAGCTCCTTTGTAATCAAGTCAGATATTCAGTACTCCCTAGCACTTTCTTTGAGTCTGCCCCCAATTTTTATAGGTTAGTTCAAAATTCTGATCTCTCAAAGTCAAGTCTCCTAGCAGCTGGAATAATTCACCTTTGGTAGGTAAACAAGGCAAGTTAGGATAGCAGTCAGCTTGGTCAGAGCAAGTCTGCTCAAAATAGTTGACGCATTCACGTTTAAAAAACAGAACTGCACTAAAAAATACAAACCCTAGATATCATTTTATAGAAGAAGCAACTGAGGATGGCAGTCAGAAAAGTTTGTGCTGTGCCTACGTACAGTTCTGCCATCTGAGCTGTCCACTCTGATTATATATTGCTTATGAGTTTTCCTCTGCTTTTGTTTGCATAATAAATAAATAAATATATATATGGTGCTAAATACAATCTGTGACACCTATTAAGTATTTAATACGTGGTAGCTACTATCATTTCTTCTTTTTTATTCTTCTTCTGTGCATTTTTTCCCCTCAGTGGAAGTTGTAAGATTGGAGAGCAATATAAGAAATTTCTGGAAGTAAAGTCCTACGCAAATAAAAATCATAATTATAATAGAAACTACATAAAAGCCCCTCTTGATTATTTTTCCCTATCTAAGAAGGGAAAGTATAGATAAATAAAAGATTGTACAGAACTGAAACATAATTTTCAAAAATGTGCATTAATTTCAAAATGTTCTATTTGTTTTAACATGTGGACAGGGGATGGGATGAGTATTCAAAGCAGGATGTAAGAAGTACCAGAATATTCTCTAAAGGGTCCTTATTCCCATATATGAGCTGAGTAAAAAGAGGGGCAAATGTATTACAAGGATGCCAAAGTCATGATTTGAAGAATATTGACAGTGAAGTGATAATCCAGGCATAGTGCTGCAGGAATGATGCAGTTAATCAAATGTATCAACTTTATAAACTCTGATGTGTTCTGAGATTGCTGTCCCCTGAAGTGAAGTCTAATAGACCAACCTAATATGCCTTCCAGGAGTTATAATGTGGTTCTGTTTAATAGAAAATCAGCTCGGAGGATGTTTGCAGTTGGATTCAGAAGCTGAGAAGAAATGGAGACAGACTGAAAATCCATAAATTGGATGACTTATGGAGTCCCACGGGTGAATGAATGGGAAAGAACCAGGGAGCACAGATGGGTAGATGTGCAAATACTTCATTTGCTCAGTTAAACCACTTTAACTAAAAAAAATCTCGGACCTGTCCTTTTGGTGGGGAGGCATTGTCTAAACAAGAGAGATAAAAGAAAAGGCCTTTAGAATTAGAGAGACCCTGTGATATATTAATTAGTGAGGTGCTTGACTTTGTCACCATCATGTCCCATCATCTGGTACAGATCAAATTTGGTCTACTGCCTGCTTTTGTAAATAAAGTTTTATTGGCACACCATAATTACTCCCATTTTCTTAACGTATTGCTTGTGGCTGCTTTCATAGTACGACTGCAGAGTTGAGTAGTTACCACAGGGAAGTATGCGTGCAGAGCTTCAAATACTTACCGTCTGGTACTCTACAGTAAAAGTGTTGGCAGCATGATTTTGTAGACAGCCTGGCATAGAGTAGAGTTCAAAAACTCTTAAATGGACTTGAAAGGTATACCAGCTGTATACTTTGGGTGAGCTGATTCATCTCCCCTGGGATTCAGTTTTCCTCAGAGTTAAAATGGATATAATGATACCAACCTAACGTGATCTTTGCATATTCTAACCTAGTGCCTGGAATATGACTTATAGATAAAACATAATATTTCATTCTTCTTCCTTTTCTCCCTTCACTTAATGGTGGCAGGTGTTGCTTTTATCCAAAATAATCAGTGACATGCTCACTGGTGATTTTATAGCTTTCAAAATTTTCAGACATACAGAAATAATTTACTTTCCTAACTGAATCAGTGGTTTATAATTATTTATGATGGTCCTGAATCAAGATGCATTTTTTTTCTTTTCTCTTTGCTTATCTTCTTTTTCTTTCCTTTTTAGCAAAATGTTTGTTTTCCTGTAAATAAACTCTATTTTTATATTAACTACAGGGGATCTAATTCATTTCTCCTGAAAGACACAATATCATGAAAGCCTATGATGTCGGGATAGCTTGCTGGTGAAGCAGTACGGGGAGCATTAGGGTCTTGTTTGTTTCTTTCTTTCTTAGAGAAGTCCCTCAGCCTTTTATTTTGGGTCACCCCAGTCTGCCAGGAAAAGGAAGCTCTAAGTGGATGCATACAGTTGACCAGGCCAGGGCTCCAAGTGAGGTGTGGATAATGAAGGGCCCAATCAAAAGAAAAATCTTTTTTACACTTTGGTGAAGTCTGTGGACTGAGGGGCAGGGCCCTTTGATGGCAGGCTTTGTGACCCTCCCCTAAGCTTTCTGAGGGAAACCTGACTTTCATCCTGTGCTAATTTTGAAGCAGTCCCACTTCCTAGAAAGTTGCACTAAGGTATTTTTGAACAGCGTTTTATCAGAGATCCCGTAGGTGGGCTGGCTTTGTATTCCCCAGGCCTGTCCACCCCCATCATGTTTCACTTGATAAAATCACATTAGAGACTTCTTTTCCTCTCAGACTCCCACAGGCCCCTTCCCCAACCCCCATGCTTCCATCCCCTCAGCTTCAGTTTTCCTGCTCCTAAATCTGCCTAGAACTCACTCTCCGTGTCTTCTTCACAGTATTTTGGTTCTTCCTCAGCTTCTAGCTGTGTGCTTGGCACCTCCTGTCCCTCTTTAGTATTATCTCAAGTAAGGCTTTTATTGAGGGGGAAGATGTGGTTTGTGCTAAGCAAGCAGAAGGCCATCCCTGATTAGGCCCCATCTTTCCAACAGAGTAATTCAGGGATATAAATAACACCAATAACAAAAGCTTTGTGCTTCCCTGGCTCAATGCCAGGTGAAGGCAGCTTTGTTTTTCTTTCTTTTTTTTTTTCCTTTTTTTAAATTTAAATTTTTTTCTTCCCAGAAGAGTAGATGTGGTCAGGAGGATATCAGAACATCATGCAGGTAATTTGATATGGCTCTGACTTTAGCAACATTTCAATTTAAATGGGGCAGTCTTTATCCCAGGAAAAGCAGGGCAACTCCTAAAGCAGCAATAGGTAGAAAAAAATGCAATTTTAACAGTTGTCACCATTTATTGAGTCAGTAGACTTCTTGTGTTTATAGATGAAGCATGAATGAAATTGTTTTGAAAGACAGTTATGGCTTATTTAAATATCTGCCCATTAGAATGAATCCAAGAAGTTGAAAAATTTTAGTGTAAAATTGCAAGATGAAAATATGAATTGGATTAGTATGATTAGAGACCAATTTGCAGTATGGCCAAACTAGCCTGTCCTCTTTCAAGGTGTAGACCATCGTGTAACACAGGGAGCTGAGAGCGAGAGCTAGACAATCAGGAAGCTGAACCATGGAGCAACATGTCCGTAGTGCCGAAGGACACATGAGCTATGTTCTAACGACAGTTAAATATTGGGGGATCTATTGAGTTGGCAATGTGGGGTGGACCTCTTGGTGCTCCAGCACAAGTTACTCTAAAAAGTGGATTCAAGTGGCACCTGCAGTTTCTCCTGCGCATTCCCCATGGGCTCCCAAGGATTCTGTTATTGACCACCATAGAGAGGATTGAGAATCATCACTGAACACGGTGGCCAGCATAGAATAGGTTCTCAATAATATTTTTCGAGCGTATAGGTAACACAAATATTCCAATTGAAACATCAAGACAGTCTATTCCATTGTATAATTACACACCTTTTTTTTTTCCTTATTGCATTGTTGAAGTCATGAATCTTAGAGCCAGATGACTTAAAGTTTAATTCCCAGGCCTAACATTTTAGTTATATATTTGTGAGCAAGTTGATTACCTGCTCATGTGAGCAAGTTGATTACCTGCTCATACTTCAATTTATACATCTTTTAAAGTGGGAATAATAATAGTAGTACCTATTTCATTGGGTTGTTATAAGAATGAAATGGGATGATATGCGATAATTGCTTAAAATAGTTCTGGGCCCATAGTAAGATCTACATAAATGTTATTATTTCTTTTGTTCTCTGACCCCCAAGATGAATGTATTAGAATAGAATAGGCCATGCTGCACCCCCAAATTCACCCTGAAGTTTCAGTTTCATAAAGCAACAAAGGTTCCATGTACATGGAACCTGGCCCATATCCAGCCCTGGTCATTGGGGGAGCCAAGTTCCACACGTTCACCTGTCAACCCCGGCTGATAACTCTTTCCCCATTTTGAAACAGCACAATCAAGAACATCCAGACAAAAAGAATTTGCTGAAAAGTCTTGCATCAACATTTAAATACTTTGTCCTGGAAAGAGGGGCTTTACTTCCACTCACAGCATGATGGCCCGAGTTAGTCGAATGACCACTCCTAGTTGTAAAGGGTAATTTACAGGTTGGTCAATGTCATTGCTCCCATGAGTAAACTGCCATGTGCTAATTGTGTTTAGCTCTATTTCTGATCTTTTAAGAACCATATCTTATCTTTATCTTTCCTACAAGGCCTAAATACTGCTCGTAGTAGGTGCTCAATAAATGTTGGTGAGAGAAAGAAAGATGGAAGAAAAAGGCACACTTTATCTTTGAGAACTCGGCAGTTGAAAGAGGGCATATGCAACAGTCAGAAAATTGAAAAAAACAAAACCAAACCAAACAACATCAACAGACTCTGGGCCTTAGAAAACAATTAACGGCTTTTAAAAAATGATTTCACTTTACCTGAACAGAAAACTCTGAGAGTGAATATTGTGAACCAACATGTAATATACTTACACACAAATAAATCTGTTGCATAAACCAGCATCTCTAAGCAGAAGAGAGGAGCAGTGGTGTTTTTGTCTATAATTGAAGCTAAAGTTCCTTCCCTGAATATTCATCACTTCCAGATTAATGTTAAGTGTTATTTCTCTTTCTCTTCTTGTTCAATTTCACTTGACTCTTTTGTTCCATAAATGGATTACCCTTCAAAGACCAGAATTGTCTCTTGTCAAGAGCCTGAATTAGACATTATTTTTACTCTTCCTTACTTATTTCTGAAAGAGAAGTTGGATAGAACAGCGGAAATAGGAAGAATTAAGTAGGAATTGAAATCCTGGCTCAGGATCGATCTCAGACATGCTGGCTGAGTTGCACGTCCCCTTACTCAAAAACCAAAATCTATTCAAAGTTCCAACCCAATCAAAATAAAGTTATTTGGACTCTAGAATTCCTAATACTACCTTAGTTTGTCCCCACTTATTTACTTGTAAACTTGAAAAACTACCACAGGTAGTGAAACACCTAATTATCCAATGGAGTAAACGGAGGGAAAAAAGGAAATTAGGAGTTGTACGCTCTTCTCTGTACGGATATGGACATAAAGGCAGTTTAGCATATTGGGAAAAACAAAGTTTCCAGATCTACATTATCTGGGTTCATATTCCAGCTTTCATGCTTATCAGCCATGTGACTTTGTATAACTTCTTAACCTCTTTCTGCTTCAGTTTATTTATGTCTCTCTTAAATAGGAGGAAGAGTAACACCTACCTTATAGGGTTAAGTGACTGGTAAGTGAGTCATTATATATAAAGTGCTCATTTCAGTTTCTAGCACTTAACTAGTGCTCAATAAGTGTTTGTTTTGATTACTAGATGCTTAACTATATAATCTCTACAAGTTATCACATTTTATCCTAAAGTTTGGAGGCTAGGCATTTCACTCAAGGTTATACTGCTAAGAAAATGTGACTGGTAGAATTAAAACCCAGGAATAATTCCAAAGCCTTGGCTTTTTATCTTTTGTCAGGGACCTTCGTGCTAATGAGAAGGGCAAGAAGGAAGTCAGGAGTATTGGCTTCTGAGACCTTTATTATTATTATTATTATTATTATTATTATTATTATTATTATCAGCTTTATTTTTAGAGCAAATTTAGGTTCAAAGCAAAATTGAGGGCAGTTTCAAAGCATTCCCATATGTCCGTCCTCTACCCCGACACATGCACAAACTCCCCCGCTGTCAACATCCCACACCACAGTGGTGCGTTTGTTACAGTTGATGAATCTACACTGACACATCATAATCACCCACAGGCCATAGTTTACACTATGTTCACTCTTGGTGTTGTTCGTTCTATGGATATGGACAAAAGTATAATGACATGTATTTGTCATTATTGTAGCATACAGAATATTTTCACTGCCTTAAAAATTCTCTGCATTCCGGGGCACCTGGGTGGCTCAGTCAGTTAAGCATCTGACTCTTGATTTAGGCTCAGGTCATGATCTCAGGGTCCTGGGATGGAGTCCCACATCAGGCTCCCCACTCTGTGGGGAGTCTGTTTCTCCCTCTCCTTCTGCCCCTCCTCTCTCTATCAAATAAATAAAATCTTTAAAAAAAATTCTCTCCCTTCCCCCAATCATACCTCCCTTTCCCCACTCCCAACTCCTGGCCACCAATGGTCTTTTTACTGTCTCCATAATTTTACCTTTTCCAAAATGTCATATAGTTGAAATTATACAATTAGTAGCCTTTTCCAGTTGGCTTATTTCACTTAGTGATATGCATTTACGACTTCTTCATGTCTTTTCATGGCATAACTCATTTCTTTTAGCACTGATTAGTATTCCATTGTCTGGATGTACCACGGTTTATTCATCCATTCACCTACTGAAGAACATCTTGGTTGCTTCCAAATTTGGACAACTGTGAATAAAGCTGCTGTAAATGCCCACGTGCAGGTTTTTGTGTAGACTTCAGTTTTCATTTCACTGGATTGTATGGTTAAGAGTATGTTTAATTTTGTAAGAAACTGACAAACTCTCTTCCAAAGTGGCTGTACCACTTTGCATTCCTGTTAGCAATGACTGTTAGTTCCTGTTGCTCCACATTCTTGCTAGTATTTGGTGTTGTCAGTGTTTTGGGTTTTGGCCATTCTAATTGGGGTGACTTTTCTAACTTTTGTTTTTTGGGTTTTTTGTTTGTTTGTTTGTTTCACTTTTGTTTTAATTAGTAATTCCCAAATGGCCTATGATGATATCAAATATCTTTCAATGTGCTCATTTGCCTTTGTATTCTACTTCCAAACCTTTGTGGAGACTACTTTTTGTGGGGCAGTACACATGTGTTTTTTGGCTTCCTTGTATTTCTTTTATGAGAGTACTATGAAAACTTCCTTGGGAGAACCATCCCTTCTCAACTCTTGGACCCCAAATTTCCAGTGGAGTTGATTATCTTCCTTCCCTTGTTCCAGGAGCAAGTAAAGAAGAGAGGCCTGGACAATAAGAGAATTGAGTTCTCTGATCACTGTGATTACTTCAGGGATAGGCAGCTGGTGACACAATGAAATTTACATTGATGTTGTCAGGAAAACAACAGGTTTTCTTTCCTGCTGAACTTGAACTGATATAAAGTTAGGGGTTATTTTGGTGTCCTGAGACTCACTTTCCGATGTGTGGAGGGAGAGTTTCCTCCACACTACCAAGCGATTCTCTGGACACCAGCTGGGTGTCCTACAATTCAACTCAATTCTGACACTCTTTACCTGGAGATAGCCTCAGATCCTACAGGCTTAGGGGTTCAGTCCTACAAAGCTCCCTCTTCTTTCTTCTTCCCCCTTCAGATGCCAGTCACAAGTCCAGGTTCTCACCTGTACTTCTACACTTCTAGCTGTAAATCAGAAATTCCAATAATTCCTTCCTCAGGTTCGATTAATTTGCCGGGGTGACTCACCGAACTCAGAGACACATTTTATTTACTAGTTCACTGGTTTTATTATGAAAGGATGTAACTGAGGAACAGCCAGAAAGAAGAGATGCACAAGGCAAGATATGGGGAAGGGGTTTGGAGCTTCCATGCCCTTTCCAAGCACACTTCTTTATCCCAGATCATGTGTTCACCATCCTTGAGCCCTCCTAACCCTGTCCTGGGGTTTTTATGGAGGCTTCATTACATAGGCATAACAGATTGAATATTTGGCCACTGGTGGTTGATTCAACCCCCAGCCCCTTACCCCTCCCTGGATGGAGTGGTGACTGAAAGTTCTAACCCTCTATTCATGTGGTTGGTTCCCCTGACAACCAGCCTCCAACCTTAGGTTCCCTGAGAACTTTTCAAAAATCACTAACATCACAAAAGACACTTTTATTGCTCTTATCACAGGGAATTCCAAGGTTTTTAGGAGCTCTGAGCCTAGAAGAAGTCTAAGACCAAATCTGTATATTTATTATAAATCACAATATCACAGAGCTGCTGCTGGTCAACTTGTCACCAACAGGTGAGGGAGAAAATATTTGCAGCTCACTTATTCCAACTGTGGCATTCTGACAAGTTTATTAAGTGGTTTATGATACTTGGATTTTCATTATTGCCTTGCTTCTTACATTTGGTTTAGAAGCTGGTGTTCCCATCAAACCAGTGTACTCTACAAATCCAGCCAATCAGTGTCTTTTCCATTTAAGGTAGCCAGCCTCTTTCTATTGTGTGCAACTAAAGACATCTGGTAAACTGCATGTGAAATACCACATTTCAACTTTTCTCTATTTTAGAGGAGAACCAGTGTCTTAACAGAAATCTGATCATTGCTGCACAGAATAGAAACAGTATTGTATGTGGAACACTTGACCAGAAAAAGAGTGGACTTGACTTTCTGCTTTATTACAGAGATATTTTTCTGCATTTAGGCTTTGATTTTATTCTAGTTGCCCAATTGGTGAGATGGTCTTAAAAGTGATAAGCCCCGAAGGAGATAACTAATGAGTGCTTCATAAGGAGAATACTAGACAGAAGCAAGCATCCTTGCTAACACCATAGTTCCTGAGACTATGAAAAAATGCCCTTCGTTTTAAAATGTTATTAACATGAACTATTGCAGAAGGCACTCCGTCTAGGCAGTTTCCTTCAGGATATTCTCCTGGCTAAGAGGCAACAAGCCTGGCTGGGGATAGAGGAGACAGACGGTTCTCATTTCATTAGGTATTTATGCAGTGGTTATCATGGTAGCAGCCAACTCATTAAGGAACAGGACATATTGAATTCTTCTGAGTCAATGAGGCTCCAGTGATGAGATACTCCAAGGAGAAACTGGGAGTAGGGAAAGAACTTTTAGATGAGAGCATTTGTTGTGACTCTGAGGAATAAGGAAGTCAAGAAGCACCTTTTCTTCTTCTTCAAAGCTCATCCTGTGTCCCATCTGAGTTCCCCAAAGATTCCCTAGTCTATTTACAGGTGAGTTGATGGAAACAGAAGAGTGAGCTGCTCCTTTCTTAACAGTAAAAAGTGTGCCAAGTGTATTGGATACCTAAGAAGGGAATAAGTGTTGACATAGTGATCTTGGTGATATTGTGCAAAACAGTTTTGCTGGTACGTCCATTTGGACCCAGAATTCCACAGTTTACAAGGAAGTGAATTCACAATCTCTATAGCAACTTCTTTTCAGTCAAAGAATCTCATGGCTTTTGCCATATAGTTCATGCTAAAGCCATTGATGAGTGGTGATTAAGTCAGAGTGTTAAGGAGATGGAGCAGATTGGCTCTTCTTTCATCTATCAGGTTAGTGATCCTCAGCATTAGACACCATTAGAACTGGTATGCATCCAGGACATTGGTATTATTTTAAAAGTCCCCCAAGGGATGCTAGCAGAATCCAGCATTGAGCTCCACTAATCTATAGGAACCCTCTCTATAGCACTAGTCCACATTTTTAAACATTTACTCTTGGTTTTACGAATTGATTTTTCAGGGTTATCAGTGTAATCGTTGTATTATAGACAACTTCTTACAACTATGATTTATGCTTTAGATCAAGATCAAGATGATGTCTTACCACTCACTGGCTGGTCTCAAGGAAACAAATCAGCCACGTGGCAGGTTCATGAGCTGATGAATCCTTAGCCTGAAAGTGTACTTGTAGTATATACTGAGAGGTATGCTGACGTGAAAGATTTATAGCTCACCATCTGCAGAACGCTTAAGTATGAATGTTATTAGGAACAAACTTCTCTTAATTAAACTGAGACATTGAGCAATACATGTATATTCTTAGAATAGTAGACCTGTCCAAATATGAGAGCTTGCTTCATAAGTCAGAACTGGGGTGCAAAACCAAATTTGGGATGGGAAAGTGATGAAGATCTAAATATGAATGTAATTCCAACAAGGAACCAGAAGACTATAAATTGTTTACCCTTTATGAGGAACGGTCAGGGAGCTCAGACTGTAAATTTAGAAACTTAATTTAAAAAGCCCAAAATGGGGGCGCCTGGGTGGCTCAGTCGTTAAGCATCTGCCTTCAGCTCAGGTCATGATCCCAGGGTCCTGGGATCAAGCCCCCGCATTGGGCTCCCTGCTAGGCGGGAAGCCTGCTTCTCGCTCTCCCACTCCCCCTGGTTGTGTTCCCTCATCTCACTGTGTTTCTCTCTGTCAAATAAATAAAATAAAATAAAATAATAAAAAGCGCCAAATGTCATGTAGGCAAAATGCATGGAAGGATTTTTAAAGTGTATCAGTGAGAGCGATCCACTTGTTAGAACTGTTGTCTTGCCCTAGAGACATTTGGATTGTGCATTTGTGTTGTGATGCATTTCAGCCTTTGAGTGAGGTAAGAAGAGACAAGGTGTAGGCCTGTGACCTTATTCATTGTCAAGCCCAAGTCTTCATAAAATGTAGGGAAGTTTTTCATAATATTTGTAAAGTGGCCAACCAACCTCTGAATAGAAGAGAGGGAGAAGAACTCCAAATGTCAGAGTTTACTGTAACCTCATAAAGCCCAGTCAGGTAGGACAAACAGGAATTATGCTCAGTACACATGGTTCAGGTCGAGGATCCTACAAGGCTCCTTGCATTTTGGATGCCATCTCTGATGCACTTGTCTCCGGTCAGCCACCTAACATTGGTCCCATTTGGTATAGTTTGTTTCTTTACCAATATCCAGTCAGACTTATGCCTGTTAATTCCTTCTAATATTTGCATATTTATGATATTCTATAATTATAAACTATTTTATGTTAATGTGGTCTGAATTTCCAACTAAATGCGAAGCACCACAGGAGGAAAAAATGGTATACTCACAGGTTCTGATTACTCTTCTTTCCTCTTCTCCAAATAATTGGTACTGATAATTGTAATTGACTTGCTTTTTAATTCTGTTTATGATTCCTATGTGCAGAAATTTTAAATTTGTATGTGGGCACTTCTATTGATTTTTTTTGAATCTCCTGTGATTTCCTCCATTAATTTTAAGCTTAGGCAGCATTTTTCCTTCCTGAGATCAAATTAATATTCCACCATATTTTGTTCTGTTCTGATTGATTGATTGATTGAATTTTACTGTCTCCCTTTCTCCTCCTGCATTCTCCTATCCTCTCTATTATAGTTTCTAATGCTGCCTTCCATTTACTAATGCCTTCTTCTCTGACAAATATTGCCCTAAGCATTTTGCCTCTTAAACAGTCTACCAATCTTGCAGGTTGATAACTATTGTTATTTACATAAAGGTTAAATCTTGCTCAAGGTCATGAAGTAAGTAATCATATGTTTTCCAACCCAAAGCCTTTGCTCATAACTATTATGCTATCCTTTCTTGTTTGTTAGTTGTTTTTGTTGTTGTTCATTGAATTCTCTTGCAACCTTGACTGATTGTTTTTAAAAAATGAATTATTCCCACATCTCTTAAAAAGTATTGTCACCTCCCAATGTGGTGTAGCCCAGAATTTTGAGGCAGCATGTATAAAGCACAGAACACAGCTTCCTTCACAGGACAAATACAACTCCCTTTGTTTTTTTATCACATTGTTCCTGTAGAGTTAGTTTAGATTGCAGGAAATTTGGTATCATAGCTTTCAAGTCACTTGAGTTGTCTCTTTCAGCTACTCGAAAAACCTCATTTTCCATCCTCAGGCAGAGCACACACATATAGGCCCCAAGATCTACTAAGTAAGCAGACTGTTCAGTGATAGATTTTTTAAAGCTCTTTTGCACACAAGTGCTCCCTATTTTACTTTGACACCACTAGAAACAAAGATTCTTCCACTGGGAAGAACAGCCTCAGTAATGACACCCCCTGTGACAATCCCTTGCTTTCTTCCTTTTTTTGTTGTTGCTGTTGACGTAGCATTAATGCTGCTAGAGAACAAGAGTTTTCAAAGCCTCCATGACTAGGAGAACTCGACAAATTGCCCTGTCTCGGGTCTTGGCAGAGCTCCACTTAAGGGCATGCGTCTCTCTTGATGCGTCAAGAAAATGTGCTCTGAAGCAAGGTTTGGAAACTCGCACCAGCTGGCTCAAGTGTGATGTGGGGCACTGGGGACCGTGGGAAATCTGACCCGGCCTGGAGATGGCTGCAAAAGCTACCGTGCTAATAGGTAACAGCAGGGGAACATAATGAATCATTTTATGAGCAGAGGGGTCTCCATGTTTGCACCAGTTCCGTAGACCGCAGCGGCCAGAGTAGATCAGGCAGCAGTTCTGAATCCAGAATCCTAAATAAGGTCGAGAAAGACACAGGCCACCGACCGGTTGTCAGCACACGAGCCCAGTACCCAGACCACAAAACCACCGGAGGCTCCCACCCTCTCTCTGCCTTTTGATAGATAACAAATGCATTACCTTTTTAATTCCTGCAGTGTTAAGGGAAAGATAACCAGCATGGACAGTTAGCCCTGTAGTGGCCACTTAAGTTAAAGATTCCATTCTGGATTTTATAGTTTTGATGTGTTCACACAAACATTCCATTCCTTGCCCCACTACTTAAGGAGTAGGGGGGTTGTTTGTTTGTTTTCCTCAGTTTCTAAAAAGAGGAAAAAATATTTAAATTGCAAGATGAACATATGCAATGCGACATTTTAGAGGAGGTAAAAAGGATTTGGAGAGTGATTGGATATTACTGCTCAGAACTCTTGGAAGATTATAATATGGTGATATCAATAAATTCATGTGTTTTTCCTTCCTGTTCATCTTTTTTCAGTTGCTATCTCATGTAACCACGAGATTGTCTCTTTGAAGAGAAACTAAATTGCTTCCTAACCGTGAATTGTTGTTTCTTCCCTCCCCATCCCAAACAGCAAAAAATCCCTCTTCTATTCCTCTTATGCACTCTTTCATTAATTTCTTTCTTGCTAAATCCCTAAACAGAAGTGAGAATTATTAATTTGGCCTGCATGTTTGCTTTGCTAGAAGAATTAAAATTATACCTTTTTTCAATGAGATAAAAGATTGAAGATGCAGCTTTGTTAATATGCATGTACCTTATAATGAGGATGAATTCAGGAATGAGGTTGAGTTCAGGAATTCCTAGAATACAAACAACCTTGAACAGAATTATTGAGAGATCCATTCAAAAGAAGCCAAAATACCAAAAGTTCTTCTTTTTGCCTAACAGTGATTATCAGCCCTAACAAAGCTATGTGGGCTTTTTAAAACTCCAATCAATCAATCAATCAGTCAGTCATTCTCTGTCTTGTGTCCACCGAGAACCCATGAGAATAATGTGAGAAATTAAAAGTCAAGTCAATGTGTTTTTAAAGTAGAATGCTTGGGGCACCCGGGTGGCTCAGTCGGTTAAGCGTCTGCCTTAGGCTCAGGTCCTGATCCTGGGGTCCTGGGATCAAGCCCCATATCCGGCTCCCTGCTTAGTGGGGAGCCTGCCTCTCCCTCTTCCCACCCCCTGCTTGTGCTCTCTCTCCCTATCTCTCTCTCTCTCCTTCTCTCAAATAAATAAATAAAATCTTTAAAAAAATAAAGTAGAATGCTTATAAGTACATGGCCAAAATGGTTCTGAGATGAGCAGTGTTCAATGGGATAGTGAGGTACGTATTGGATACTGTTGCTATTTATGTAGCATAAAATGTTACTACCTGATTCTGAGGTGAGTATGGGGGCCAGTTTTCTAAGGCTAGTAAGGCTACTGATACACTAGTCCAAACTTTTGTAGTTCTCTACAAAACAAAAACTTAATAATACCTAGCGTGCATCAAAGACAGCAGTAACCTATTGGAATTACATTAGTGGAACTTGAAAAATATGCCAGACCACATAATTTAAGGTTATTTTAATGGGGCGTCTGGGTGGCTTAGTCAATTGTCTGCCTTCTGCTCTGGTCCTGATCCCAGGGTACTGGGATCCAGCCCCGGGTCGGGTCGGGCTCCATGCTCAGCAGGGAGTCTGCTTCTCCCTCTTCTCTGCCCCTCCCCCCACTCTTTCTCTCGCTCTCTCTCAAATAAATTAATAATAAAATTAAAAATAAAAAAATAAAATAAAATTTTGTGTACATTTTGAGTTTATGGTCAAATAAAATCTCTAAACCTTTTCTTTTTTCTTCATCCTTCCCTTCATTCCAGCACTTTTCCTTCCTTCCTTAATATGGAATGTTTACCAACAGGGCCAGTTTCATGGGTGTGCCCCTGGTGCCCAGGATTAGGACTGATACTTATTTTAATGCTCTACTCTCACTGTCTTGAAATTACTAATACTTCTTAAACAAGGTACCTTGCAGTAATTTTGATAGAGCCTGGCATCTTGTGTAGCTGTGTCTACTTACCAGATCAAGTCTAAGCTACCCTATTCACAAGCAATTGTTTTCTTGATAGCCATTCCTTTCCTCCCTGCCCACCCCTCAGGGAAAACACTTTAGAATAGGGTTTCCTCCCTTTCTAACTACATTGAGTGAGAAAGCAGCTGTCTAGCTCTTTGACTCTATGACTCCCTCTTTAATTCATTTGGCCTATAGGACCTGACTAAACTCTTAATTTACCATTTTCATCCCATCACATTCACACTCAACCATGTCAGGTCTAAATTCTGCCTGATCTGCAAACAGTCCTCTGCTTACATCTTCTGATTAAACCTTTTCTAATTCCTGCTGTTCCCCCAAGTTTTATTTTTAGTCTCTATAGTCTTATCAGTTAACATGGGTATGTTATAAAACGTCTTACATGTTTTTTAAAGTCTTGAGCAAATCAGTTCATTAATTCAGTCCTTCAACTATTTAACAAAATTTACTAGACACGCACTCCTTGACAAGTATTATGCAATAATGGCAGCAATACAAAGGGGAACAAAACATATTTGACTTTTACCCTCATGTAACTTACAGCTTAGAAGGGATAGAGATATTTAGTAAGTGATTATTTACTTGTTAAGAATCTCACGAAAGGGGATAATTAGTAATTATGGGAGAAAGTTAGTGGGAGCATAATTGGCCTCTGTCCTCTATTTAAACCTCATGCTTAGTTCAAGACCCAGATAAACGGCTACTTTTTACATAGAGTCTCTTGTTACTTATCTCCTTTGCTTACAGTATTTACAGTCTGCTTATCCAACTCAACCCTCTTCATTAATATTTTATTCCTTGCTTCCTCAATTAGACTGTGGTCTAGGATATGCCTCATATGCTTTTTTGTCCTTTAAGACTCAGCCCAGCTATTACCATCTTTGAAATCCTTGCCTAACTGCCCTTTCCTCCCAACCATGAATACAGTATATATTATGTGCATATACGTATCTTCTCTGTGCATTTGTTCTATTGGAGACCATCTTTTTTTAAAAAAAGATTTTATTTATTTGACAGAGAGAGAGAAAGAGAGAGAGAGAACAAGCAGGGGGAGCAGGAGAGGGAGAGGGAGAAGCAGGCTCTTCGCTGAGCAGGGAGCCCGATGCGGGGCTCGATCCCAGGACCCTGGGATCTTGACTTGAGCCAAAGGCAGACGCTTAACTGACTGAGCCACCCAGGGGCCCCTGGAGACCATTTACTTCTACTCTCAGTGCTTATCCTAGCACCAGGCTCATAATAGGAGATGCTCAACACCTTTTAAATGGATGAAGAAGTGATTAGTTCTACGAAGTCTGCCATGCTTCTGAATTTTAAATGTTGGGGAATATTCCAAATAATGGTCATAGAATCTTGATTTATAGGATGTATTACTAATTACAAATACTCTAATATACAAACAAAAAGTAGGAATATGGGCGCCTGGGTGGCTCAGTTGGTTAAGCGACTGCCTTCGGCTCAGGTCATGATCCTGGAGTCCCGGGATCGAGTCCCATATCGGGCTCCCTGCTCAGCAGGGGGTCTGCTTCTCCCTCTGCCCTCTTCCCTCTCGTGCCCTCTGTCTCTCATTCTCTCTCTCAAATAAATAAATAAAATCTTTAAAAAAAAAAAAAAGTAGGAATATTCACATGAACAGAAAACCTCATTCTTGGCTAGGTATCCGACAATATTTCCCAAAGACAAGGTGTATTTTAATGACAATTATTGCATAATGTGTTTTTATTATTTCTCTCATTACCAGCTACATGTTTTAGAGTACCTCTGCTATGGTAGGAGGGCCCCTTCAGTTGGGTTTAGGATCATAGCGCTCTGTGCATAAAGATGTAGACGGTAGAAGTATCCTGCATTTGATATTTGAAAGCTAGGTAATTCAGTGTCTGATGTTGGACTTGGGATACTTAGGGTTCTAATCTTGCCCCATCTGGGATGCTGTTATATACCATGGGATAGCAGAAAAGAAGGACGTATAGAGCTCCAATCCCTAATCAAAATCAGAATCTTTCCTCTTCCCTTTTTGGTTTGAGGGTTGCTTTGATGAGGGGGAAGAGGGCACATCAGGGACAAGTTATTGAGAATAAACTGTCTTTTAAGACTTTCACCATACCAGCCTTTGATGGAGCAATTGCCTGCCACCCATAGCATGCTAGATACATATGGTCAAATACAGCTACATGGAATTTCAGTGTATTGAGAGGGTTCCAGTGTCTCTTAAGATTAAATAGATACTCAATAAATAATTTTTATTTCATTGGCAGAGACCAGCAATTATCTACATAAAATTTATTTTCCTTTTTTTTTTTACATCTGAAAATGAATAATGAAATAATTTTGATAGTAATTTTGGTTGTTTTACTTTATTGTTTATGTTTTTTAGAGAGAGAGGGAGAGAGGGAGGAGGTGTGAGAGGCAGAGGGAGAGAGAGAATCCCAAGCAGGCTCCACGCTGGGCATGGACCTCAATCCCATGACCCTAAGATCACTCTTAAGATCATATCTGAGCCAAAACAAGAGTCAGCTGCCCAACTGACTGAGCCACCCAGGCACCCCATTTTGGTCATTTTAATGAGGAAAATAACTAGTTAACATACGGTTATCTATTTTTAAATATTTTTAAATATTTAAGGGGTATCACAAGGAGTAGTTGTTTGACTTACACAATTGGACCTCAAAAGGTACAATTAAGATCATTGGATAGAAGCAATAGGAAGCTAGATTTTAAGAGAATACAAAAATGACATTTCAGTAGTCAAACACACAAGAAAAATGGAATGTAGCTGATCCACAAAGTGGTAATTTCCCCCATACTTGGAGGTGTTTGGGTATTGGTTATGCAAACATTCAATTGTGGTTAGATGAAATTGAAAACTGTAGGATCTTTCTAGAGTAAGTCTAATTCTCAGTTTCTTCATCTTGGTTTATACATTGGAGACATTGGTACTTGCCTCATGGCTAAGAAAATTAACTGACACAATGTGGGTGAATGCTTAGCACCATGTCAAAAATGTGCATTATCTTTAATCAATGATATTATTATTTATAAATTAAAAAGCGGTTTCTCTTCCTCACCAAAGGCTGGACACCCTCTTAAGTTAAATGTTCATTCTGTCAATGAGGATTCATTGGCAATCATTCGTTTTAATCACCACCATGGTCCATCGCAGTGTTTCAAACTGATATTCATTACCAGTATTTCTTTCTTATGTGTCTCTATTCCATTATCTCAGTTTTCCTTTCCTTTCAACACTCTCATTTCATAAAAATAACAGTCAATACATTAAGCTTCTTGGAAGTTCCTTTTATGATTTCTGAAATAATGGACTTTATACACTAATACTTTTACTATATATTCAAGCACAGCTGTTTTTATGGAAAATGCTTCCTGGAATATATGTGAACTGATGAATTTTCAAGCATATTTTCCATTTTTTTCCTGACAACCCCGTGGCATGCTGTTTAAAGAGCAAAGAGGAAGCTTCAGATCTGCCAAGATCAATGCTTGTCGCTTTCCTGATACAATGAAATATGTTGTAATTCTTTCCCTTGGTTTCCACCTCATTTCAGTTGTATAAGTGGTAAAAATAATGTATGTTTGGTAATACATTTTTAAAGCCAAAAATTTGTTTTTTGAGTAATTGAAATAAGCTGAGAAAGTCCTGATTATTCCATTCATTCAGTGAAGCCTGGTTGGTAGTGACTGGGGATGTGAAGCTTGAGTTCCTGGGTCACATTCTCCGTTGATTTGGGACATATGCTTTCTAAATACCAGTTTCCTCATTTCTCATGAAAAATGGAGCTAAGTATAGCACCCTCCTTGCAGCATTGTTATGAGTAACATGTCAGTTAATACATGCAGAATACTTAGCCAGGGCTTGTACATAGTAAGTACTCAAAGTACTCAATGCATACGTGCTCTTGCGGTTGTATATTCCAGGAATATTTATTAAGCATTTATATTTGCCAAGTTCTATGCTAAATGTAAGGATTTACTATGTTAAGCTTTTGTTCAATGGTTATTTCTGCCCTTGGGCCACTTGCCTTCTCCAGCCTGGTTTGTTTTCTTCTTAAAAATGAAATAAAATGAAACTCAGTCAATCATAGGAAATGGTCATGCTTGCTTGGAGAAGGTCATATATCTTGCTCTTCTACAAAAGTTCCAACCCCTTCAATTTATTCCTTTATCTTTCCTTCAAATTCCTATTTCTCTCTCATCACTATCTTTCCTTTTTTCCCTTCCTCCCTCCCTTCCTTCCTCCCTCCCTGCCTCCCTCACTCACTTCCTTCCCTTCCTATCCCTCCTTCCCTCCCTTCCTTCCTCCCTCACTCCCTCCCTCCCTTCCTTCCTCCCTCCCTCCCTCACTTCCTTCCCTTCCTATCCTTCCTTCCATCCCTTTCCTTCCTTCCCTCTCTCCTCCTCCTCCTTCTCCTTCTTCAGTTTGTTTCTTCCCACTTGTTATTGTAGCAGCGAGTGTAGTGGGAATAAATCAATCTTTGAAGGCTGGCAGATGGAGGATTGAATCTAGCATTTACCGCTCACTGGTTGTGGGACCTGGAGCAAGGCACAGTCTCCAGGTTTGGAGCCTTCCTCTCTATCAGTTGGGGTGAAGGTCTGCTAGTTGGTTATTTTGAAGATCAGTAATAATGGTAGGTATTTAGGTGAATATATGGTATTTATTATTAATCCAGGCAATTTACTGTCTAAATTATCCAAATTTCACTTAATTATACTCTGCCTTGTCATTTTACTAAATTCTCATAGTGTGTATATATTGATTTGGATTTTTAGTTCCTTGAGAGCAGATTCTGTTATGGCATGTAAAGTCTTGATGACTAAAATAATTTGGGGTAAATACATAGTATAATTCAGGTTGACAAGAGCATCCCTCTATGAATTAAACAAAATTTGAAGCTTGATTACATCTTTCAAGGTTGATTTTTTGTTTTCAGAGACAAACATTTTAGGCCCAAGATCTCAACACCCTAGGAGGAAAAATATACTCATTTAACTTGATTTTCACTAAAGTATAAGTGATAATGAGGGAAAAGAAAATAAAAATGAGAGCAGCGATTTACCTTCCATCTGCCCACTAGCCAGGTCTAGGCAGATTGCTGAGCAGTAAACTCTTGTTTGATTGTTTGTATATATCATGTATCAGTATCATTCATTATAAGTCTAATGAGTGCCAGTTATCTGCCAGGCACCATCGAGACCCTGGTGATACGAGGATAAGTGAGACATATTTTGTGTTTGAAATGGACAGAGGCAAGAAAGGAATCAAAATTTAACTCCACAAAAATAATCTTACAATGTAATATTGTATGTAGTCTTCATTCAGTGAACTAGTGTTGATTCTCTGTGTAGGGAACTCTTCCGTGTCTTGAGAGCACCATCTCAGATTCTCTCGAGTTCATGAAATCAAATCATCTACTCGTTCTGTTTCTTCTTCACTTCTCCCCTGCTCAGAACTCAGAAAGAATACGTAAAATGAAAGCATTTTTATAATGGGTTTTGTTCAGTATTTCAGCTATGAACATTTATGCTTCCAACATAAATCCATATTACAATTGAATTAAAATAATACATCATAATTTTGAATGCTAATGTTAAGATGTTTTCCCAAATATAAGTTATTTTGTGGAAGGCCAAGTGTATAATCCTGGCATTGTACCAGTAGCTATTTCCTAGGACTTGTTTATGACTATTCTCACACTTAACAGCTACCAGTTATTGAGCATTTATTATATGTCAGTCCTGACACAACTGTTATATATATATATTGTCTTATTTAAGCATCACTTCTTTATTTATAAAGTCAATATTGTTGTCCCAATTTTACACATGAGGACACTGAAGCACAGAAAGCTTAAGTAATTTCCCAAAGTCACAAAGCTGAGAAATAATTGAGTTGCCATTTGAACTCAGACTTTTTAACTTCAGATTTATCAGATTCTCATATCGTTGGCCCTTAAATCTGCTATACAGTTCTTTTTTTAAGATTTTATTTAAGTTTCAGTTAGTTAGGGTGCCTGGGTGGCTCTTTCAGTTGGTTAAGCATCTGCCTTTGGCTCAGGTCACCATCCCAGGATCCTGGATCGAGTGGACATTGGGCTCCCCACTCAGCAGGAAGCCTGCTTCTCCCTCTACCCCTCCCCTCTGCTTGTGCTCTCTCTCTCATGCTCTTTCTCTCACTCTCTCTCTCAAATGAATAAAATCTTTAAAATAAATAAATTCATTCCAGTTAGTTAACATACAGTGTTGTGTTAGTTACAGGTGTACAATATAGAGATTCAGCACCTCCATACATCACCGGGTGCTTATCACAAGTGCACTTCTTGATCCCCATCACCTATTTAGCCCATCCCCCACCCACCTCCCCTCTCATTAGCAGCAGTTTGTTCTCTATAATTAAGAGTCTGTTAAAAAAAAAAATAGAGTCTGTTTACGCGAGAGGAAATCTGCTATACAATCTTATAACGAACATGCTTATAAATTGTTCACAATGCTTCATTTGTAAACTCAGCTTTTAAAGATGATGGATAGGCATTAAAATTCACTTTTGGTTTTTCTGAGGGCAGTTTTGCCTCAAAGGGGAATATCTTCAAAGGGGGAAAAATACTTCAAGAATGTACATGAGTCTGATTTTGCAGTTGAGTTCTCTCTTACTAGTTAAGGCAGTTACAGATTTTTAGTTAAGAGCCTGATTGGAGAGAATTCCTAGTGTTTTGAGTATCACTCAAAGTTACCCTGATTTCTCTGAAATTACAGAGAAAGAAAGACAATGAGGGTGTTTGAAACTAAGAATATTATGATCTGGGGAGGGATAAACACATTAATTTTAATATATTTGATCCTCTTTCTTCTCATCCTTCCCCAAAGACTACTCTAATGCTTGAGTGACTATCTTAATGTACAATGGAGACTTCTTAGTTATCTCAAGGGGGGTTATATTTTTATATCAGATGCCCTGTTTACATTCTTTGTATCATATGTTCATGGTTTACTTACAAGGTGGACATGGATTTGTGTTGGAAATGTTTTCCTTTGAAAATGCATCTCAGGGTGCCTGGGTGGATCAGTCAGTTAAGCATTTGACTTCAGCTCAGGTCATGATCTCAGGGTCCTAGGAGCGAGCCCATGTCAGGCCCCCCACTGAGCAAGTAGTCTGCTTCTCCTTCTCCCATTGCCCCTCCCCCTGCCTGTGCCCATGCTTTCTCTCTCAAACAAATAAATAAAATCTTAAAAAAAAAGAAAATGCATCTCTGGAGGTAAATATTTTCATCCAACAGATGAAAAATCATTATTCTAAAATTACAAAAAAATTCCAGGTCACTGAAATTTTTAAACTGCTATTTGTGTGCTATTCTTGGTGCATAATATATTCAGCAATGATTATATTCATTTTCTGTGGGGATGGAGTGGGAAGGACCATGATATGGTACTATTAACATTTGAACTCTAAATTGTATTCATTTCCATTAATGAACCAGTAAATTTAGGTAATAAAATCAGCAACGTATACAATCATAGTCTTATTATATTCTAGTTCCTATCATACTAAACTGCTTCTCCCACTTCAAAAGTAAAAGAGAGGCAGAATGCCTGATGCTCTCTTCCTAGTCAGTAGGCCGTGAGCATAGAGTAGCCAAGACTGATGGCCATATGGATAGTAGAGCTCTAAAACTGGGGTATCATCCTGTCCAGTGCTTCTCAGATGTTTTTGATTATCACCTAGTAAGAAAAAAATATATATATTTTTAAAGATTTTATTTATTTATTTGACAGAGAGAAACAGCGAGAGAGGGAACACAAGCAGGTGGAGTGGAAGAGGGAGAAGCAGGCTTCCCGCTGAGCAGGGAGCCCGATGCGGGGCTTGATCCCAGGACTCTGGGATCATGACCTGAGCCAAAGGCAGACGCTTAACGACTGAGCCACCCAGGCGCCCCAAGAAAATATATTTTATATTACAATTCAGCATACACCCACACATGCATACATGTACTCACTAACTGTAGTAAGAGGTTTCAAAGATGAATCTTACCCTTATGATGCGAGATGTGCTCTGATAGTGTCTGGTCTCCCATTCCATTCCATTCTAATTCTAAATCCATTCCATTCTTTCTTCTTTTATTTTTTAAATTAATTAATTAATGTTTTGAGAGAGAGCAAGAGCAGGGGAGAGGAGCAGAGGGAGAGGGAGACATAATATTAAACAGCCTCCACGCTTAGCAAGGAACCCGATGTAGGTCTCAATCTCAAGACACTGAGATCACGCCCTGAGCCAAAATCAAGAGTTGGACGCTTAACTGACTGAGCCACCCAGGTGCCCCTCTTCTTTTATTTTTAAGTCTCATCCTTACTCATCATTAAATTGATTTCTTGACCCATTAATGGATCATGACCTATAGTATGAAAAAAAAAACACTATGTGTAAAGAGCAGGTAATTGTAAGAGGTGAATGAACAGGAGAAAGACATGATAACAAACATTTGGCCAAGTTAGGATGGACAGACTGAAGGAGGCAGTTCTCCAAGAGAGGTAGTGCAGGTCTGGACCAACTAATACGAAGAATAACGAGAGTCTACATATATTGAACAATTGCATTTTGAATGCCCCATGAAGGACATTGCTTTGAGTTCATTCTGTCATGTAAGCCCTTTAACAACCAAGTACATGTAATAAGTATTATTTATTATCCCTGTTTCACAGCTGTAAGAGCTGAAGCTTCGAAAATACTTTTCCCACATTTACATGGCTTGTAACTGGCAAGGCTAGAATTTGAACCCAGACTTTCATTACTAGAGCCCAAACTCTCATCCATTCCATTCCTATCTCTTTTCCATCTCAAAAATATGCTGTCTTTTTTTTTTTTTTAAGATTTTATTGAGAGAGAAAGAAAGAACACAAGTAGGCAAAGCAGCAGGCAGAGGGAGATGGAGAAGCAGGCTTCCCACTGAGCAGAGAGCCCGATGTGGGACCCCATCCCAGGACCCTGGGATCATGACCTGAGCTGAAGGCAGATGCTTAACTGACCGAGCCACCCAGGAGCCCCCTAAAAATATGCTGTCTTTTACTGTGCAAAGGTCAGCACATTTTGTTATGCATCAATAACGTGCATCCAAAAAAATGTTTGCACTCTCTTCCAGATTTCTCAGTAGAGGGGGTCATGGAATTTTTCTCATAAGGAAGACAGTTTGAATTTAGAATTGTGAATTACTCAAGGTGTCACTTCCCTTGAAAATCACAAAATAAACCTCCTGCAGGTCTATTATTATGCATTTCTCCACCAAGGTGCTTGTTTTCATTTGTTTAGAAATATAATGGTTATTTCATGAAAACATTTCAGAAAAAGGTATTATTTTCTCTACAGCTTTGCACTTAATGTCATCATGCAGGGTGACAGGGTAAAATGCAGAAGATAAAATAAGTTGAATGTGCACTAGGGTTTATAAATTTAGCTCAGGTTGAGTGTCATTTGTCATGGATAAACTCTCTGCTCACTCATTGAACTTGGTCCTTTGCTCCCTGAACGGGCAGACATGTCCTTATAAAAGCACACATGATACCAGCTTTCCTTTTCTCTTTCATTCTTCACTGTTATACTCAAGAAAGGAAATCCAGTTTTTTTTATAACCCTCTTTCATGGCCCCTTCTGACACTGTATAAAGTAGTTGTTGACACTGTGGTTGAGTTGATTTTCCAGAGGAAAAGAAAGGCAGGTTGGGAGTTTACCATCCTTCATATAAGAATGTTCTTTAAATGTGTACTTGGCAATTATAAGAGGATGAGTTGGGGAGAACTTTTAAGTATTTGATTACCTTGCAGGAAACATTTTACACAATTGCATAGAAGAGAATATCTATCCCATGCCTCCCTAGGGTAAATATAGTTTTTTTTAAAATAATATTTATTAGTTTACCTTTAAAAAATAATATCCTGATAGTATTTAATCTCATCAAGGCATAATTCTTCATTTTATAGGAAGCTGTTTAAAAAAAATCTGATCAGAACTTTCTCAAGGCTAGTTTTAGAATAAGAAATATCTAGAGTTCAGTGTAGTTTCTGGCATCTGTTAATGGTATAACCTTGGACAAGGTGTTTAAGCTTTCTGCACTGAAGTGTTTTTATGAGCAACTGAGGGCAATAATACTCCAAGGGAGTACTGTGGATATTAAGTGAGATAAATAAAGCCTAAAAGAGTTCCTGGCTCAAGGTCAAGTCTCAAGAGAGATTCATTCCTTTTTCTTTGCAAACATTGCAAACTTATATATTTAGAACTCCTGTCCTTTTAAAGTTACCTAGATAAAATTCAGTGGTAAATAGATATTGTCACTTTATCACACAAATAAAGATATTTTATTATAGCATAAATTTGGGCTATTATTATTATAATTGGAAATGACACATTTAGTTGTAGTTGGGGTTGGTTGATGATTCTTGTAAAAGATAATGGGCCTCAATTATTTAAGAGTTCTTGCAGCAGAAACTGTGAGCTCTATTGGATAGTGTCCAAGTTAGCTAAAAAATTATTTTTTCAAAAGTAATTTTTACTGTGTTATATATTCTTGTTCTGCTACATGAGTCAGGATAAGATGGAAATATTTAGTTAAATTATGTTTTTATCTCTACGTTGAAGGCCAGTTTATAGAGAATAACAACTAGAATGTCATTGTATTCAACATGTACTGAGTTATCCTTTGACTTTAAGGATATGGAGACTGTCAGTAGGGTTTGCCCTCAATATAGGATAAGAGTTTTCAGCAATGAAAAGCAGGGTGGTTGAGGGGAGTTGATCCTCATGGGTCACTGCATCCAGAATTCCAAATGTGGAGCGATGCTAAAACGTATCCATGTAAGGATAAACAAATACATAAATGAATATATGTAATTCAATTAAAACACATTAATAGGCTGCATAGCAAGCAATTTACAAATAAGATATAAATAAATAAGATTAAATCAATATTTAATATGCATGAAAGAATCTGAATAGGAGCAAGACATGCAAAGGATGCAAATTATATTCTTAGTGTATTCTTCTTGCATGAAATAAATTTAATGTGTCAACTTTTCTCCAAAGTAGTTTTCTTTCTTTTGGACACATTTGCAGGCTCATCTTATACCTGTGTTATGTTCAGATGGTGGCTTTAAGTGTGTTTTTCTGTATTATCAGAAGATACAAAACAACTGGGTTCTGGCTTAGTGCTGATGTGACCTTGGCTTATGGTATGCCTAGGGAAGCCATCATAAGCAGCAAAGCAAAGCATTGGATTTTCATGCTTCTTGGGTTTTCACCTCATAAAAGATACTTTATATGAAACAGCCTTAAATCAGTTGATCCCTTAGAATCTTTGATGTAGGACCGTTTAAGTTATAGAAGGAAGAAACACTAAAAAATATAGGCTTGTATGAGCAGAAGCAAATGTTGATGAATAGTAGCATTTATTTATTGACCCAGTCATTCTACAGATATTTATTGAGCGCCTGCAATATGCAAAAGAGTAGGATTCTCACATTAGAACATAAGCATACTTTAAGAAGGTATGACATTACAAACAGAGGGACTGCCTTTGAATTCTTCCAGCTTGGGATGTATCATCTCCACATTGGAAAAAGATCACCATTTCTTTGGCTGAATACAAGATGAAGTCATTGGCTTGTCCATGGGTGCCAAGAGGTGGAAAAGATACACATGATTACAAAATAGAATTATACTCAGGACTAAAATCTCATTTTCTGTGAGAGCCCACAAATGGAGATGATGTGGGTGAGCAGCAGAGTTCCCTTCCTCTCTCAGGCTCACTCACTCTCAGTCATTTCACCTTTGGAGTAGAATGGTGTATTAAAGAATCTGCCATATTTAAATCCTTTCTTCTCAATCTCTTACTTTCTGTCTCTCCCCCTTGGTCTCTTTCTCCCTCCTTGATTGCCTCTCTCAGTCACACACATGGAAACAAGCAAATATGTGTTTGTTTGCATGTCTGTTTACCTGAATATAAAAGATTCTGGGCTTTAGAAGCAGACAGACCTTGGGTAGAATCTAGAGATACTCATGTTTAGCTAACGTGAACCCTAAGAAGCCATCCATTAGCCAGTATGAACAAATGGGTTAACTTTTCTTGCCTCTAAAATGTGAGAACAATGTTAAACTTGTGGAAGTTTTCTGGAAGAATTCTCATGAATATACATAAACCTCTAGTTTAGTGTTTGGCAAATGGCGATATACGATATGCAGCATACGATTTTGGAAGCAAGTAGAGTCAAAAAGAATAGTACCAAGAAAAGAATGAGAAATTCTTCCATGGAAAGTATCTTCTGAACAGTTTCCAAAGATGGAAAGGAGCTGGATAGCTGGTCAAGGCACAGAAAGGCAGCTGTGGCAGAGGAAGGAGTAGCTGCAAAGGCACAGAGACACCAGAGAAGAGAGTGTATTTATGGAATTGAACTCTGAAAGTAACAGGGGGCAGAGGAATTAAGCCAGACCAGATCATGAAGGGTCTTGAAATCTGTACAATCTTTAGAAATTGACATTTGAGAGAGATTACTAGTACTTTCCTTGGTAGAGTCCAGGGTTTTCCAGACATGCCAAACTGCTTGACTAAAGTCACAGGATAGCATCCAGTAAAGCACCTATAAAGCACAAGTAAACTCCTTTCAGCTAAAGAGATTTGCTAGTGCATGATGCCGGTTACGACTAGGAGAATAGGTTGGCCTTAGTTTATAGAATAGAATTGATTAAAGAAAAAATAGGCAAAAATCTTGCTGGGTATGCACCTGATTGATTCTTTTTAATGAAGGTAACCATAAAACTAAATGTTTTAGAAAAAAAAAAGTATGCTCCATAAATAATAAATTCTATTGCTATTATCAAAATCATTAATGATAATTGGGTAATCATAAAGTAAAAATATAACACAATAGTATTTTAATTAACTTAATTAAGTCTACAGTGGTTAAAACCTTAAAGTGTTTCAACTGAGTATAGTTTCTGAAGAAACTAACATATTAATATGAGATAATTATAATCATAGCACTTCAGATGTCATGAATTCAAGGGTTAGAGAAAAATGTATTATTAAAGAAAGTAGTAATTTGATAAAATGAATAATCGAAATTAAAGAAATGACTTTGAAGTCTTCTAAAAATTTTAAGATTTTGTTAAATTACTAATCAGAGACTTATAATTCACCTCTGAGATACATTTCCAGAAACAGATTTGGCCAGTGTTTCACATAATTTTGAGTGCATTAAGTAATTTTAGGGCTTTGGTTTTTAGTCAGTATGCAAGCTAGGTCTAATGTTTCTACTTTGATATCCAAATTTTTCAAGGATTTTGGATTCTTTTCAGCCAGAGGACATTCATAATCTAACACAATAGGCCTGTTTCTGTGAGAGACAAACTCAAAAATTTCAGTGGTTTAACCAAATAGAATTTTTTTTTTTACTTATCTAAAGTCCAAAATTATACCCAATTAAATAGCTCTCCTCCAAGTGGTGGCTCAAAGACCCAAGCTCCTTCTATTTTGTGACTCCACTGTCTTGATGAAGTGATTGTCAAGGTCACTTTAGAGGTCATCTGCATTGGAAGATCACACACAGGAGATTTTTATGGGGTTATTTGAAAGTGGAATACATCATGGCTGCTCACATACCCTTGGCTGGAATTCAGTAATGTGGCCACTGCTAGAAGTCTGGTGAATGTACTCTGGCTCCTTGCACAGAAGGAAGAAAAGGCAGGGGTGGTGAAGAGCTTGCCAGCACCAGCTACTCATTCTGAGGAAGGAAAGGAACTCAAGCGCATGGAACCTACATATGCCATGCGGGACTGATAGGCATGTTCGCTCACATGACTTCATCTTCATTAAAAACTAACAAAACAGGCAACAACCCCAGAAGCTGTTTTTTGGCACTTAATAAAACATTTAAAGACAAGAATCCAGTTTACAGTCTATTGGATCATTTCATCTTGAGGTCTAGTAGCAGCATGGGCTTTGTAGCCCAACTGTCTTGATTCTCAACCCCAGCTCTGATGGTTACTATTGGTGTGACTTTCAGTATATTAACCTATTTAAGTTTTAATATTTTTGTTGGCAAACTTAGAATATTCACGTTCATTTTTCATTTTTCCTGGCACAAAATGCTCAATAGTTGGAAACTAGCATCTATTTTTTCTAATCATATAATTTATGGTATCTTTCACACTAGCAGAGCCACATGTACCTATTCTGAAATTAACTAATGAAATAAATTTGGCTTGCTACAAACTGACACGAAGATTGTGATACGAATGTACTTTGGGGTGCCTGGCTGGCTCAGTTGGTAGAGTATGCAGCTCTTGATCTTGGGGTTGTGAGTTTGAGCCCCAAGTTGGAGGTAGAGTTTACTTACAAAAATAATTTAAAAATAAAATGTGCTTTAAATATTTACTTATGCCTGAATAACTGCTAAGAAATAAGTTCTGGGAAAAGGAAAAGGAAACAAATTATTGGACATTATTCCCTTCCAATAGCCAGATTGTTCATCAGTTACAAGAAACTATAGGGAGAAATATTTTCTTTCTTAGGTTCTTGAGAATCTGACCTCTAATGTAGACAGCGTTGACTTTAATTCAAAACAGAATAAGTGATTTTTGCCCTAAACTTGTCTATCTCAAGACTTCCAAATCATCCTAGACTTAATTCAGCAAGTGGTAGATCCCTAGATTCTCATCTACTTATTTCTACTTATAACAGGTGGCTCACAATTCAAACCCCATAGCTCTCAGTCACCTCCGTGACTCACCTCCCTGCAGTCAGCTTGAGGGCAATACCAGCTCTACCACAGGTGCCAGACTAAGTATAAAACATTTACTGGTTATGCAGTGTTTATCAGTCTTAGGTACAAATAGGGAGATTATTTTACAGACAAGCTTTTTTTAACACCATATTTAATGGCATATATATACATCGTATCATTCCATTAGTTCATGGATATTATTACTTAAAGCAATGCTATGTGAAGAGTGAATTGATATGAAACAGATTTAAAGAAAGTTATTAGGTTAGTAATAGTAGAGGTAATTGTCAGATTCTCATAAATGACAAAAATCTAAGGCAGAAATATTGGAAATGCTGAAGTAAGACAGACATAGGAAAAGGAGAGTGGAGTGACTGGACATAAGCTTTATTCTGTTTTAGAGACACTTCTTTTCTATTCCATCCTCAAACCCAGTCTTACCTTTGGTTATTCTCCATTTATTTTATTCAGTTCCTCAAGTTGATATTCTGCCTTAAACTCCTGGTTTGAGCGTTCACTTTCAACAGCTAAACATAATCAGTTCTTCTTCAAATCTTGTTTCCTCTTTCTCTAATTTTTTATCTTCTACTAGGATTACAGAACATTATATACTGTTCCATTTAAATTAAAGGCTTACTGAGGGTCTCCTAAAAGTATATGAGGATTCTGTTCCCTCAAAAGATGGAAACCACCTTCTTTTTAAATGTCCATATAACCTTGACAAGACTGGCTATTTTTAGAGCTACACACACACACACTCACACACACACACACTCACATACACACACACACGTTCAGTAGATTATTTAAATATATAAATAATGTAGACAACATTAACATTCTCTGGTCTCCATACAATGAAGCTTCAAATTAAAAGCAAAGCTGGAAAGCAAAAAAGCCAGTATAACGTGGAGATGTAAAAATCCCTTCTTAAAGACACACAGATCAAATGGAAATGAAAACAATATTGTAAAGTTCTAGCAGGTCATAATTTTCAAGACACAAATGTAACATCATCAAATCTAAGACAGCATCGGTTGTAGGGTGCATGGTTATTTTATATTCATTAAGAGGACAGTTTCTGCCAGTAAGTTATGCCTCCACTCTGTTTTATTCCTTAGAATTTTTCTTCTACTGTGTCACCAAGTACATTAGTGATGGGGCATTACTTCAGAGAGTGGTCCACTATTATCTCTAGAATTTTCTTTCAATCCACTGATACTCCTTTGGAAAGTGTTGATGGTAGTGCTTTCTTGATCTTCTTAAAAATTGTTCCTAGAATGATTTTGATTGACAAAATGAAAGTATTTGAAACAGCAACTGAACTCCGCTCTAAGAATACCACTAATGGATGTAACTCAACAGGAGTGAGACCAGGAGGAACAACATGCCTGAGTCTGTGCAGACCTCTGGAGGGCCACTATTTCAGGACTCCAGCCTGGCTGATAACCATTGGAATATGATCAAAATGGAGTTTAGTGTATTAATAGATGCATATGTTCCCCTTTGATGAGGGCGTCTCTTGATTCAAAGAAGTGTTAAAAGAGTGCGTGGGTGGCTCAGTCGGTTAAGCGTCTGACTCTTGATTTCAGCTCAGGTCATGATCTCAGGGTCGTAAGATCAAGCCCCGTATTGGGCTCCAAGCTCAGCACGGAATCTGCTTGTGATTCTTTTTCTCCTTTTCCCTCTGACCCTCCCCCAGCTTGCACACGGGAACGTGCTCTCTCTTTCTCAAATAAATAAATAAAATCTTCAAAGAAGTGTTACAAGTTGAAATAACCTAAAAGAATTGTGTCTTAGGGCACCTGGGTGTCTTAGTCAGTTAAGCGTCTGTCTACGTCTCAGGTCATTATCTCAGGGTCCTGGGATTGAGCCCTGCATTGGGCTCTTTGTTCATTGGGGAACCTGCTTCTCCCTTTCACTCTCCCTCTGTGCACACTCTCTCTCAAGTAAATAAATAAAATCCTAAAAAAAAAAAAAAGAATTGTGTCTTAGAATTGATGAAATATGGATTTAGATAGTATGGGATCCAAGTAGGCCCTGCACCAGGGAAATTCATAGGCTTAAATACTCACATTAATAAAATGTGAAAAATCAAATGAATCAAGCATCTAGACTCAAACTGTTAGAAACAAACCTAAGGAAAGACGAGAGATACAATTTAATAGAAGAAAAAACATAAATCTAGTGATTTAGAAATCAGAAAAATAGTGAACTAACAAATACAAAAAACAATTCTTTGGGGAAATATAAATATAAATATAAAATATATAGAATTTAATATATAGCTAAATTACTTAAGGAAGCAAAGAGGGCAGCATCAAGACTGAAAATAAGAAATGGTAAGGGAGAGATAGCTACCAATAAGGGAGGAATGAAAAGGAATTAGGTTTCCCTCAATTTGACTAGTGGGGATAATTAATTCATGCTAATCCATAGGACTTACATAGATTAGTGTTAATATATTTAAAGCTCCTGGTCCTGTGCCTGGCACACAGGAGGCGTTCAATTCATGGCAATTACTATTGCTGCTGGTAGTATAAGTTCAGTGCTAATTTCACTATTAATGCTACTGCTGTTACTACCGTTATTATGACAACCAAACAGTGGTGGTAATACCAACTTGTCCAGGATGCTCTTGGAACATCTGAAATGGACGCCTAACCCAGTTGGAGAAGGCAGAGGAGGTTTGCTGAAGAGATGAAGATCAAACTGAATTTGAAGTCCAATAAGGAAGTAGGGAAAGGGTAATAAGAGAACGGAATGCACAAAGGCCTGGGAGGAGGAGAGATCCCAGTGGACCCATATGTTTTGCAATACTGTTATTATATAAAATATGCACAGGGCTTAAAAGGAAGAAGATAAGAAAAGAAGTGATTGCCTGAATCAGGATGCATACATTAAGACATTAAGACCAATTTTGACAAAATTGTTTTATTGGCTTATCTACATTACATCCTTACACATTTTCAAAATGGCATCCCCTGGGCGTGTGCTTTAAATTTCTTTCACCGTAGAGTTTGATTGCCTTACAGGATAAAAAAAGAAGCCAGAGTAAATGTACTTTAAACTCTTCAGGCAGAACAAACTAAGGTTTGCTGATGTATCTAAAAAAAATAAGCAGCAGATTTTGTTAAAATAAGAATATCAAAGTGGTCATAACACATGCACCGCCAACGTACATATTTGCCGGAATTTTTGACAAATATCAGGCTCTTTTAGAAATAGGTGGAGGTGGTTTAGGGTACAAGTATGTGCTTCTGAGTAATCTGGCTATTTCAAGTGGAAGAATCTCTAGCAATTAAGATGTGAGATATGGTGGTTTGTTACAGGAATTACTAACCTAGTCCTAGATTCAAATTCTTTCTCTACATCTGTCTTGCCTTATGTATAATATCTATCTATATGTACCTGAAATATATTTTAGGAAAGTGACTTTATATCCATAAATTCAGTTTCTATATCAGTAAAATTGTGCACTGTACATATCCTATAAGTTTGATGTGATAATCAGGTGTTAATACAAGCAAAACAGCGAAGTGCTGGATAGAAGTTATTAAGATTATTACAATTGCTTCCCTTTTGCTGAATCATTTTGCATGTGTTTGGATACTCCCCATTAAATCTTAAACTTTCCAGAGTTCACAGTCTCTGGATTTTCTTTCAGGGCAATTACACCTCTTGTGCCCCTGGGCATCTTCCAATTCTGGGCCATCAGTGGCCCTTCTGAAAGCCAGATGAGTTTTAATTTAACCCACTTGCTCAACATTACCTGCCTCCTCCCACATTCAGCAGTGCTTCTGCTGTGTTTACCACTTGCATAATATCTTGGCAAGAGAATACCAGTGCACCTGCTGCTTATTTATTTGGAGGTTTTGTCTACTGTGTTTATATGTGTAAGATAAAGAGCCAAACCATTAAGGCTTGGGAAGAGAGCAACTATAGTCCATATGTTTGCATTTCTGAGTTTAATTGTGCTTTCTTCAGAACAACTGTGATCAGGTCCACATGGGTGTGTGGGCACACTGGTAATCTGCACACATGTTAAAACAGCTGGGGCTGCTCTCTCCCAGATGCATCCTCTGTGAGCCTCTTCGTGCCCACTGCTGGCAACCTCTCCTGTTTATGAACTTCATGTTACCACATTCTCATCACCATCATTCACCTGTCATCTCCGAGGGCTGGGACAAACCTTAAAAAGTGAGAAGAAGGAGAGGTAATACTTGGAGGGGATTATAAATGAGCTGAGCTAGGAGTGTGGAGGACTGGCTCAAGCTGCCAGGCAGTACTTGGCTCTTGAAATGACCTTGCTGGCTAGAATATTTGGAAAGAATGTGTGAGTCTGGATGACTTTTCTGAGGCATATTAGAGTATAATGCTTCAGAGAAAGGGATTTGGAGTCAGACTTGGGTTGGAATCCAGGGTCAGCCACTTAAAATCAACATGGCTTCGACCAAATAATTTACGTTCTCTGGTCTTCACTTTCTTTCCATGTAAAAGAGGAGTCATGAGACCTACTCTGTAAGTGCTGTCAGGGGGGATTGATGTGATGTAAGAAAAGTGCTCCATTCCTGGCACGTAGTAAGTGCTTCATAAATAATATAACACTGATGATGATGATGTTGATGATGGTACAATAATACATTTGGCTATTTAGGAAAAAAATACATCTGTTTTACTCGGAATTAATGCTGCTGACCCAGTGACAGACATGCAGATCCATTTTCACAAACCACTGAAGATTAACCATGGTTTATTGAATTCTATGTACTTACCTCTTAGTGGTGCCCCAGGCTATCCAGAATACAGTTCTAGGCTTTTCTCCTCCCTCTTTAGTCTTATTTCCTACTTCTTTCCCTAATACACATTTGATGCTCAAGTTAAATTACATAATCCGCTAATCACTATTTGTCTCCTTTGCCCACCTTAATATCTCTAGCACCTAGACAAATTCCTGACACATATCAGGGAATCAGCATATTTGACTGACCTTTCCATACATTCCAGACACTTTGATTATAGCCAGGTACTTCAGGAGACTTCAAATACCACTTTCTACCCTATTTCTTTTTTTATTTAATTTTAATTCTAGTGTAGTTAACATAGTGTTATATCAGTTTCAGGTGTATGGTATAGTGACTCAACACTTCCATTAAAACTCAGTGCTCATCATGATGAGTGTGCTCTTTTTTTTTAAAAGATTTTATTTATTTATTTGACAGAGAGAGACACAGCGAGAGAGGGAACACAAGCAGGGGGAGTGGGAGAGGGAGAAGCAGGCTTCCTGCTGAGCAGGGAGCCCGATGTGGGACTCGATCCCAGGACCCTGGGATCATGACCTGAGCCTAAGGCAGACGCTTAATGACTGAGCCACCCAGGTGCCCCATAAGTATGCTCTTAATCCCTACTCCCTTTTCCTCCTCCCTCCACCCACCTCCCCTCTGGCAACCCTCAGTTTGTTCTCTATAGTTAAGGGCCTGTTGTTTGGTTTGGTTTGGTTTGGTTTGTCTCTTTTCCTTTCATTCATTTGTTTTGTTTCTAAAATTTTACATACATGATTTACATTTTGAAATCATATGGTATTTATCTTTGTCTGACTGACTCCTTTTAATCAAAACCTTTGCATCTCTTCCTGTTTCACCTATAGACTCTTAGCTTCAAGCACTACCTCCTGCCCCGACACACACACACACACACACACACACACACACACACACACCCCTTCCTACACCTTACCTATTTTTTTTCTGAGAAGCTGAGATTGAGATGCCTCCAACTACATTTCCCAGACCCCATTGCCAGCCAATTTCTGGGTAGGTTTTACCCTTGGGGAACACTGATGAGGGATTGGAAGTTGGGGAGACTGGACTTTTTTCTGACCTCCAGGTTGGATCTCAGTCTCTATAAGAGGCAGAAAACTTTGGCTTCAGCCCCCAACTTCTGTGGAAACTTTCTGACCTGGCTTTATTCCCTCTGAGGTGGGAGGAGTCCCAGACAGTCACAACCCAGTCCTTCTGGCAGCCAGCCGTGCCCCTCTGTGGTGTAGTACAGAGGTGTCCTGTCGTGTGATGGCCCCTCTCTATGAGAGATCTGACCACCAGTTCTGTCAGCCCAGGGGATGGTAACTGCTTCTTAAATCTTTTCACCTCTGGGTTATACCAGCCTGCTGTAGAAGAGCTCATGATCATTTTTAGCTCTCAGCACCGGAGTACCCAATGCCCAGGATCAAATCCCCTCTGAGGCTCCAGTCATAGCTTCTGTTTTCCTGACTGGACCCTGACTAATGGAATATCTTTCTGAGCTGTTCTCAAATGCCGCCTCCTTTCCTGACCCCACAGTGGATACTTTCCCTCCTTTAACCCCTCTGAGTGCTTATTTTTGTATTTACTGAATTTCATCTCTTTTGCTTTGTACAAAAAAAAAAAAAACCTTTATTAGTCTTTGAAAATTATCCTAAGAACTTCATGAACCCTCAAATTCAGATAATACCACCAATTTTTTTTTACCTTTTATACTTTCTATTCAGCTCCTGCACCAGCACGCATTGTTACCAGTTTTTAAAGAGGGTGTTTCCGTTTCAAACAGCAAAGTTCCCCTGCCCTTTACTCTCAAGTGTCATTATGTGGAAACAGTCAGAAAAATTTGAGCTTACTCACTAGCGGAATTTTGACAGCCAGTAATGTAGTTACACAATATGTTGGCAAATGTATAGTTTCCACTGAAGTTTGAATTCGTCTGCAAACATACCAAAGTACCGCAAAATGGGTATCTTAAACAACAGAAATTTATTTTCTCACAGTTCGGGAGGCTGGAAATCTGAGATTATTAAGGTGTGGGCAGTTTGGTTTCTTCCGAGGGCTGTGGGAAGAATTTACCTCTATCTTAGCCTCTGGTGGTTTGCTTGCAATCTTTGACATATCTAGGCATGAAGAAGTGTCCCCTTCATCTTCACATGATATTCTTCCTGTGTGTGTAATATGTCCAAATTTTCCCTTTATTTATAAGGGCACCGGTCATACTGGATTAGGCACTCACTCTGCTCCAGTATAACCTCATTTTAACTTAACTCATCATATCTGCAACCCCTCTTTTTCAATAGGATCGTATTCTGAGTTGCTGAGGGTTAGGACTTCAACATACGAATTTTAGGGGAGACATTTCCACCCATAATGAAGTTACTTGTAAAAAAGTTGAAACTATGGCTATTAAATTCATACAAGTCTACTATATTATAATACCACTTGAATTATATCTTTCTTCTCCCTAGGAACCTAGGTTTTAAAGTATTGTAGTATCATTTCTCACTCATGTCTCTCTCCCCAGGGCACCTTATTAAGGGAGAATATTTGTCGACTTGGAAGCTGCACAGCAGCACTTGTAATGGCTGTAATATGTGCCATTTATTATTAAGTACTAGTCACTTTCCTCTTGTAGTGTATAAACTGACTGGGAGTAACAATCAGGTATTTCTTCCCCACTGGTACCTAGAAAAATATAGGGCTTTATGATACCTCGTGACTGATCCCTCAAGTTTATGTGACAGAGTGCTCACTCCTTATGATAATTAGCATTATTGTAACTACAAATGTAACTTCTTTCCTCATCCATTTTTCAGTTACATTAGACTATTTCGGGGAAACCAAAAAGTACTGTTTTTAGAATTCTATCCTCTCTCCTATAATCTCTCATACCATTTATCAGTTTTACTTATCTTTGCTTTCCCTAGCTCTGAGCATCTGGCTGGCTCTTCTACATGTTAATTATGTTTGTTTGCACACATCAGAAACTCCAAATATCATTAATTTATACGAATTAGTGTTATATCTTTTATCATGTATACTAAGGTCAGCAGTAGGCTGAAGGAGGCTTGTTTGGAGGACTTGAGCTCCTTCTTTCTTTTTGCTCTGCAAGGATTAGTGTATATTTCCATTCTTGAGCTCTGGCCCTTATAGATAGAATCTAAGAAGCAGGAAAGAGGAATGGGGGGGAGGACATAGAAGTCTCGCCTCCTCTAAAGAGTTTCCCCAGATGCCCCACTCAGTGACTTCCTTTTAGATCTCATTGGCCATTCCTAGTTTCATTAGAGAATGGAAAAAACTGGCATCTTGCGGGTCTTAATAAATCAGGGTTCTGCTCTTAAAGGAGAAGGAAGAATAGATATTGGATTGGTAATTAGCTGTTTCTGTCACAGTGATTCTAAGAGATAATTAATAAATGTTTATTGTCCATAATTGAATTCTGTTGATATGACTTTTCGAAATTATAATAGGGAATGCCAGCTTCCTGTACTGACAATCATCATAATATTGAATCATCAGGGAGGTAGTTGGGGAGCCTGGCAGTTCCTTACTGACTTGCACAAATGTGACATTACACATTATGGACATAGTTTGATGTATTACCTCTGCAATTTGTCTCCAAGTCCCATATATCTGTGAGGCTACATTTGTGGGTTCCTTGATGTTCCAGTCAGAAAGTCTGACTCTACCCCAGTAGCCAGTGTCTGCCTTTCTGTTTTTTCAGCAGACCTCAATTTCTTAATCCACCCTCAGCTGGGGGCTTTAGGTCCACTTATCCAGCTCACTGGGTCATTTGGAAGATCAGCAGGAAAAGGATTCAAGTTCTTTTTTGGGCAAGTTATACAAATCTTGCTGCACATGAATTAAAGCCAGTATCCTTACATGGATAGTTAAAAACTACGGTCTCAGAGTAAGAGCTCTCACATATTTAATTGTGGGATGTTAGTTAGATCTTAACATAACTTAGAAGCCTACCAGCTTAAGCTAGGCATGATTTACATTCAAGAAATATATAACAAGAAGTCCAGTTCCTTTTTGTTAATATGAATTGGGCTAGAGGCCAGGAAAAAGTGGGAAGAAGGCTAAAAGAACTCCAAATAATTATTCCTCTCTTTGTATTTTTTGGTTCCATTCGTTATTTCATTTGTATGCATAGTTTCTAAGACTAGAAATCTTAACATTTTCTTCTTTCTCTTGCCTCATATCCAGTCATCAGCCTGTATTGATTCTATCCCTCAATGCCTCTCAGTGTTACTCTTCTTTGTTTCCACTGCTGTCTTGAATCCATCATTTTTGTCTAACTGGTCTCCTTGATGCCAGTCTATCCCCAGACCAACCCAGCCTTCTAGCCAACATTAACTTAAAAATAGTGTTGGTTTTTCCTAATGTTTATTGTGGCGCAAGAGGCCTCTTTACAATCCAGAGCTCAAGGCTCCAGTATAACTAACTATCCTCTCATTTCTTTCTTTCTTTCTTTCTTTTTTTCTTAGAGAGATAATGTGAGTTGTGGGGTATGGGGTGCAGAGGGAGAGAGAGAGAATCTTAAGCAGTCTTCACGTTCAGTGGGAGCCCGACACAGACTTGATCTCACAACCCTGAGATCATGACCTGAGCTGAAATCAAGAGTCAGACACTTAAGTGACCGAGCCACCCAGGAGCCCCATCCTCTTATTCCTTTACCCTTCTGTATATGTAACTGCTGCTCCAATTATTCCGAATGTCTTTGAGTTTCCCTAAAATTTGCTTGCTCCCACATCTTTGCTTAATAGATACTATTCTTTCTACCTTGAGAATCCTTCCCCCTTTGTCCTAGCCAGTAGAGGAATTCTACTTGGATATCTAGCTTCACATGAGATGTCACTCCCCATTGAAGCTTTTATTAATTTTCTCAAACAGAAATTAGACACATGTTTCCTCCATGTTCTTATCCTAATTTATATCCCAGTAATTTTAGAGTTCTGTCTACTCCTCACCATCCTGTGAGCTTCTTAAGGGTAGGGGCTTTATTTTACTCATCTCTTTATATCCTTTTCCTTTCTAGGACCCAGTACAGTGCCTAACACATAGGATACTCTGGAGATGATTATTGAACAGATATGAAACTATAATGGATGTCATTGATGCACAAATCAGTTGCTTTAGGTACATATTGTAGGAGGTGGTACTGATGTGGATATAAAACACAAAGAGCCATATAACACAAATAGTTGCCACTTTAGAGTACTTGGATGCCAGGCTTAAGGCTAAGCGGTACACATATTCACATTTATGAAAGTGTCAAATGATTCTATGGTGTTTTTATCTCCATCTTCTGCATTGTGCCTCAGGTCATACAGCTAGTAACTAGAATTATGACTTTTTCTTACATTTGTCTGAATTAAAGCTTATGCTCCTCACGAATACACTCTGGTGGCTGACTTATAAAATATGGGCAGGTTTGGGAATAAGCAGGGACCTGAGTGTGAGAAGAACAGATGGAGGATTTCCCAAATACCTAGGATTCTAGGGGCAGGTGGAAGGGGAGTGCTGTGCTCATCCTTCTCCAAGATGTGAGGGCTTTTCCCTCTACATTAATCATTTAGTCTTTTGAGGAGTGGATGGTTGGAGGGCTGAGCAGGTGCATGTGAGTGTTCATTTCTGAACCCCAATTCACAACTAAATCTACTGAAGAAGGACTGCTCTGGCCAGCTTGCTACTTTTCATTTGAGCATATCTCTGCAATCAGTCAACCACATAAAACAGCAATGTAAAAACATGCTTTACAAAAATAAAATGAACCACAATCTACTTGCAAAAGAGTATAATGAGGTAAGATGTGGTAGAGGGGCATGAACTTAGATTCAGGTAATTCTTGGTATATTTTCAATTTTTAATCCATAGATAAATATAATAACAATAATACTTATATCATCAAGTTGGGATACTAGATACACTTAAGGTCTTATGGGTATTAATTGTTCAGTAAAGGGTATTTGATCATCCTATTTCTTAACCTCCTCCTTCCTCTTCTCTTCTTTTAAAAGTTTTAGGTGGTCCCTTCATTTGACTAAAGAGGTGAAATGCATGTCGTGTGATCTTCCTATCTCTGTAAACCCATAATCTCCTCCCCTACCTGCCGTATGTCTTCTCATCTGAAATCCAGGTCCTAATATTTCCCAAGACCCATTTCATGTTGTTTTGCTTTGTTCTTCTCTTCTTATCCCTCTTTCCTACTCAAAATCATCTTTTTTCTCCTCTAAATTCTCATAACTTTTGAACTAAACTGTTCTTATAGCAGTTGGTATATCTTATGTACCTCTCCCATTGTCAAATTTGAGTATGTTTTCTGAATTGTCTCTGTATATTTAGTAGTTTCTCATTAAATATTTGATTGCTAAATGATGGACAGGGCTATCTGTTAATTTAGCATTTTGTAATTTTTACTGCCTTTCATATTTATTATTCCATTCAGTTTTCATATTATGGGGATATCTATAATGAAAATAAAAGCATTCTCAATTTAGAGATCGTAAGAACCAGAGAGGTTAAGTAATATGCCAAAATTCACACAGCAGTGTAGTTATAGACCTTAAGTAAAAATTAGATTTTCCAGATTCTTTTTCCAGTGCATGTCCCATTATCCTATGTGTCCTATCTGGAGAAATACTTCTAACACATAGAAAGTACAAAGCATTTAGAAGTCACCTTGAGTTTGGATCAATGTTTAGCATATTGATTACCCTACCAATATATACTAATATGCTTGTGGGAAAATACTTTTATCTTTAACATAACTTAATAATTATTAGCATTGCAAAATCATGGCCCTACAGAAACATCCTTTGAGGTGAAAACTGGTTATTTTAACATATCTTATTCATTGAATCACACATATTTAAAAAAGCAGACCAACCAACAAAGGAGTAATGTTTTTAAAATCCAGTAAAATCTAGCTGACATTAATGAGAAATTACAATTTCAAATGCATTACCCTTGTAAGATAAATCAAAGGTAACAGTAATTAAGATAATTGCAAAAGATATTTTGGGTTCTGTGTATTTGCGCAAGTGTTGAAAGGTGGAATATAAATGTGAAAGTATTTTTGTTCCCTTTGGTATCTTGAGCTTGAAATAATTTTTAGACCATGACATTTTTTCATACTAAGTCAAAATCTGGAATTTGTTGATGCAATCTTACCTCTGTATGTGCACGTATCCTCAAATTTTGGAACAAAATACTGGTTAGACAGAGGTTTGTTGTTGTTGGTCTTGTGTAAAACATGAAGTTTACTACATGATTTTTTTTCTTTTACTTTCCTTTTGTGTTGGTTAGAACATTGTTCTCTTCTTTTTTTTTTTTTTTTTTAAAGATTTTATTTATTTATTTGACAGAGAGAGACACAGCGAGAGAGGGAACACAAGCAGGGGGAGTGGGAGAGGGAGACGCAGGCTCCCCGCGGAGCAGGGAGCCCGATGTGGGACTCGATCCCAGGACCCTGGGATCATGACCTGAGCCGAAGGCAGTCGCTTAACCAACTGAGCCACCCAGGCGCCCACATTGTTCTCTTCTTGACACACATAAACACATGTAATTCATTATTTCCTTCTGATATTAAAAGTCATCAAGCCATTATTAAGTCCCCAAATATTCAGGTCATTTGATTGGAAGAATTTCAGCATAAACGATTATTGGAGGTAAACTTCTACCTCTTGTAGGTAGAAGTGGTTTCTAGAAGCTCTCCAGAGTGAGGTGGAGGGGCCATTTAGATGTAATGTGCACATATGTTCATTCTTAGTAATAGCCCTTTAATATCAGTGGCTTATCCACCTCTGTAAATTAAATGTTAATAATAGCCACTTAAACTCTAATCATTCTTCCTGACTATTCTAGAATTGCTTCTATGCTTTAATAATACATCAGTCTTATGTATCCCAGGGCTCACCACCTTTTCAAAATAAGTACATTAAAGCTTCGATGTATTTCATTTGCGTACGAAAATGACTCATCCATCCATAGTTGTCTTCCTGGTGAATAAGCTAGCAGCTAGAATGATTGTCTGACCAAGAGGGGGAGAAGAGGGATATAAGAAAATAAAGAGGAAGGAAAAGACTTTACTAGTTGTAGATCCACAAATGACCAGAGGATTGTTCACACAGTTGAACAGTTTCAGGAGAAGTCCCAGGATTCTGTCACACTGGCCGGCCTGTAACCACATGTTCATTTCTAAACTAATCATTGTCACAGAATTCTCATTAACCACCTTGGGTCATCTGTTCAGCCCTCCTGCCAAGGGATGAGTCTTCCTCATAAATAAACAGTGTGATAGGTTGTGTGTTGTTCCAAAAAGCCAGGATGGGTTCTTTAATAAAAAATAAAAATAAAAAAAAAAGCAAATTGATTTGAGGCAGGCTGACACAAAGGATTAAATGGTGAAATAATTCATACCATTCTTAATGGATAGTAAATTGCTCAATTAATGACACCTATTATACCTATTATAACAATTTTCTTGGTGATGATAGTAAATAATATAATTGCCTTAACATTTGCTTTTTTAATGCTTCTGGTCTGATTTTTCTGGTGGAATACACAGTGTGCATCAAACTGGCCCATTCCCCAAAATGAGGAATACTGGTGAAACGATTGCTGTCTGTCGAGTTTAAATGATCAAACTGAAAAGGACAAGTTTTATGAGTTGTTTCTGAGATTAGTTTTGAAGGTTTAGAGGAACATGAAACAAATTCTGGAAGTTTCTTTTAGTGTTTGGTGTTAGGAAATGGTCAGATGGACTTGCTTGAAGTAGAGGTGTCTGAGGAGATTGTAGTTCTATCTCCTCTGTTTACAGTCTCCATTACTCTCTCTTTCTTTTCTTCCTATTAGGGAAGGATGCTGAAACAGAAGCCATCATTTTCTAGTGCCTGTTGTCCATGGTGGACAATGGGGGGCAAACAGACACTTTCTCTTCTTTATGTACCCACCAGTCTTCTAAAAGGTCCTGAGGATATTGAAGTTCCCCTAATGGGAAAGGTTATCTCCTTACTAATCTGTATTTCCTGAACTTGCTCCAGAGCATATAACTAATAAGTGAGCGATCCAGGCTCTCGCTGTGGCAAAGTAGAACACTCCATGTAATGAGTTCTATTATTTTTCCCCCATGCAATTTAATAGACCAGTAACTTTAATACCAAAAAAAAAAAAAAGTTTCTAAGGCAAATCAAAATGTTGTTCTAATTAAATCACTTGTTTTCTTTTTCCAGCATTGGTTTCCCCCCCCCCTTAATTATGTAATAATAATCCATTTAGTATCCATAAGAACAAATCCTCATCGTTCATTTGTGGAGACATCCATCTACACATTCCGCTGCTGCATGCAGTTCTATACTTGTTGCCTGAACTTTTACAGAGGATTACAGAAATTAAAGTGTGCTATTCTCTGTGAATAATCATTAAAACAAATATGCCCAAATTTATTCACCTTTTCAGAGGATGAGAATCAAATCAATCGGCGAAGTAGAAAAACCGTGAAAGACTCTTAACTCTAGGAAACAGACTGAGGATTCCTGGAGGGGAGAGGGATGGGGGGATGAGGTAACTGGGTGATGGGCATTAAGGATGTTATGTTAATGATGTGATGAGTACTGGGTGTTATACGCAACTGATAAATTAATGAACACTACATCTGATCTGAAACTAATGATGTACTCTAAGTTGGCTAATTGAATTTAAATAAAAAGAAAATCAGTGAAGTAAATAAGCCTCAAATGATTTCTTTGCTGATGCATTCAATAAAAATAATATTAGGTGGATGTTACCATTGTTAAGACTTTAACACTACCATAGTGTGCCATGCATGAGAGCTATATTTTGTGAGTTCCCCAAATAAAATAAAATGTCTCCTCAAGCTGCAAAAGCATTTGCTTCACATTAACACAGTACGCTCACTGCAGAAATAACTAAGGTTATTTGGTACAAAGTATTAAGATTATCTGGCTTTCAGTAATTTTGAGTCTCTGATTTGTAAAATGAGCTGTATTTGTGAATATTTAATTTTCAGAACTTTGGTCCATAATAGGCACTTATGTATTTATGGATACACTTTAAATTTTAATAAGGCTCAATTGCAAAAACAGCCATGGTCCATTTGCTGCAGGAGCCTTTAATCAGAGTGATGATAAACATGGAGATCCAATAATCTGGAAATCAGATGCAGAGTTCACTTTACAATTAGAATAGCCCAATGGGGCATGACCTTAAGGTCAGGACATTGTGCATCAGGCAACACCAAGTGAAAGAAAGGCCAGTTTAGAACCCTGTGAAGTATCACTGGAAGCCCATTTGCATTTACATTATTTGCTTATTTTTAGAATATACATAAATGTGCTTGCCAGGGGGAAAAACAAATTGCTATGTACAAAGAGAGAATGAAATATTCTCAAAGGAGCATCACCCAATTAAGAAGGGAAAAGTCAAAATAAAATGAAATCTACAAGTAAAGGCATAAATCAAATAGGAGAAAAAAAATCCACAAAAATAAACAAAGAAACTAAGTAAAAAGTTATCCCCTGTAGAAGAAAACTGCTGGTTATTTCTTTCTGCAAACTTAGATATTACTTGTTTGGGGGAATGGAAGAAAGAGTGGTATTTTTCACTCATGTGGGATTTAAGAAACAAACCAAATGAGCAAAAGGAAAAAAAGAGAGAGAGAGAGAGAGAGGCAAACCAGGAAACAGACTTAACTATAGAGGACAAACTGATGGTTACCAGAGGGGAGGTGGTAGTGGGGGGATGGGTTAAATAGGTGAAGAGGATTAAGTAGTGCTCTTAACCTGATGAGCACTGGGTGACGTATGGAAGTGTTGAATCACTATATTATACACCTGAAACTAATATTACACTGTATGTTAATTGGAATTTAAATAAAAATGTAAAAAGAAGGAAAGAGGGAGGGAGGAAGGAACGAAGGAACAAAGGAAGGAAGAGAAATAAAGCAAGAAAGAAAAAATAAAGAAAAGAAAAGAGAACGGAAAGAAAAGAGAAAGGAAAGAAAAGAAAAGCATTTAAAGAATAGATGTATTAGTAGAAATGGGTCGTAGGAGCAGATTTTTAGTCCCAACTTTGCCCCTGATCTGTTACGGAACCTTGGACAATGGATATATATATACATATACTTTTTTCAAGTTCTTGGTTTTCTCATGAGTAAAATGGAGTCGATACTCTTTCTGTTTATCCTGCAAGGATATGGTCCACTCTGCTCCTTCTCTTCCTTAAAGACCCAATAAGTCACCACCCTTTCTGCAAAGTGACTTTTGTGGCAGGACCATTGTTTCTTCTCTTCTCCTGTCAACACTGTTGAGGCCTCCGTTACATTACATGAAGCACGATTTGGGTCATTCCCCTACGGTACCCTCTGAACTCAAGGGACAGCTATCATTAGTTCTCAAATAAATCTGGGTATGAATAAATAGTGTCTATACCTTCATAGAGAATGTATATACGTCAGATTGCCATGGCCTCCCACTGAGCTTGACAAATGGTGGGTCTACAAGATATAGCTGAAGACATTTTTTAAAGTGCTTTGCAACTGTTTAGAACTAAGCAATTCCATGTCCTCATTCACACTGTGAAAAATTTGGATTGAATGAACTCTGAGTTCCCTTCTAGCACTCTTAAAAGTAGGTGATAATTATTATTATAACTATTTCTCATCATTTATTTGCTGATGATTCTGTACCACATAGTGTTCTAGAGCTTTATAATCATTCCATTTAGCCATAAATAGACCTATTTAGGTAGCTTTTATGATCCCACTTTTTACAGATAAGACAGGTTTAGAAAACCTGAATGTCTTGTTCAAGACAGTTGGTAGAGCATATATGGAAATTAAGGACCCCTTGACTCCAAAGCCCATGTTCTCATCCAGTAGGTGAAAAGATGCAGAGAAAGATCCATGTGCATTTGGGTGCAAAGTAATTTTATTGCCTCAACAAAATGCATTACATAGAATGACAAAGGTTTAGGAAGTCACATCATCAAAGAATAAATGGCCAAAGTAAGAGCTGCTTATACCACTCACAAACTGCTTGCTTCTTTTTGATCATCACAGTTTTAACATCACAACATAAAAGCATGATCTACATAATCTTTGCTTCACAGTCCAATTAATTTACTGTAATGGCCTGGCTCTAAACAAGCAAGAGATCATTGTTATCCCCTAATCATCGCTTTTGATTGTGGCATCTAAAGAGATGTCCTTAGTCTTTGTACCTAGATATTTCTTTTTAATATCACCTAATCAAGTGGCACTCCCTAATGAGGCTAGCGATGTACGGTTTGCATTACTTTAATACAGTTGAATCCTGAAAAATGCAGACTGCACATCGTGTCAGGTAACAAGCATAATGCCTGCAAATGTCCAAGCTAAAGCTGATTTGTAGCACCGCCCTCGGATGCAGTGCACTCTGGTTTATGGGAAGTTCCTGGCCAAGGATGCTTCTGGCCACAGCACACCTCTCTGGCTACCTTTTAAAATCAGAAGGCGTGGGGCGCCTGGGTGGCTCAGTCATTAAGCGTCTGCCTTTGGCTCAGGTCATGATCCCAGGGTCCTGGGATCGAGCCCCACATCAGGCTGCCTGCTCAGCAGGAAGCCTGCTTCTCTCTCTCCCACTCCCCCTGCTTGTGTTCCTGCTCTCGCTATCTCTCTGTCAAATAAATAAATAAAATCTTAAAAAAATAAAATAAAATCAGAAGGCATAAGAATGGCTTTCCCTTCATAGTACCTTCTATTCAGACTCTGAGGAACCTCAGCATCACCATCAGCAACACTGTCCTCCTTCCCCTCATCCCGGACTCCTGGGTCCACCTCTCCATTGCTGGTCCAGCATCTGACCACTTGCAGTTAGAAGAATCTCCACTCCTTCCTTTGTATCTTCTTTTTCTCCCACTGCCCTGGTTTTATTGAGATATAATTGACATATCACATTGTCTTAGCTTAAGGTGAACAGCATAGTGATTTGATATATGTATATAATGTGAAATAATTACCACAAGAAGTTTCGTTAACATCCATCACTCATGGGGTGCCTGGGTGGCTCAGTTGGTTAAGTGTCTGCCTTTGGCTCAGGTCATGATCCTAGGGTCCTGGGATTGAGCCCTGCATCGTGCTCCCTGCTCAGCAGGAAGCCTGCTTCTCTCTCTCCCACTCCCCCTGCTTGTGTTCCTGCTCTCACTGTCTGTCTCTCTGTCAAATAAATAAAATCAATAAAATCTTAAAAAGAAAATCCATCACTCACATAGGTACAAAGTTCATTTTTTTCTTGGATGAGAACTTTTCGGATTTACTCTCTTAGCAACTTTCAACTATACAATACGGTATTTTTTACCTATATCACGCTGTACATTACATCCCCAGATCTTATAACTGGGTGTTTGTACCTTGTGATCACCTTCATCATTTCCCCCACTTCCCCACCTCATTTGGGAAACATTTGACGTTGGATTCAAAATTGGGAACAAGAACGAAGATGCCTAGGATGCTCTGCCATCTCAGGGATGTCCTTAGAACAAACCATGTAGTACAGTCAGCCAAGGTGTGGAGCGACTGGGACCTGACTGGTGGATGTGAGTCCACTTGGAACCAGTTTCCTACTCTCCATTCCATGACACTGGGATACATTGTTGTCTCTAGTTTTCTGATTTCAAGATGCAAACCCTTGGTTATCAGGAAGCTTAAAAGAAGAGAATTTTTCACAAAATCACTATTGAAATATTATTGGAGTCGTAAGTTTTTATACAGGACATTTTTACTTATTTTCCTTTTTTTTAAGTCATCTCTACACCCAACGTGGGGCCCAAACTCACAACCCTGAGAACAAGAGTTGCATGCTCTACCAACTGAGCCAGCCAGGCACCTCCTATACAGGACATTTTTCTATAAACATATTAAAGATTAAGTATATACATGGTGACAGTTTCCAATTTTATTTCTATTTTTTCTCCAATATTGCATTTTACTCTCCTGATCTTTCTTGCCATCTCAATGAGCATGAAATACTGTGATTCTGGTAATATCCATGGTGCAATTAGCCAAGGTGATTACATTGGTGTTGTCACAGTGTAATTTTCTGTACATTTATACACATTTCCTGTCTTGTATATTAAATCTAGGAAGGTCTGTTACTATAGCTCACTATAATTTCCATCAGCAAAGCATTCCTAAATATTTATCTAGGGTAAAAATAATAAACACAGTCATGTGGTCACACATATTTAGGAAGTGCTGTGTGCTAGAGCCGCTGGTAGAAGATATGCAATGCACACATTTATCTTTAAAGGGGTGGTAAGTGCTGCAGGAAAGAAATATGTCTTACGTAGCTGAAACCAGAATTGGCCTTGACAATTTTTTAATATTGTTTTGAGTAGTGTCTACTGACATATGGTAGAATTAGTGTTCCATGGAAGACCCTTGGCATAAACTGCCCTATAGAGTTATTTCAAGGTGACTGGCAGTTTGAGAAAGCAGAAATGTCAACCATCTCTGAAATTTTCTGGGAGAGAGAAAGCACACCATCTCACCCGTGAAGAAGCTAGCCAATATCGGGAGGTTTGACGTTATTCCCATGTAAACCAGGAGACAAAAGACTTGAGTCCATGTCCCATCTCTGATACATACCAATTGTGGGAACTGGGGCAAGCCATTTAACTCCTTGAGACTGGATTGTCCCAATGTCTAAACTGGATATACTGATAGCTGAAACATGTACTTAACGTATTTGTTGATAAAACACTTCACAAAATGAAAAAAAAAACTAGGCAAAAAAGAATTGCTATTATCTCAACATTACTGTAATTATCCTTTAAAGGCTCTCCAACTTGAAAGCCAATAATCTATGAACATTTCACGGTGTTCTCAAAATCCATTTTCGTACATGTGTGTTTCTCATCTCTTAAAAAAATATGTTGGCTTTGGGGCGCCTGGGTGGCTCAGTCGTTAAGCGTCTGCCTTTGGCTCAGGTCATGATCCCAGGGTCCTGGGATCGAGCCCCGCATCGGGCTCCCTGCTCTGCGGGAACTCTGCTTCTCCCTCTCCCACTCCTCCTGCTTGTGTTCCCTCTCTCGCTGTGTCTCTCTCTGTCAAATAAATAAATAAAATCTTTAAAAAAAATAAATAAAAAATAAAAAAAATATGTTGGCTTTACAGATTTGCCAAGCAAAATTTACTTACTTCAATTGTATATTGAGACACAACAAACCAAAAGATACTCATTTCCTTGTAATATTTGGGATCTGAATTCATTCCAGGGTTAGCTAAGCATGCTTTTTTGTTTTTTTTTAACAACATACAGCTGTGCCCACAGACACACCTGGCCCAGGGCACTTCCAGCCTCTGATGGACCAGCTAACTGGATCTGGGTCTGGAATTGAGATATGAACTCTGACAACTGGGGGAATAACAGGGGACATGGGTCACAGCGATCCTGTTTTTGTCTACATGTATAATGGAGGCCTCTCTGTCTCGATGCTCCTGCTAACTGGATATACTCAATATTCATTTAAAGGAAGACATTTTCCACACATGACAGAGAAGTGCTTCTGACATGTTTCTTATGACTACCCGTATTTGAGAATATATGTTTTCTGAATGGTTCAACTTTTCCTTTTGTGGGCTGCACCTGCTTTGATTCTGTGTTCTCATTCCCATGAATATCATGCTTTACTACAACAGCACAAACCCAGCTTTGCGGTTTCCATTAGAGAACGTCCAATTAGGAGCTTTAGATACATTAAAAAAAAAAAAATCTAATGTTTCCAAAGACACCCCCCACCCCGCCCTTGCCCTAGAAATCTCACCGAAGGCCACACCTGTTAGGACACTTTTCACTGCTTCTAGGTGTATGTTTGTGAGGTAAGGTTCACAGATTGTATTAATTTTTCAGAACTCGTGCATGACAAATAACAGCACAATTCGGTGAACTCAGTAAGGACAAGGATGGAGGAAAGTAGCTCCCTGAATCATAGAGATTGTTTAGATTGTATTCTGGTACTAAACTTCAACAAATGCATTAAATACCATTAAATAGTGGAATGGAATAAATAAACCCAGGCAAAATCAAAGTGAATAAGACCAAGATTCATTTACACATTTAACAAACCTTTATCCGGCACCTACTGTGGAATGTGCTAGTTTCTAGAACTACCAAGATGAAAAAGGCATAGACGTGACCGTGAAGAATGATGTAGGCCAGTAGGGGACGCAGGCTTGAAACAGACGGTGGAAGGAGAGTGAAGGAAATGCTCGGGGGGAATAGGGGCTCTGGAGCATGGAGGAGGGTGAGTGGCCTTTTCTGGGGAGTGGAGACAAACAGGGGACCAGCCATGGCAGAGAGAGGAGGCACACAGAGGAAGGGCATGCAGGCAGAAGGAATCATTTATGCAAACACATGACATGTTCAGCGAGGCACAAGATGATGAAAAGAAATGGTAGGGAAAGTGGAATTTAGTTTTAATATCGGCAAGGAATTGCTCTTGGAGCTTTGTCTCTTTCACAGAGCTAATTATTTGAGAATGTAATATTTTAAATGTTTCTGCCTGTGTCTGGGGTTTGGTTTGAAATAGAATGTGTGCTGTAAAGACGAAGGTGACTCTGCTTCTCTCAGCTTTGCCTTGGCTCCCCATCAAACTTGGAATAAAATACATAATCCTCCCTGTGACCTCTATGCTCCTGTTTTAACTCAGGCTGATGTAACAAAATACCATAGATTAGGTGGCTTATCAGCAACAGAAATTTATTTCTCGCGGTGTAGGAGGCTGGAAGTCCAAGTTCAGGGAGCCAGCCTGGTCAGGTTCTGGTGAAAAACTTCCAGGTTACAGATGGCCCTCTCCCTGTCCTCCCCTGGCCAGGAGCAGAGGCAGGAAGCAAACTCTCAGGTCTCCTCTTATAAGGCACTGAGTCCATTCCTGAGGACAAAGCCTGATTATCTCCCAAAGGCCCCACCTTCTAATATCATATTTGGAGTTAGGATCTCAACATAAGATTTTGGGGGGACAGGGGCGCCTGGGTGGCTCAGTTGTTAAGCGTCTGCCTTCGGCTCAGGTCAGGATCCCAGGGTCCTGGGATCGAGTCCCTGCATCGGGCTCCCTGCTTGGGGGGAAGCCTGCTTCTCTCTCTCCCACTCCCCCTGCTTGTGTTCCCTCTCTCGCTGTCTCTCTCTGTCATATAAATAAATAAAATCTTTAAAAATAAATAAATAAATAAAAAGACTTAAAAATAAAATTTAAAGAGGCACCTGTTGTGGTACCTGGGTGGTTCAGTCGGTTAAGTGTCTGCCTTCTGCTCGGGTCATGACCTCAGGGTCCGGGGATGGAGCCCAATTTCCCCCCCTCTCCCTCTGCCCTTCCCCCTGCTTATGTGCTCTCTCTCTCTCTCTCAAAGAAATAAATAAAATCTTGGGGCACCTGGGTGGCTCAGTCGTTAAGCCTCTACCTTCGGCTCGGATCATGATCCCAGGGTCCTGGGATCCAGCCCCGCATCAGGCTCCCTGCTCAGCGGGAAGCCTGCTTCTCCCTCTCCCACTCCCCCTGCTTGTGTTCCCTCTCTCGCTGTGTCTCTCTCTGTCAAATAAATAAAATCTTTAAAAAAAAAAAAAAGATTTTTGGGGGACACACACATTACGTCCATAACAGCCCCCCAGTCCCTTTCTCTCTTACTGCACTGTTTTCTGCTGTGCTTCCAGCCACCCCAGCTTTCTTAATTTTCCTGTCTTAGGTCTTTGCATTTGCTGCCCCCTCCGCTTAGAACGTATGTCCTATTTATCTGCATGTCTCACTGTCTCCAGTATTATTGAGGTTTTGGCTCAGATGTCACCCTCAGGAGACCTTTACTGACTGTTCTCTCCAAAGAGTATCCCCCACTTACCCCTTACTCTTTAGAGCACTTATCACTACTTGACATTACGCAATACAGCAGTTTGTATGCTTAGTATCTAACTTCCTGTAGTGGATTAAATTGAAATCCCCCAAAAGATATGCCCATTTCCTAACTGGGGAACCTATAAACATGACCTCATTTGGAAAAAGAGTCTTTGCAGATCTAATGAAGGTTAGGAACTTGGGATGAAATCAGCTTGGACTCAGGGTGGGCCCTAAAATCCACGGACGTGTGTTCATAAAAGAAGAGAAAGGGAGAAGATAGAGCTCTTGACACTCTCGCCCTGTACTAAAGATGATGGTGATAATTAAAGGGCTAATATTAACACACAAAGACATTTGCTTTTATTTTCTCCTTCAGTTTCCCTAACAATCACCCTGTACTAAAGATGATGGTGATAATTAAAGGGCTAATATTAACATACAAAGACATTTGCTTTTGTTTTCTCCTTCAGTGTCCCTAACAATCAGTCTCACTTTACAACTAACCAAATTCAAGCTCAGAGAAATCTCAGTGACATGCCCTGAGATCACATAGCTTAGCAGCTAAGACACCTCATCAAGTGGAACAGGGATCTCTGAAGGCCTCTAGACTGGTGTGGTCCAGCTCAAGTTCTGAACCCCTTGTAGGCCTAAGCTTTCTAGCATTGGCTCGAGTAGCAGAGGACGAAACAAACCTCCATCAGGAGTGTGAGAAATAAGTATTTCTGCCCACCTCATCTCAGGCAGTCAACCTGCCACTTCTGTGAGGCTGCTCTGGGCTTCGGGTTACAGGCATGAAAACGCATATTAGCACAGAGCTGAAGAGAGATGGAGGAATCGTGAAGTCTGCTGTGCTTGACCTGAAAGTTCCTGATCTTTCCACAACAGAAAACTTTCAGGCTACACACACCTGTGCTCATGAGTTTATTCTGACTTTTTGATGCCCCATTTTGAGCTTTCAGATGGTATTTCCCAGACTTCTCCAGCTATGTTGTACTCACTGTCCTTTTTCATTAGTCCTCTCTTGGCCCTTATAAGAAAGGTTTTATTTTTCCCATCAGTCACCACCTAGAGCTTGATCTCCAGGGGCCTGAACTTCTTGCTGCTTTCTTTTCTTGGGACGGCTGAGGAGGGTGTGAACCCAAAACTTGTAGAGACACCTTTGGAGTTTCAGTAATTTTCTACATTTACTCTACCTCAGCTGAAACTCTATTTGGCCCCCACATCCCCTTTATTGTTGACACTGCTTCTTCACGGCTTTGGGAACCCCAGGAGACCTGAGAATTAAGCTCCACAGAAAGATAAGCCACCCTAAGGAAAGGTCAGTCTGCCAAGAGAAGCCTGAAAACGAGGTATTAAAAAAAGCAAGGTTTGCTGTGGCAAGGACAGATAACACTCTGTCCTTCCTCCTCAACCGCTGTCTTCTTTGTAAAGTATTCTCAGTTCTAGAGACTTTCAAACTCCATGGTTCTATCTGATTAAGGTATGCACAAGAAATATTCCATAGGTAGGGATTTCTTCTGCTTCGTAATAACAGGAGAAAAGAGCCAAGTGCTCTCTGCTTACTGCTTATTCTGTCTTGGGATGATTCCTTTTTAGAGGCTTAAAATACTTCCTCTAATGCAAAATTGGTAAACTCCCTCAACCCACTGGGTTGAATTTTAAAGGAAAAAAAAACCCAAAAAACTAATGTCTGTCCTTATTAATTTTTTGCAAATCAGTCGTTTACCTGTATTTCTGTTATATCGGGTAACATCCTTTCTGAATTAATTAATCAGTACTTTTACTCCAGGATCTTATGTTTGTGGTTTGAAGGCATCATCACTAAATGGTGAGGCCAGCAGCTTGTTTCTCTCCAAATAAATGCAATTGGGGGAACCAGTCATCGAAATGACCTTTCCTAATCACACAGTTCATTAATACAATTTTATATTAATCTCATACCGACTAGCTGTAAAAATAAGACGACTTATAACGTATAGAGGCTTTTAAAAAAAAGTTTCCGTCATCGGGCTCACCCATCCCCCACCCCCCTCACTACTGATGTGCTATATGGTGACTAACATAACATAATAAAAATATTATAAAAAAATAAATAAAAAAAATAAAGTTTCCCCTATCTTTCTCAATCTTCACAATATCCCAGTGATCAGCTAGAACTGCACGGGATTAAGCCACTTTTACAAACGAGCACCGAGGCTCAGGAGAGGAAGGAACTTGCCTAGAGTATCTGAATATCTTAATTGTATCTAGAGTAAGGATCTCTTAACTGGTATCTTTTCTCACAATCCGGCATTTCTTCCATTCTCCCGTTTCGCATTGCTACCTCTGTTCTTTAAAGATGCATTCACAGGTAAGGAGGAAAGAAGACAAAAAATTCCAGGGCCAGGGAAAGGAACGAAGGTATAAAGACCCAGTGTGTGCCAGGCAAGGCTAGATATTTTGTATATGCTATTTAATCCCCATGAAAAATCCTAGTGTGTCCTCTGCAAGAGAGAAATGGAGAACTCTAAAATCTCCACACTTAACAGCTTTTGGCAGAGTTGTATCCTTTCCATTGAAAGAATGATAATTAATTTTTTATCAGCGTGTCAAGGATGTTTAGTCTTTTGGTAACAGTTCACAGCACTAAGACGCGTAGGACTGTCACATTTCTATAAACTGTAGCCAACTCCAAAGATCATTGAATAATTCAGCAGGGAAAGTTCCTAGTATATTAATGACAAGGAGATATGAGACTGGCTGTGGATTGGGTACAGGTAGAAGTCACAATTATTCACCAAGGGAAAATTTATTGTTAAAAGCTGGAGGGACCAAAGAGTTTCAGTTAGACATCTGTCAACTTTATTACCTGCCTCATCGCACTCCTCTTGAATAACCTAAGTGGGTTGATATGTTTTCCAAATATAATCATGCCCTTATAAAAAATGTTTCAGAGTTTGAAGTGAAGAAGTGAAAAAAGCATTTATTTTTCAGTTTTGTATATTGATTAAAGGATACGTTTTTATATGCAGCAATTATTCATAAATATCATATATATCTTATATGTGTGTGTGTGCATAGTAAAAACTATGGCTAATATTTGCCTGAGTTTTGTTTGTTTCCAGTCTTTTAAATTTTCAAGAATGTACTTGGGTTATAAAACTAGCTGAATATGCAGTAAGTGACCATAAGTGACCCTCTAAAGCATTTTATTTTATTTTGTTTTAAAGATTTTATTTATTCATTTGAGACAGATAAGAGAGAGAGAGAGAGAGAGATCATGAGCAGGGGAAAGGTAGAGGGAGAGGGAGAAGCAGGCTCCCCGCCGAGCCAGGAGTCAGACGTGGGGCTCGATCCCAGGACTCTGGGGTCATGACCTGAGCCGAAGGCAGACGCTTAACCATCTGAGCCACACACCCAAATGCCCCTTAAGCATTTTAAAGTGTGGTAATGCTTCTGGGTGTGGAAGAGAACAGAGGAGGGAGTCTTTGGGACGAGACAAAGAAGTGTGGAGTTTCTGACTCAGAAAGACTGAGAACTCTGTTTTCATTTTAAAATGTTTAAAATTTATGTATAGAGCAGACTTTTGCAAAATTTCTCTTGTCAAAAGTCATATTTAGGAAATTTAGGACATAGTTCTCCTGAATGCCCTATTGTGTAAAAGATAGTTTACCCTGTAGGTAATCTATAGAGCTTTATTTTTTCCATCGAAATTTGTAAGAATCCATGTCTGGGATCATGTCTGTGGGTAGGGAGGTGATGTGGTCAAAAGGGACTAGGGGACCAACAGGGACAGATGTGATGATGAACTTTAAGAGACTGTATGACATGAGTAGTAACTATAACAAAGCTGGTTTGAGCAGCAGCTGAAATGATTCACTGAGGGAGGACAGAGGCTAGAGATAAACTAGTGAAGAGAAATTTTCAGTGAGGTTATGGACTGGAAGTTAGCATATTCTCACACATTGTAATCTAATTTGTTGTGAGCATGGAGGTTACAATAGTCAGTTTAGGTGAGGAAACTGGCTCCTTCTTCCAGTGTTCATTATTAATTTAATTAACACTGTGTGATCAAGTTTTCTGGTACTTCCAATGTTAATCTTCATGCTCATCTGGTTGGCATTTAATTCCTTTCTCCCATTGGTTATGCAGGAAGGGAAAACTTATGTGTACTCTCTGCAACCTTGTCTGTGATTGGCCATGACCTTGAAAACCTTGAGATGAGACGCATGGAGAAATTTGCAAGACTGTTTTGCAAGCAGCCTCTCTTCCCTGCAGAATTTTCTCTCACAGCAGACAGGTTTAAGGGGATATATGCACTAAAACACCAAGAATTTAAATCAATGAAGATGGATAGCTGCCCTTAGGAACTGGGCTGCTGTAGTTGGACATTATCTGATGGGCGGTCAGCTTGCCTTTATTGAAATAAATGCAGCAGGATAGATGTAACTATAATTTAGGGGCTCACAGATTGTTAGCAGTGGGAGGGTTCTCTGAGGTCATCTAGCTCAACTCCTAGATTTAGCAGATGAGCGAAGGGAGCTCTGAAGGGACACTGCTCATGTGTCCAAGGTCCTGCTGGGATCCTGATGTCCTGAAGCCCATCTCATTTGGGATGTTCTCCCCATCAGTCCCACTGGCCTGTGTTCAGATCTACGCTCTACTTACTACCTGAGCAAGCTGCTTAACTTCTCTCTATGCTTTAGTTTCTCAGCCGTAATTTGGAGGTAATAAAATTATGTAAGGCATTTAAGCTTTATGAGGAGTACTTATATGTCTGACAAGTAGTACACATCATATTCTTTGGCTCTTTTTATGCTTCTTATTAGCATCTAGTATTAGAAGAAAGGGAGTTTTGCATGGTATTTCTGTAGATCATTGGTTGTCACCCAGGGGTGGTTTACCCCCAGGGGATTTTTGGGAAATGTTTTTGGTTGTTCTAGCTCAAGGTCAGAAGGTGCTCTGGCATCTAATAAGTAGAAGCCAGAAATGTTGCTGAACATCTTATAATGAGCTGTCCCTACTTTTAAAGCCTATATGTAAGATTTATTTACACATTATCAACACCCCTCATTCTTCCCCAGCAATTGGTTGGTATGATCTCAGCAATTACAAATGATCCAAGTTTTTATTTTTTTATTTTTTAGATTATTTATTTATTTATTTGACAGAGCTAGTGAGAGAGGGAACACAAGCAGGGGGAGCAGGAGAGGGAGAAGCAGGCTTCCCGCTAAGCAGGGAGCCCGATGCGGGGCTCGATCCCAGGACCCTGGGATCATGACCTGAGTCAAAGGCAGCCGCTTAAGGACTGAGCCACCCAGGCGCCCGATCCAAGTTTTTTTTTTAACACAGAAGTTTGTAAGGTATACATTTTTAACACTTTGTATACTGGTTATTCACTTGGATTATGTAGAGTGTTGCTATTCATTGTTTTTTATTTCATATTGAAGTAGAAAAAGAAATCTTATGGTCAGAACTCTTAATAGATAGTGATGTGCTTTTACAGCTGTTGAAATAGAAGGCCTACCAACCACTGAAATTTGTTTCAATGGTGTTTTTAAAGTTTTCTCCCTACCCTGGTAGTCCTCTTTTTCTTTTCTTTTTTTTTACTTATTAATTTATTTGCTTTGACGCTGCCTTGATGCAAAGGGATGGTTGTGACCTTGATGTAATCTGCAAGTATTTTTCTCTTATTTGTAAAAGTAAAACATAAAATCTCATAAAACTAGATGTAATATATACCTGAGATCATGTAGAAGGTTATAGCCTTCTCGAAAAGCAGTTTTCTGTATATGCTTATGTTTATAGAGTTATAAGATCCCTTTAAAATTGTGAGTAACCAGGAGAATGTAGTGGCTGATAGCCCAACAGGGAGAACTAACACTTCTAGCTGCACGGTGTTACATTTCATTGTGAGCAATAGTATCATATAAGGACCTCTCTAAATATAAATTTTAGCATGAAACTCTCTACAAAAGAGAGCACTTTTATAAGTGTAATACACAGTTATGGAAACACTACTCACACACATACATATGCTATATATATAGATAGATGGATAGATAGATAGAATGTATAAATATGTGATATAAATATGCATATATTAAGCTTAACTAAATTTCTTTATTATATTTTAAAGATTTTATTTATTCATTTGAGAGAAAGAGACAGAGAGAGAGAGAGGAGCAGAGGCAGAGGGAGAAGCAGACTCCCTGTTGAGCAGGGAGCCCAACGTGGGGCTCGATCCCAGGACCCTGGGATCATGACCTGAGTCGAAGGCAGACACTTAACTGACTGAGCCACCCAGTCACCCAAGTTTAACTAGATTTACATCTAAAGATGTATCACTAATTTTTTTTCCTCCCTCTCTCTTTTATATTAGTCACCTAGGTTGCTCTAGTGCTATGTAACAAACTACCCCAAACTCGGTGAGCTTGCAATAGTAAATATCTATCCTCCAATTCAGGTGTCTACAGGTGACTCTGGTTCAGCTGACCCAGACCAGGTCCAGCCTGGAGGCTCAGGTGTGTCCGTTCTCCATATGTATGTATATGTGCAGTTTGAGGGAGTTTGGTTTTATCACAGTGGGTAAGCTAGAGCACAAGAGCCAAGTCAAACTTCACAAATACATTTAAGGCTCTTTTCAGATCATGTTCACTAATGTTCTGTTGGCCAAAGCAAGACACATTGCCAAATCTAATGTCAATGGACGGAGGAAAATATTCTTCCCATAGTGAGAAAGAAAGGGGAATTTGAGTAAGTATTTGCCCAGAACTGTTTCTAATCATCGCTTTCTTATTTCAAGTAAGGGTACATTTTCTCTTTCTCTGCCTGTTCCCACCGTCACAATTGAGGCCAGTTACCAGAAAAGCAAGCCCAGATCTGTACTGCATCATTTAGCTTGACATTCTATAGCACACATCTATGTTTTCCCACATTTATAATGATATGTTAATGTATGCATGGATGCGGTTAATTTGTTGGAGACAATAATTTAATTATAGACTCAGACATTCCACAGCATAAACAACTTAACAGGAAAGGAAGACATAAGAATGGCAGAAACCTTCAGATTTGGTACCAGAGTGTAATTATGAAATGACATGCCAATTAAGAGATGCAAATGACTTTTAAGAAAAACAAGCATTTTAGAATGTTTCATGTCTTCTCCTAGAGAGCATTAGTTAGCAAATCAGAGAGGAGAAATAATATACACAGTACTGAGGGTCATGACAAGTCTGTTTCTCTCTCTCCCATGCTATCAAATCATCTCTCTGTCTCTTGTTCTCTCTAATTTATTTCCTTAGCTTTATATATACCAGGGTTCAAGCTCCCAGCATTTCATACATGCACTATGAAATCATGTCATGGCCTATAGGATGTCTGTGGTAGACCCAATTCTGAGAACGGCCCCCATGGCCCACCACCTTTGTATAATCAATCCCCTCCTCTTTGAGTGTGAGTAGACTCTTTGAATATGATGAGATATCATTCCTGTGATTATATTACATGTCAGAACTGACCTTAAAATAGGGAGATTATCTGTGTGGGCCTAATCCAATCACATGATTCTTTGAAAGTGTAGAGCTTTCCCCAACTGGTGGCAAAAGAACAGCCCAGAGAGATTCAAAGCCTGAAAAGGACTCAATGTACTGTTGACAGTTTGGAGATGGAAAGTGTCATGAGGAAAGGGATGGGGGACAGACAGCCTGTAGAAGACAGCAGCCTGAGAAGAGATACAGCCAACAAAGAAATGGGGACCTAGGACCTGTAACCACAAGGTCCTGGATCCTGCCAGTAACCTGAATGAGCTTGGATGTGGATTAGTCCCTAGAATTTCTAGATAAGAGCCCAGGCAGCTGATTACTTGGATTTCAGCCTGTGGGATCCTCAGTAGACAATGAAGTCTAGCCTGCCCAGACTTCTGAACTACAGAATTGTGAAATAATAAATGGATAAAGTTTTCAGCTGCTAAGTTTTTGGTAGTTTATTATGCAGAGTTATAAAATGAATACAATATCTTAAAACTTTTATATGTGTGTGTGTGTCTATTTCTCACTATTTAACTTGATATGTTAAAGCTGACACATTAGCTCTGACAAATCAAATTACATAGACTTTGCTAGATTGCTATTTTTAGACTGGCCTTGGAGTTTACTTAAGTCATGTAATCTTACCCTTGTACAGAAGCAGATTTAGATTTTGTGGGATCTGGAGCTTATACAGTTTTAGGACTCCTTTTAAGAAAAAGACTATATGAGTAAAATATAAAACTAAGTGTAAAGTAGTAAAGTTTATTTAGGATGAGAAATTATAAATTTCAAAATTATAAATTTAGAAAGCTGACAAATTACATAAATGTAAAAAAACTAAAACAGTAATATTTTAAATATATTATCTGCCTTCTTCATCTGTGTAATATTTTTCTTAATTCTCACTTGTATACTGTTTGATAATTTTGCAATATTTTTATAGAGAGAATAGAAAGACAACTCAGGTTTATAGCAGAGTTGATAGAAATTTATGTTTTATTATAATTAGGAAATTTCCCTTTTACTTAGCAACTCATGTATAATGGTATATAAATTTTTCAGATCGTTGTCAAATATGAGACAATATCTATTGATTTTCTTCTGTAAGTTGTAAGATTTCATATTTCAAACTTTGTTGTGCATTAATATTAAGTCATTATTAAAATGACAGTATTTATTAACCAATTTCTCACTGATGTCCTCAGGTTAGTAGTGTATTAAGAGTTATATTATTTTTATCAGTATCAGTAACTTGTGTCATTTTAAGATGAAATTTGATTATTTTTTCCAATGTATTCATTTGATACATTATTCATTCCTCTTCATTACTTGACTTATTAATCCAAGAGCCCGTACATTACTTCTAGTCAACATATATCTCTTCTACTAATGACCATTCCTTTTGTGTAATCTAATTTTTTGGTATTTTCTTCATGTCAGCATAATTTCTAAATTGATAATTTCACTTTTCATTTTTATCACTTTTTTTTACTGTGTATCATTTTCCCTTAATTTATTTTTTGTTGAGCTATAATTGGCAAATAACATTGTATTAGTTTTAGGTCTACAACATACTGAGTTGATAAATGTGTATATTGGGAAATGATTACCATAATAAGTTTAGTTAATATTCATCATATCATATTATTTTTTTTATTTGAGAAAGAGTGTGGGAGGAGAGGCAGAGAGAGAATCTTCAGGCAGACTCCCTGCTGAGTGGGGAGCCTGATGTGGGGCTCAATCCCATAATCCATGAAATCATGACCTGAACTGAAACCAAGAGCCTGACGCTCAACTGACCAAGCCACCCAGGCACACCTCATATTCTATTATTTTTATCTAAATTTTATTCCATTTCTTTAATATGTCATTCTATAAATGACAACAGAAGTAATTTCATATACATCCTAATTAAGATCTTTAATTTCTTGTTATTTTATTAAAATTGCTACAACATGTTTTCAAATTGCAATTGAAATGGCATTTTGGACTTTCTCATGCTTTTGAATATTTTACAAGCTTGTTTTTAAAAATTTTCTTTCAAGTCTTTAGAAATATATTTTTGATGCCTAAAATATTTTTGACCCCAAGTTGTAAGTTGCAAGTCTAGAACAGCTTTGTAATGAGAGTCCATCCAGTATCCATATACTTCCAGCCTTGGGGACTGCCAGTGATGCTCATATCACTTTTGGGTCACCAAGACACCAGGTGAGTTCACACATTGGGTAGTAGTCAACTTTGAGGAAGTCATTTCTACCCTAGGATAGTCATCTGTAACTTAACTACACATAAAAGTGATCATGACCACACAGATAAACCTAAACTTTTCCTTAGCTAGATTCTAAAAATGATCATGGTTACCCCTGAGTCTGAGAGACATAAGGGTAAGTGTGCCATACAAAAGTTGGAGTGGAAGGGGCCAACGGTGTGGCTAATTCCAATGAAATCATCTTGCCTTCTAAACATCAGAAAATTATATGACTGTGTGAACATGTTGCTAGAACCCATGGATGGGGTGAACTATGTGAGGGAGGGGCCTGAAACCTAAGTTTCACTGGCTCCACTATAAATTTAACTCTGCAAATGAATGCAATATTTGTTAAATGTTACTTTTTGATTTTCTTTTTTTTTTTTTTAACAGTGACCTCTTTCGTCCTGCCACCACCACCTTCTAGGTAGACAGGTTATGGATAGAGGCTTATATTTGGGAATAGAATAGATGTTTTCTCAGGAAAAGGAAAGAATAGGAAGTAAAGAGGTAAAAAGTTCAGCAGTGGGAGAACCCCAATAAATTAGAATAAGGCTAAAGCACAACTAATCAGAGCACAGGGTGGAAAAGCTACCAGATTGTGGCACCAAGTCAGGTTGGTATGATAGTTAAGTGTATTTGAAATATTTGAATATTAGACTGGAATCCGTTAATATCTTTATTGATGGTCATGAGTGATGTTCTAAAATACTCTAATAGTGGCCTCAACAGAAAGATTACAAAAACCTCTCAAGGCCTACAGCAGAGCCTTTGAAACATTGTCCACTGAATGTTTGTGTCCTGTGAGGTGATAATATGTATTCTTTAAAAGTCAGATCCATAGTTCTGTTTGGTAAATAATGGATTACACAAGGTTAAACTACTTTTTTTTTTTTTTTTAAAGATTTTATTTATTTATTTGACAGAGAGAGACACAGCGAGAGAGGGAACACAAGCAGGGGGAGTGGGAGAGGGAGAAGCAGGCTTCCCGCGGAGCAGGGAGCCCGATGCGGGGCTCGATCCCAGGACCCTGGGATCATGACCTGAGCCGAAGGCAGACACCTAACGACTGAGCCACCCAGGCGCCCCTACTTTTTTTTCTTTTTATAGGACTTAACTTGAACCTTTAGGAAGCTATTAGGATTTGTAAATGTCTAAGAGTAGGATAAAGTAGTGTTTGTTCTTGTTATTTGCAGTAGTTATGTTCTGTAAAGTCATGGAAAACAATGAATTAGCCAACACTGAGCCATTGTTCTTAGAGGAAATAAGGGGTTTGGTTCCTATGAGCCTCCGGTCACAAACTTTTTATCAACTGATGAATATATAATCTTGTTCTATGTGTGTTTCTCTTTAAGGAACATTTAAAAAATATATATTGTTGATTCATTAACATCGAAATGACAGAAAACAGCACTGTACCTCATGTTTGAATCAAGTTTATCTAACACACTTGTTTTCTCCATTAGGCACATTGCTTTCTTATGCTGGGGCCATTTTAAGCAGCAGAGTCACCAACAAAACCTTTGAAATGTGAAAAACCTAGTATGAATATACCATGAAAAGGGCACTTGTTTACATTATGAGAGTTGAGATAAAACGTAGAATGTCACCTCCACATTAGCTAGGAATGTGCACATTGGATGACTCAAAATTTTTGGTGCTTGTTGCGTGTGCAAGTCCATAAATAACCACAGCGATACCCGAAATATTGATTTGGGTAATACATGTAAATTTTAGCAAGGAGGTTTATTTGCAAATACAGAATCTGTGAATAATGAAAATCAGCTGTATAACTTAATTGCATTTATGTCTTCACTTATTCATTCAGCCACTCAATGAACATTTATCAGGAGCCTCCCATGTGTCAGGAATTGCCCAGGTCCTGGGACTCGGGAGTTAAGAAAGAAACATCATCCTTTGTGTTCATGAAGTGGGCAATTTTTTAGACCATTTTAGTGTTTTATTTCAGATGTAGGAAGTACATGCTGTGTACAGAGCAGTGGCTTTGTGTTAGACCTTCACAACTCACCTCTTTCAGGATCTGCATGAACTTGGTTGATTCTCTTAATCTCTAGGAATCTCACTTCCCTTTTCTGTAAAATGGGATATATTACCTTCCTCACAGAGTTGTCTTAATGATTTTTTTTTCACGTGAGTATAGCTGACACATTATGCTACGTTAGTTTCAGGCGTACAATATAGTGATTGCACAAGTGTATACATCATGTCGTGCTCACAAGTGTGTCTATCACCTGCTCCCATACAACACCATTACAGTAACATTGACTGTATTCCTTATGCTGTGCCCTTTATTCCTGTGACTTATTCTTCCATAAGTGGAAGCCTGTATCTCCCATTTCCTTTCACCCATTTCTCTCAATCACCTACATCCCTCCCCTCTGGGAACTATCAGTTCTCTGTATTTATAGGTCTAATTCTGTTTTTTTTTTTTTTTCTTTTATATATATTCCACCTGTGAGTGAAGTCATATGGTATTTGTCTTTTTCAGTTTGACTTATTTCACTTAGCATGATATCCTCTAGATCCATCAACTATGTCTCAGATAACATGTTCTTATCCTTTTTATTTTTTATTTTATTTTAATTTTTTTTAAAGATTTTATTTATTTATTTGAGAGAGAGAGAATGAGAGAGAGCACATGAGAGGGGGGAGGGGCAGAGGGAGAAGCAGACTCCCTGCCGAGCAGGGAGCCTGATGTGGGACTCGATCCCGGGACTCCGGGATCATGACCTGAGCCGAAGGCAGTCGCTTAACCAACTGAGCCACCCAGGCGCCCGTTCTTATCCTTTTTAATGGCTGTGTAATATTTCTCTCTCTCTTTCTCTCTGAGCGTGTGTGTGTGTGTGTTTGTGTGTGTGTCTGTGTATGTGTGCTATACCTCATTTTCCTTATCCATTTGTCTAATGATGGACCCTTAGGTTGCCTTCATATCTTGGTTATTGTAATAAAGCTGCAATAAACATAAGGGTGCATATATCTTTTCAAATTAGTGCTTTTGTTTTCTTTGGGTAAATGCCCAGTAGTGGAATTGTTATATCATATTGTATTTCTATTTTTAAATTTTGAAGAAACTTCATACTCTTTTCCACAGTGGCTGCACCAATTTATATTCCCACCAATAGCGTATGGGGCTTCCTTTTCTTCCACATCATTGCCAACACTTGGTACTTCTTGTCTTTTTGATTTTAGCCATTTTAACAGGTATAAGGTAAAATCTCATTGTGGTTCTGATTTACATTTCTCTGATGAATAGTGATGTTGAGCATATCTTCATATGTCTGTTGACCATCTGTATGTCTTCTTTGGAAAAATGTCTATTCAGTTCCCCTGACCATTTATTTTTAATCAGTTTGGGGGCTTTATTGGATTTGAGTTGTGTACGTTCTTTATATATTTTGGATATTAACCCCTTTTCAGATATACCATTTCCAGATATCTTCTACCATTCAGTAGATTGCCTTTTTGTTTTCTTGATGGCTCCTTTTCTGTGCAAAAGCTTTTTATTTTGATGTAGCCCCAATAGTTTATTTTTGCTTTTGCTTCCCTTGCCTGAAGAGAGGTCTAGAAAAATGTTGCTACTGCTCATGTTAGAGAAATTATTGCCTGTGCTCTCTTCTAGGATTTTTATGGGTTCAGGTCTCACATTTAGGTCTTTAATCCATTTTGAGTTTTTTTGTGTGTGTATTTTGTTAAAAGGGGGTCCAGTTTCATTCTTTTGCATGTAGCTGTCCAGTTTTCCCAGCACTATTTATTGAAGAGACGGTCTTTTCCCCATTATATTCTTGCCTCCTTTGTCGTAGAATAATTGATTATATAAATGTGGGTTTATTTCTGGGCTCTCTGTTCTGTTGATCTATGTGTCTGTTTTTGTGTGGGTACCATACTGTTTTGATTACTATAGCTTTGTAGTTTATCTTGAAATCTGGGATTGTGATACCTACAGCTTTGTTTTTCTTTCTGAAGATCGCTTTGGCTATCAGGGGTCTTTTGTTGTTCCATACAAACTTTAGTATTATTTGTTCTAGTTTTGTGAAAAATGCTGTTGGTATTATGTTAGGGATTGCATTGAATCTGTATGGACATTTTAACAATATTAATTATGAAGTGGACAACATAACACAGATTAGAGGCAGCATTACTTAAAATCCTCTTCTGTTCCCGTGACAAAGTACATTTTGGACCCACATGTAAATAATTTTGTACTTGGAAGTTTGGTGATTCAAGAAAATAAAAACATTTTCTTCGCAGTTTTGTGGTGAATTATTACTCTAAGCTAAGCTTACCCCTATGGGCAGAGCTATTCCATGTTCTTCATTATTAAATGATTTTACCTTAGATCAGTGTTACCCAAATATAACCCTGACCCAAATGTCTCTTTTCACTAGAGATGCTAATCAGTGTTATATGGGTGGTGGTGGGGGTGGGTTGGGAGAAAGAATCTTTGACTGAATTACTTTTGGAAACCCTGAGTTTAACATTTGCCTTTAATGCAGGGCTTTTCAAAAGTCTTTAACATGCCAGAGCACATCATGAATTTCCTACAGAGTGATAGAGAATGCAGTTTCTAAAATTTATTTGACTACAATAACTCTGTGGGGAGTCAGGTATGCAAAATGAACTTCTTAAGACTTAGACACCCCCAAGATTTTCTTGGAGCACTCTTTAGGTTTGGTAGCTCTGTGGCTGTCATCCTGTTCCTGTCCAGACACCTCTTGTGTATCCTGTTGTAGAACACACTCGCTCCAGGGTCTCCAAGCTTTCTGACTCCTGTGTTCCACGCTACTCTTTTGCTGTTGAATTTTTTGTTTGCATCACATCTACATCAGAAGGTCCTTGATCTCTAGAGGAAGGCTCGGACAGGTGCTATGGCTTCTTTCCATACTCTTTGGCTTCTGATTATCCCTAACGAGAGAGCAGCCTCTCCCTAGCACGTATTCACCTGATGTGAACTGTGATGTCAAAGTATCAATACTCACAACTTTAGCTGTGGTTCATTGTTGGAAAACTGCAGCTTAATTGCTGTGTATGTGAAGTTGTCTATTTTTGTTATTTAAGGTTGTCATGTGGCAGTGTGATTTTATACTATAAACTGTAAGACTTCTTTTCTTATTTATTTGGCCATGTGCCTGTTCTGTAAGAGCAAAATAAAGACTTCTCTGGTGATAACATGTGCCCTAGGCTCTGTGTGAAAATGTATTTGGGGAGACCACATGGTTTAGTGGAAAGAACATTTGGAATTTCAAATCTGAAGGTCCAGTGTCTCTATTTATTATAATAGTGTATGGCTCTATACAAATTATTAATAATTTGTGCCCCTCGATTTTATCCTGTGTACTTGGGCAAAATTACCAAGATTCCTATAAACCATATAGAAAGATTTCTGGAGCAGTGTCTGAAATGGAATAGACTACTCATGAATGTTAGCTCAATCTGAATATTAATGTTTCAGTTCTCTTCTCATTTTCTGTAAGGTCTGATATAAATATAAACACAGTCATTAGACATTATGTGCAATTAAAATGTTTCCTTAATTGATGACACCAAGGAAACCAATGTTTAGAATTTGAAGAATCCCTGAAATTCACTTATTATCAATTTTTTCTCTCTCCCCTCCCTTCGTCCTTCCTTCCTTCCTTCCTTCCTTTCTCTAAATGGGGCACTTTCTGGTGGTTCTTTTAATTTTAGAAGATGCTTACTCCTATGAAAAGTGGTCCCAGAGTTTGAGAGGAAATGACACTTCAGTTGATATGATGGAACAGGTCAAACTGGAGAACATGGAGGGCCCGTGGCATGTGTGGTGGTCCAAATGCTGTTTTTATGCATTGGATGATTTTGAGAGCTGTTTGGTTAGGATGTACTTACTATGAGGGTTTTTTGTTGGCTGTTTTTTATGTAGGCTCCATGCCCCATGTGGAGCCCAACGTGGGGTTTGAACTCATGACCCTGAGATCAAGACCTGAGCTAAGATCAAGGGTCGGATGCTTAACTGACTGAGGAGCACCCCCTCCTTCTTTTTTTGATAATAGTCCTGCCATATTCATGCAGGGCACACACATGCGCTATAGAAGCTTGAGTGAGCTTGTACATAACTCAGGTCCTGGGACACACGCCTTGATAAAACCAGCATGGAATATGTGCTCCATGTGGCGTGTGTGTTTTTACCTCGTGCCGTTTTATTCTGTTGCAGGGAAAACACAATTATAAGGCATAAAATATTGTAAAGAGAAGGAAATCCTAGGAACTCCACTGTGTAAGCTGTAGTTTGTGAGCCAAGGAATGAGAAAGAGGAATAAAAGGAATAATGGCTTGTGGCTCTTCAGAAGTAACAGGCTAGAACTCAAAGGGAGAAGAACATTTTCTGCCTTCCTCCCCTATACCTGCGGGCACTGATGTGGACCCCAGAAGCCAGGCTTGTATTTCTATTGTTCTATAATCTCAACATTGAACATGGCACTTTGCATATCATAGGTGGTATTTATAGAAAATGTTTCCGTCTCCTAGGGTGATAAAACAACATACTTTCATCAAGGTGGCTTGAAACAACAGAAGCTTATTGTCCTACAGTTCTGGAAGCTAAAAGTCCAAAATGAAGGTGTTGGCAGGGCCATACGACCTCTGAAGGCTCTCTGGAGGATTTCTTGTCTCTTCTAGCTTCTGCTGGTTGCTGGCAAACCGTGGCATTGTTTGGCCCGTAAAGGCATCAGCCCAGACTCTGCCTTTGTCTTCTCTTGGTCATCTTTCCTGTGTCTCTGTTTCAGTGTCCGAACTTCCCTCTTCCTATAAGGACTCCAGTCATATTGGCCTTGGGGCCCACTCTCATCCAGTCTGACCTCATCTTAACAAATAAGGTGTTACTCGCAGGTTCTGTCTAGGTGGACATGAATTTTAAGGGACACTATCCAACCCAGTACAAAGATGGTGATTCTTGTTTGACTGTTTTGGCAGTATGCCAAGAGCTGGGTTGATAAGCTTCTGTACTTTAGGATATAAAGTTTAAAATATCCTACTGCTGGGGCACCTGGGTGGCTCAGTCGTTAAGCGTCTGCCTTCGGCTCAGGTCATGATCCCAGGGTCCTGGGATCGAGCCCCGCATCGGGCTCCCTGCTCCGCGGGGAGCCTGCTTCTCCCTCTCCCTTTGGGGCTTCCCCTGCTGTGTTCCCTCTCTTGCTGTGTCTCTCTGTCAAATGAATAAATAAAATCTTTTAAAAAAATTAAAAAATAAAAAAATAAAATATCGTACTGCTCTTTTAGTACCATGGACTTTAGTGCATAAACAGTGCTTAATGATGTGCAGCAATGTGAGGTACCACTATCCGTAAGCTGCTGTTTGACATGTTAAAAGCAGCCTTCAACCGGATTCTGTCCAGTCAGCTTTGATGTACAAAATACAAGTTTGTGGGGCGCCTGGGTGGCTCTTGATTTTGGCCCAGGTCATGATCTCAGGGTTGTGAGATCGAGCCCCGCATCAGACTCCGTGCTGGGCATGGAGCCTGCTTGAGATTAAAAAAAAAAAAAAAAAATACAAATTTGAAAGTGACAAGAAGATGTTAAGTAGTTTTTACACTAGCCAGAACCTTGATTGGCTGTAAAGTTTGGGGAAAATTAAAGATTACCTGAACTATCGAGGTGCCAATTTCATCCTCAATGAGTGGCACTCAGAGCAGACCCCGATTTTTCACTGAATGGATAGACCCTGTGACCACGAGGAAATGAGACTGTTGTGTGACCTCGTCTAAATTTTCTGTCAGGACAATATGGCCTCAGTGTAATTCCGTAGTTGTTTTCTTTAGGTGATAAATAGCTGAGGGGAAGAAATGGAAGCAGCATCCTGTAGCAGGAAGAACGCACAGATTTATTTATTTATTTATTTTACTGTGGTTGTAACAGGACTCAAGATCCAGTGCTGAGATGTATTGACTTTGAATAAATTACTTATCCTCTTTTTGCTCTGATTTTTTTTAATACAGGGATTAACAATATCACCTTCTCAGAGCGCTGTACAGATTAAATGAGGTAATAATATATGTAATCATAGTAGATGCAGAGAGAGGGTTCCATTTTTTTCCCATCTCTTGGTTACTTGTCATTTGTTGCAATCAAACTTAAGATACAAAGTAAAACAAACAAAACAATACTAAGAAAACAGAATTAGCAAATGCAGATATGCAGTATTGAATGATGATTTCCTTTTCTGGTATCAGAATCCACAGAAAACGTATGATAATATTTAACATAATATAATATTTCCTAGCTTGCGAAATCTCAAATACCCAGCCTCAGCAGGACACCAGCCAGGCCCGTGGGTGTTAGCATTTATGCTCTGTTGGCCAGTTTTTTTCTTCCTGACTTTTCGGAATTAATGAAGCATTTACCAGTCCATGACTCTTCCACACCTGAGCCTTCTTTGCTCTCACAGTGCCTAATTTGTGAAAGCTTATTTAAGTGAAAGTGCCAAGAAATCTCTGTCAGGCAGGTTAAAAAGAGCTCATGGCACCATCTCTGGATTTCATCCCTATTGCAGTGGATTGCAAAGGCTGGAGAGCGAGATTCACTGAGAGATTATTTGGAGACTGTGGGGTACTGGGTCCAAAGATTTGGGTTCTTGGGAATGGGGTAGAATCCATGAAGGGGCATTTAAAAAGCACCCCCAAGATTGCTGATTTAGATAATACACAGACCTATCTTTGAAAAACTCTAGAATTGAGGCAAAAATATGTAGTCAGAACAGTGAGAGACCCCAAGATTGGAATACATCCCCCCAAGTAAGGAACAACATAAAACACTGAGCTCATTTTGTTTCTTCAGTCAATTCATATGGAAGTATAGTTTGTAAATGGAGGGTTAAGAAAATTCATGGGGCTTCTCAAATCTCTATTAACGTCAAAGAGGTTGTTTCAGAAAAATAGAAAATGCTTATAGGGACGCCTGGGTGGCTCAGTCGTTAAGCGTCTGCCTTCGGCTCAGGTCATGATCCCAGGGTCCTGGCATCGAGTCCCACATCGGGCTCCTTGCTCAGTGAGGAGCCTGCTTCTCCCTCTCCCTCTGCTGCTCCCCCTGCTTGTGCTCTCTCTCTCTCTCTCTCTGACAAATAAATAAAAATCTTAAAAAAAAGAAAATGCTTATAAATGACATGATGGTTTTGCACTCCATTTGTCCTGAATAACTGAGGTCATGGTACTTGACAGAAAGGAGGAATTGGCAAAAATTACTGAAAAACCTGATCCATCAAAAAATCTAGCAGTGATGGTGTAGCACCTTCAGGAGAAAAGAGAACTCTGATTTGAGGTTACAGACCCCGGGTCTTAGTTTGGAGGTTTCACCAGCATAGCAAAATAACCCCTTCTAGTTTTCATGGTTCACTGGAAATATACTCTGAAAACATCTTATTTTTTTTCCTCATGAATGAAGTTCCCAAGAATGAAGTCTTTTAGGAGGGACCCTGTAACCAGATCTGGCTTTAGAGCCAGGCGTCTTTAAATTATTTTCTCCTGTACTCCATTTTACAAATTGAAATATGTTGTGAATTACTAAATTAGTTTTTGGCTTTGTAAACCTATCTATTAAATGAAGTTTGGTCAGCCTGGGAGCTCCTTGAGAGCAAATTCTAATTGTATTCATTTTTGTAGCAGCAGTTGCTTCTTAGAGACTTGCATGGGATAAGTAGTCAATAAGCCTGAATGGAATGGATCGGAGTGGAGTGGAGGGGTGTGGGATGGACTGGAATAGAAAAGAATAGAATGGAATGGGATGGAAAAGGTTGAAATGGATAGAATGTGGAATGGAATGGATGGAATGTGGAATGGAATGAATAGAAAGGGATGGAAAGGGTTAAAATGGTTGGAATATGGAATGGAAGGAAGAGGAATGAAATGGAACAGAGTAAGTGGACTGGCATCCTGTTGGATGTGTCAGAGTTTTGACTTGGCCAATCCTGGATGAATCAATGGCATCATGTTTCTGGGCCATACAAGAGAAGACCTGACTCTGAGCAAGGGATACTTCACCAAACTTCTGCCCTCATTTACAACGCTGCCTGCAGGTACAACACCATTCCTGGCCAGCCCGGGGCCATCTCTGAGGTTTCACATGGGGTGTTGCTCCGCGTCCCTACGGTTGTGCGGCTCTGTGCTCTGTCAGGGAAGAGGCTTTGGGATGATGCACCACTGGTTGTCACTTAGCAGTCACTCCCACACACCAGGTACTTTAGGAAGCACTCTGACCAGTGACCATGGAAAGGGCAGCCTCAGTTACAGTTGTCACCATTCTAGACCTATCTCACATTATTCCTTAAAAAGGCACCATAATGTAGTCCTCAGGAGTGTGGGCTTCACACCAAATACCATGGGTGTCACTGTAGACTCTACCACAATAGCTGTAAATCCAGGCAAGTTATTAAAGTTCCCTCAACCTTTCTTTCCTCACCTGTAAAATGGAGATAAGAGTACCTACATCAAAATGTTGACATTAAATGAAAATAACATCTATATAAAGCCCTCAGCATAATCCCTTTCATGGTTAATGCTATATTAATGTTAGTAATTATTTAAAGGACAAAATGTTACTAAGAGGACATTCCAGTGCACACTGATGTTTCTAAAGACAGCATGGAACTCTCTATATGTCTTTGCACTACAAGACCCCAAGCGATACGTTTGTCTTCACAGAAATCATTAGAGTTAGCATCCTTGATTATTGTAAGCACAGGTCTGTGCATAGTGCTTTATGTGCACCTAGTCATTAAATTGTCCCAGTTGCTATGCAGTGGGTCCTCTTCCCACTTTACAGAGAGGAAACCCAGTGCAGAGATGGTAAATAACTTACCCAGAGTCACATATTTAGTGTGTAGTAAAGCCATAATTCATACACTCAACAGTCTAGACTCAAAGATCATACTCAACTACTATTCTGTACCACTGTCACCATTGTTTGAAGAGCTCTAGGCTTTTTAGCTTCCGTGAAGTTTGCTACGGGAGTCATCCATCCTATGTCTGCTCGATCTGCTTCCATGGCTTTCCAAAGCTCCATGGCTACTCAGAGCATTTGCTTTATTATGAGGTTTTTTTTTCCTTGTAATTTCCTAATGCTTTGTAGAATTTGTTCCAACTTTCATTCTTTTACATCGCTTTTGTCTTCCCAGCTTCAATTGCTTGGTAAATGGGTTTTGTAGGATTCCCTGAGGAATAATGCAATGCCTAGCTAATCCACACCTGTAATAAATGAGGCACATTTCAAAATGTTTTTCTGTTTTATCCTTATTATCCATCCCTACTAAACCCCAAATTAATTTTAGTCAATTTAAAATCAACATGATTTTCTGGTCTCCAGAAAGTCATTATTGATTATGATATCTTCTCATTGGATATTAAATTTGTGCTTGGATATAACAGATGAAAATGGTCTAAAATGAGGTAGGACCATTAAGCCAGTTAGTGGGCTAGACAAGCTATTGGTCCTGGACCACTTTGTGATGTCATCCTCTGTTTACCTTTTTTTATTCTTTAAAAATTAGTCCATCAAATAAACAAGCAATTTGTTTTCAGTCAAATTAGTAGTATTTTAATAAAAAAGGAAGACTTAGAGGAGCAAACAGGGCAGGAAAGAATAATGTGAGCATTCGGCAGCCACCTGATGTAATAAGACAAGCATAACTAAGCATAACTTTGGAGTCAGACACACTTGAGTTTGGATCCGGGATCTCTTCTTTGCTGGTTTGAGACTTTGCACAAGTTATTCTTGTTTGCTAGCTCCAGTTCATCAGAAAAAGGGGTGAGGGGATCATGGAAGACAGGAGAGGGAGATCAGTATGTCCTGGTTTGCTTGGGGATATTCCTGGTTTTACCAGGGGACATCCGACCCACCAGGAAACCCCTCAGTATCAGACAAACAGGGATGGTTGGTCAGCTTGCTGTTACATGGATTTAGTGAGATGACAGTGTGAAATGCCTATAAACTGGGCTTTGAGCAATTCTAAGTATTATATTAATTATTTTGGCACAGAAACCTTATGTTTTGGGTTAAGTTCTGCCAAATCAAAGCCTGAGCTGGGGATTCTTGTGCAGTGATTTATGTGAGTGTGCCGAGGGGAACACATGAGGGAGGGAGGGAAGCTGAGTAGGTCAGGGTTGGGCAAAGGGGGCAGTCCAGCTGAAGTTCAGCCTCAGCCCGATGCTATGGAAAATTCTGGCTTGTGAATGGTACCACAGAGTTGTCCCACTTTGTGACAAGAGGGCTGGCCATTTGTGCACCACATCATTCAGCCATTGGGTGCAGGCTACGCTTGTAGGGTATTTTTAACCAAGGGAAATTCTCAGGAAGGGAGCAGGGCTATGCACTATTAAGACAAACAATATTTTCTAGAGAATTGGTATGCCAGCCTATGAAGGGGATCTGGGCAGAGGCCACCAGTACCTGCTACAGCTGCTCAGGAATTTTCTCAGTGAACATTCTGGTAGTCAGTTTAAGTGAAGGAACCCACATTCGTAACATGCCACTACTTCCGTGGTTTCCATTTTGATGTTTAGCTATCTTACCACCTCCCTGATTTACACACTTTAAACATTATGATTGATCATCTAAAAGGGATTTTCAATTCCTTTGGAAGAAGATACTACATAGTTATACACAATATTATTGTTGTTTCAGGCATGTGTAGAAGAGGATACATTTTTTTTTCTTTAGTTCACTAGCTTCCAATGAGAAATCTAACAAACCTGAGATGCAAATTAGGAAATAAATGAAAGATGATTTAAAAATCTTGGATAATGTAATATAGCAGATTCCTGTAAATTAAAACAAATGCCAAGGTTAAGTAGAATGCATCTTCTCCAGAGATCCATATAATTTGGAAAACGTTTCAATTAGTCAGCACGCTTAACATTGCTGATTGCCCATCAGCAACTGGGAAAAAAAAAAAAAAACCTTAAAGGCAAAGTGCTAAATTTGCTCATCAGCAAGTTGATACACATAGATTGATTTTAACCTCCTCAGATTTAGAGATTTTCCAAAAAGAAAATTATATCAAGTTTTGATAAATTTTTCATAAAGTATATGCTGACTTGTGAGAACAGTGTTGCTCATATATCTGATATCCTGTTTATATTTCTAATATTTTCCCCCCACCCTACATGTTTTCTGCTTCATCTTTTTTTTTTTTTTTTTAAGATTTATTGATTTATTTATTTGAGAGAGAGAGAGAGCGCACAGGAGCAGTGGGAGGGGCAGGAGGAGTGGAGAGAGAGAATCCCAGGCTAACTCCATGCTAAGCGCAGAGCCCAATGCATGGCTCAACCTCATGACCCTGAGATCATGACCTGAGCTGAAATCAAGAGTCAGACTCTCAACCAACCAAGCAGCCAGGCACCCCTAAAATAACATATTTTAAGTAATGTATTTCTTTAAAGATTTATTTATTTTATTTGAGAGAGAGAGTGCATGTGAGTTGGGTGTGAGGCAAAGGGAAAGAGTTTTCAAGCAGACTCCCTGCTGAGCTTGGAGCCTGATGCAGGGCTCCATCTCAGGACCCTGAGATCATGACCTGAGGACATGAGCTGAAACCAAGGCTTGGACGTTTAGCTGACTGAGCCACCCAGGATCCCCTAAATAATGTATTTTTGATACAACATTTAGAAAATAGGAAACAGACAAAAATCCCGCCTCACACAATAACTATCTTTTTTATTTTTTGCTGCATTTGCCATCATTATTTTTTTCAAAGGCAGGAGTCTTGCTGCCTCCTAACCCTAGGGTGATGACAAGTTAAAGAAACTGCAGTTTTCAAAACCACTTTCCAGTTCCCCCTTTCTTCCCTCTAATTCTAGCTGAGGCAAGACAAGCAGGTTAATGTTCACTTAGAAGCCTAGGGTAACAAGCTCAGAGAGCAGGTTGAGGCTCCAGACTGTCAAAACCATCTGACCATCCCTCTTCTGCTGCTCACGGTCATGGTCCTTATCGTGATTCAGAGCAGTGTGCCTTGACATGAGCCCTCAAATCATAGTTTGCAAGAATTTCAGTCCCAACCTGTAAACTTCGGACCCGAATGTGCACCTGCTTTGCAGCCTCTGGGAAACTGTCTCTGGAGTCTTTGCATACATCAAGACCAAAGAGCCCAGTTTCTTCCCTATTGAGCGTAACTCATGCCTTTGCTTACCTCTGGTGACCTGTACTGTTGTCTTCAATTTGCTGAACATGGACACATCTCCTGCTGATATGAAAGCACTAAGAAAATAGATTTGGTGTCTGTCATGTTTACAATGGTTCTTAAAAAATTATTAATAAATATTTATTGAATGAATAAACAAATGAATCTCCTCATTTTATTGTGATATTTTAATTACCTTAGAGGCTTTTGATAACCCTTTATTCAGTGATCTAGAATTAGTACACACATGAGTCCTGTGAATTTTTTAAGACATTTACAAAGAGTTGAGAGATCTCATGTTCCATGTACTCCCTCCCCTATGCATTAATTTATTATAATACCAATAATTATTTAACCAAATTGTCACTAAAATTGTTGTTAATACTTTAAATATTATTGGGATAAGTTATGCTATATTTATCCAGACTGGAGTTACCTAAACCTATCGATACATCATAATATATAAAGATAAGACAAGTATTTAAAGAATAGAAATTTTCAAAATAGTTACTAACCAAAACTGAATTGTAAATAAAATATTTTAAAGAATAATGCAATCATGTTTGTGACACTTATTTACTCTTACTTTCAGGTTTGTGTAGGACTCAGAGCCGCACATAGGACTGCATGACCTCAGTGTCCAAGGTACATTATATATTTGCCAGCAGATTTTTGTCCTACCAAAATTACAGTGAGAAAAATGCTGGCTCCAGAATATTCTTTGAGATATATGAGTGCTTCATCCACATGGAGTCTTAGAGAGGTCAAGGAACTTGTCCTTTGCCACATAAGATTCTGTTTGAAAGATGAAGGTGGTAATGACACCTCATATTGGGGTTGCAAGGATTAAATGAGCTCAAGTGTAGGCAGAGCATCACATGGGGCCAGATACTTAGTTAGTGATCAGTGTGTACTGGCTATTAATTATTATGTGGTGGATTGCTACCTAGAAGATAAGACTTCTGAATTTTCTGACAGTTGTGAATTGCAACGATTATACCGAGTAGAAGTTCGGTCATCTCTGTTCACTGAGCACAATCAAAGTGCAGTTTCCAGGACATGTCAAGAGGCATTTAATGTGTAGTAAGACCAGATATCCTCAGGTTTACAAAGCAGTAGCCCTCTTGTCTTGTATCTCTTAACACCTGGGATCATACATCAGACACTATAATGTTAATGGTAATGCCTCTCTTGATGGTCATTCCCATCTCTTTCCACTTAGCACCCTGCAAAGCAATCTTAGGATTTATTACTGACCAGGTGACATTAAAAAGTGTAATGAGCCTGGAAGGACATCTGAGAATATTTCATTGTAATAAACCTTCTTTGAGGGAAAATAGGAGATGAGCAAACTGGAAAGATTGATTTCCTGTAAACTCACAGAGTGCATTCCATTAGTCCTGGCTTTCAGTCACCCTTCTCTTCTCCAAATGGGGTTCCCTCAGCTCTGCTGGAGGCTTTTTCAGTTCCTGAACTAATCTGAGGAAGCATGCTTCAACCCCTGTCTTAAACTTACAAAAATTCTTGCTGCTCTTCGTCCCATCTCTGGGTGAGCTGTGAATGCTGGGGTTGTAGGAAGCCCTAATGTCTTTTTCACCCTTTTCTCCTCTACTGTGTTTGTATAGTTTTGAAGATCATTTCTCTTCCTATTATGGAACAGATTATGAGCTGAACCTGACTCATTTGTCTACAGTAGGTTCAGCAAACGAAGACCTTGGGGGCTCTGACCCTGTCTTCATTCTGTCCCAGGCTTCAGTTTTCATCCTCACAATCCCAAGAGAGCTGCTGCCCTGTATCCTGCTTTCCAAGTTCTAGGCAGGATGGAGGAACAGGAGCAATACAAAGGAAGAGGCAAAGCCTAGAAAAGGACAGCACCACGTTTACAAAAGTCCAGCGGAGGCTTCTACTTCTCATTGGCCAGAGCGTGTCACGTGGCCACTTGCAAGGGCAGCAGGAACACGCATGTAGTGTAGCTGGGCATCTTTGCCACATCCCCAAAATCGAGCTCTTGTTTCTATGGAGGGAAGCAAAACATGGATTTTGAGTAGTCAACGAGGACTGTATAATCATTAAACAAACAAACATATAAAACCAAATTATTTTATTTGAGCCACAGATGAGTTGCAAAAGTAAGACTTGGATTAAAGCAATGCAAGGGGCAAAAGAGAGAGAGAGAGAAAAGAAAGGAAAAAAAAATAAAGCAGTGCAATGTAGACATGAGGAGCTGACGAATCTAAAGAACCATTGATCTGGGATCAGTGAAAGCAATGATCTTTAATAGCTAGGGACAGCAGAGTGCCGTTCAATTAAATACTTTCAGTATTTACAAAATTAATCCTTAGTACTTGATAATGTTTTAAAATTAAGTGCTGATTAGGCCTGACCCCATAGCAGTTACTTCAGAAAGTTAAAAAAAAGTTTGTTTTTAGGCATTGTTTTGGCCCCCTTGATGGGAGAATACCTAGGACAATACCTTTAGGGAACAGAAACATAAATAGAAGCAGACAATAGCTGGGTTCTGTGGTACAGGGGTTAACAGATGCAGTGTATCCTCACTAATGTAAACTAATTATAGAGAAATGCAGATTGATTCTGAGAAGTCTGATTATGCAATGCCTCATGTGAGTGTCCTGTTTTTACATTTGATGATTATACAAATGTGGTTTGAACATCTTAGGTAGTAGAAATTTTCAAAGCACTCTGAATGATTTCTGTTTTATCCGTTACAATTTTCCTCTAAAACTGATATGATGTAGAAGTAATTCAATAATTTTGAGCACCTACTGGGTACCCATTGCTATGGTAGGCTCTTTATGTCCATCACGTACTTCACATTCATAGTAATCCTGGGAGATAGGTTTTATCTCAGTCCTATATCTGAAAAACAGAACATTATAGGGTAACCCCACTGGATAATCAGGGCCAGGATTTGAACGAATTTCTTCTGCTGCCCAAATTCACACCTTCCCCATGATGCTGCACCACCTTCGATGCATATGTAAATGTAATGTATGCAAGGGCTCCATGGCTCTGTATGGTAGGAAGGAGTTCCTCTTTTGTCTCTCTCTCATTGTTTATTTAAATATATATTTTAGGGTGAGGAGGTAAGCGTAGAGGAAAATCAGAGTGACTGAGAGACTGTCTTAGAAAGTTCTTTTCGGCTTTGTATTTATTTTTGTATGTTCCACATACCAACTTAAACATGTCCATCATGACCTCGGGAAGTGCACATTCATTTACTACCATTGATGGCAACTTTCCCTGGAAGGAAACTGCAGCCTAGGCAATTTAGGAGTACCACAACCATTGAAAGAATGATGTCCTACTAAATGAGGTTCAAAATGCTGTAGATCAAATTCTATCCTTTTAGGTACACAGATGTATGTAAGAAAAGCCTAAAGTGACATTGTCTGCTTAAGTGCAGAGTTAGTCTTGTCCCCTGAAAATATTAAAAAAAAAAAACAAAAAACCTTTGTGATTTGTTATGGGTTATAACTTATCAGGAAAAAGGATCTCCCCAAATTGCTCAATCATTTCATTGAAATGTGTCTGATAGTAAAAGAGTGAGTTGCTAACATTTTGTTGGCAGCTGGGAATCCTCTTTATATCCTTTAGTAACATGTCTGAAAAGGTTGATGTTTGCTTGTGGAAAATCCATAGAGTTGAAAACCAGGCTATAAGCTTAGTTTCCGTAAATATGACCTCCATTATGCTAGAATCTGAGCCCCCACATCTCATAGAAGTCTTACTTATATTTCTGTCTCATGTAGCATGATGTTTGGGGTATTGGATGATTCTGGACTGTTAAAATGAACTCAAATCATATGTTCAATCAAGGAAAGGCATATACTTCAATTTTCTTACATACAGATGAGAATGTTATTAGATGCTTATTTATATATTTTTCTATGTATCCTTTCTTCCATACATCCATGTATCTACTTATATATCCATCCATTGAAAAAACATACCAGTAAAAAATAATGCGGATAATTTCTTGCTTTAGTGATATGAAAATTGCTTTATTTTTCTTTGTACAAATATCATTTATAAGATTAATTGAATTTTCAAAACAAGAACAAATCTTTCCTAATTACTAATGATTATAAGGATTAGACCAGAAATAATTACTGCCGATTTACTAAAATGTGTCACAATAACTTGAGGATTGAATTACTATTAATTAATTCAATTCTATATGAAGTTCTCCCCACTTAAGAAGAAAAGAATCATGTTCTGTGATTCCTTGCTGCATTTCCAAATCCCCAATTTAGGACAACCACAAGCATAGGAGCACACATTTCATAATGATAATTATTACCCTGGGGATAATACTATTGTATTTGTATTGCATAAAGAAAAGAAAAAAAAAATACCTTTCAGGTTCTAGGAAATGAGGGGTCTTTGTACCAATGACTAACTATCTAGGATACTGGTTATTTTGTGAGGCATCCTTTGTTGTCCTACGTTTATGGGGATTTAGGAAGTGGTTGGGTATTTTCCCTGAAGTTAAAAATTAAGCCTCCCTAATCTTCTTTCACATTTGAGTTTATAAGTAGTACAACATACATAGTTTACTTCATTTATATTATATCCAGTGTCTAAGATAATAGTACATATAATATAAAAGCTTAAAAGATAATTCAGCAGGTATTTATGGATTAACTATAAAATATCTATAACTAGGCATTTTAAAAAATACAAGGTTTAAGTTAGAACTTTTAAGTTTCAGAATCTTTCTGTATCATTCGAAAGGTGGAATACACAAAACCATATAATGGCATGAGTGTGTTTTCATGTGATACAAGATTTACACAGAGCTTTAAAATTTGGCATAGAAATCTTTTGAGATATTTTGGGTTATATTGCTCCTTTTTAAAATAAATAGTTCATCGTTGGTAGTCTCTTTGCTAGTTATTTGTTACATGGGGCATGGGAATTTATAAAGCTTATGGAAGGAAAAGATGGTCTCTGATGGTTTGAAGCTGAACTGCTTGCTCCTGGGCATACTGGAAAATGGTCTTTCCGAGGGCAAAGGCACATCAATAACTTGGCAAAGTACCTTCTTTGTGCATAGTATATGATAAAATATGAACTCTTGTTTAGTTCAACTAAGACGGAAGTCATTCATGGATTCAACAAGTATGTATTGACTTCATTATGTGTCAGGCGCTGTGGATGCTGGTTTGGTCAGGCAAACCAACAGTGTCTTAACTTTCATGGAGCTGACAATCTGGTGATGAAGGCAGACAAGAAGTGGTTCAAAAACTAAGTGACAGAAAAAAATGAGATATTGTGAGAGAGAATAGGAGGGGGCTTACTTAGAAGTTTTATCTGAAGAGTTGATATTTCAAATAAAACCTAAAGAGGGAAAAAGTGTTAAGTATGTAAAGAATGGGAAGACAGAGGAATAGCAGTTATAAAAGCCAGAAATGGAAAGGAATTTGAATTGTTCACAGAATGAAGAGATAGAGGATGAGGAAAACAAAAAGTCATAGTATCTGTAACATATATAAGAAAGGAGCATAAGACACAGTTTAAGAACAGCCAAGTGCAAGTGCATTTTACAATCATGTGAACATTTCGAGGGGGAGTGTCCAAGAGGCTACTCAATAAATAGCACCTCATCCCTCTCTGAATCTGGCCAAAGTGAGAAAATCCTAGGATAAACATGGAAGCCAAAACATCTGCTTAGTGTGAGAGCCACATGGGCCCATGCCGGAACACAAAAGTGATAGACATTGCCAGCCCATTCATAAGAAGGACCAAACCAGGGCTGGCTGGCCTAGCTGAGGGACAGGGGAAAAGAGGACCAAGCACAGCAGAGCATGCCACCTTGTTCTCCTCACACTCACCAGTCAGATGCGTCTCACCACCTTCCCAAGGGTGGAACAAAATTAGGGAGCAGGGGAGGGCCAGGCTCACACCAAACCTGAGTCCTTCACAGGAAGGAAACATCCTGATGGCAAAGAAACATGACAGGGGGATTATTACAACTTGGATGTGTTGTAAATCCACTTTAAGGTTTTAAGGAAGGGGTACATGATCCAATATATGTCATTAAAAGAGTACCTCAGGGGCTTGATATAAAAGTCTCCAAAAGACAAACATCATGATTATTTAAGACAAAATCATAGCAAGCCACCATTATCAATACAATTTCATAGTTAATATAGCAGGGATAAACATAGAAAGCAAACATCATTTACTATATAATAGACAATGTTCTCAGTGCTTTACAAAGATTAACTCATTTAATGCACTTAACCTAATGAGGTAGGAATTACAATTTTTCATCCCCACTTTATAGATAAAGATCTCAACCATTAGAATATTTGAAAGTATAGCCTGAGGTCAAACAGGTAGTAACTAGTCGAGGTAGGAATTGATTTTAACCCTCTGCTACAGATGCATGGGGTAGGGGTGGGAGAACTTAGGGACCGGTTTGCGTTTTCTTTGTCTTATATTTTGTTTTGCTGCTTTGAGTAGAGAGGATCAGTCATATCCAGAATATACTGTGACAGGTGAAAATCTATTTTGCTTTAATCATAACTGCTTAAAAATGTATCACAGTATTATTGCTTTAGAAAGCATTCATGAAGAGATTTAAGAATGCAATACCAAATATTTCTTTTCTGGAGTCTCTGAAGGGTTAAATGCAATTCCTTAGTTGGCTTGGAACGTGATAATGTGTAGACTGAAGTAAAATATCCTAATGCAGATTACATTAAAACAGTGTTCTATTTTGCAATCACCTCATTTACTTCTATTAATGCAGTGTTAACGATGATAGACACAGGTTGAAGTAATTAGTGTTTAAAATGTCTCTCAAAAGTGTGTTCCATTTCCCCATCATCCCCTAGAGGAAGTAGATATGTTGATACAGTGTCTTGAAAGACAGCAAGGCTTCTAAGAGGTATTTAAACGGCCACTTTTTTGTAATGTTCATCACAGGTGAGTGTGGCTTTTCAGTTTGCACGTTTGCCAGATTGTCTGGAACCTCTGAGAAAGACACATACATCAAGGAAACAACTTCCATCCACTTCGTGAGTAGAAATTACACTGGCTGCTCTGAGAAGAAAGGTGGAAGGTAGTTAAGAATGAAAGTGGAGAGCGGTGCCTGGGTGGCTCAATCAGTTAAGTGTCTGACTTTAGGTCAGGTCATGATTTCGGGGTCCTGGGATTAGTGGGGAGTCTGCTTCTCTCTCTCCCTCCACCCCATCCCTGCTCATACTCACACACTCTCTCTCTCAAATAAATAAATAAATAAAATCTTTTTTTAAAAAGAATGAAAGTGGAGAGAGAGTTACATAAACTCAGTGATCTAGTCTAGAGATGGTGGTGCCTAAGGGAGTGAAGAGAATCAAGATGGCGTTCTTGAGATGAGCATTCTGAGACTTGTTGATAGATTGGGCAAGGCAAAAAAGGAAGAATTAGAAGAATCCCTATACTCCAGTTTCTGATATGAGGTTGATGATGATGATGATGATGATGTCATCATTCCTGAATAAGTGAAGACGGGTGGGGGGCATGGCCAACAGTACTGGGGAAATGGGATGATTTCAGTTTTAAACATGTTCATTTTGAGATTCTTGTGAGACTTCTAAGTAAAGAACTCAAAGAAAAAGAATAATAAGAGCTGCCGCTGCATGGAATATACTATATTCTCGGTCTGTTCACACAGTTTAAATCAGGATTCATTGAACACTTAGAGCCACCATATGTGGTCATCAGTGTCATCCCCATTTTACACATGAAGGCAGTTGTACATATAATAGAATGAGATAGTCTAGGTCGAAGTATACAGATCAGCGCTAGGGACTAAGAAAGTACTCATAAAAATGTATCCATTAAATTTCTTGCTTAGAACACTCACTGATAATATTTTGAATGCCGCTAGATACCCCTATTGGATGCTGGATGGTTGAAAAAGTGCCGTATTTCAAATGTGAGTACCGCAGTAGATGGTAATTAGAGGCACATCTAAGCTAACGTAGCCAAGGACAAATGCACTGAAGAAGATGCTGTGATTTTGACAAAAGTACTGCTGACAAATTCTATGCTCCAACAAGTTCACGATTCTACTTCACAATATGATAATAGAGGGCAATTAAAAGATAACGGAATAAATTAAGAATGTTCCAGTATCTTTGTATGCCTTAAGAGCATACATTTTTACCTCATAAAAGTCAACCCAGGAATCTTTCTTACCCAAATTGAAGCAGTCTATAAATATCACACATTTAGGTTAAACTATATTGAAACAAAGCTGGTGGAAATATTTGCTTAAGTATTTTCTCAAGTAGGCATACAGCATTTTTTTTTTTCATTTAAAAATGAACTGTCTGAGTTAAAGGGAAAAGCATGAACAAATTGTCTTGTAAAATTTCGACTTCTTTCTTAACACATTATTTACTGAGTGCCAATCATTGTGCTGAGACATCAAGCCAACTGCGGAATTCACCTCTTAATAGATATCCCCACAGAAGATAAAGATTCTGTGAATTCTAAATAGGATCTGTGAAAGCAGAGATCTTGTACTCTTCGGTATTACATGATGATTAGGAGCAAGAGCTTGAGGAGCCTGGGTTCAAATCTCAGTTCTACTAATTCAAAGCTGTGTGACCTTGGACATGTTCTTCAACCTCCTTGTCCTTTCATTTGCTCAATTGGTTAAATGAATGAAAAAATGGTGTTTCCTCATAGTCTTATATATTAAGTGAATCAATAAGTATGTAAAGTGCTTTGAACAGAGCATCGTCCATAAGAGGCACTGAATAATCCTTAGCTGCTATTAAATGTAATGCTGATTTGGGACAGGATTCATATTCTCGCTTCTTGGGCTCCAAGCAAATGAGGCAGTTGTCTGGTATCTGTTTTAGTGTCCCAAAATATGCCCTGGCTGTTAGGCCATTTGGACTTGGTCAGTCTTCTCTGACCACATGGACAATTTAGAGGGGATCCTATTGTGTAATTTCAGATTGAAGCCTAGTAGAACCTCATTTCTGACCTAGAGATAAGACCACTGCACTATAGAATCTTTGCAGCTCCCGTAAGGCTTCTGAGAATCTCTTCTTGGGGGTAAAGAAATGCGGTCTTTAGCTGGCATATCCTGGTACTGTGCCAAACTTAGTTCCTAAGGACCTGTGCTCTAGCAAAGGAAATAGTGTGCATCTCATGAGAAACAGGACCACTGCCAAGTGTTAGAGAATGTGGTCATGTACACTGCTGATGGGCCTGTTGGAAATGCTGTTCTACTGCAGGTTCCTTCTATGGCCTGTCTTCTCCACCCATAGGTGGAACATTCCATTTTCTCGAGTGAGGGCTCATCTTTTCCATCTTTTCAGGAGGCCTCACTGAATAGAAGGATTGAGAACTGAACATGAGCTGAGAGCTGCAGGGTTCAGTCAAGTGATTCCTTTGCTTTGGGCTCTTCTCTCCTCCCCCCTACTTGCTGTGGCGGCGCTGCTGGGCCTCCCATCGGATGGTTGCTGTTCCACCTCTCTGTGTACCCATGATGATTAGGGTTAAATTCTCCCATTGAAACGGAAATGCAACAGTTTACCTTGGGTGTCTTAGAACTGATTGCCAAGAAAAAGATGGATAAATTCAGGCTAGCATTTTCCTTTAACTCCTCAGAGCGATGTGGGATTTCAGTCATGGATGCTCACACTTGCTTATGCACACGGAACCAAGCCAGTTACTTGGTTCCATGGAAAGACAAGGAATGTATGATGGAGTGAGTGGGTGTGTTTTATTTGATTATATTCAAAATTCGGAGAAGAGGCACTGTGAGAAACATGGGAGAGTGGGCACAGGATTTGGAATCAAAAAGACCTGGGGTGGGAAATCCTATATTCATATCTAACTAGCTATGTGATCTTGGGCCAGGCTCCCAGGTTCTCAAAGTTATAGTTTTCATATGTGTGAGATGGAAATAGTAGTGCTAGGTTATAGGATTTTTTGTGGAATAAATGGGAATAAATGGAGAGTGTCGTTATAAAGCGAAGTACACTTTTGCTGGCATTGTATCTGCATGGCTGAATGTTTCCTGAGCCTTAGGTTAAGGGAAATTTGAATTAAGTGCACAGTGTTCTTCATTTCAACAAGTACTTGCTAAATTTCAGTCAATATGTCAGCAACAGGGTTAAGTACTGTAACAAAATTAGTAAGATAAAATCCTTGACCCTGAAGGAGGAAAGGAGCATAATAACTCATACTGGGTAAGATAAAAATCAATGATAAATAGAAAATAACATTTATTGAAAAACTTCAATTCATTAGAGCATAAACATAAAATTATTTTATTTCTTTCTGTAACTACCTCATTTTTAATATGTGTGCCCTGCCCCCCCCAATCTTCTTCCTGTTCCTTAATGACATCTTGGGAATCTTCTAGAACTTTCTGACCAATATCGGATATCACAGTTTAGTACTTTGAAACGCCTTATCACATTTTTTATTCAAAATTCTCTATGTGCCCTCCCCTTTCGTGTATGACTTAGCTCATCCAGTATGTGAGGCAGAGGGGAGAGAGCAATATTCTTCATTTCTGTGTTTATGGTTGTTAATGGGAAAAAAGTCCCTGATCCCACTGTGATGTAGTTGTTTCTCAATGTGTGCTACTCATGGTTTTCCTGGGTGTTGATATTCAACATCCATGGTCCTATCTTCATAGAGAAGCTTTTATCTACACTGGACTTGTCAGCTTTTTAGGCTGCCCAAAACCTCCATGATCCTTCACATGAAGGTGTGAACACCACTGGGGCCTTCTGTGACATCCTATGAGTGTCCCATGGACTTGGGATGGGTTGTACCCATTTTTCCTAGGCGTACTATCCAATATTCTCTGCACATATAGGCTGCTCTTCCAAGTCTTTGATCTTTATCATTCCCCAGACTATAATCGAGCGTCAGTCTCTATTATCACACATGCTCCTAAACTCCAGGTCTTCACAGGCAAACTCACCAGGCTCTTCTCTGATTTGTTGGCCATCCTAAGGTAGACCTGTGTGTTCTGCAGTGAAGCAGTCTACAGCAGAATAAATAGGTGCAAGCTTTTCCTTCTCACAGGCACCCCAGATATTGACTAGTGAGTCATGGATGTCATCAACCAGTTTGGTTTGAGGGGTTATGAGAGAGAAGAGGGAAGAAATTCTACTAGTCTTCTCTCTGCTATCTTTTTTCTCCAAGGCCTCTCTTCAGTTTTCAGTGGGCAGAAGGGAAGGAAGGATTGTTGTTGGCAGGACCTATTCTGCTCTTTCGGTATGCACATGTGATGGTGTCTGGCCTCAGTTATAGGTGACTCATTAGAGTGGAATTTCTTAGCACTTTGACTCAGCTTTTGGCTACAAGAAGAGGACCTCTCCACATCATAGAGCAGGTACAAGTATCTTTCTTTATGGCAGTGAAGGGCGGATTGACTAAGTTTTCTGAGGATATTTAGGAAGGCTCCTCAATCCATCCCTCACTCCCTTGCTTCACACGGCACCTTGCTCAAATTTAGAGCCTGTTGTAGGTTTTTTGCCTGATGGTTTTTACTCACTGACCGGTCTTTTGATTCATTTCTTTATTCTCATATGCAACAATCATATACCAAGCTACTGCTTGGTGCAACTGGTCTTCAGGAGGATGACAACACAGAAGAGAGGACAGATAAAGCCCATCAAGGGGAATACTTAAAAAGTGCAATGAATAGGATACTAGAGAGGTAGAGAGTTCTTGCAGAGCGGGAGCACTTATCCCTGAGACCCAATCTGGCCAAAGAGCTTATGGAAAACTTTAGGGAAGAGATGCTTAAGCAAGAACCTGAAGGATAAATGTAAGCTAATGAGGCAAAGAAGGTAGTAGTAGTTTCTAGACCAAAGAAGGGGCTTATTCAAGCCACTGAAAGAAATTTAGAATGGCTGTAGTATAGTGCTGTATAATATTGGAAAGTAGGTAAATCAAACAGACCTCATAGGTCATGTTTAGAATGGAGATAAGAATGAATGAATGAGTGAATGAATGAATGAAAAATGAACGAACAAACTTCTTTCAGGGACGTATCTCTCCTGAAAGGATGGATTGGTGAGGTTTAGATAGTGATGCTTTCAGTGGGGGAGAAGTCACCAGCCTACATCCTTCACCATTTTTCCCAAGGGATGTGAGGGTAGACATCTGGGAATAAATAAATGAAAGGCTCTGATGGGGAGACAGCCTTCCCTTCATCTGGGTTTTTTCAGCGATAATTTAATAGCTCCTTTCTATTTCTATCCCTTCTTTTTCTTTAACATTCCTTTCTCTTTTTCTTTGTGTCTCATCTCCTCTCTAACCCTCCAGTGACCCTGTGCTGATTGTGTTTGCTTATCCATCAATGTACTTTTAATTCTTTTGAGGAAAGAAAAGCCATAGTCATATAGTTACTGTTTTTCCCATAGGGCTGTCTTTGTAGGCTCCATGTTCTCTGTCGAAACATACACTCTGCTTGAAGTGGTTATATTTTATTGTGTGGATATCAATAATCTGATGATATCTTTTTTAAAATATCTGCCCTTTTCCTCTGTGTACCATGGAGAAAAAACATTAGGCTTGTAACGATCCAATTGCCTTGAGTTAGTGACAATAGGCTTTTCTCTACTGAACTGAAAATGTTTTTACCTTGGGAAATATAACTGAAGACATCATGTTACTGTGCCATTTTTGAAGGCATAAATACAACTTAGAAACAACTTTAGTACATGCAAATCACTCCAGTGCCTTATTTCTGAGGTTCTGTTGGGGGAAACTGTCCCAAAAAGTCAGGATGCATCTTACAATTAAGATTCCTTTGGTCTCAGGGCTCTGACAGTCCCACTTTAGAAATATTGGGTGACAACACAAGGCTAATATCTTCACTTTTCTCAGGGGCTTTCTGTGATTTATGAAGCACCTTGCTGAAAGGACCTATATCTATTTCATGAAAGGAAACCAGACTTGGATCTGTTTACGATTCTTAGCCTGTTTTCTTGTAGATGAGATGCCACTTTTGCACCTCCGTTAAACTTATTAATAAATCAAGCTCTCTTAAATCTTTCTCTTACCTCCAGGTCTCACAGATAGATAGAGCTAGCAAAGTGGACTAAGGCTTTTTTTTTTTTTTTCCTGTATTATTGTTCAAGCCAAAGATTTGGCTTCTTTTCATTTCTTTTATGATTATCTAAATGAGATCTAAATAAAAACAGCCATATGGCAAAGTTGAAAAAGTAGCTATCAGGGAGTAACGATGAGATGTTAACAAAAAAATGTATTGGCCATTTAGTATATGCCATGTAAAAAGGCTAAATGGTTTGCCTGTGTGATCCTATTTAATGTTCACAACAAGCCCCCCTGGGAAAATACTATTGGTGAATGAAGAAATGTGTTCAAAATTGCTTATTAAGTTGAAATAAATCCCACAGATATTAAGAGAAAGATCCAGATTTCAAATGCTTGTTTTTCTAATTCTATTATACCAGCAATAAAAGATTCATAGGTGTATTACATGGCCCCCTTAATATTTTTTTTTCATTTAAAACAGGTTCATATGTTACTTAAGTTTCAAAAAATGCATTATGCTATACTACTTCTTACAAAACAGAATTGTCACCCCAATCTTTCCCCTACTTGCTATGTGGTATTGGATATTGCACAAACTCCCTGAATCTTCCTTCCTCATCAAGGGCTTGAATGTCTCTTTTTAAAATAAATGACTCTTGAACCATGAGAGACGATGGACTCTGAGAAACAAACTGAGGGTTCTAGAGGGGAGGGGGTGGGTGGATGGGTTAGCCTGGTGATGGGTAGTAAAGAGGGCACGTATTAAATGGAGCACTGGATGTTATACGCAAACAATGAATCATGGAACACTACATCAAAAACTAATGATGTAATGTATGGTGATTAACATAACATAATAAAATAAAATTAAAAAAAAAAAAATAATAAATGACTCTTAAAAAAAACCTTATTAGTAAATAAGTGTATTTATACAACAATTTGTTTCATTAGTGTGAGGTTGATTACTCTTGTAATTACAAAGTAAACTACAGAATTGGTTTCATAATGATGTCTTCAATGTGATATCATTTATCTTATTATAGGATTTGAGTATGAGATATCTACTCTAATGAGAAAGGCCCAAAATGTTAAAATGCCTCAATATATCTGAAAATATGGACATTTCGAGGAAAAGTAATTCATCCTCATCTTATATATGTTGCTTCTCTGTCCAATGTCATCTCCGTAAATATCACCAACATAAGCTGTTGATGAGGCAAGGATGAGTTTGTCATAGGCCCTGGTATGGAAGAAGACTGCCTTGGGAGAGTTTTGGCAGCGTCTGTGAAGAGGGACTCAAGGTCAGATTTTATTGAGAATTTCAAATTTGGTTTAAGGCTGGTCTTTCTTTTTTTTTTTAAAGATTTTTATTTATTTTTTATTGGTCAGAGAGAGAGAGAGAGAGAGCGCACAAGCAGGGGGAGCAGCAGGGGGACAGGGAGAAGCAGGCTACCTGCTGAGCAAGGAGCCCGATGTGGGACTTGATCCCAGGACCCTGGGATCATGACCTGAGCCGAAGGCAGACGCTGAACCCACTGAGCCACCCAGGCGCCCCTAAGGCTGGTCTTTCAATGAGGGGCCTTGATTAGGACTGAGTTAAGGATCAGGATATCACTGTCCAGGATTGGTGGAAACAGCAAAGCGGGATTTTGAAGTGAAGGGTTTATATGTTCTCAGGGTATAAACTGTTGGCTGATGCTTCCTAGTGGGAGTTGATGGGTCTTTCAGGAAGTACCTTTAATGAACTATAGAGTTATTTGCTTGGACAAGAGTCTCCTGGAATTCAAAGACATGCGAATGTAGATAGGAGCATAGTAAATTCCCATTAATGTAGACAGTATGTAAAGGGTGGGAGGTAAGTAGTTTCTGTCCTCAGTGTTCAACCTGCGTGTGGAGATAGTTTTATTCTCATATCACATAGTGAGAAGGTTATTGAATTACATGCTTGTCTCTACTGCTGGAGAATGAACTCTTCCAACAACAGGGCTGCCCTACCAATCATTTGTGTCTCTTCACAAATGATTTGCATTTCTCCACCGTAACAGAGTAGTACCATGATAGTAGAGGTGGGTTGGTGATGGTAGGAGTGGGATAAATGGTAATACTATAATAGCTTTTATCTAACGCCAGAGGACCTACTATGCACTTCCTGGTGAATTATCTCATCTACGCTATAACAACCATATGGGATTGCTTCTATTTTTATTTCGCAGATCTGTCATAAAGAGAGGTTGTTTTCATTGTTGAATGGAGGGCTGTTACAACTAATTGGGCATTCTTTCAATAGATTTCTATCATGTAAATCAGTCTACTGTGTTTACCTTTATTCATTCCAACACAAATATTAGCATTTCCAATAGATTTGCACATTAAAAGCTGAAAGAGGGAACTTTAGCCAGTAGTAAAATCAGTTGAGTATCTTACAGTGAACATAAGAAATTCATTAACCAATATTTTCTTTTGTTAGAGCTTTAAGCACAGAAAAATCAATTGCCATTTGATTCCTATATATATCTTTAATGGGAATAAATATCTCTATGATCTGGGTTTCCCTGAATCAGACCCTTGAATGAATTCCTCCCCGGGTGGTGGCTCTTCCAATTTTTTTAAGTCTCTGCTGCCACGCTGTGGGGAAACATGAAATAAAACATTAGTTTCTTAGATATTTTAGTCTCTCTCTTTTTTTTTTTTTTTTTTTTCACTAAGGGGCAACTGTCATTTACAGTGCCTCAAATTCAATTAACAAACAAGTAACAATAAAGTAAAAAGCTTTCAGTAAAAGGATGGTGTTAAGTGAAGTTACTACAAATTGAGGGAGTGATGGTACTATTATTAATAGAGTTGCTTTATTGACTTGGGTGATGAGCTCAATTCAAAATGTGGTCACTTTAAGAAAGACAGCCTGGTATAGTGAAACAAATATAAGCTTTTAATTCTTACTATATCAAAGAGACGGACTTCTTTCCTCACTTCCTTGCTTTTTTATTATTTTCTTTACATTCTTCTTTTCCTTTCTTCTTACACTAAAATTGAGTATCTACTACTTTGTACTGGACATTATGCTGAATGGTATTTTTTTTTATTATGTTATATTAATCCCCATACATTACATCATTAGTTTTTGATGTAGTGTTCCATGATTCATTGTTTTATGCTGAATGGTATTAATACAGAATCAAATTAGGCTGTATCTCTGAATCTCAACAGGAACATTCTTTAGTGATAAAGGTATATAAAATGAAAATTGGAATATAAAGCAGGCTTGAGAGAGTTTTGCACATGATATCATGGGACAGTAAAAGAGCAGCTTCCAAAGCCACAGTATCAATTATTTGAAATAAATTTTGATACTTTCTTTTCTGAGAGTCAGAAATCCCATCATCCAATGACTGTGACAGCAACTATCTGCAAGATGGCATGAGCTCAAGTATCCTACTTATAATGAGAGTGATTGTTGTCATCTTTAGTTGAAGGCGATTGAAATGTATAGGGATTAGGAAAAGTGATTATTAAACACAGCCTCTATAACCTAATTAGTGCATTTCAAAGTAACTGAAAGAGGTTTAGATAGAAAGGTGGAGATCTTTTCAACCTTCTTTAGAAATATGCTTCTTTTTGGGGTGCCTAGGTGGCTCAGTCGGTTAAGCATCCAACTCTTGATTTTGGCTCAGGTTGTGATCTCAGGGTTGTGAGATCCAACCTCTCATTGGGCTCGGCACTGGGCATGGAGTTTTCTTAAGATTTTCTCTGTCCCTCTCCCTCTGCTTCTACTCCCCTCCCCTCTCCCTCTTTAAAAGCAAACAAAAAAAAGAAATACCATTCTTTTGTACACATACATTTCATCATCTATATAATGCAATATTGGTATTTATCCGGTTTCCAGCATCTCTAAGAAACAATACCTAAGAATGAGGACATTCAAGTTTTAAAAATTGAATGCAAGTAAAGTATTGCTTCAAAGAGCATATGAAATGACATTATAATATTCAACCTCTACTATTCCTTTAAGTCATAAAAGTGGCAACTATTTCCTAAAAATGACCTTTATTTATTGTTTCTTTAATATACTATTTCCCAGTCTCAAGAGCCTCGAAGGCTGAGCAAACCTGGGAAACTAGGTTAAAACACTCATGTTAGTTGGGGAGATTCAATGAAGGAAGGATGTGAATTATTATTTGTGAAGTGTATTATGCACAGGCATGTGTCAGACAATTTATATCTGTTAGCTTGTTTAAACACCTCAAAAATTTTAAAAAAAAGGTCAGTGTATTAGTTCCCTCATCTCTGAAAGAGGAAACAGGTTGTAAGGAAAAGCAACATGTTCAAGGTCTCATAACTGGTAGGTGGCAGGGCTTGGATAAAATTAGACCCATGATGTCCATTCCACCACCAAAACGAAAAGGAAGCATTTAAATATCTACATCCACATGAAAATGTACATTATTTAAATCTGCCTGCATTTATTTTTTAAGAGGGATATGGTATCAGTGCTCTCAGAAGGATAAGTACGGAGGCCTTGTTTTAAATCATTTGAAAATGTATTTGCTTATCTTTGAAGTACACACTTTTTTATTGAGTACATTTTAAATTAAGCCTTCTTGGAGGTGAAGGAAAACTGTAAGCTAATTTGAAAGTCAGGAATCTGAGTTCTTTTGCAGTACAGGTTCTCAGAGCCAAAATTCATTAACATCAATTCAATGGGAAAATCAAGTCAAATAGTTAAATGCTGAATCTTTTTATGATGTGGAGCAGATGTTGCCATTCTTAAATCCAAGGGAGATTCACAGTCCAGTGGCAATGGAAAAAACCAAACAGAAAGCAGAAGGTGGGGAGAATCTAGTTTGGCAGCTTGATTTGAGTTCAAGGACAAAAAAACCCCTAGCCTCCAAGGAGCAAAGGGTAGGAATATGCAATGCAGGTTGTTAAGGGCGGAACAGCCTGATGAGAGGATGAGGCTAGTGGATTTTCAATGGACCAAACCTTGCTTTCCTCATCGGTAATGGGGATAATAGTGGTCCCAGGCCATAGGATTACTGTGAGGATTGAACAGAGTTTAATGCATGTACAGATCTTGATTCAATGAATGCCTTTAGCACATAGTACCTGCTTGACAAATGTTCATCTTTATTATCCCTACCGGCGATGGAATGAAGCAGACATAGCACAAGTCACATTATTGCCATACCCACTCTCCGGAAACGGGTTTATATCATAATGGGTGCGTGACCTTCCAGAGTAACTTAATCTCACTGAGGTTCAATTTCCATGCTTGTAAAAAGGGAATATTAAATACCTCCTGTGCAAAGCTGTTGTGGGGTCAGATGAAAGGGTCTTTGTGAAAGGCCTTTGTAAAATGTATTCAGATGCCGGTTATCATCATTATCTCTTCCTGTTTCTTCCTGGTTTTCAGAGCGATCTCATCTTTAAATTCATTAGTGAGTCAGATTAATTCATCAGTGAGTCAGTAATAATAATCTTAACAATATAACAATAATAGAAACATGTTGGTCAGCTGGGATTTACTCTTCTAGCTTTCTGCCATGAATACTGAGCTATGAGGGGAAAAGTCTCTGAGATTAGCCAGGTGACAACACAGAACTCTGAGGGACACACATACAGATTCATCCTGACTGGAGGGAAGGGAAATGGAAGTTAAGGAACAGAAGCGGGGCAGGGGCATATATTAGGAATCTATTTAGCTACAAGTAACATGGCATTCAACCAACAGTGACTTAAAGTAATGAGCTAATGCTTTCTTCTTTAACAAGTTTACAGGAAGGTGGTTTCCTAGTCTTGGATCAGCTCGCGGCAGTGTTGTCTGAGACCCAGACAGGATCTCTCTGTCCCACTGCTTGTAGTTTTCATCCCCATGCTTGGTATCTTGTGGCAACAGACAGCTGCCGCAGCTCCACGATCCATGTTTAAGGCAGGAGGAAGGCAAAAGAATGGCACCAGCCATTTCTGTCCCTTACAAAGAAAACAAAAGCTTTCCCAAGATTCCCTAGCAAACTTCTTATTATATCTCAGGGGCACCTGGGTGGCTCAGTCAGTTAAGTGCCCAACTCGATTTCAACTCAGGTCATGATCTCAGCCCTGTGGAAGGAATCAAGCCCCGTAGGGCTCTGCACTCCCTGGGGAGAGCAAAGAATCTGCTCCTTTCCCTCTCTCTCTGCCCCTCCCCCTGCTCCTGCTCTCTCTCTCTCTCTCTCTCTCTCTCTCTCTCTCTCTCTCGCTCTTTCTAAAATAAATAAAACAAAAAACAAAACAAAACAAAAGAATGGTACCAGCCATTTCTGTCTCTTACAAAGAGAGCAGAAGCTTTCCCAAGGTTCCCTGGCAAACTTGTTATGATATCTCAAAGGCCCCATGATATCAGATGGTTATTCCTGGCTGCAACTCCCACTGGGCAAATGCATATTTAATTAGGTACATGGCAAATGTGAGCAAAATCTGAGTTTTATTAACACGGAATATGGGAAGAGCAATTGGGTAGGAAGAATGACACAGCCAGCAGTGCCTGTCACAGTGCAGGTCTCAGAGCTGGTGGAGAAGGGGTCATTCCCCATTAGAGGTGAAGAACTCCGACATAGTAAGCGTGATGGCATTTCCAATGAGCTTGGAGCCTTGAGTTATTAGTGTATGTGTTTTGGGGCTGAGAGACATAGAACAGAGTAGAACAGATAGAGATTGAGAGAATTTTGAATTAAAGGAATGGAGTGAGAAGTTTGCTTTAAGTATCAGTTCCCTTGTAAATTATTTCTGTTGTAATTGATGGAAAAATGATTATGTGTACTTTTCAAGTGCTGTATCTTTAAGTGAAAATATCACATTTTTCCTAATCCACGTTTTTTGCTGGCAAAATAAATGCTATCTACTCTGGCTCTCCAGGACATTTGTCATAGTGTTTAGGTACTGTGTTCAGTGTTGTTCAAGACTGTAACTAAAAAAAAAAAAAAAAAATTGGCTAAAGAAGCTGTAGTTCTAAACAAGTGATTTAAATACCCTGAGCATATAGGGTTAAAAAGAGGTTTCATGAGATGCAACCTATCTAGTGAAATTCAACACATTATAGAAGTTATTAATGGCATCCAATGTGTGTTGTTTCTGAGAAATGTTAAAACCTCAGGGCCTTGCACATAAAATGGGTGTAGCAAACTTCAGAATATATTTTTGAGGAGAATTGAGATTTGCCTGATTTTTATGTTGCTAATTTCTTAAGGTGATGCTTTTTATCCCATTAATTCATTGTAATTGTTTTTGTAGAACTTGGAATCAGCATAGCAAAGAGACATTGTGTGATAAGATTCAACTGCAACATTTTAACTTTTATTTAGAAACAGTATTTGGTTCCAGCACCACCCAGTGACAAATCTAAAAACTGCATGTTATTGAGTTGGGATGGCATCTTGGTCTTAAAAAATACATTATCTAATACACAGTCTATTGGTCATGTGCAGCTGGTGAGTGCTTATAATGTGGCTAGTTCTGAGATTTGCTGTGAGTAAAATACACATTGGATGCCATTAATAATTTTTACATTGGTTGCATATTAGAATGGTAATATTTAGATATATTTGGTTAAAGTAAGTATATTCAAATTCATTTCACTTTTATATTTTAAAATTATTTTTAAGGTGGCTATCAGAAAATTTTAAATTACACACCTAGCTTTCATTATATTCCTAGAATACAGTGCTAACTTAGAGATTTAATTGGGTAGTTTTATCCAGGTCGGTCATTTGGTAAAAGTACGTGGGTAAAGAAGCTGATGTAAACCATCTAAATGTGTGCCAAAGAACATGTTAGATCATCAGTAGAGGTGGCAAAAGTGAATATATCCAGGTTTTCGTTCTACCTAAACTTATGATCACAGGGAATTAAAAATGTTTGAGATTTATCTCCTACTAAAGTGGCTGTATTGTGAATTCGTTTTCTTTCTACCTAAACTTATGATCACAGGGAATTAAAAATGTTTTCAGATTTATTTCCTACTAAAGTGGCTGTATTGTGAATTTACTAGGTGCCAAGCATTTTTTTTTTTTTTAAGAATTCTGCAAGCATTTACTCACTTAATCCCCACAAAAAAATTCTATGAGGCAATTACTGTTATTTTCTTAATTTCACACAAAAGAGTGAAGCCAGAGAGCAGAAGCCTTGTCCAAGGTCACATGACTATCAAGAGGTTAAAGTCAGGATTTAAGACAGTCTGGCTCTGGAATTTACACTCCTTAACTCTGTTGCTGTCCTCCTACTGAAGAGAAAATGTGGATGAAAAATAAAAACCAGAGTGCCTGGGTGGCTCAGTCCTTTAAGCGTCTGACTCTTGATTTCAGCTCAGGTCATGATCTCAGGGTCATGGGATAGAGCGCCACCTTGGCTCTCCCCTCAGCTGGAGTCCGTCTAGAATTTTCTCTCCTCCCTTTGCTAACTCCTGCTCACAGAGGCTCTCTAAAGAAAGACAGCAAGGAAGGAAGAAAGGGCAAAAAAGAAAACCACACTGGCCATAAGAAAACCATTTTTAGGGGAGCCTGGGTGGCTCAGTCGGTTAAGCGACTGCCTTTGGCTCAGGTCATGATCCTGGAGTCCCAGGATCGAGTCTTACATTGGGCTCCCTGCTCAGTGGGGAGTCTGCTTCTCCCTCTGACCCTCCCCCATCTCGTGCTCGCTCTCCTCTCTCACTCGCTCTCAAATAAATAAATAAAATCTTAAAAAAAAAAGAAAGAAAACCATTTTTAGCTTGTCTACCCCAAAGTTAAGAAGTAGTCATAGAGCAGCACCTGGGTGGCTCAGTTGGTTAAGTGTCTGCCTTTGGCTCAGGTCATGATCTCAGAGTTCTGGGATCGAGTCCCGCATTGAATCCCTGCTCAATGGACAGTCTGCCTCTTCTCCATCTGCCTCTCCCCAGCTCATGTTCTCTCTCCCAAATAAAAAATAAAAAACCTAAAAAAAAAGACATAGTCATAGATCATTGCTAAATTTTTAGCTATCACATTCTTATTAATAAAATTCAAATGTGTTTAGATAGTAATGTCATTTTTAAATACTATGTTCCAGGTTGACCTTTTAGCATCCATTGCAGTGAGGAAACACCGTGAGTCCCAAAATGAATAAGACACATGATTTTCCTTCCAGGTATTCAGGAATTGGACCTATAAATAGATAATCTATGCATATGAAATATGCAGAAGGATGCCCCCCAGAGGAGATGGCATTTAAGTAGAATTTTGGAGGAAAAATAGGATTTGCAAGGCAGAAATTGTAATCATTGAGAACGGACAATCTGGGTGAACTCATGTGATCATGAAACTGCAAGGCACACACAACACGAGAAACAGATCAATATCGCTTGAGTTTAAGATTGTGGGGATAGGTAAAGTTGTTAGTCTAATGGGACAGTCATGAAGGTCTTTAAATCCCCAGACTGAACTAAAAAATGTGCCGGCCTGACAACCTGAGTAAGAGAGAATGATTTTGAATGGTAGATAAGTCTTGAGTTTGGTTTGATCTTTTTCTCCTTTTTTGCTTTAATATTGCAATTTTATGTGATGAGATGAATGCCCTGGGGAAAGAAATCTATGAAACCACAGTCACAGAAGTAGTTCAAGAACTTGTCTCTCTAAACTTTGAATGCCTCCTGAAGATCAAATGAATCCATATGTATGACACTGCATTGAAAACAGCCCAGCACCGTGTAAGATGTAGGTTATACGATTGTAGTCAGCTTGGAGCTGAATCAATCAGGTCATGTAAAGGTCTAGAGCACAGTTATTTAAAAAAAAAAGAAAATTTTGGATGCCCTTTTTACTCATTGTTACTATAAGAATATTTTTAGGAGTTTTATTGACTACATTACAACACAGGTGATAGTTCATTTCCTATGAGGATTTTTGAGGTCATGACAAACTAGTACATTGATTTTGACTAAAATGAATGGCAGACTTGGTAAAATGGTCAAAATGTATATCTATGTACACAGACTGAGATGAATTGAAAAATAATCATGGTTGGGTCTTGTTCATGACGCTTTTTAAAAGACCTTCATAAATATCATAGGTATCATCTGACAATTTCCTATGAGACTTCCCTGGTCATTTTGATCTCTATTTGGGAAACCAGAAAGACTCAGCATAGAATGTCCTCAAATTGAATAGTAGGTAAATTATCCTCTCTACAGAAAGACCCCTCATGGAGACCAGCCCCACAGAGACACTGGTCTCTAATTCCGTCTATCATCACAGCAGTGTTGGTCCAGGGCTGGGTACACACAGGTGCAGTTTATCTGATGGTGGTTGGATTAAGTCACCCCAGTGACGTTTAAAATGCACATCTTTGAGTCCTATAGAGGCAGATAATGAGAGTCTATGTATGCAGGGCATGAGAATTGGTATTTTTAACAAACATCCTTGATGATGTAAATGTGTTCTAAAGTTGAGAGGCTCAGGATCAGACTGTGGTTTACACACAGTCAGTGGAATTATCAGTCAGTGTGCTATGGGGTTCTCACTAACGACTTTTCCAGAAACCAAGAGCTGAGAGCTGTGCTCATATAGCTTCTCCCTTAGCAAACTCTAAGACATGGCTAGCAGGAAGTTTGAAGCATAGCTCGACCAATGCCATCCATTCAGTCTGATTTCATCTTTCTAACTTTCTAGCTCACCAATAAGTAACGGGACCCATTCTTCATGCCTGATACTTCTAGTGTGAAGTACACCAAATAATGTTTCTTATAATAACAATAATTCCTATTATATAACTCATGATTTATTAGGATGATTGAAGTATATGATGACAGTTTTGTTTGCATATTCACCTCAAAGAATTACCGGTGACATAACATGTGTGTTTGTCTTGAATGGCCCCCTGTCATACTCCCCCACAAGAGCTAATTGGTATGACTACTTTATACAGAGAGAAAGGAATATTAAGGAGGGTGTGGCTAAAAGAGCAACATTTTAGGCAAGGAAATATTGGAAGGAACTCTTCTTGAGTAAAACGATGGGTGTGAAGTTACAGCTCAGTTTACATTTTGCCTTAATTTTCTTTCCCATCAAATATAATATTCTTTAAAGAACTGAGATACAGAAGCAGCATACTTTTTTAAAAAATGTCAGATTGGGTGGGAGGTTGGGTTAGCCTGGTGATGGGTATTGAGGAGGGCACGTTCTGCATGGAGCACTGGGTGTTATGCACAAACAATGAATCATGGAACACTATATCTAAAACTAATGATATAATGTATGGGGATTAACATAACAATAAAAAAATTAAAAAAAATGTCAGATTAAACCTAAAGTAAGACAGTGGACTGGAATTTTATCACATTAAATAAGCCCCAGTTCTTCCAACCACATTAAATTACATGCCTGCATAATGAGACAACTGGTAGACATGATTGTAAAATCATTTTCAATAATAAAAGATGTTTATCCAGAAGAACTGGTAAATATAGATTCCACAATTTCTAAGGATACATTTCTACAAAAAATTAGAATGCATCAGCAAGTATGTGATTTTACTTGAGGACCCAAAGAACTCTTAGGACAAGCTAAGGATTATAGTTAAGTCCTGTACTATGTGCAAAATGTAGTCAGATTTGCACGTTAGTCTAAAGTATGCCAGCTTTCAAAGCTTTTTCATAAGAAAAATGACTTCCCTAATTATTAAAGGTAAAACTCACATTTCTGATTTTAGAATTTATTCCTGAAAGAGACAATCCTGGAGAAAAGGAGTAGTGCATTTCAGTGAAAGAGAACTTTGTAGGCAAAATTTTGGAGAAAGAAACTCTATTGTGGATTTGGGGAACATTGAAGAGACAATCTCGGTTAAATCAGAAGATCTGAGTGAAAAAAGTTATGAACCTTGAAAAAAAAAAATCTCTTCCCAATCAAAAACTGAGGCCCTGGTGTTTATATGTTCTTAGGAAAAAGCCCGGCAGTGGCAAAGAACTGTTTGATAATTTATCTTTTGCAATAACTGTGCAGTTTCGATTCATTTAGGGAAGACCTAACCTATTTTTGTGTCTGGTTATTAATTCTTTCATAAAAAATGGACTCCCCCTCACTCCCATTTTCTCACTCTAGACCAGGCTGTTAATTAGGGGAAAATGTTAATTTCCATTTTCAGCATGGATCAGACCTTGAAATAGAGATGAGTGTGCCCTGTTTCAGCTTCGTATTGATAGTAAAGGGATTTGGGCTACTACGATATTATAATTTTCGTACAGAAAATGTGTCTTTTATGCTGCTTTCGTAATGTCAAACCTTAGTTTGGGGATCCAGGGAGAATTATGTAGATACCATACTTAGAGTTATAATCAGCAAGCCTTCTGTCTTAGGCTGTAGTGTGTGTGTGTGTGTGTGTGTGTGTGTGTGTGATATAAAATTCTCTCTCTCATCTATCTATGTATCTAGCTAGAGAGACAGAGTGCCAGAGAGAGACAGACAGAAAGACAAGTTGTTTTTAAATTTTCAGCAAGGGAGAAGTTGAACCTACTATACAACAAAGGGGGTGCATTGCACTTACTGGGACAATGCTGATAGCAATATTTAAGCTTATTGAATCTAGAAGTTCATAGACAATAGATCTACATGGTATTGGATGTAGGCTGCTTCTCCTAGGAAAGCACATTTCTCCATTTGCAAAATGTGAGATTTGAGGATCACAGCACTTAATTGAAGCTGAATTGAAGATCATTGCCATCCAGGACTGAGAGGACAGGTGAAAAACCTTTGATTCTGTTCATTTCGCCAGACTGGCTTCCCCATCCCATTGCTTTTCTAAATGGGAAATTGGAGAAAGTTTAACACATAAGGTTAATGAACAGGAGAAATTGAGACATCTGAGACATGAATGAGAAGATGGTGGATGTGATGGTGAAGGTTTTCATTCAGATAAAACCAAGGAGACAAATCAAAGGTAAGGGTCCAGTGTCCATTTCTAAATGGGATTTCTCTTACATTTTTCTTACATGTGCAAAGCCATGAAAGGTTATTTCTTTGTAGATTCTTTAAACTATGATTTGCTCAAGTTAGGGCAAGGGTATGTTGTGTGTATGTGTGTGTGTGTGTGTGTGTGTGTGTAAGTGAGCCAGAGCAAGAGGGATCTAAGAATAAATTAGTTCACTGATAGTGATTTAAGGCAGTGTGGCTATTGTCAAACTAAATATCTTTCGTACTTAAATATTGTCACTGGCTCAGACAGAATTTCGTGATTCACTGTAGAATTCTAACATCTTGGGAAGGCAAGAGAACATGAGGTTATGTGGCAAGAATGTAAAGAATGCAAAATTGCATTAAATGTAAGAGATTCCAAAGTTAGAGATGAGAGGTGTTACCTAAATGTTATGCTATTTTTTGTACTCTTGTGCCTGGAAGATTTTTCTCTACTTGGATCTATATTAACAAAGCTTTGGACACCAGAATGAAGAAAATGAAGCTAAGAAAAATGAGAATCATTGTGTATGTTGAGAACAGGGCCAAAGATGTGGTTAGTGTCATCATCATTCAGAAGTCATGATATAATTTTCAACTATACAGAGTCAACAGTTTTAATTTGGGTTCTGTGGACTTAACAGGCTTTGAATTTACAAGGTCCCAAGTGAAATTTTAAGCCTAAATAATCAGCTCAGATGAAGACTTACAGGCATTTTACACAGGATTCATTATAGTAATTTCACTGTTGTGTTTGAGATCAAAGAAACACTAAAACAGTCTTTATTTCCTAGATTCCTTCTCCATACATTAAGACAGGATTTAATACTGTGATAAACTTATAAATCTCTACTGAGTCAATGCCCTTATATTTGCATACACTTTGTAGTAACCAAAGAGTAATGATTGAGATTTTTATCCACTCCATATACCATGTCTAATTTAATCCTTCTGGAGCAAGGAGTGTTGTTAATGTTTTTGTTTGTTGTGTTCTTTGTTTAATGAATGTGAAATGTTGAGTTGATTGCCCTGCATAGTTTGAAAATGCACATCAGGGGCACGTGGGTGGCTCAGTCGTTAAGCGTCTGCCTTCGGCTGGGGTCATGATCCCAGGGTCCTGGGATCGAGCCCCACATCGGGCTCCCTGCTCAGCGGGAAGCCTGCTTCTCCCTCTCCCACTCCCCCTGCTTGTGTTCCCTCTCTCGCTGTGTCTCTCTCTGTCAAATAAATAAATAAAATCTTAAAAAAAAAAAAAAAGCGTATCAGTGTAAATCCGTGGGACTAGGGGAGTTTGGTAAAACACAAATCACATCCCAGTTTACAATCCCTTTGGCCCCTGAGCTGACGTCCTCCCTGGCTTGTGAATTCTGGCCAATTCTTGAAATGGTGGAAGAGATTAGGTCAGATGAACAACAGGTGCATCTCTTGATGACCCGAGAGGACATGCTTCTAGAGAACTTCAAGATAGCCTCCCTGTTCAGTCAAGTAGCAGATACTGCTCTGCCTTTGAGTTAAGAAAGGTTAGGTGGTCCTTTTCCCCGTAGGGTTGAATATCTTATTTGAGCCATTTGACTCTCAAAGCATACCGAGAATTATGAGTCTGTGTCCAGGCAGCTCAGCAGAAGGAATTACACAAAGGAGCCCCTCTCTAGGAGTGAGGAGGTTAACAGCCTTCAAGAGATACGTCACTCGCTCTCTCTTTCTCTCAGTAACTGAGTAACTAAGGCTCAGGGAAGTTTTTTAAGATGAAGTTGCTAAACATCCGATAAGATAATGAGTGGTAGATTTCAGAAACTAACACCCAGGCTGTTGGACTCCCTAACCAGTTCTCTCTTCTATACACACCTCAAATTAAGGTGATAAAACTTATAAATTAAATGAGATTGTGTCTTGGTAGTTTCCATGAGGGGCTACCTCATAGGAGCACGTTGTTTCCAAGATGAGCACAAAGGCATGAAGCTCTTTAGAAACACTGGTAGCATAGGAATTGACCATTTAAATACCTTTTAGTTGGTTGTAGCTGTTGTGGTTTGATTCTTACTCATTGGAGTTTATAAAGAAACCTGGTATTAGTAACCTTGTATATGACCTTGAATTTCTGATTTTCTCAAATTGTACAAAGTGGAAATTTACCATCTGTGTTCCTGGATACTTGTTTTCCAAAAATTTGAGACCGAAATCTATTTTGTGAACATTCATTCCTGTGTGTGTGTGTACGTGTGAGAGAGAAAGAAACTGAAACTTGGAAGATAAATCAGCTTTTAAAAGTAATGGTTACATTTATAAACTCTGAAATCAGAGTGTTTCTGCATACATTATTATGTTCTATTTCAGAGTGACTGTATCATCATCAAAATGAAATAGCTCCATTACACTGTCCATATGCTCATAGAATCCCTCTATACCCAAAAATAGGATTCCTTATACTGTATCTAAGTTATTTTCCACCTTATATAAACTTATATCTCATGTATTTGTCAAATAAATATAATCCCTAAGAGACTTCTTTGAAGGAAAAAAAAAGGAAAGTACTTTCTTTTTTTTCTCAATGATTTGTTTGATCTTTATATCACTTGTGCTATCACATCGTTTTATTAGCTTTGAATTATTATCAATGCTTATGTAGTATTTTTCAAGACTTTTAAATGATATGTGGAAGAAATTTTAATAATGAAAATTATAATATGATGTAACTTTGTAAGTAAGCAAGTCCCCCGTGGAAGCAGTGACTTTATTGCTCAGATAGTAATGAAAATTGATTTCTCCTTTCTTGGCTTGGAGTTTGTCAACTCGGTTTTGGTATCAGTTTTCTTGTGAATCGGAGTCACTGTTTGCTTTTTGTCATTGAATGTGCTGTTAGCCCAAAATTGTCAGGAGACAGTAATTAAGCAAAAGTATTTATTTGGGATCAAAGAATTGCAACTTGGGGTACCCAGATTTGGATAGCAACCCAAATACTGTCCCATCAGGGAGCAAAAGTCAGGGCTTTTTAAAGACAAAAGGGAATGCTTGGATAAGTTGTTTACAAAGTGTTGATTGGTGTCTGTTTCCAGAAAACTAATCTCGGCTAAATAGAACTGGTTGCTGAGGCTGTCACTAAGCAAAATCTATGACTGTGGCAAGTTGCAGGAGCTCCTACAGAGTGCTCGGAGTATTTGTGGTTTGGCCCAGTTCAAGAGTTCATGGTTCCTCCTGGTGAGGAGGTGCCTGCCTCCTTAATGGCTTCCCAACTGCATCTTAAAACCCCTCAGCATAAGTGACCATGTTTTATTTCCCCTTGCACAGCGCTTTGCGCTGCATGGTGAGACAGAGGTGTGTGATTCACTTTCCAGCCCAGCCGCCACGCACCCAGCATCTCCCATCTGTGTGCACAGTTGTTATTCCTGAGAAGCTAGATCCCAAGTGTTGATTAAGCTGGTTTTGCTGTAGGCAGCTGTGCCTTCAAATTGTTGTCATAAGAGATTGAGAGGTGGAAAAAGTACTATCCACTGAGGGGCTTTTTAATTTCCATCTTGCCGCATTTCCTGTCTCTTAACTAATCCCCCCCCCAACCCCGCCGAAATGCCTAAATGTATCAGTGTTTCACACTACCAATTATGACCTTCCTTATTTATCCATCCATCCATTGATTTATTTGGTTGTGTATTAACATAATTATTTATATGTCTGGGTCAATAGAAATCTTAGATAGATTGTGTTAAAAACCCAGAAATTAAAATAATAAGCTATCACCAAAAGAGGGGGAAGAGGAAATTCAAAAATGAGACAACACTAACAGAAAAAGAATGTACAGATAACACAGTGGAAAGGCTTGAGCTATTCTTACAGCTGAGATGCCTATTTGGCTCTGATATATCTACTGGCCAAAGACAATTTCATAGTTCTTAATATGCAATAGAAAAAAGTAGTAGTTCCTTAGGGGTAATCAAAAATATTCCCAGTAGTTAATTTAAAGAATATCCTTCATATTACCTTCATTCTAGCCTGTTAACTTCAGTTCCAGATTTGAAAATTCTGTTTCCATGGACAAATGATATTCAGGTGAATTTTTTTTCCAGCAAAATCTCACTCTGCTAGTCAATTGTTAAATTTGTAAAGATCCATAGTTTTCTCCCCCTTTTTAAAGTCAAAATTTGAATTCAGAGCTTTCTGAAAGATTGTAACAATTTGAGAATCATTTGCTAAGATTGCGAACATCATCATGCCCAACATTATATAATAGGTGCTGAGGATATTATTATAGATTTTCCCACACCCAGAGTTTTTATATATCAATACAGAATTTCCCACCAGAGTGCTGGTATCCGATGAATTAGCTGGTAGATGAACAAGGATTTTTGTTGTTGTTGTTGTTGTTGTATCATAATTATTATTCATTTTTATTTTTTTAAGATTTTATTCATTTATTTGAGACAGAGAGAGAGGGAGAGAGAGCAGAGGGAGAAGCAGACTCCCTGCTGAGCAGGGAACTGGATGCAGGTCTTGATACCAGGACCCTGAGATTATGACCCCAGCCGAAGGCAGACACTTAACCAACTGAGCCACCCAGGCACCCCTTATTATTCATTTATAGAGTAATGTATACTAACTTACTATTTATAATAGTTATATAAAGTTCCCTTTGAAATGAATTTATGTAAGTGAAATTGTGAGTTGATTTCGGGAAAAGTATTCAATTACAGTAAAGGTTTAGGAGGATATGTCATCAGTTTTGAAGGTAGTTTAACTAATGGCATGGTTTGGGACATACTTTTCTCATAGAAGACTATAAACATGAACGACTATGTCAGTAGAGAGGATTTACTGTAACAATAGAGTCTTGGACTTGAAGTAGCTTTTATGAAAGGATGGGTATAAAATTGGGTGGAGTCAGGGAAGACCACAGAGAAGAAACACCTGAACCAGGGCTTGAGGGATGTGTAGGAGTTCATCATATGAGGAAGGAAGAGCATTTGGACTGAAAGATCATGGTGCTGGAGCTTCAGGTATGAAACAGCATCATTTAAGAACATGTAACTCAATGAGGATGGATATTAAGAGTCACAGAGAGAAATGAGTGATAATCATCATCACAGTGAGCTCTTACTGAAGGCTGACTATGTGCCAAGCACTATTGTACATACTTCCTATGCACTAAACTAGTGAACCTTCTTGACAGTCATGTGAGGTATGTATCTTTAGGCTGCTTCATTGCCCTGCTCCAGGGGGTACTTTTCTCATCATTGCTCATATGGATGGTGCCCCATAGAATTTAATATTTCTGTTTTATAGATGAGAAAACTTTAGCACAAGGAAGTTAAATAACCTGCCCAGTATCATCACACAGTTGGGAGTATGAAGGCTGGATTTGAACCTGACGAGTCTACTTTAGATAAATGAGAAGTAACCTATTCCTCCTTTAGAGGAAGAGTAGCCATTATCCTCTAGGCAGTGGGAAATTACTGAAATATTATGTGATAGGGACTACAATAATCAGATTGGCACTTAGAAAACCAATCTGGCTCCACTGTGTTGAGAAGATTGAAGGAGGTTGAGCCTGGAGGCAGGAAAACCAGTCACAGTGAATCAGTCAAGAGCTGGTATAGCCCAAACCAAGATCAAAATGGCATGTCTCTGGTTTGGAGAAGGCTGGGTGTCTGCCTTATTGCCAGAGTTAGGCCTGGACCTTTTTTCCCCTCAGTTCTTGAGAAGCCACACTCTCGTGTCCCTAGACAGACCTGTCCCACTGGACTTGGCAACAAGAACAGGAAGTACAAGCTTCTTGTCACAAGCCCCTGCTTTGGTCCCAGGTTTTTCTTTGTTGATTCTCAGCAACATAGGTCAGCCGATCTCCAGCACCAAGACATCCCTTCTCTTATTCTCTGATTACCTGTAGTCTCATTCCTGGTCTCGTGAGCTCCTTCTATAGGTGTAAATTTCCATTTCAGTTGAATCCAAAGTACTTAGATGTCATGGTAATATAAAAGACACCTTTTCAGGGTCCCTGGATGGCTCAGTCAGTTAAGCTTCTGCCTTTGGCTTAGGTCATGATCCAGAAGGCCTGGGATCGAGCCCTGTGTCACCCTTTCTCCTATAATGCCCTTTGAATACTCTCCAGTGACAAAGCTTAACATCTGGCCAGCTAGCACAGGAATAATATGTGCTTCTTTATTCATTTCTGTATATCTTACTAAACTTTTGTTGGGATTTTTTTAAAATAAAAGATTATCAGATTTCTGGTTAGGGCTACTCCTAAATATTTTAAATTTTGTAATTAATACTGCTGGTGGTAAAGTTTTGCTTTAGATATTCCCCCTTTGTATTTTCTGTTTTATTGTCATTGGTATTTAGAAGATCATTAATTTTTTAAAGTCAATTTCTTACAACATTTCATATTCATATTTCTAGTTAATTATCCTAGATCTTTAAGGCCAGCACTCATATCAATTAAAAAAGTAATTGTGTCTCCTATTTGTCTTCTTATGAATCTTTTAACACTGAGGTTGTTAAGAGAATGGCATTACTAAACTGTGGGGCAGGGTCCCAGCTCAGCTACTTACAAAGTGCTTGATGATCTGGACCAATGTACAAACTTGCTATCTCATCAGCTCCGACATTAGGGAATGATCCTCTCTGCTTCATAAAATTGTTATAGGATTAAGGGAGATAATGACTGTAATATTCTTCATTCTGAGTATGTAAATGTTCTCCTTAAATATGTAATAGGAAGTTGAATTAACCTTTTTTCTGGTATCTTTGTTTGTGGGCCCTAGCCCCAGAGCACAGTGCTAGAACTGCCAGACAAGAGAACTTGCCCACAGAGTTTGCTATAAGGTTGTCTAAGTGATCATTTGAACTCCCATCTACCCTATTAAACAGAAGCCAGAAGTCTTTGGGAAATGGAATTTGTTACTATGACGGTGAGTCTAAGGTCTGCTGAGCAGAACTTGGATTTTCTCTTAACCTCTGTAAGTGGGGAGGGTATGCTTCATTCAAGTGAAAGAAGGACTTTGAAGAGATCATCTCAAAGATATTGTGTTGTAAGCTAGATAGGCAGATAGGACACTTATTGCCTTGCTAGAACCTTACTGAGGTAGCAGGAACTCAAGGGCCAATCTAGTGTACTAGAATGGAGTACAAGGATACAGTTCTTAGGAGGACTTAAAAATGTCCTCAGGACTTCGTGCCATACATGTGCATAAGCATGGACCGGTCTTGTGTTGTCCCTGGAGAATTGTGGAGGTGGATGAATCTCTTGAGTTTCTTGTGGTGGGAGATCAGGATAAGCAGAGAATGTGGGGATTGAAGCTACCTGCATCTGGTGTCCCATATTGGTTTCCCACTGGCCTAGTGGATGTCTTAGAAAATAGTCACAACCATCTAAGGGGACCCCAAGTAAGAGGACTGTCTAAGAAGGTCAGGCAAAGAAGCACCAGTATTTAGAGGCTATGGCGTAGATTTGGATGGACAGGCACAGGGGGCGTCTAGAAGTCAGGCATTGACTACACCACCCATGTCTGAGAAAACTACCCTACAGATGGCCTGGTGGCGAATCCAGGAGAGCTAGAATTTGGAGTTGTCACCTAAAGATGAAAGCCAGGAGAGAACTCTAAGCAGCTCCATGTAACTAAAACACCTGTTGTTTCTTCATTCTTTCCCCAACAACTCTCCTGCTCAGGCTTTGGAGGAATCTGAAGCAGCAGAATGAGTCGGATGAAGAGGTAAAAGGAAAAGAAGAAGGAAGAAAGTGGTTTGTTCTACCCTACTGTAGATTTTCAAAGCAGGAACACACCCTGGGTGGGAGCTGTGGAGGAGAATTTTGCACTGGAGAATGAAGTGTTTGACTGGATTGAGGTAGTTCATACAGGAAATTGAGTCTTAGTTACCAAAATGAGACTCTTCCTTAAAATGTAAGTGACTAGAGCTTGGCATAACCCCAGATATTCTCTAAAGATGGGGAAGATATATCCTACAAAATATTTTAAAGCCAGTAGTTAAAGAAAAATAAATTTATCTCCTGTTAAACCTCAAGAAATTAGGACCATGCGCTTAACCAGTCACACGTGTATTCACTCAAGTGCTGTGAATTCACTAAATGAAATCTTGGCAGAAGAACCAGTAATAAATCACCAACAAGGATATTTGTATATCTGCTCAAGGAAATCCTTGAGTAATTAACAAAATGGTATATCAACGGATACATTCTATTTACTGATATTTCCATTTCAATCTTTTTTTGTTTGAAATGGTCATCCACATGTGATGGAAATGCTAGTAATTGGACTTCAGCAAGCAAACTTTCTATGAGACACTCTTGCTCAAAATCAAAATTAGTTGTCCATGGATATAGAAGAAAACCTATTCTTGGAAGTAAAATGGCCACTTCTAAGATTGTGTGCCAGCGGGTTGAAAAAATTAACTTTTATCCAGTGAGTCTGTGAGTGTCTTAAGGTACATAATACTTATTCTTTTCATTTAACCAGTTATTCTTCATCTACTATTCCTCCCTGAGTTTTAAATTTTGGAGATGCAGGCAGTTTCACTATGAATATGATATTTTTAAAAATCATCCAACCCTATAACAAAATGAATCTTAACACATTAGTTAAGGCAACACTGATATAACAAACAAATCCCAAAACGTAGGTGGCTTGTCAGAACACAGGTTTATTTCTAGCCCTTTGTGAATTCCCAGTGGGTGTTTCTCATAGAGCTCTATTTCAGATGCCATTTCCGGGGCCCCATTTGCTCTTATCTTGTGGCTCCTTAGTCTGTGAGGCATCAGCCACAGCTGTTGCCTCAGGGGACAGAGCATGGAGGATCATGCTAGGAAGTTTTTATGCTCCAGACCTGGCTTTCATCAGTTCCACCCCAGTCCACTAGTCAGCATTTATTCACAAAGCCATGTACTGAGTGGCTGCAAGGGTGTCTGAGAAATGTCATTTTGACTTGACCTCTGTTTAAGAAATGTCGTTTTGACTTGACCTCTGCCCGTGTGGAAGAACAGAGAAGACTGGTCAACAGCTAGCCAATTTCTGCCATGCTTGGCACTTTCTATCTACATTCAAACTGTGCTTCCTATAATCCTGCTTTTTATTTTATGAGCCTCGTTTTACTTTAAACTGGGGAATGATGGGGAGATTTGTTCTTTCTACTTGCAGGCCTTTGCATGTGCTATTCTTTTTGTTTTGAAATATCTTCCCATGCAAACTTTGGTTTCAACTGCACTGTCACTTCTTCAAAGAGGCCTTCTCTTGAAATTCCAAGTTGAGCAACTTTCCCACCCACTTGGATGCACCAACACACACCTGACTTTTCCTTCATCCTAAAGTACATATAAAGCATGTAGGACATGGGAAGTCCATGATAAATGCTAGCTCTTCCATTTACTTCAACCTGTAGACTGACATTTACTTCTGGCCAACTAAAAAGTGTGTGTGTGTGTGTGTGTGTGTGTGTGTGTTTGGTTAAGTAAAAGTATTTTCTTACAAAAAACTTTTTAGATAATAAATGGAGAATGTATACATATTGAATTTTTATGGTTTTTCTGGATGACTTTTCAAGTGAATTTATCTCTTAGGAATCTGTTTCCTGGATGAAATATAATATGAGTATCGGCTGATTCGTGTTTCCAGTGTTTCCTAGTACATTCTTAGTTTTGTTTTGTTTTCCCTGCAGACTTATTGCCTTGGAAGTATTTGTGAGTCTTTATTAAGACAGAAAATTCTTTCTGGCTGTGTTTTTGTGGTAGAGATGGAGTGGGATTGGCAGAAGGCAAGCAACAGAGACTTCTGTGTTCCAGGAAAATAAGAACATGTGTTTCATGAGCTTGTTTCTCTCCTATCAAATTCAAGTACTAGAAGGGATCTCAGCTGCTAGTCAGATCTTTCTTTCTTCAGATAAGGAAGAGTCAAGTTAATGCTGCCCCCCTTCTACACATGAGCTGACAGAAGCCCTGGGATCTAAATGACTTTCCCACTGTTACCAACCCAAACCTGTAAGTGTATGAGAATGGGTACACTTCAACAAAAGTTCTCTTTTAAGTACATTAAATACCTACATAAAATTAAAAATATCTTTCAAAGCAAAAAAATCCCCCAAACAAAAGACACCTTTCCATGTATCTATCCTACGCCCTCAAATATTTCATATAGAATTAGGCAAAACTTAGATTAACTGTTCAAAAAATAAACTGTAGTCAGCCAAGAAATTGAAAGTCTCACTAAACTTATCAAAGTTCACTTTTTCTCCCAATCAGAGAACTTTGGGATGTCATATTTTTCTTCATCCCATCTGGAAAGATGTGTCAAAATCTCAGTGTTTATACAGTTCAGCTCATTCTATGAATGGTTTGGGAATAAAAGCTCCTGGTGATAAAAGTTGCCCATGTTCTGAGTATACAGAACACTAGTGACATCTTTTAATTAGAGGACAAACTCAGAATAGCTACCCTCTGGTCCTTTGCATCACCAAAGTAATTTCCAAAGATGGAATTGTCTGCAGAAAAGTATAATGCAGTTAAATGTGTTCATGATACATCATGCAGAAATTAGAGTACAACAGAAATGCTTAATAATGTAATTCCTTGGCTGTACCTCCCTTGGAAAATAAAGATGTAAGATGCTAGTGAGCTCCTTATTAATGGGACTATAGAATAATAGGATTAATCAAATGCTCTAATATAATTTGTTTTCATCATAGATTTCAGTCCTTGAAGATAGATTACTGAATTAGTTATGATTGCAGCAATTAAGGTTTAAAAAAAGAAAAAGACCTTGGAAAAACCAACATGCCAAAGGCCCACCTTCTTAATCAACCGGAAAGGCATTGATTTAGTGCTGGAGAGAGGGTGTTTTGTTTTATTTTGTTTTGTTTTTTTTAAACTCTGTTCATAAACCCTCAGTGTCTGGAATTCTCTCTTTTCCTTTGTTCTATTTATTCAACATGTACTGAGTTGCTGCTTATTACCAAGCACAGTGCCAAGTATTGATCAAAAGGAACTTGTCATGGTCCTTGTCCTTACAGACCTCACTCTCTTGCTTGCAAACATATAAGCAAATAATTACAGTAATGATGAGAACATTCTAATGTGAGATTTGGATGAGGAACCCCTGCCTACGGCCTCAGGAGGCTTCTTGGGAAAGACAGTTTTGTGTTGGCTCCTGAAGGACATTACTCACTGCTTAAGTTTAGCCAAATGCTTTTAATTTCTTATTCACTTCAATTAATTAGTACTTAGACTTTTCCTCACTGGTTCTATGTAAAATCCCTAAGATAAAGTACTGACAAGACCCTGTTCCGAGGTAGCATCAATTCTTTCCCTGTCAAGATATTTAGATCCCAAGATCCCAACTCTTGGGCCCTCCTAACTTTATTTTCATTACCTTCATTACCTATTTAACTGATTGTTAGATTCCTTTGCTTTTCTCTGCTTTCTGGAACCTGTATTCTCCTGGTATGGGTTTATTTACCCACAGCCAACACTCATGCTCTTTGTGTATTTCTTAATTCATGCTTTCTACATGACTGATGATTTGGGTTTATTTTACTGTTAAAGTTTACCTAACGAAAATAACGTTAATCAAAGTACCTTCTTCCATATTCTTTGTTGAGTTTCCTGGATCTATACCTGACTTAGTGTAGAGCTTCTTTACTGTATCCATATTCTTTAGTTTTATTTCATTTAACTTGTGTTGACATCATCTCTCCTTTTTAAAATTTTTTGCCCTACAGTTTTTTTCCAGATTCAAGGAAACCCAAAGTTAGAAATGAAATGTAGTTTGGAAAATAAATGGACTGTTTCTCATAGGGTATGGGTTAACAATTCTGGTACTGTTATATATATATACTGGAATTGAATAATTACATAAATAGATGGTGGGTGGGAGAGCCAGGTTATTCACTTTTGAGTAAGAAATTATAGATAAGCAAAGGGAGGAGGCTAGACTAATTCGTGTGGTAATGAATTAGAACCATACATCTCAGTATGAATTCATGTTTAGCTCAATATAGATACAGGTAGTTAAATATAGAAATATCTATATATATGGGTGTATACACAGTTCAGTACACAGACATATATTCTGTTGCTGTCATCTGAGAGGACCTAGAATCAACAACACCCCAGAAGCAATGAGCACACTTAGTGCCCAGATTTGGGTAATTAACACCATTCTTCAGTAAAAGGAACCCGGGCTCCTTGGAGAAATAGTTGATTCTAGGACTGAGACATAACATACACAAGATGAGTTTGAAAGTAAGGAAGTGCTAAATTAAAAACACAAACCCCAAAACCTACAGTGATGTCAAAGGGACACACAAACCGAGTTAATTTCCAATGGCCAAAGCTGGAATTAATTGGAGCAGAAAAATAAGGTGGTAGTTTATTACAAGCCCAAATATAAAATAAATATCCATGATTTCATGCTCAAATAAATAAATGAATAAATAAATTAATGAGGGACAACAGGAAAATCTACACGTGGAAAATTCCACATTGTTTTTGTAGATACTTTGCTGTCACAGAGATGGACCATAACTTCCTATTCCTTAAGTTTGGGCTGATTATAGTGACTTCTTTCTAGAGAGCATAGTATAGAAAAGGAGAAAAAAATAGAATAAGTTTACACTGAAGAAGCCTGCCAGACACTCCCTTAGCCAGGTGATCAAGGTTATCATCAACAGTGATAGGTCATGTTGACACAGTATGCATCCTTGATATGATATGATGAAAGTGGCACTTTACCTCTGTGGTCTTCCTGCAGAGGAAAATATATAACCCTGGTCTAATCATGAGAAAAATGCATGACAAATCCCAACTGAGAGACATTGTACAAAATACCTGACCAGTGCTCTCAAAATAGACTAGGTATCAGAAACAAGGAAAGTCTAAGAAACTGTCAGAGCCAAGAGGAGCCTAAGCAGACATGACAACCAAATGTAATTTGCTATCCTCAGTGGGATCCTGGCACCAAAAAGAACTCTAGAGAAAAAGTAAAGAAATCTGAATAAAGTATGGACTTTAGTTAATAAATATGTATCAATATTGTAACAAATGTGCCAAGGTAGTATGAGGTGTTAATAACTGGGGACCTGGGTAGAACAAACTCCCTGTACTAGCTTCAAGATTTATTTATGTAAATATAAAACTGTTCTAAATTTTTATTTATTTTTTTAAAGATTTTTATTTATTCATTTGACAAAGAGAGAGCACAAGCAGGGGGAACTACAGGCAGAGGGAGAGGGAAAAGCAGGCTTCCTGCTGAGCAGGGAGCCCAGTGTGCGGCTCGATCCCAGGACCCTGGGATCACGACCTGAGCCAAAGGCAGACGCTTAACTGACTGAGCGACCCACGTGCCCCTGTTCTAAATTTTTTCAAAAACTGTATTTGAAAATTAGAAAATGGTCTAGCGATAGGAAATGACATAATGGTAGGAGAGCCAAGTCTGGGGAGAATATTTAGAATGATGCAATTGAGAAGAATTGTCCCAAGCAGTTTTTAGAAAAGAAAAAAAAAAGCCTTTTTAATTTTCTCTTAATACTTTTTAGTATTTAGTCAACAAACTAGGTAGAACTAGAATTACACAAAATACAAACATGAGTGGAACTCACAGTTTCACTGATAGTTCTTGAGCTGAGTCCTTCCATTTCCTTTGATCTTGGGGGTAGGGAGATAAAACTCTCAAACCACCTAAAATACATTACTTATTTCTTATCTCCTATGTTCAGAGCATCTCTCAATTTATAAATTCTGCTTTTATCTTGGAAGTTGCTTTTGAGTTTTGGAATTATTAAATCTGTGCCCTAATCCAAGCCCAAAGCATAACTTCTAAGCCCCTACACCACCCGCAGCTCCCATCCGCAGCACTGCGAGAGGAAGTGAGTAATTCACTGTAAAAAAGAGGAGATGCGCATCGGGTCATTGCCCTGCCATACTGTCAAGCAGATTCTTTGTACCAATCAAAAAGTACCAGAGCTAATAAAAAATAAAAGAGTAAGTAGATGCAGCTCATTTTTGTGTCTCCGTGTTTCTCATTTTTGTGTCTCCGTGTTTCCAGGAAGCTGCCCTAAATTGACCAGGTGTGTGAAGCCTATATGTGGGGAAAATAGAAATAGGTTGATCTTCCTGGAATTCTTTTTATGAGTTTCCTTCCTACACCACCAGGCAAAAATAATAATAAGGTGAAAACCAAATTCCAGGCCGTGCCCTGCAGTGTAAGGCAGCAGAGAACGTTTTCCAAGGTGGACTTTTCTCCAAACCAGTGACTGGGAACAGGCCTGAGCCAGACTGTCCTATTTGCTCTGCATCACTCACTGGTTAAGTGGCGATTACAGGACCACCATCACTGTGTGTCTTGGATATTGGGGATTTCATGAATAAGCAAGACTCCACAATTTCTTTCAAAGAGGTGAAAGGTCGATGGGAAGTGTGACAAACATTACAAATATCATGATTAACACTGTTCAATTGCATACCCAGGACCATAAACATTGCAGACAAAGAGCCTGTGATTCTGCTGGGGTTGGGGGAGGGGGTTTCACAGAGGATGGGATGTGAAGAGACTAAAAGTATGAATAACAGCTTCAAGTCCATGAAAGTAGGAAGGGCATTCTTGGTTGAGGTTGACAGAATATGCCAAAATCTTTTTTTTTTTTTTAAGGTTTTATTTATTTATTTATTTGACAGAAAGAGAGAGAGATAGTGAGCACAAGCAGGGGGAGAAGCAGGCAGAGGCAGAGGGAGAAGCAGACTCCCCACAGAGCAGGGACCCTGACTTGGGGCTCAATCCCAGGACCTTGAGATCATGGTCTGAGCCGAAGGCAGACGGGTAACCGACTGAGCCACCCAGGTGCCCCACAATATGCCAAACTCTAAAGTTGAGAAATGATTCAAGGAACTGGAGTTGGATTAGGGTAGTTGTGACTTGCAATTTCCAGTTGCAGAGTGTCTGAGTATATGGTCTATGCATGACAGGGCATATGTGGAAGTGGGAGTAGGATGGACTGGCTGATGAACTTAGAGAGATAGGTAAGAGTCAAATTATAAATACCATTCTAGACCTTACTAAGAATTATGGACATTAGGCAGTGAGGAGTAATGGAGTGGTTGTAAATGAAGTAAGTGTTAGCATTTAATAATTTAAAAAAGCGCAGTGATATGATTATGTTCTTTGCTAACACTTATTTGCAGTGCCACAAAACTTAATGTTGCAGTATTTATCTATAATGTTTAAAAGTAACTGCTGATAGGGTGTTTTGCTAACTGTAAAGATTTTATAGCTGAGAACTGTCTCCTTGCTAATTAATGTGTGAAAAGACAGCTACAAATGCTCTTAATTTTTCTATGCCCTCCAGTGAATGTTTGATAATATCACCAGATGGGAGCAAAGAAAATCATATCTTGAAGATCTTGCAGATTGCCAACCAGTAGAGTCTCTCTCTGTGCCTTGTTATTTATTTAATCAACAAATAGTTATTAAATACCTACTATGTATTAGACCCTATGGCAGGAACCATTTATGAGAAGATGGTTAAGAAGAATTTCTGAGCTCAAGCAGCTTGCAGTCTGGTGGGGGAGCCAGATGAGTGAATCGAGAAGCAAGATGAAATTATTAATGTTGTAGGAGGATAGGTTATGGAAGGGACCATGGGAGGATGGAGAAGAAAGTGGTCACTTTGACCTTGTATGTGCCAGGATTGGGCCGGGAAAGACCTTTCAGAGGAAAGGGACTTTGGGTTGAGTCTTGAATGCTACGTTCATGTTCACAAGGTAGACAGGGGAGGTCATATCTGTAGGGGCTGTGGTATGTTCAGTGTGGAGGTGGGGAACGCTTTAATGAGTTCATGAACTCTACAAAACTGCTGAGTTCAGTTGTAGAGCTTGTATGCGGTAATGGGGGGCACAACTCACCTCGAAGACTTTAAGAATGCCACCTCTCCCCCGACGCACACACCAGTGAAGCTGCACAGTGTACAACCTATACAACTTTATAGGGCAGTCCTGCAAATCAATTTAATGTAAGCACATTATGCATTTAGTTATATAATTAGCTCTAAAATGGGAATAACAGTGCCTAGGCTCATAAATTGGAGTGAGGATTGAATAAATCAATATATATGTATATAACCATTATTAAAATATCATATACATCAGTTATTATTACTAAGACCCATATGGAACTTTAAACATTTTATATCATCAAATGCAACCATTTTTAAATATATGGCTTCTAGGTTTAGGCTTTATCCACCCTGATATTATAAATTTATTCTCCTATATTTATAACAATATTTTTATCTAACCTATCTGAGATGTATGCATAAATAGGTAGGTACATGGAAAAAGTGAGGTGAAGATCTATTATATACATGAGCCAAAGATGGTCCTTATATATTGGCCCTAAGTTGTTTACTTTTTCATAGCAGCCTGGGACCCATTAGCTCAAAAGCCCACCAGTGCCAAACTCAAATTGTTACACATCCAGTTGTTTTATTTATTTATTTATTTTAATTCAATTAGCAAATGTATAGTACATCATTAGTTTTTGATATAATGTTCAACGATTTATTAGTTGCGTATAACACCCAGTGCTCATCACATCATGTCCAGTTGTTTTAAACATAGCCCCATTAAGCAAATCTTTAGCCAGCTAGAGTATGCCTGCTTTGCATTCCTCACAAAGCTGCATCCACCTGTTAGACATAGAAAAGATGCTCTCTGGGGATATAAAAAACCACCAAACCCATCCTGCACTTCAGAAAACTGAGACCCCCAGTGTTGCTGCGTAAATTCACCTAGATGGGTAAGCCCCTTTCATTCCCCCTCTCCTCCTGGATTTCCCTCGGCCTCCTTCCCATTTTCAGTAGTGGTCCTGAAAGGTCTCCTGCTATAAGCGACTTCCTCTTTCCTGCAACGGACCTATCAGAGCTGCCCCAAGTAAAACCACTGTGACTCATTGTTACCACTGCCTCTTCTGTCCTATCTTTTTTACCGATTTGCCTTGAATCCCTTGAACTCACCACAAAGACCTGATATTTGAAAATTTTATTTGAGTAGCCAGCTTTTCCTGTGACATTTATTGAATAGTTTATACTTCCTACAGAAATTTGGATTTCCCAAATACCCACTGTTCTACTGCAGAACTTTCTAGCCTGTTCCAATGATCAGGCTTTCTATGTATGTATCAGTACCCTGCTACTAGAAATATCGTTTGGTATCTGGTCATACAGGTTTCCTCTCATTATTTTGTTTAATTTCTTTTGCTTTTCCCCTACATTTATTCTATCATCTATCTATCTATCTATCTATCTATCTATCTATCTATCTATCTATCTATCATCTATCTATCTATTCTATTTATTCCATCTATCTATCTATTCTAGCCTTATATTTAAACGAGCCAGCCAGATCCCTTGAGATTTTGTTTGGGACTGTGAAATATTTATAAATTACTTAATGGGGAGGTAACTCAAACCTCTAATGATCTTGAATGTCCCCAACTAGGAATATTTTATGTCTTTTCATTTATTTAGGTCTTCTTTTTTCTGTTCTCCATTTATGCTGTATAGTTTTCTACATATGGGTTCCTTAATACTTTTAATTAGGCTTATTCCTATATGTTTTGTACATTTTATTATTATTGTAAAGAGATCTTCTTATATATTCCCTATTTGATGATTGCTGAGGTATACAAAGTTATAGCTTTTTGAATAATTGTTTTGTACCTTACCACTTTATTTAACTTTCTCATTAGTTCTGAGTTTTTCATTTGCTTGACCTGATGTGAGCAAGTATTCTAGTCACTTTAGAGGGACTTACTACTTCTAGTGAGTCATTGTTATAAAATGTGATATTTTGATGAGGTTCTTTTAATTATCCTTCATCAAGTTGAAGACAATGCCTTATGTCATAACCCAACTGAGATTTTTTTTCTGTTTCATTTAGGGTTTTGTATCTATTGACAAAAGATTTGAATTTATATTTGTTTCTGTTTTAACTACTCCTGTCTGGGTTTTTTGGTATTTTTTGATTGATCGATTTATGGTATCCGAATTAGGCTTAGTTTGTACAATTGAATGAATTGAGAAGTTGCTCATCTCTCTATTGGTTAACTTAGGAAATAGCTGATTTTTGAAAATCGATTTCACTTTCCTATAAAACCATTTACCGAAGTGCTTTTTTAGGTTGCAATAGGATGGGAATATGTGACCATATACTTTTAAAATTTCTTAGGTGGTTCTTAGCTTAGGTTTTCAAAAGTTTTGTGTCAATTTTATTATATTTTCCTGTAAAACTATTCCTTTCATCTACCTTTTCAAGTTGAACCATTTAAATTTGTAGATTATTGTACAATTTGAAAAATCTCTCTGGGTCCAAGTTCTGTATGCTTTCTTATTTCTAATATTATTTATCTGGGTTTCTGTTTTGTTTTGTTATTGACAATTTTAAATACCTAGCTTGTTAAATTATTCGACTTTCCTGATTTTGTTTTATTTTCTATTTTATTATTTTTTCATGATTTTCTTATATTTTCCTTATTTTGTAAATATTTTCTCTATATTATTACTTGAATACTTAATTTTCAATGTTATTATTCTATGACTATATATGGAACCATATCTTTCACTGCAAATGAATCATTTTATTCATTGCCCCAAAATAATGCTTTAATTTTATATTTTTATTTTGTATGATAATCATGCTGAGGTTACATATATTTGTACATGAACATATATATGTATATGTATGTATATGTTTTGCATATGTGTGTTTCAAAGACTAACCTTATACTTGCAAACTCTTCCAAGGGTCTTCTCCCCCTAAATCCTGCAGTTTTTACAGTCAACCACACTATCCACATGCAACCATATGTCCCCTTTAATGTGCACTACTGATTCCATATGAGTCTTGCTTTTTGAGAACAGGAAGCATGTCGACACATCTGCCATCCCACAGAGTTAAGCACATGGCCAGTGCTTAGCAAATTGTTTTTAATTTACCATCATTATCTACTATGTTCTGCCATATGAGCCTTATCTCATATGTTTTTCTCCTATTTTACTTCATCTTTTGTTCTCCTGGGGCAACAGCAGGATAGACTGGGGGTAATGTAAAGAGCAAGCAGTTGGTAAGAGTTGAGTGTCTCCTGGCTGACTTGTGCCCTGCAGATCTTGGGCTTGTCTACATTTCTGTTCCTTCTAAATCACAGAAGCTTACGGAAAGACTCAGGTCTAGTTCAAAGGGAAGTGCTAAGAGGCCTAAGAGATCATCTACTGCATGATGTAATTGGCATATTGGTGTCATTATGTATCTGTGGAAATAATGAAGCAATCGGTGGACCCTCTACCTTCCATTTTAAAATTAGAGAGCTGAGTGAGATAAGTGGAAATGTTGAAACCTGAACTCAAGTTACCTAGCTCTGAAATCCAATTCTCTTCTCTCTATACGATATTGCCATTCAGGTAATCTAATTCTGCTGAACCTACTAAAGGTTCGTCTTCAGGAATGTCTCAGGGATTCACAGTGAATCTATAAACACTGTGATCAAACTAGAGAAATCAGAAGCCTCTCCTGAAAGCCACAATGCTTATCATTATTGCTTTCCCTTTCTTGGTTTATCTTGGACATTCCTATCCTCTGAGAGAAAATGAGAGATCACCAGAATCATGGCTATGCCCCTGCCTCCAGGGGAAAGCAGTGTCATAGGGGCCAAAATGACTGTGGCATTTGGAATCTGAATAGTAGCCATTTGGGGGGTAACCTGATCTTTTTCTCCTCCTCCCTCAACAATTTGGAAAACATCCTTTTATTGCTAAACTTTGTTATGTTTTTGATTTGTTTTGCTTTTTTAGTATTCCCACTAATAAGGAGAATCTTACTGCCTACAGATAATTGTTTTTCTACACAATATAGATATTTAGGTATTAAAACCATCGAAGGTGCCGAGGAAAATTATACTTCTGGCATTAGGGAAACGAGCTTTATCATCCTATTTTTTTTTAATGTAGCAGCAAACAGGAAGTAGTTATTTAGGTCTTAGTTGGGATGGTGAAGCAAAAGCTAGACTGAGATCCATCAATAGGAGGATGGCCTTTGAGATTTCAGCTCAAGTTCTAAATGAACAAAGGACATGGAATCTTTATTGAGAAAAATGCTGTGTAAGGATTAACAAAAGACCAAATGAACACAATAAAAACAACCTAGGACCCTCAGTCTTTCAGTGTTAATATGGAATGTTTAAAAAATGGAAAGTTACCTAGATATGAAACAACAACAACAAGATGCATCAACCAGAAGCAACAATAAAGAAAAAAAAATCATATGCCACTTAAAAAATGAGAAAGGCAAAGTTTTTCTAAGAAATAAGAATGGGATATTTATTAAGTGGTAACAGGATATGTTGATAGGTTGATACTTAATGATTAGAGATTTTGAAGGCAGGCTTGGAATAATTTGTTTTATAACAACATTTCAAAAAGAAAAAATAAGAAAATAAATTGTGAGTGATTATTTTAATAAGTCATGCAGGAAAATACCTTTACGTTTATATTCCTTTGGCTAAAATACTCGATTATCACTATAACACTTAAGGAACACATCTGAGTGGCTTGGAGCCAGGAGAATGAGGTCCCAATGGGACTTACACACTTTTTTTATGCTATGCTCTCATAGGAAATTAATTATAACACATTTTGACTAATATTTTTGAGAGAACATCATGAGAAGTAACATAATGATGTTTTAAAATAACACAGCTTCGGGGCACCTGGGTGGCTCAGTCATTAAGCGTCTACCTTCAGCTCAGGTCATGATCCCAGGGTCCTGGGATCGAGCCCCACATCGGGCTCCCTGCTCAGTGGGAGGCCTCCTTCTCCCTCTCCCACTCCCCCTGCTTGTGTTCCCTCTCTCCTGCCTCTCTCTCTCTGTCAAATAAATAAATAAAATCTTTAAAAATAAAATAAAATAAAATAACACAGCTTCTTGTTTCTATTGTAAATAAGCAGGTTAGGAGGGTCAAGGAAAGCCATATAAATGCTCACATTTATCCACAGCAAGGCTAATGGTTTTGCCTCCATGACATGCTTTAGTAAACTGTGGAATCATGGCCCCCGTGATACATGAATTAATTGATATCCTGTTAGCTGGGATGTTCTACCCAGAAAAGGGCTATTTTTAACTTCAGAACACAAGAAAAGTCAATGTTATTCAATGGGAATTAGTCTTGGTCACTGGACTTAATATTTTCATCAAGACCTAGAGGAGAAACTATAAAATGAGGTCATTAAATTTGCTTCCAAACCTGAGCTAGGGGCGTCAGGCACAGTACTGAGAAATAGCTCGGTGATGCAGTTGCCCTCGGGAGCTGCAGAAGGTTTACGAAAGGGAGTTGTTTGCACAAGAAAAAAAAATATTAAATAGATAAACTGAAGAATAATTGGCTCTAGAAATACGGTCAAAATAAATTATAGGACTCTAATTCATTATATCCCAACCATGGATCAGAACTATAGTACTGAATTTTTAAAAACACAGATGATTTTTTAAAAATGTATTCAACAAATATTTTTCAAGCGAGAAACTGCTTGTGACAAGCCCTCTGCTGTTATACCTCTAGGGGTCAGGGACTGTATTCAGGGTACTGTTCCAGCCTCAGCACCTAGAGCAGTGCCTGGTGTCCAGTCCTGCCTGGCTTTGTTAAAGGAGGGAGTAGGGTGGGGGGGTACACAAAGAAGAATAAAAGTGCCCTACACTCTAAGGACGGAGTTCCCTCAGGGGGAGGGACAGACACTCATACTTGGTCCTAGAGTCTAAAAGAAAATGCATGACTATCAGAGTATAAGAGATTGGCAACTCAGGTTTGACCTTCAGCTTCTCCAGGTTCTAGCACGTAGGCCACACAAATGCATCTCTGTGTTTTAGAATCTTATTATTTAAAATAAAGCTAATAAATTCTACTTAAACAATGTTATGAGCAGCTTGAGTAGATAGATAGAGAGATAGAAAGATAGATAGATAGAGATTACTTTTCTTCCAGTTTTCTCTCTGTGAAATACAGAATTTAGTTGACTCTCAAGTGAAGATAGAAACACCTCCAATGAACCCTTCCTTTTGCTTTTGGGTTGGAGATATTTATTAAGTATCAGATTTGAACTAAACTCCATTAATCTAGAAGGCAGGATCCTGGGTCTTCATATGAGAAGCAATGAGAATATCTATTTTTTTCCCTTTAGAGAACTTGTCTGTGAGAAGGCAGTGCAGGAATAAGAATTTAAAGGCATAGCATTGAAGAGAAAGATGCTTTCCATGATAAAATGGTTTATGCATTTTAAAGTGAGGCTTGTGGAAATTAAAAATTAAATAACATGGCTACACTACCTAGATTTTTAATCTTCTAGAACAGGGTAAAAAATATGAATGTAATTTTTACATGTCAAAATTAGAAATCGGGACGCCTGGGTGGCTCAGTCATTGAGCGTCTGCCTTCAGCTCAGGTCATGATCCCAGGGTCCTGGGATCGATCCCCGCATCGGGCTCCCTGCTCAGCAGGAAGCCTGCTTCTCCTTCCCCCCCCCCCCCCCCCCCGCTTGTGTTTCCTCTCTCGCTGTGTCTCTCTCTGTCCAATAAATAAATAAAATCTTTTAAAAAAAAATAGAAATTGCCAGTGAAATGGAGATTAATAGTTCTTTAGCTTTAATATCAGAGTTTCACAAAGCTTCCATCTCGCAGCTGCAATATAGCTGAATTTTGCCTTTCAAGAAATGTACTGGAGTCCAATTTTGTAAGCCCTGGAACTGAGAACTTGTTTTTTCATTATCCAGAAAAGGGTCTTTGAAAAGTGCACCAAGGGTGGTCAGTATTAAATATATGGTTGGAGTATTTCTTGATTGTTGGAAAATTAGTTAAATGATGGTTGTTAATGATACCATCTTAAACCATTACTGGCATTTGTTAGGAAATGCCAGTTAATAGAGTACTGAAACTTGTCAAGCTGTCAGTCACGGGTAGGTCATGGCGTTTCCCATGTCATATGCCTGTGCGCATGGTGGCCTGAGTTCCAACTCCCTTTTGTCCTGTCTTCTCCAAGTTCCATTTGTAAGATGAAGATAAGCATCAACCTGAATGCAATCCAGTGTGGCTTTGGGAGTAAGTACATTTCTAATATGTAAACACTGGCAAATTATAAAGCATGTTTAAATAAGAATAAAGAAGGATGTATTCTCCAAAGTGTGCCTTTTCATAGCATTTTAGAAAGAATACATTGGCATGGTGCCATTTAAGCCTCCAATAAAATGTGATATAGTGTAAAAGGAAAGCTATGGAAAACATAAGGAATAAAGCATAGGGCAGAACTTAAAAAAAAAAAAAAAAGGCGCTTTCTTTCTCGTCACACAAAGGCTCTGCCCTTTTCCTGTCCCACTACTTCCTTCACGCTGACCTGACCTAGGACAGCCTATGCATAAATGTCTGATCATTCTAGATGATGCTTTTGAGAAAAGGCATTCTTTTCTTCTCTTTTTTTTCTTTTTTATTATGTTCCGTTAGCCAACATAAGTCAAGCAGAGAAAGGCATTCTTTTCAAGGGATCTTAGCAACTGTGGGAGGGAGGGGGGGAGACTTCCATAACATATAGCTTTGAAGTAACTCTTTGGTTTTGCAAAGAAAGCCCCATAAAATAAGAACATAGCCTGTGGCATTCATTGCCCATATACTTGGAGTGCAATGAGTTTATCTTCTGTGATTCACTGTGACTGTAGTAAAATCAGAATGAAAATATTGCTTTTTTCAACTACAGACTCTGAGTTAGTATGAGTGTGGAATAGCAAAATGCTAGATATACTGTAGCAGCTTCCCTACCCAACCCCCCCTCCCCCCCAAAAAAGAATAATAATATTGGAAAAGTTTGAGTAATTGACAAAAGTCTTGATGACACTCATTTTTTTTATCTTGCCTATTCTTCAGTAGAAATTCAGATAATATTTCTCATATAATTCACAAAAGGAGATAATTAAAGGTGATGTTTTTATCCTGGGTTTCTCTCTGCCATTTGTCTGAGAAATTTAGAATTATTCTGCAGCAGTGTCAATTTTCTATCAAGTTCTGTTACTCCACAGCCCTGTTAAGAATTCTGAGCCTTTAATATCCAAAATCTACAAAGAACTTATCAAACTCAACACCCAAAGAACAAATAATCCAGTCAAGAAATGGACAGAAGACATGAGCAGACATTTCTCCAAAGAAGACATACAAATGGCCAACAGACACATGAAAAAATGCTCAACATCATTCGGCATCAGGGAAATACAAATCAAAACCACAATGAAATACCACCTCACACTGGTCAGAATGACTAAAATTAACAAGTTAGGAAATGACAGATGTTGGTAAGGATGCAGAGAAAGGGGAAACCTCTTACACTGTTGGTGGGAATGCAAGTTGGTACAGCCACTCTGGAAAATGGTAACGGTATGGAGTTCCCTCAAAAAAGTTGAAAATAGAGCTACCCCATGACCCAGCAATTGCACTACTAGGTATTTACCCCAAAGATACAGATGTACTTATCCAAAGGGGCACCTGCACCCCAATGTTCATAGCAACAATGTCTACAATAGCCAAACTATGGAAAGAACCCAGATGTCCATCGACAGACGAATGGATAAAGAAGATGTGGTGTGTGTATACACACACACACACACACACACACACACAAATAGAATATTATTCAGCCATCAAAAAAGATGAAATCTTGCCATTTGCAATGATGCGGATGGAACTAGAGGGTATTATGCTAAGTGAATTAAGTCAATCAGAGAAAGACAATTATCATATGACCTCACTAGTATGTGGAATTTAAGTAACAAAACAGAGGATCATAGGGGAAGGAAGGGAAAAATAAAACAAGATGAAATCAGAGAGAGAAACAAATCATAAAAGACTCTAAATCATAGCAAACAAAATGAGGGTTGCTGGAGGAGAGAGGGGTTGGGGGGGATGGGGTAACAGGGTGATGGGCATTAAGGAGGGCAGTTGATGTAATGAGCACTGGGTATTTTATAAGACTGATGAATCACTGAACTCTACCTCTGAAACTAATAGTACACTATATGTTAATTAATTGAAGTTAAAAAAAAAAAAAAAGAATTCTGAGCCTTCTGTCTTATGCCCCATATGACTTCTCCAAGTGCTGATTTTCCCTCATTGTAAAATATGAAGTTCTTAGCCAAGCTTTCGTTTCTGCTCACTAAAGTTATATAGTCTAATTAAATGGTGTAAATTGAATTTCCACAAAGCCCTAATTTCTGTTTATTAAATATAGACTTCCAAAGGACAGCATGGAAATCAGACCTCATATTCAGGTTTTTATTTTGTTTTGTTTTTTGAACTCTTTTCAACTACCATCAGAAAATACTTCATCCTCTGTAAGTATCACAATTTCTTCTAAAATGGGGCAGGATAAAGCCTACATTATTTTTATTAGTGGTCATTCATAGGAGGCAAGAAAGGAAAAAGAGGAAATGTGCTAGACTTCCTGGTTCTTGGTGGAGAGTTAGACAATTCAAGAATGTTCCCATATTCTCTGATTGAGAAATATATATTTGATGCATTTGTCAGAAAACCTGTGTTAAGCTGCAGTAACAAATGGTCCCCAAATCTCCATCTGTGATGACCAAAAAAGTATGTCATTTGTCCCATTATGGGACAGTTGTGGCTTTGCTCTATGTCATCTGATTTTGGGATCCAGGGACATGGAGTGAATTCTAGTTAGAATACTTCCAGCCATCCTATCAGCTGATTTTTCAGCAGAAACTGTGCAGGCCAGAGGGAATGTCATAATATATACAAAGTGCTGAAAATAAAAAAGCTACACCCGAGAATACCTTATTCAACAAGGGTACCATTCAATTGAAGGGAGAGATAAAGAGGTTCCCAGACAAACAAAAGTTAAAGGAATTCACCACCAGTAAACCAGTCTTATAAGAAATCTTAAAGGAAACTCTTTGAGTGGAAAGGAAAGACAATAGCAAGGGTAAGAAAAGTAGGAAGAACAAAAGCAGTAAAATTAAATGCATCCATAAAAATCAGTCAAGTGATTCACAAAATAAAAGGATATAAAGTATGACACCATATACCTAAAACCAGGGAGGGGGAGAGAAGTAAAAATTTAGTGCTTTTAAAATGAGTTCAAACTTAAGCAACCATCAATTTAATATAGAGTGCTATAAGCATAAGATGTTATATATAAACCTAATGGTAACCACAAATCAAAAACCAGTGATAGATATGCAAAAAGAGAGAAAGGAAAAGAGAGAGAGAGAGAAAGAGGGAGAGGAATCCAAGTATATGACTAAAGAAAGCTCGCAAATCATGAGAGAAGAGAGCAAAAGAAAGGAACAGAAAATAACTACACAAACAACCATAAAACAAGTAAGAAAAAGGCAATAAGTACATACCTATCAATAATTACTTTGACTATAAATGGACTCAACACTCCAGTCAAAAGACATAGGGTGATGGAATGAATAAAAAAGCAGACCCATCTATATGCTGCCTACAAGAGACTCATTTCAGACCTAAAGACACCTTCCAACTGAAAGTGAAGGGATGGAAAAGCATTTATCATGCAAACAGATGTGAAAAGAAAGCCTGGGTAGCAGTACTTATATTGGACAAAGTAGAATTTAAAACAAAAACTATAAAAAGGGACAAAGAAGGACATGACATAATCATAAAGGGAACAACCCAACAGGAAGATACCATAATTGTAAATATTTATGCACCCAACATGGGAGCACCCAAATACGTAAAGCAGCTAATAACAAATGTAAAGGAAGTAATCAATAGTAATACAATAATACTAGGGAGCTTTAACATTCCACTTAAATCAATGGATAGAATATCCAAACAGAAAATCAACAAGAAAACAATGGCTTTGAATGACATATTGGACCAGATGGATCTAACAGATATATTCAGAACATTCTATCCTAAAACAGTGGAATGCACATTCTTTTCAAGTGCACATGGAACATTCTCCAGAATAGATGACATATTAGGCAACAAAACAAATCTCAACAAATTAAAAAAAAATGAAAGTCACACCATGCATCTTTTCTGATCACGATGCTACAAAACTTGACATCAACCATAAGAAAAAGTCTGGAAAGAACACAAATACATGGAGGTTAAATAATAATGAATTGGTTAACCAAAAAATCAAAGAGGAAGTAAAAAATATATGGAGACAAATGAAAATAAAAACATGACAATTCAAAATCTTTGGGATACAGCAAAAGCTGATATATGAGGGAAATTTATAGCAATTGAGGCCTACCTCAAGAAGCAAGAAAAATCTCAAATAAACAATCTAACCTTATACATAAAGGAGCTAGAAAAAGAAGAACAAACAAAACTCAAAACCAGTAGAAGGAAGGAAATAAGAAAGATTAGAGCAGAAATAAATGAAATAGGAACTAAGAAAACAGTAGGACACAATGAAACCACAAGCTGGTTCTTTGAAAAGATCAACAAAATTGATTAACCTTTAGCCAGAATCATTTTTAAAAAAAAGGATTCAGTTGAACACAATCAGAAATGAAACTGGAGAAATAACAAGTGACACCACAGAAATGCAAAGGATTATAAGACAATATTATGAAAAAGTATATGCCAACAAATTGGACAACCTAGAGGAAATGAATAAATTCCTAGAAATATATAACCTTCTAAAACTGAATCAGGAAGAAATAGAAAATTTAGACTAAATTTGAACTGGCCAATTACCAAGAATGAAATTGAAGTAGTTATCAAAAAACTCCCAACAAACAAAAGTCCAGGACCAGATGGTTTCACTGGTGAATTCTACCAAACATTTAAAGAAGAATTAATATCTATTCTTCTCAAACTATTCCAAAAAATAGAAGAGTAAGGGAAGCTCCCAAATTCATTCAATGAGACCAGCATTACCCTGATACCAAATCCAGAAAAAGACAGTACAAAAGAAGAGAACTACAAGCCAGTATCTCTGATGAACATAGACGTAGAAATCCTCAACAAAATATTAGCAAACCAAATCCAATAATACATTTAAAAAATCATTCACACAATCAAGTGGGATTTATTCCTAGGATGCAAGAGTGGTTCAGTGTTCACAAATCAATCAATGTAATATATCACATCTACAAGAGAAAGGATAAAAAAAATATCATTTCAATACATGCAGAAAAGCATTTGACTAAGTACAACACCCATTCATGATAAAAACCCTCAACAAAGTAGGTTCAGAGGGAACATACATCAACATAATAAAGGCCATATATGAAAAACCCACAGGTAACATCATACTCAATGGTGAAAAACTGAGAGCTTTTCTCCTAAGGTCTGGCACAAGACAAGGATGTCCACTCTTACCACTTTTATTCAGTATAGTGCTGGAAGTCCTAGCCACAGCAGTCAAAAAAGAAAAAGACATAAAAGGCATCCAAATTGGTCAGGAAGAAGTAAAACTTTCACTGTTTGCAGATGACATGATACTATATGTAGAAAACCCCAAAGGCTCCATCAAAAACTACTAGAACTGATAAATGAACTCAGTAGAGTTATAGAATACAAAATTAATATACAGAAATCAATTGCATTTCTATATACTAATAATGAAGTAGCAGAAGGAGAAATTAAGAAAACAACCCCATTTACAATTGAACCAAAAATAATAAAATACCAAGGAATAGATTTAACCAAGGACGTGAAAGACCTGTACTCTGAAAACTATAAAACAATGATGAAAGAAATTGAAGATGATACAGACACATGGAAAGATATTCCATGTTCATGGAATAGAACAAATATAGTTAAAATGGCCATACTTCCCAAAGCAATCTATACATTTAATGCAATTCTTAACAAAATACCCAACAGCATTTTTCACAGAACTAGGACAAATAATCCTCATTTATGTGGAAACACGAAAGACCTCAAATAGCCAAAGCAATCTTTTTTTTTTTTTTTTAAGATTTTATTTATTTATTTGACAGAGAGAGACACAGTGAAAGAGGGAACACAAGCAGGGGGAGTGGGAGAGGGAGAAGCAGGCTTCCCGCTGAGCAGGGAGCCCGATGTGGGGCTCGATCCCAGGACCCTGGGATCATGACCTGAGCCGAAGGCAGACGCTTAACGACTGAGCCACCCAGGCGCCCCTAGCCAAAGCAATCTTAAAAAAAGAGTAACAAAACTGAAAGTATCATAAGCCCAGATTTCAAGATATATTACAAAGCTGTAGCAATCAAAACACTATGGTACAGATGAAAATATAGACTCATTGATTACTAGAACAGAATAGAGAGCCCATAAATAAATGTACAATTTTATGGTCAATTAATCTTCAATAAAGGAGGCACAAACATGCAATGACCAAAAGACAGCCTCTTCCACGAACGGTGTGGGGAAAACTGGATAACTACATGCAAAAGAATGAAACTGGACCGTTTTCTTACACCATGCACAAAACTAAACTCAAAATGGACTAAACACCTAAATGTGAGACTCAAAACCGTAAAAATCCTAGAAGAGAGCACAGGCATTAATTTGTCTCACATCAGCCATAGTGACATTTTTCTAGATATTTCTCCAGAGGCAAGGGAAACAAAAGCAAAAAAAATACTGGGGGACTACATCAAAATAAAAAGCTTCTGCATAGCAAAAGAAAGCAATCAACAAGACAAAAAAGACAACCTATTGAATGGGAGACGATATTTGCAAATGACATTTTGAATAAGGGGTTAGTATCCAAAATATATAAAGGATGTATGCAAGTCAACACACACAAATAATCCAATTAAAAAGTGGGCAAAAGACATGAATAGACATTTTTCCAAGGAAAAGATACAGATGGCTAACAGACATATAAAAAGATGTTCAACATCACTGATCATCAGGGAAATGCAGATCAAAACCGTGGTGCAATATCACCTCACACCTGTCAGAATGACTAAAATGAATAACACAGGAAACAATAAATATTGGCAAGGATGTGGCGAAAAAGGAACCCTTGTGCTCTTTTGGTGGGAATCCCAACTGGAGCAGGCATTGTGGAAAACAGTATGGGGGTTCCTCAAAAAATTAAAAATGGAAATACCATATGATTTAGTAATTCTACTACTGGATAATTATCCAAAGAATGCAAAAACATCAATTTGAAAAGATATATGCAACCCTATGTTTATTGCAGCACTATTTACAATAGCCACCATATGGGAGCAACCCAAGTGTCCATCAATAGATGAATGGATAAAGATGTGGTATATATATACAATGGATTATTACCCAGCCATAAAAAAGAATGAAATCTTACCATTTGCAACAATATGAATGGATCTAGAGGATATAATGCTAAGTGAAATAAGTCAGAGAAAAACAAATACCATATGATTTCACTCATGTGGAATTTAAGAAACAAATGAACAAAGGAAAAAAAGACAATCAAAAAAGACTCTTGAATATTAGAGAGTAAACCAGAGGGAGGTCAGCAGGGGGATGGATGAAATAGGTGAAGGAGATTAAGAGTACACTCATCATTATGAGCACTGAGTAATGTATAGAATTTTTGAAACACTAATTGTACACCTAAAACTAGTATAACATTATATGTTAAAAATACTGTCAGCCATCATGTCAGAAAGAAAAGAAATCAGGCTGCAACTTGCAAGTGTAACATCTTTTCCACTTACATTTCATTAAGCAAAGCAAGTCACATAACCAAACCCAATGATAATGGGGCAGTAAGGAAAGTCTAATTCTTCCCTAGGAAATAGCAGCAAATATTTTTGAAAGACTTCCACCAACTGGTAATACCGGCTATTAGCCAGGCACTGTATTAGGCATTTACAGATATTCTAATCTTCATAATAATCTTAATCTTAGAGTATGGGGATTTTTAACCTTTATTTTGCAAAAGAGGGTAAAAGCTCATCTCTTTGCCCATGCTCACACATCTGGAAATGGAAGAGTCTAGGACTAGATCTAGGTCTGTCTGAGCTGTATCTCAAGTAGTGTACTCACTATAATCAGTATTCTTTTTGAAGAGAAATGAAAACTCATCAGGCTCCTCAAAATCTATGAGGGAAGAACCCAGCTTATGAGACTCTATAACCCATACTTTTCCAAACATGGAAATAACTCTCAATAAAATTATCATCTAAGAGAGGAAATTAAATTCATTAATTAGGGTGTTTGTACTTGCAGTAATATACAAATTTCAGCAAACTGACACGATGAAATAGATTTTCTTACTCCTGTAATTCCCCAGTGTGAACATTCCTGGTGACCTGGAGACTTTTCTTTCCCTCCTGGTTCAGGAATGCAGGTTGTGTCTACCTTGTTGCTCCACCATCTCCTAGGACCTTAGGATCCTCTGCATTCAGTGGATGGGGAAATAGACGGTAAAGGCACACGTGCTTCTCATCTACCTCACCCTTGATGGGACACACGTTACTGCTACTCCCATTCTAGTAGCAAAAGCTAGTCGTGTGGCCCCATTTAGATGCAAGGATCACTGGGAAATGTAGTCCTTGACTGGATAACCACTGCCTATAACAACTTTATTTTAAGGAAGAGGGTTCATGAAATTTTGGTGAACTTAGCGGCACTTCTGCCACATAGGATATTGTCATGTTTTATGATGATACAAACCAGAACATGAATTAGTTCCCAGGAGAGAGGCAAATATTTCAGTCCATGAAGTATTTGTTTCTTGTTTCCTTTCTCCAAATGCCACCAATAAAATGAAATATAACAAGCTTTTTTTTTTTTTAAAGATTTTATTTATTTATTTGACAGAGAGAGACACAGTGAGAGAGGGAACACAAGCTAGGGGAGTGGGAGAGAGAGAAGCAGGCTTCCCGCAGAGCAGGGAGCCCGATGTGGGACTCGATCCCAGGACCCTGGGATCATGACCTGAGCCGAAGGCAGACGCTTAACGACTGAGCCACCCAGGCGCCCATGAAATATAACAAGCTTTTGCTAAGAAATCTATGAAATGGCCTTGCAGATGTTTTACTAGATATCATTAGAGATGTAACTTATAGAATGATACATTTTCTTCCCTCAAAGGGATACCATGGGTTTCTCCCATTTGAACATCAAATCCAGGGACAGAAGGAATTCTGTTCGAATCTCATCCACAGCTGGGCAAGTAGCTGGAGGAACCTGTGTTCTCACATGTGAAATGGAAATAATAATATAACTGGCTGGCATGTGTGATGTGGGGTTAAAATTAGATGAGGATTATAAACCCTCGTGAAGAAGGGAATTACGCGGACTGTTTCTTGTCTCGCTTGCCCTTCTATAACTCACAAGGACTAGTTCATATGAATATTGTCAGAGCCTGGCTTCTGCACACAAAATGCAAATGTAGGAAACCCATCTAGCTCCATTTACATAATCGTGGCAAAATGTAAAATGCTCACCTTATAGAATTGAAATGTAGAGATAAGGATCAAGAGTAATTTGCTCATTATTCTTCCCTAATTCCCTAAATCCCTAACTTGTGCAATTTTTTTACTCTACCCACAGTTAGGAAATCAAGCCTGCGAAGCCCTCAGGGAACTGGTAGTCTACTGTCCTAATGTAATCAATCCACAACTGAAATGAAGGAAGATAATATGAATTACTATACATAGCTCTAGGGAGAAGGAGCATTTTTTATTAGGTCTATGGTAAAAGTTTCCCCTCAATCCCTAAAGCAGGCCCCCTCAAACACACCTCACAATAATAGGAACCCAGAACATGTATGAAACAAATTAAAGGACTTAACCTGCTTTTCAAACTTGAGCATGCCTCTGAATCCCCTGCAGAGCTTATTAAAACACACATTTCTGGGCCCTGCCCTCGGTGATTCTTATTTAATGGATCTGGGGTGGAGGGTGCCAGGAGTTTACATTTATGACAATTCCAAGGTCATGCGGATGCTGCTGGTCCAGGGACCTCACTGTGAGAACCACCCAGCTGAAAGCATTGATACTCAGTCCTGGCAGCTCATCCACAGTAAACTTTTTTTTTTTTTTTTAAGATTTTATTTATTTATTTGACAGAGAGAGACACAGCGAGAGAGGGAACATGAGGGAGAGGGAGAAGCAGGCTTCCCGCCGAGCAGGGAGCCCGATGTGGGGCTTGATCCCAGGACCCCGGGATCATGACCTGAGCCGAAGGCAGACGCTTAAGGACTGAGCCACCCAGGCGCCCCCACAGTTAACTTTTGATGCACATCTAGAATTAAAAGCACTGTCCTAATGATTATAGGCTTCCAGAGTGAATTAATTATTACTATTTTTATTATTCTTAACGCCTGGACTTGCATCAGGAATTTGGCCAAGAACCCTCCTGTAACTAACTGCCTCCTTGTGGCTTTTCATTGTCACCAAAGGCTCTTTGAGATTGCAGTTACCCTTCCTTCTCTTAGGTCTTTGATTGTTTGCCCCGATTTATTCCTTACATGCTTCTTCCTCTCCTGCTTGCTCCCTAGCTGGGACCCAGAAGGTTGTTTGGCCAAAGTATTGAGAGATACAAGGTAAGCAATGTCTAGTACAGTTCCCTTTCCTTTCTGTGCTTGGCTCTATCACTTACCAACTATACGACTTAACCACATTTATGTATTTTTTCCAAAGTTCAATTTTGTCCTTTGTTAAAATAGAGATAACACCTCACATGTTTATGTGAGTAAAGGTACTTAGTGCAAAGTAAGGGCTCAAAAATATTCTGTATTGCCTTTTCTTGTCTGCTTTCTTGCTTTCTCATTTTCCTTTTTTCTTCCATTCCAGTGTTTTTTCTTCACTCCATGCTTCACCTCCAGTGTAAAGAACAGATAAGAGATCATCTCTTCCCATCTCCCACTCTGCCAGATGGTTCCACAAATGCCTACTTTTTGCAAATATCTTGCTTTCCTTCTCTGGAACATGCTTTTTATCCTCCGGTTCTAGAAATCTGACCAAATCTAAAGCCCCCAGATCTTACTCTGTTCCGTTGTACATTATTAAAATGATCTCATAAAGCACTTAATTTCTGAAATATAGTTTTATGTATTATTTCTTAGCAGACATTCTCAATCATACCTATACTGTCTTCCATTTTTTTCTTTGTAATATATCCCTGTCACAATTATGGCCTAGGTAACATAAAAACACAAAAATGCAATATATGAGCATCCCAAAAGGATTGAATGTTTTCAAAACTCAAAAGTCTGGCTACTTGTGTGTTAGGTCATATATTAAAATGTGAATAATAGGGACTTAATGAATCTGGCATTGGGGATAAGATCAACACCTACTTTTCAAGTTCTTTATTCTGTATCAGGTCTGCTTTTAAATTTGGCCCTTACATTTAAGCAGATGTGCCTGAACATACTGCAGTATGACCAGGGACTAAGGAGTCCAGTTCTCTTTGGAGTCTCCATAATTCTGGTATTTCAACTGAATAAATTACTGTCTGCAAAGTAGAGCTGTTATGTTGTTCTTGAGCTTTAGAGGGCGGTAGAGGAGCTGTCTGAAAAAATCCCTACTTGACCAGGAAAAACATTTTTCTTTTCCAAGTTATTTCTGCAAAGCTTTCTCTTTGGAAGGAAAGTAAAGGATTCTATTTAAAAAGATGCATGTAATAGCTTTTAAAAAAATTAAGAGACTATATCCTAGTATATTTTATATATAAGAACATTTTCCACCATGAAAAAATTTACCTTCTATTGCTTATTAATGTGTGAAGAAGTCCAAAAGAAATTAAAAAAAAAAGGATTATTGGCTTTATTGTATTTATTGTAGGTTTTATTTTAAGAATGTTTTATTCAGTTTGTGTGTGTGTTGCATTATGTATTGAAGGACAAAATGTTTTGGAGAATTGTGGCTGTGTAAACAGTTAAAAGATAACATTGAACAATTTGAGGCAAAAGATTTGTACAAAAATACTAATTCCTGAAGGTAATGAGAGAACTGTTTTTGATTTAAGAATTTAAAAACACACAAATGAAAAGATGAAACAGGAGTTACTTTTTGGGGGGTAGAGTTCATTTAACTAAATTAGATTTTGTCAGCTAGCAAGACTTACATCTGAATTTGGCCACATACAATTAAGAGAAAATTCTTCAAAAAAGTGGTTTCCAAGGTCTTACTAAAGGCTACACAGAGAAATGCTCATCCTGGACTTCCTCTTATTATCTGGGTGATCCCAAATCCACAGGCACACAGCCACCACAATGATTCCAGTCTCCATAAAGTGGAATACTGTTAGGCTTGAAGCACTGCCTATGCAATCTACACCATTCTATTTATGAATTATTAAACGTCTACAATGCAAGACAACAGGGTGCACTGTCTAGTCTGAGTGATCAAAACAGAGCTTACTCCGCTTTCTATTGTTCTGAAATGTTTCCTCTGGGGATTGGGTCTTTCTTGCCTACTCTGCAGTAGTGATGGAGGGTGTTACTCAAAGCTGATACTCTTACAATAGAAGCTCAGAACTTACACCTTGCAGTAGAAGCTCCCCTGCCTGCCTTGCCCAAATTCTTTTCCACTGCTTTGTAAGAGCTATGAGATCAGGTCTTTCTTCCTCCTTTGTGATGTTTATTGTCTTTCCTCTGTATTTTAGTTCTTCTAGTAACCTTTTGATCATTTTCCTTCATCCTTGTCTTCTGGCTTTCTTTCTCTCTTTCTTTCTTTCTTTCTTTTTTTTTCTTTTTTTTTTTTTGATTCTTTATCTGGGAGTATATCTTCTCAACCTGGCTTGTAAGAAATCAGGCATGTGATTACATAGCCCTATATGTTCTCCAGTAAATGTATTGGGTAATAATCAGTCTGTCTTGCTTCTAACTCTCACAGGAGATTGGGGACAGGTTTTCCAGGTGTATTACTGCCAGTACTACCAGCTTTCAGTGTAGCAGGATCTTTCAGGGTCTCCTGAATGATGATGGGCTGCCCACACAGACAAGATGTCACGAGGTTTGCTAAAGTTTTGTTGGTCTTCTTTTTCAATACGGTCATATTTTTAGTGACCCTGAGCCATCTGGCCTTAAGAATTTAACCTAACCAATATCGCGTGACCATTTGACGCAACAAAGTGGGAGAGGACCTCAGAAACTCCAGAAATGAGTCATGATGGCCTTCAAACATTTACGAAATGTCATGCTCCTTTATTCAAAAGTCAGTCAATATGACACAGCAGAATTATAGAAGCCTCAAAATCCTAATTTGAAAATTCTTTTCATGTATTCATATATCCTCCTTGGGCACGTCTTCAGTGAATTCTATGAGGTGCTCTATCTAAGCATGTGTTTATGGAGATATCCACCTTCTGTTGCTTTTTTCTATTTATCATTCTGGGGAGGGAAATGGCCTTGGTTTTGAGGCCATCCTGTTCTTTCTAACCCAGTAGCTCTCAGTTGGCTCCATCTTCACTGAGAAGGGGGTGCCAGTTCCCAGGGGTAATTGCACAGAATGAGGCATAGTGCCCATGAACAAATATGCAGCCTATATAAAGCTCCCATGGCAAATCAAAGTCCAGAAACAGTTTATAAGTTGGAAAAACATTTCATTGAGGCATTTATCACATTTCCTCACTGAGTCTTCTTAAACCAAAATGCCTTGAATGCCTACCATGTACCCAATAGGGCACTAATCCTGTTAAGGAATTAATAATCTTTAAGCAATAGAAATAAAAATGAAAGGAAGCCTAGAAGGAAAGTTATTATATCAGGTTTGTTTTATTTTTTTTCCATTTAGGTCCTTGCCATGCTATATTTCATAACATTTTTAATTATTCTGGAAACCCTTATGGCCAGGAAAAGGGAGGTTGTTTCTTTTCAACTGTAGGGTGGTAAATAAAATGATGGTGAGTGATGTGCTGTTTCTTCCAGGATGAGATGATTTTGCTCCACCTCTTCTGACCAATGCCCAAGATAGGCTACATTATGACTTTAGGGTACAGATAGGGTCACACTTCTTGGAAAAGATCCAGCCAGCCCTAAAGCATGTTTATTTTCTTGATATTATATGGGAGCCCCATTAGAAAATGTTATGTGGGGCGTTTCTAGAGGTGGGAATGGGGTCTCTAGGACATCACAGAAATGATGCTTTGTACCTTTAATATTATAACTATGCCGAGCATGATTTGGCCTGTGTATTTCACTGTCTCTCATTCTCTCTCTTAGTCTCGCTTCTTGTCACTCTCTGTATTCTGAAGTGATTTCAGAATCTTTTAGTGCCACAGGTTATCACTGTGACAATTAATTATCATTGAACTGGCAGTGGAAATGTTAGTTAATGGATGGTATTTGTTGATAAAATGCCAGATAGCAGATAATTAATTATAATAGGTCATCTTGGGGAAAAACAAGTCCATCAGAATGAGGATAATGAACAATTTGCCATCTGGCCTAGATTAAGGGACTGTCTGGGTCAGTGTTGAGTCATTGTAAGTTCCCTGAAGTGTCTCAGTATAGGCCAAATGCATCCATTGCATCTATGAACATTGCTGATAAGATCCTGGAGTTCAGTTTTTGCTGTCCATTTTGACTGGGCTGAGTTCTAAGGGATTTGGGTATTTCAGAAACCTGAATAAATGGGGAAAAGAGGAAGCAACAGAAGAAGTAAGCAGGACAGTGATCCTGGTTTCAGGGAGCAGTACCTGCCGGGCATGTGCACAGACGATAAAGGAGCATGGTAAACTTGTTGTGGGAGCAGGGTGCTAATGTCTAGCAGCAGTGTGGGACCAGGTGGCCAATCCATTCACAGCAGAATTCCAGCTGATAGCCAGAGAAATAGGAAGAGGGGACACTTCACTCTTACCCATCCTTGTTCCCCGCCCCCCCCACCAAAAGAAAAGATCAGTTGTTTGCAGGTGCGGGATAGGACAAAAGAACAGGTCAGCAATCTTGGCTTCAGAATGAACTCAACTAGCTGAGAGTTTGAGCATAGGCCAGAAAACAGAATGAGAAGCTAAGAATTGTTATTTGTATGTTTTAGGCCACCATTTGTGGAGAGGGCCTATTATATGCCACGTGCTATAATGGCATTATCGTATTTTAAGACATTTATTATTACAATTTTGTGAAATAGGTGTTTTCATGTCTGACTTCCAGACTAGAAGAGTGAGGAACACAGAATTAAGGTAAATTGCTCAGTGTCATATATCTAGTAAGTTCCAGAGTCAAGTTTTATACTTTGATCTGTCTTCTGCTTTAAGACAGCAAGCAAGATAACTTAATGGAGGTGAGAGGGAATATTGCATCTTGGAGATGAGTGGGGGGAAGAACACTGGACATTACCCTGGACAACTGACAAGAGTTAAGTAAACCTGGCTGACTTGTGGGAAAAGAGCATGTGGTTAATCCTCTGGGCAGAAAGCAGCCATAATTCTAGCTTTATCTGGAAGGAAGAGCTCCTGCAACTGCTCATGTCCGGTTATGACTCTTAGTTGCTTTCTCTGAGATTGATTCTCAGATTTTGTTTGTTTTATATAATAGTAAGACCAAGTATGACACCTGCTGTGAGTACTCTGAATACCTAGCTTACAGTAGGCATTTGAGTCATTCCTCAGGAGTGACTAAATAAACGAGTGTGTTCATTTTCCAAAACAGCAAAAGCAGTGGCAATCTGCTTCTATGTATTCCAAGGTGTGGCTCTGCTTAAAGCAGGAGAGAGGGGCTGGCAGTCTACCCTTGTACCATCAACCCCCAAATAATTCTACTGAAGTGAATCTTCAGAGAGTCCTTAAGAGAAGGCATTTGGGGATTTCACATTCTATCACAAAATCTTCAATTATTGGTATCCAAAATAGAGACTTTTCCCAGTGGTAAAAGGCTATTGTTCACACATGGAAAAAGAAGATGAATGCTTTTAAAATTACATTTATTGAAATTAAAAATAAATTGGAGTATACAGTAGATCAGCAAGAAAAGAGAAGACTTGAACAACACTATAAACTACTGAGAAGCAATATGTCTTGATAAGGACACTGCACCCCAAAACAAAAGGATACACATTCTTTTCAAGTGTTCATGAAACATTCTATAGGATAGGCCATTTGCTAGGATATAAAATAGGCCACAATGAATTTAAAAGGATTGAAATCATACAAAATATATTCTTAGATTACCATGGAATGAAATTGGAAATCAGTAACAGAAATTTGGAAATTCATAAATAATGGAGATTAATCATTTAAGCAATGCACTTCTTTAAAAAAATTAAAGATTTTATTTTTTAAGTAATCTCTACACCCAACATGGGGCTCAAACTCACAACCCTGAGACCAAGAGCCCCACGCTCCACCAACTGAGCCAGCCAGGCACTCCAAGCACCACAGTTTCAAATAATCAATGGATCAAAAAAAAAAAAAAAATCACAAGTGCAAAATTAGAAAATACTTTGAGATAAATGAAAATGAAGGAACGTGTAGCAAAACTTAAAAGATGCAGCTATCACAGTGCTTAGAGGGAAATATATAACTATAAATGCCTGTACTATAAAAAATCAATAAACTCTCAACTTAAAAAGAAAACTATAAGAGCAAACTTAGCCGAGAGAAAGTAGAAGAAAGTTAAAACAAAACTAAGTTAAAAATAAAATAGAGAAAAAAAAAAGTAAGGAAAATCAATAAAACCTGCTTGGTTCTTGGGAAAAAAATTCAACAAAACTGACATTTATCTAGATTTATCAAGAAAATGGCTCAAGTTAATAAAATCAGCTGGCATTTTTTTTTTCTTACAGTAATTGACAAGATGACCTTAAAATTTCTATGGAAATTCAAGAGACTAGGAATAGCTAAAGCAATCTTAAAAAAGATCATAAGGATCATAAAGGAATGCTACGAACATTTGTATGCCAAAAATTTTGAAAACCTAAATGACATAACAAATTCTTAGAAAGACACAAAGTACCAATACTGACTCAAAGTGAAATAAAATCTGAATACCTCCATAACAAGTAATGAGACTGAATTCATAATTCAATTCCTAGTTAAAATTAGTAAGGCTAAAACTCAATTATAAATTAAAGCTCAGAGCCAAATGGCTTTATTGGTGAATTCTACCAACATGTAAAGAGAAATTAATTACAATTCTTCACAAACTCTTCCAAAAAAACAGAAGATGGGGAAACAATCTCCAACCCATCCTAGGCCAGTATTATCCTGATACCAAAATCTGATGAAGACAAGGAAAGAAAAGTAAATAAAACTAGTGACCAATATCTCTTATAAATAGACACAGAATCTTCAAGAAAGTATTGGCAAACTCAACCAGCAACATATAAAAGGATTATATACCAAGGACAAACGGGATTTGTCTCAGCAATACAAGGTTAGTTTAACATAAAAATCAATTAATGTAATAACATATCAATAGAATAAAGGATAAAAACTACATGTTTATTTGAATAAATGGAGAAAAGGCATTTAACATAATCTAACACCCTTTCATGGTAAAATTCCTCAATACACTAGGAATAGAAGGGACTTCCTCAACCCAATAGAGGGCATATATAAAAACCCACGACTAACATCCTACTTAATGGTGAAAGGCAGAATGTTTTACCTCTAGGCAAATTGCCTAAATGTTTTACCTCTAGGGTCAAGAAAAACAAGGATGTCTACCATTGCCACTTTTATATGATATTTTATAGGAATTCTAGTCAGGACACTTAGGTAAGGAAAAAAATAACACATCCAGATCGGGCAGAAAGAAGTAAAATTATCTCTATTTGCAGATGACATCCTCTTGTGTTTGGAAAACCTTGAGGAACACACACACACACACACATACACACACACACAGATTATTGGAACAAAGTTCAGAAAAGTTGCAGTATACAATGTCAGTATACAATGTCAATATAAGAAATCATTTGTATTTTTATTTACTTGAATTGGACAATTTACTTATGACAGCATCAAAAAAAATAAACTACTTAGCAATAAATTTAACAAAAGAAGGGGGAAACTTAAAGTCAAACCAACAAAAATGTTGAAAGTAATTAAAGAAGATATAAACAAATTGAAAGATATCTTATGTTCTTGAGTCAGAAGGTTTAATATTACTAAGATGGCATATACTTCTTCCAAATTCTCTAGTTGAGGCTCTTGCCTTGCCTCTAAGTTTCTGGTAGCTCCTTGACTTATGGCTGCGCAACTCCAAACTTTGCTCTCATCTTTACGTGGCCTTTTCCTCTGTTTTGTCTCTTTTTCTCTCTTATGAGGACACGTGTCTTTGTATTTAAGGCCCATCCAGGTAATCCAAGACACCATTTCAAGATTTTTAACTTAATTACATCTGCAATAATCCCCTATAGATTCTGGGATTTAGGTATGGACATATATTTTTGGGCCACAGTTGAACCAACTGCATCATATGACTCAGTAGTTCCCCTCCTAGATATATGCTCAAGAGAAATGAGAGCATTTTTCTAGGCAAAAACTTGTATATAAATGTTCATAACAGTATTGTTTTCTAATAACCAAAACATGGAAATGAACTAGATGTCCATTAACTGATGAATGAATAAGTAAAATATGACATACCCATGCAATGGATTATTATTGGGCAAGGAATTAAAAGTAAAAGTTATAATGTGGTTGAACTTTGAAAAAAAAAAAATTATTCTAAGTGGAAGAAGCCAAGTAGAAAAGACCACATATTGTATAGTTCAATTTATAAGAATGTCCAGAATAGGCAAATCTATGGAGACAGAGAATAAATTAGTGGTTCCCCAGGGATGGGGATGGGGTAAGAGGAAAAGGAAAGTGATTGCTAGTGGGTACAGGGTTTGGGGAAATGATGAAAATGCTCTAAAATTGATTGTGGTGATGGTTACCCAACTCTGTGACTACATTAAAAACCACTGAATTGCACAGGCAGGTTATATGATATGTGAGTTACATCTTAATAAATATGTTAAAAAATAAATTCTGAATAATTAGTAGATGTTGTGTTTGCTGGAGAGCAAACTCCCAAGGGCAAGAATTTGGACTTATGTCTACCAGTGAGACCATAGATCCTCCCATACAATCAGTGGTCAATACATGTTTTTGGTAAAGAAAATGATTCAAGAAAGGGGCATCAGTTTGGGGATAAGGTTACCAGATTGTTGTGGAAGCCCAGGAGGTAATCCAAGTCTTTGTACAAGAATCTGAGGATTCTTCACAGAACCATTAGCCTTTGGAACTGAATTGTGAAGGATGAATTCAAGTATCCCAGGAAGGTGAGGGGACAAAGGCTTATCAGGTAGTAAAGCATAGACAAGCAAGTTAACTCAGTTGGCATACAGGTTGCAACTGGAGAAATGGCAAGACAGTGGTCTAGAATCAAGGTAGTAGCTGCATCTTGAAGTGCTTTTTTTTTTTTGGACTTTATGTTTCCCAACCAAAGTGTGCTTTAAGGAATTGTTTCTTGAATTATCTGGGGGTAAAAGACAAGCTTTTTTTATTATTATTAATTTTAATCTGTCATTAACTGATACTTTTTAAAAACACAATAATGGTGAATTACTGGAAAAATGAAAGGAGAAAAAGCAAAACACAAACCCACTGAGGATGGCTCTTGGCAGCAATGTCAAGTTGCTATAAAATTTTCTAAATATTTACTGTCAATTTCTGTCCTTTTCTCATTGCAGGCAAGTAATAAATAATTTGTGAGCTAGCTCTGGTTCACAAACCACATTTTGAGTAGCACAGATCTAAATAACACATCCCCCCAAAAATGCTAAAGTAATCAAATGTGTATGGAATACATTGGGTGTTTTCTCTGCTCCATCCTCCCCTTGGGAGAGGCATAAACTGCATTATCAAATTAAAGAACCCTAAGAAGTCTTGCAGTAAATACATTTTCTTAAATTGGCCTAAATTTACAAAATTTTCCTTTCTTTCCTTTATTCGTGAATGCATTCATTTCATCTTTAATTAATCAAATGTTTGTTGAGTGCCTACTGATTGCCCCCCCCCCCCAGTGTTCCATGCACTGAGGATATGGACAAAAGTCCCTGTTCTCACTCACCTTGTGTCCCAGGGGAGGAGACAGACAATAAACTAAATCATTAAGGCAGATTAGAGTGAATTAGGTAATGTTAAGTGCCGGGGTGACCAGTGAGGTCCAACAAGGGATATTGCAGTTAAATGTTTTCACTGAAAAGATGGCATTTGGGTAAAAACCAAAGGTGCAAAAACAAACCATGCAGATGTGGGGTGGGAGGGAGAGTGATCAGTCAGAGAGTGATCTATGCAAATTACTTGAGGCAGGAGGATGCCTGTAAATTTGGGTAAAAGCCTGAGCAGAAAGAGTGGAGAGAAGAGAAGTGAGAAAGTCAGAGAGGTAGGAGGAAACCAGACCATGCCAGGCCTTGTAGATCCCTGTATGATCTTGGCTTCTACTCTGAGTAACATTGGAAGCCATTGGAGGACTGGATCAGAGAGGTCTGATATCATCTAACTTGTGTTTGCACAGGCTCCTTTTAGAGGAGAGATTAAAGGAGACAGAGCTTTAATCAGGGAGATCAGCTGGAAAGTTACTTCAGAAATTGAAGCTTGAGGTAGACAAGGGTCAGAGTAAAGTACAAGTAATGGATAAAAGTAATGGTGAAAGTAGTTGGATTCTAAATATATTTTGAAGGTAGTTCTGACTACCTTTTAAGGATTAGCTCGTAGATTGGCTGCAGAATATGAGGGAAGACAAGGAAATGATGCTGACCTCAGGAATTAGAATTCACCTGTCCTGAAACTGGGGAAAGCTAAAGGAGGAGGAGATTTAGGATTGTGAGTATCAGGAGTTCAGTTTTGAGCTTGATAAGTTTGAGATGCCCGGTAGACACTCAGGTGGAGATGCCAGGTAGGCCATTGGACATGTGAGTCTGGAGAGCAAGAGGTGGACATATACTTTTGGGAGTTATCAGCATTTACATGGTATTGGAAGCCATGCAACTAGATAAGACCAGTAAGGGAGTGAGTGAAGACAAAAAAGTCCAAAGTCTGGTCCCTGGGGTACTACTTCATTAAGATCTTGCACAGATGAGAAGAAAGACCAAATAGGAGAGGAAGATCATCTGGAGAGGAAATAGGCAAATTAATATGCTTTGATGTCATGGAAATCAAGTAAAGAATGTATTTCTAGGAGGACAGTGTGTTCAACCCTGTTGAATACTTCTAATAGTCAGGTAAGCCCAAGATTGAGAAACAGTCATGGGATTTAGCAAAGTGGACATCATTGGTGACTTTTAACAAGAGCAGTTTTAGTGAGTATGGAGGTGAAATCCTGGTTGAAGTATGTTCAAGAGGAATCTGGAATAAGGGAATCAAAGAGAGAGACCACAGAAACTGTTTTGAGGAGTTTGGGGCAGTAGCTGGAGGGGACATGAGAATAAGTGAGGTGATGATGATGGTGATGATGATACTGGTGGTGGGGGTGGCGGTGGTGATGGTGGTGCTGATGGTAATTAGTGATGATGATGGTGGTGGTGGTTGGTGGTTATGAAAAGAACAGCATGTTGGTATGTTGATGAAAAACATAATGCTATAGGGGGAAGAAGAATACCTTGAGCAGGTAAGAGGAAATAGAGTCTTGTACATAGTTGTATAGATTGGTTTTACCTAGGAGCAGGTTCAGAAAGGAGAGAGGTATTTGAGCATAGACTAAGGTGGGTGAGTGGATGCCAGAGGAGCTTCCTTTTTGATTGCTTCTATTTTCTCAGGAGGTTTTAAGCTGAGAATAAGAATGGGACAAGTAGGAGAATTCTAAAGTGGGAGATAACCAGTTGGCCAGGGGAGTGGGGGAGTGAATACGAGGCATGTGTTCTGATGGCCAGGCAGCACTGAGGACTCTCTTAGAGGTGATCATGAACTTCATGTGAGATGTGTCAGCATGGCTGTGTGATTTAAGCACCCTACCCTTTTTCATGTAACACTTCTTGCCAATCAGCTGAAACTCTTTGTAAAGGACCCATAGTTCTAAATCAGAGGTGGAAGGGAGCTTTTAGGCAGGACATAGATGCGGTCAATTTTACATAAAGGATCCCCATGGCATCAGCATGTAGGATGGATTCATAGGGAATAAGAAGGAGGACAGAACTTAGGAAAGAGGCTACGGAGACAGTTAGGCAAGAACTGATGAGCATGAGTACCGATTCTTTCATTTTTGCGTCTCTGTGTGGTTCAGAGAATGTCATATTTGAGAAGGTATTCTCTTTTTCCATAGAGCAGGGAAGGAGCGCATCCCCATCAGGCCTCTAGATCAGATGGTTTTGGTATTTGGTTTTGTTTAACCTTATTCTGGAGCTGCCATATGCCAACTCTGCATACCCCAGCATTTCCATCTGCCTTTACTCTCTACGAGAGGCAGGTTTACAGGAAGGAGGAAAGCTGGCCAGGGATTGTGATTTTGTTTGCATGAATGAATTAGTTTTGCCTTGCTTACACTTCACTGGTTTTTAGCCCCATCCCTCCCCAATGTCAGGAGAGCTTTCTTATATGATGAAGCCATTTCTGATTGTTTGATGGGGTTCTTTTTTATGGAGAGAGAAGCTTGGAAGATGAGGAATTGAGATAGTAAATGACGGTGAAGGATTATCTGAAAAAAATGCTCACTGACAATGGGGAGCCGGAGATTTGATTTTTTATCTCATTTTGGAAAAATTCTGAAAAACATAGCTGGCCTGCTAAAAGGCAATAAACCTGGCAAGAAGGTAAAGAGAAAGGGCCAGCAAGCTGCCAACAAGGAATTAAAAGAGATCATGGAATACAGCCCAGAGCTCTGGCAGGCTGCTAGGGGCGGGCTGGGAGAAGCGGTGGCATATAACAAATGATCATAAGCCGAGACCTGATTCATTCAGTGGGAAATGAAGATGGAAGCAAAGAAAGAATCCTAGACTCCACGAAATGAAAGATTTCTTTTATAAAGCAGACATAGTAAAATGGAAGAAGAGTGAGAATGGAAGTTCGATACAATACATAGGATGGTTTTTCACCCAGCTGAAGAGGGTGTGGGCAAAGGCCATACAAAAAATCACCAGATTCAGAATTTGACTCATTTGAAATGTTCCATCGGAGGAGAAGATGTGGAAAAGGCTCATGATAGACTGGGTCCCCTGAGTGAGCAAGGGGTGTAAGATGAAGAGGTATCCCTTGGAGTTCTTGAACAACACATCTTGAGATCTTTGGGAATCTGCAAGTTCATGAATAGCATAATAGTCTATAATTCATCCTGTAAAATGAACTCAATATAACTTTGTAATGGAAAAGCTGCTCCGGGTGTGTGGGCATAATGAAAGCAAAGCTACCTGGAAATAATCAAAGAGGAGCAAATTTACATGGAGCTGTAGAGGCTGGATCAGGCTAGCTTACCCCACAGAAAACCTTATTGAGCTTATCTGCCTCTCTTGGAAAGGGATTCTAGAACATATCCTAAGAGTGACTCAAAAGATGAAAACAGCAAATGTAGAGTTTCCCCAGACCCAGAGTCTACTGAACTCCCTTCTTTAAATTATTAGGATTTACAGAGTGACATTACAGAAAAGAAGAAACCCTTCTTTTAACAAACTTGATAAAGAAAACTTCATAATAGAAAAATCACCGTTTTATATAAAGTTTAGGTATCTGAACCAGAATTTAGCTATCTGAACTTGTATTTATTTTAATGTGGTTTTGAAACTGTGTCACAAGTGCATCACATCTATGGTTTTATGGATATTATTACTAGGACAAGACTTAAGTTTCAGGAGTGAGTTGATTTAAAGAAATATAAAAACAAAACAAAATAAAATACCTATACGGGTGAGTAATAGATTGATCTAAAAATGAAACCAAGGTGTATGACATAATTGTACTTATAAATATGAGTAACAGCATAAGAAAGAAAAGTTACTTCAAGATATAGGGAAATACCGTGCCATCATTCAAACTTGCTCAGACTAAGAAGATATATAAGCAAATCCTGATCCTACTGCAAAGATGTAGCTTGGCAAATTGGAACGATAAAATCTTTTGGGGCAGATGGATCTAGACTCAAATGTTCACTCTGCCCCCCTTTTTTTTGCTGGATGGGTTTGGGGAAACTGCTTAATGTCCTTGTGATTAAGTTACTTTATTTTGTCATAATACCATATACAGTGCTCACCAAATGCCTTGCCCAGAGAAAGCATTAAAGAAATTCTGTCACCATTATTGCAGATATAAAAACAAGGTCAGTTTTCTTCTTTCTGTGTTAACTAACAGATAATGGGACATTCAAGTCCGATGGAGTGATATGATGGAAAGAGGACAAGATGTATAAACAAAAGATTTGGGTTTAATCTGCAGAGTCAAAAAGTTTCCACTTAATAAATGTGCAACTTAGTCATTCATTTATTCTCTCTGAGCCAAATATAGAAAATCCAACTGGGATGGTACACAATTACATCTGGAGTAATATCTAAACATATATAAGATGATATCTATAAGACTATCACATACATATGGTGACATACGGAGAAAGAGGCAGAGAGCCTAGTGGAGAAAGGGAGGATGGGAGGAGAAGAACAGGTTATTGTAGAAAGATAGTTGGAGAGCTAGAATATCTTGATTCATTTCCTCCCTTTGAAAAGGAGAGAGACTTCAGTTTCCTTATCCATTCAATAAATGCAATAGAACCTATATCAATGGGTTCTTTGATAAATTATCTACTTGCCTACCTATCTACCTATCAATTTGTTGCATAGAGTAAGTGCTCAGTGAATTTCAGTCACATTTTAGTTGTTTCTATCACAGTTAAGCTCTGTACTGTGGTCTAGTGGGGCATGGCTGATTTTAGTGGATCATGGCTCCCTGGTGCATTTGGAAAAGCAAAGCAAAGGAAAGTTGAATTTATAAGGCAGTCAAAGACACTTTCTGAGAGATTATAATAGATACTCTTTGGGGTCATTGTTTGGATCCTGTCTTCTCTAGGAATTGGTCTCTATTTCACAGGAGTGGGCACTCACCACCAAGTGGAGTGATGGGGGCAAAATTTGTTCCTTGCCTGTAGCTGACTGGGCTGGGAGTAGACACACCAGACCCAAGCCATTCTAATTTAGAGAAAGACAAAGAATAGGAGCAATTGAATCAGACTTGCTACAATGAATTGCTACATAGAAAGCCTACTGCAAGGTCTCTGCTAGGGTGACCAACTACCCAGTTTGCCTGGGACTGAGGAATTTCCCCAGAACTTGGGACTCTCAGTAGTAAAAGTGGGGCAGTCCTCAATAAACTAGGGTGGTTGGTCACTGTATCAGCTACCCTGGTCACTGCCCCTCTCAGAGACCAATTACTCAGATCCTGCATGGATTCCTACCTCTGTATCCTTTCCATAAACTGAATTTTTAAGCTTAAACTACCCAGAATTGAACCAAAAGAATCTTAAAAAAAAAAAAAGCTTAGTGTTATATACAAAAAAATACTGAAGGAGAAGAAAAGAACATCTGTATAAAACGGAAACTGTTAACTCAAGCTGCCAACCTTGAATGGAATTCTTTATTGCCCTAATATTTGTGCTAGAAAACTACTGCTTAGTTGAATTTGCGAAAGGGATGCCTTTTCTAATGCTCCTTAATATTCAGTGAATTATGTTAGTAAATTGAGAAGGATTATCTACTTACTCTGTTTGGAAAATTGACTCATTACCTCTGTTACAGAAAGGAATGAGGGTGTCTTAGCATCAGAAGCATTTTACCCTGAAGTCATGATGATGAATCAGGAATTCGATCAGGCTGTAGTCTCCAGTGAATTGCACTGTCAAATAATGTTAATAGAACCAACTGAAGCTTCTCTCACGGCCTTCTCAGGCTTTACTGTGCCTTAGAATCTCTTTGAGAAGGAGTTGAACATTTAGTCTCTTGGGCCTCCTTCCTGGAGTCTGAGGCAGGTCCCCTGAATCTACTGTTAAGAAAGCACCCCAGTTCATTGCTTCTCTAAGTGTGATCTGGTCCAGGCTTCACCCGGGGGCCTGTGAGAGAAGTAAAAAATCTCAGGCCCACCTTAGACCCACTAAATAGCATAATACCTTAGTTGTGCTCCCTAGGGGTTTCTGAGGCAGTGGTCCAAGGATCACATGTTGAAAATATATTCTAGTATTTTCTGAGCCAACAATAACAACGACAACAACAGTTAATGTTTTTGAGAGCTAATTCTGTCCCAGGCATCAATCTAGTAATTTAGCACAACTTAACTCAGTTAATCCTCCTGAAGACCCTTGAAAGTCATTGCTTTTAGATAAGGAAATGGAGGCTCCAAAAAAAGAAAGTTCTCAAGTTCACCAACAGGTGAGTAATAGGACCTTGTTTGCCAGATGAAAGGAGATGGGGACCATGTTCCAGCAGCAGTTTAGGGAAGACTTTCCTTGTGGCCTGAAAATCAAAAGCTATAAGGCATTGTTTATTGTATTGCTGATAATGAATGCCAAAGATGCTTTCTGGGCATTCTGCGTGGCCTCAGTCGCCTCACCTGTGACCCATGGTTGATATAACTCATGTCCTGGGGCTGCTGTGAGGCTTGATTGGGCTGCCTGAGGCAAAGGGCAGGGCAGAGGGCAGGGCAGGCATGGGCCAGGGGCTCACGGATCTTTCACAATGTGGAACAAGTGAGGGCTTTGACATTGAGGATCCTGGCTGGTACCCTTGGTTCTGCTCATCATTTGGTCCTCTGCCAAGATGTCCCTGAATTGTGCTTCACTTTCTTCACCTGTAAAATGAGGTTAATACACCCCATCTTCTAGAATTGCTGAAGGAATTAAATGAGCTGTGTTCATTAGGTATCAAACTATCTACCAGTTCCATAGAAATGATTCAGTAAATGGTTATTATTTATATTTTCCTATTGTCATAGCTTTTACCCCGAATTTTAAGCCATTATTTTCCTCTGTCAGATAATTATGAAGTCTCAGCATCGGAAGGGATCTTAGAAGTTGTAAAATTTTCTCCCACCTTTTCACCCTCAAGCCTGCACAGCCTATGAGACAGCTGACTCACACATTACTGTGCTCTGCTTCCTAAACAAGAGGACCTTCTTTTTGAATCTGTGGCTCTAAATGACTGCCACAAGGCAGTAGAAACTAATTTATTGATGGCTAAAAGATACCTAAACTATGGGTAGCCCCAGGTGTCCCATCTATAAAAATGATTTTTTGTCTTGAATAAACACAGATCCAGAATGAAGCAGGTTTGTTAGTACTAATTAAAATAAGAACAAAAGTGTGCATTCCCTTCATTAAGGAATACGGCCTCTCTTCATACTGGGACCTTTCATAGTATTAACTATTTTATTTTATTTTTTTAGTATTAACTATTTTAAAACATTTTGCAAAAAGGATTTTTTTTTTTTTTTTAGAGATAGCAGCTTTGGCTTTCTTCCCATGCTCTGAGTCCTCTGAAGAGACAATATTATTTATGATGACAGTAAGGATGATAATTATAGCATTGTTGTCATGGAGGTAGTTGCAATAACAGTACCTGATGTTTCATGTGCTTATTTTGTGCCCAGTGCTGTTTTCAGCACTTCATTGCTTCAGGTGTGTATTTAAGCCCCCCCTGGGGGCGCGGAGGGGGACATGTGGTTATTATTACTTCCATTCAGGTTGAATAAGTTGCCCAAGACCATTTATATGGAAGCCAAGACAGGAACCCTAGACAGTGTGACAACAGAACCCAAACTCCAACCACCAGCAAGTACCAACTCTCGGAAGAGAGACTCCTCCCTTTCCAGCAATTTCTACCCTTTCATCTCCAGGAGTCTCCTTTCCTGGCAGCTCCTGACTTCCTTTTCCCCCTTCCACATAGTCTGACTCTTGGATGTAAGGACTCTCAGCTACATACCAGAATTTAAAATATTGAAATTTCAGTGCAGTGGCATCATTTGGTAGACTTCTGCTTAAAAAACAAAAAAACAAAAAAACAAAAAAAAACTTCTTTTAAATGAAATTTGAAATTCTCTGTTTTATTTCCAGTATGTGCAATGATCAGATTCTCTCGGTGCCTAAATCCCCGGTGATTTATTTTACTTATTTTTAAAGATTTTATTTATTTATTTATTTATTTATTTATTTATTTATTTGAGAGAGAGAGAACGAGCAGGGGGAGGGAGAGGGAGAAGCAGACCCACCTGACTGGGTCTGGATCCCAGGACCCCAGGATAATGATCTGACCCTAAGGCAGATGCTTAACCACCAACTGAGCCACCCAGGCAGCCCCCCTCACTCCAGTGGTTTAAACCAAGTGGTTAAGGGATACAAATTCTCCTTGCTAGCTTTTGGAAGGTTAGAGAAAGAAGGAATTTTTTTTTCTTTTAGCTGTCAACATTTTAGGCTCTTACTTCAGTTAGCTTAGTTTCAGTAAGAATTAATTTTCTTTTAAGCAAATAACAATCCTCAACCATCTTGAATGTTAGTTTGTTCAGATGCCCTAAGAATTGCTCTCTTATGGTTTCCTTTTCCTTCCATCCTCACTTGACTTTGGGCCTGAAAATGGCCTTGAAACCTATTTGGTACGTTTTTACCAGCAAAGATGTTTTCACAATATTTTCTCACATGCCCCTTTGTAAAAATTACCTCGACCACCTTAAGATTTTTTTGATTGCTGTTACCACACCACTGATGTATTTGGTGACACTTGCTACTCTGCAATGTGGCTTCATTAAGGAATCTTTCATTTGTCATTGTTGGGGGGAAAGATGATCATTTTTGAATTATCTTTCCTGCCATAAAAATAGCAGAAACCACTATCTTCTTATAGCATGCTAAAACTTAAAGGACATTCGCATGCTTTTGATTCTTCAAGCAACTTTGCAGAAGAGGGGTTATTATCGTTTTTATTTTATAAATAAGGAAATTCAGGAACCAAGAGGATAAGTGCCATATGTCTATAGTGGAATCAGAATTCAAATCTCTTTCACTACCCCATGGAGTTGGATTTGCTTGCATTAGAATGCTTTCTGGGATATTATGCCACCATGGATGTTTGAGTCTGTGATCATAATTTACAAATGGCATAAACCACTGTTTCTTACAACTGACATTTCACCTTATGCTGCTGCTATTCTCAGCTACAAAATGCCAGATGGGAAAGTGATCTTGTTACTCATTACTCAGGAAAAGCAATAACTATGGAATGAAAACTAGCATCAGATGACAGAGAACCACTTGGCTGTTACCACAGGTCTAAGAAAATTATCCTATTGCTTGTGATTAGGACATTGAGTCTCCCTTATCCAAAAAAAAAAAAAAAAAGTTTGAATATTCTTTTCACTTGATGAAACACCTCTCTTGTGCCATTTACAATCACTATTATGTTATTTTTGTTCTGTGTCTAAATCCACCCATTTGTCTTCATATCTGTAAGCAGGACATATAAAGTTTAATGCCCTGAATTCTCACTTTTGCAAATCCCAAATTATTTCATGACTTTGAAATAACTGTAAGTAGTGTTCAGCACTCAATAGTAGAATCTCAATAAAATATCTTCATGAAAAATAGATTTGTAAAGTAATTAAAATGTCAAAGTATATTCCCATGCTTTTATTTGATCCTTATAATATTCCTATAAGTAGGCCAAAGAAATATAAGATTCATTATATAGATATTAAGTGGAGGCACAGCCATGGGAAGTGACATCCAAATCCACTGAACTATCAGGTGTCAGATTGGGAAGATCGAATGGAAACTGATTTAGTAGAAAGATCAAGAATTTGGCAGTGGCCATTTTAAGTTGTAGTGCCTATTATGTTTCTAAAAGAAGTTTGATATGAATCCTGAGATGTCCAGGACATGGAGATGAAGTTGTTAGCACAGCAATGGATATAAAGCTATGAGCATGGATAAGGTCACCAAAGAATAAGCCAAGATAGATAAAGAATGAAGTATGAAGTAAACTTGGAGGCGCTCCAACATTCAGAGGTGGGAAACTGACAATCAGCAAGGAAGATAAGAGGAGCTATCAGTAATAATGGAAGAAATTAGGTAGCTGTGTCCTGGAAGATAAGGAAACAAAGATTTATAAGGAAAGAAAGTGGTCATAATGGGTTAAATGTTCCTGATATGCCAAGTAAGATAAGGACTGAAATTAACTCTTATATTTAGCAATATAGCAATCACTGTCAACCTTGCTGAGAGGTTTCAGGCTAGAACAAATACAAGAGACAACAGAAAGAGAGGAATTAGACACAACAAATATAAACAACCTTAGTGAAAAACAAAGGATGGAGACTCTGTGTCCTCACTCTTGAAGCATACCTGATTCTTATGTCCATAGTGGGTAAAACCACTCAGGGCTTTTGGTATCAATGGTGACATCATGAACTACAAGTTCTAGCAAGGGAGAATTATCAAGGGATTCCATTGTTTGCCTTCTGGGGATCTCTGCAGACCTTGGAGGAGAGGGTGTCCGTGGTAGCCTCTAACTCAATTTGTCAGTTATGATCTCTCACTTGCAGGACCTGGAGTTGAAATATTATAGAGAGAAATTTCTTAGTCTCAGCAGTGATGCAAAAGAAAGGCGGGGGGGGGGGTAAAGTTTAAAATCTAAAAACAAAGAAAAAACACAATGCAAAAGAAAACAAAAGTAAAACATAGGTTCGTAAGCAATAGAAAGTAGGACTGGTCTTGAATAGCTTACCTTTTTCAGTAGATATTTGCAGGTACTTTTTAAATGAGGTAATGAAGTAAAGTCAATAGATTTGATGTTCAATAAATATTAGATCTTCTTCCAGAACATCCAAACGAACCTTGCTGTTCTCCCTCAGATCTTCTGTCTCTAGTCTATCAGACAAAGTATTTGAAATGAAGAGAAATGTGCAGTAGATTTGAAAATAATCATAGAAGGATGAGTGGTTATAACAGAAAGATATAGTGGGGGGAAAAGACTCTTAGTAGCCCTTTATCTTTTTTTTTTCTATGGGGGGGAGAAAAAAAGATTCAGGAAGGTTACATAATTTGCTCAAGTTCTGTGCTTTCTGACTCTCAATGCCTCCTTCTTCCAATCAATGATATTTCAGTATGGAAAGTCCTGTGATTTAGATGAACTCTAGTGAATGGACAACAGGGGAAGGGAAATTGAGAAGGGCATTGTAAACAAGGGCAGATGGAAGCCTGAAGCAGTGAGAATAATTTAAATTTGATACAGAAGGTGACAGGCAGCCCTGGAGGTTTGAGAAAGGAAAGGATGTGGTCAAAACTATGAACAAGGAAGATTATTTTGACAGCCTTTGGTACTGACTGGACGTTTCATAATATGAAATAGTGCTTGAAGTCTTGGAAAAAAGTATTTTATAACTGTTGTTGTTTTTTTTTTTTTTTTTTTGTATTCTTCCAGTATTACATAAATTGCCATACATTCTAGGAATTAGACTCTTTGTTTTGATTTGTTTTGCTTCGTTTCAGGAGGTCATGCAATTGAGTTAGGGAACAACACTACGTAGCTCAAACCCAGTCATTTCATTTAGCTTAGCACAATTTTCACAGTATAGAAATGATTCTGATATTTATTCAAGTTGAATAGAGATGCATGATCTCATCAAGCTAATTATTAGCAGGAAAAAATGAAAGTATGATATTGTTTAAATAGCAGATGTGTTAATACAGAGTAATTATGTTGACTGAAAATGAGCAGTTCCATCAGGCAGACGCCCAATTTTTTCCCATACCAGTGTCAACATTGAATGTCTTTTAATACACTGGAAAATTACTAGGCAGATCTGAAATAACAAAGCAATCACTGCAGGCTTTGTTTAAAATTCCTCTAGAGAATAGGACAAATAAAATGATTACAGTGATTTGAATAGTTGGAATTTTATAGCCATTCACTTAGAAAAACAATCTCCCAATTAGTTGACAATTGATAGCTTCTAATATTTCCTGAAGTGGTTTCTGCATTAGGAGTATTGATCTCTACTTCTGTTCAGTAGGTTATCTGAGAGAAGGTTTTTCTCATTATAGGGAACACACGTAAAAGCTGTACTTACAAATACACATATATTACTATTTCGAATGTATGGTCTAAATGTTTTACCTGCATATGAGCTTCTAGTGCTTGTACTGCTAACTATTGTGCTATTAACTATTGCAACAGTATTATGCAGGATATTTGTGCGTTTGGAAGCTTTATGTTCTTCTACTCTGGTTTTCTCGACTAGAGTTCTGAATTTAATGCTTTCATTTTCTTTTCTAATTGGGGCATAGAATAAGCAAGGTCACTGGATTTTCCAACCTGAGTGTTGGAGAAGTCTTAACATGGACTGTGATTTTTCTAAGGTCAGGCACCTTAGAGTTAGAAGTATTCACAGGTATTTGCTTATGAAGCGAAATGGATGGACTGTGAATTAAATACTCTGTTACCAAGTATATTAGATTTGTGCTTCCTGTGGAACAAAAAACTAAACTAATACTGCCTTAAACAGGTAGAGCTTAAGTTCCTCACATACCAAGAAGTTTGAGAGTAATTTTATTTTGTTTTTGTGGTTCAATCCTATTCGAGCCATGGTTTAGTATCTTTTATGAATATCTTTCACTCATACCCACAAGATGGCTGCCTCAATTCCAGGCATAAAAACAATACTCAGGGCAAGTAGAAGAGACAAGGGAAGCATCAGGTGTGACCATGTCAGTCCCATTTCTCACAAAGCACTATCTAGCAATCTTGCAGACTTCTGTTTATATCCCATTGGCCAAGGACTCTACCACGTGACCATCTCAAGTCGCAAAGCAGTCTGGGAGGATGTGTAGTTTTTATAGTCTTTCTAGTAGAGTCAGGCAAGGAAGAGAGTTGGGAATGAGCATCGTATTAATAGTTCGCCAGCCATATCTGCCACAGTCAGTGAATACTACGGAAGAATTTCCATACCCAGGGTTTCATTTGTTTAGCCATAGTTAATTCTATGTAAGGATCCACTTTAAGGGATTTACTAATGCAGATATTCAAGATTGATGTTTAATGGGACATACATAAATATGGGTTTGAATTAGTCACTTACACTCCCACAAGATACAAGAAACACTGGCAAGTTGAGGTCAGGTCAGGGTGCAGACCTTCCCTCTTATTGGCTCTTTTCTCTGCTTTTTTTTTTTTAATTTTATTTTATTATGATCACTTCTAGTATGTTTTAACATAATTTGACTTTATCCCTGGAATTCTCCTAAAACCATGTTTTGTTTTGTTTTGTGTTTAAAAAGTAATGTTCTCTAACTTAGCCTCAGCTGCATATTTAGATTAGCATAACCATGTGAAACACCTATAATTGATAAAACTACTATGTAAATCAATTTCCATGTCAATTTATTTTATTTGCATGCCCACATTAGTGTAAATATCTACTTTATGATATTTCACTAGTAGTTTATGATTACCTGTCTAAATTTTTCATATAATCATCTAGGTCCCTTATAAAAATCTTCTTCTGATTTTATATATTTACTCTACAACTTTTATATATTTACTCTACAACTGTGTCTCAATTGTGCAGCTCACTCACATTTATAGCAACTAGCCATTCTAGAGAAAAAGCCCTAAAAAAGACCTATTTGAGTCATATTTTTGCACAGGAAAAATTATTATCATCATAATTGTATGCTAAACATTTTATAGAAATGACAAAAATTCTGTCTTAAGTTTAAAAAAGATCATATATCTCTACATATTACATCAAGCTGTCTAACTCTATATACAATTTATATACATTTATCAAATTGCATTCCGAATCCTCAGAGAACTTTAGCTCTAGGAAAATATTACCATCCCAGCACCAAAAAGGCCTTATCATGTCTCCTTACAGAAACAGATATGTAAGATTGAGACACATGCTTTGAAAATATCTGGAAAAGAGCACTGGCTAAGAATCCCAAGAGCAAAATGTTTCATCATCCTAACAAGATTCAAGAAATTCATTACTGGAGAACTGAGTTAACAAGTATGAGCTAAGTCAAAAGAACATAAAAATTAGTGCTCTTCTTCAGACCAGTAACCACACACACACACACACACACACACACACACACACACACACACACGGCCATTTGTAAAATAAAGAAAGCTATAAAAGCTTAAGTTCCATTGACTTCCTGTTGCCTAATCACTTTAGCCAGGCAGCTCTAATTAAAAGAAGATTAAAAGTAACAAAGCTTTATCAGCCCTTTTTGTTACAAAAGAAGTTAGTTTCTTTGCTGGCTTGCTTAGCAACTCTATCACTATTTAGTCAAGCTACTTTGGAAGCTCCACAGTACTTTATTTATATATTTCAATTTACCTTCTTTTGAAAACTGGAAAAATTTCTTCTAGCACTTGGGAGAAGGTTAGGTTGCTGGAATTTGGGGCATCCAGAATTACTGGACCCAAGGCAGTAAATTTACAACGGTCCTCACGGAAATCCTAAAGGTTCCACAGAACTTCCCCTGGAGCTTAAGAGAAGGGTCTGGAAAGGGGGTGGAGAAGCAGCTGCCTGGTGAGTCCACTCTTGCTTTTGAAATCCCTGGAGAGATCCTAGAACCATTTTTTATTTGTTATAAAATTTGGTTTCTGTAAAAGATTTTGTTTGAAGTCAGTATGTCTTGTTTTAAAACTTCCGTTGCTGTTGAGAACAGTTATGCCAAGGGAATACAGATATGTGAAAAGGAAAGAAAAGAAAAGAAAAAAGGAAAAGGCCTGAGCAGGATGTAGCAGAATCGCCTGTGAGCCCATGCTTTATTTTTCAATACAAGAAGACAGCATTCAAAAGAGAAAATTCCATCCAGCAAGTAATGGCCTCGCATTCCCACTGCCTACCACTCTAATAGGCTCAGGGGATAACACAGAATGAGTAACTTATTGGGTATATATAGCTGTGGTAGGAAGAACACTGCACTTAAACTAGAAAATTGGGTTTCCTGTCTTGACTACACCTGAAGAGGCAAAGGTCACAGTCACTTGTCCTCAAAACTTTGACTTATCAGTTTATAACATGGTGGCCCAGTTCTTTGTGAAGGACCTACTATGTGCCAGGCACCCTGGCAGGTACTGAGGACCCAAACATAAATGTGACTGGCTGCCATGAGCCGAAAGGACTTACAGAATAATGGTATTCATCTGAATAGTAAACTGGCTAACATGTATCATCACTGTTCTGGGTCACATAATGTTCTAAGCACTATTACAAGAATTATTTTTAAAATCTTCATGGAAATCCCATTAGGTACATAATATATTTATTCTGATTTTATAGGTATGGAAGTGAGGCATTGATGGTTTGTAACCTTCCCCAAGTCACACAGCTAGAAAGTATAGAGATATCTCTGAGCTTAATTCTCAGAATGCCAGATCCCATGCCCTAAACAATTTTATGTCCCTGAAGCAAGGAGATATGGCAAGAGGGAAATGGGTAGTGGTTTTGTGCATGCATTTTGGAAACAATTGTGTTCTGTGTATGTGTTTGTTATTATTAAACAAAGGAGAGAGAAATAAATCCTTAGTTATGTAAATCACGATTGGAAATGTCAAAAAAAAAATGTAAAGATGTAAGTTAAATATAGAGGTGTAAAGAAGAACTATCTCAGGTTTCTGGGATATAAATAATACTTTATAAATTATTCCTGTGCCTGATTCAGAGTCCGTGCTGGGTTAAGTATCAGTAGGAAGGAAAATAAGGACCAGATATTTCCCAGGCTCTGACTATGTATATCTTATCCTTAGCAGCCAGCAAGACCATCCAAACATAGATACATACGATTTTCATGACACTGAGTCAATCTAGATACATATGATTTTCATGACATTGAGTCAATCTACCCCAAGAAAGGGTTGGGTTGGGCATCAATAATGAAGAAATAAACTCTCTTTGAGCTAGACGGTAGACATTTTAAGTGAAGAAATCTGCTGTCCAAATAGTTTCACTTGTATTTCAGAAATAAGCAACTCTAGCATTGTCAAAATAAATAGTAAGAACATGCTCAAAGTGCATGCATTTCCCTTTTCTGCTTGAGCCTGGATTATATCCTGCTATTGTATCTAAAACCTGTTCTCTTCAGAACCTCTATTTGCAGAAATTACATTTGTAAATAAAAGCAGATTAGAGTAACTTAAAGGTCAGTGGCAAAGCTGAAATATAACCAGTGTTAAGCACAGCTTCTAGTAGAAGCCCTTCTTATTAACAAGGTGCCTGCAAACATCTGAGGTTAGGAATCGGTTTTAATTCGGCTAGTGGGGGAGAAAAAAAATCTTGTCCGTATTTGTGATTTGGGTATAGCTACTAGAAAATGTGCCCTTTATTAAGAGCATGAAAATAGACATTTTAGGAATTTGCCATCCAGTGTCACTCCTCAATTAACTTCTATTCATTCAGCCAGCAAGAATCAGTGTTCAGTCCATTAAAAATAAGAGGCTTCCTTTTCTGTTCCCTTTGCTGTTATTGATATTGTTAATCATTTTAATTAGTGGCTTCCCATGATTCCAATCAAGCCCAATTAGACTCAAACCCGATATACAATGAAGAGGTGAACACAGCAGCTCAAAACACGGATTAATCTCACTAGTACAAAGTGGAAGTAGCTGCATTTGAAATTACTTCTGTTCACCTTTAAACAGTGGCATTCCTGGTCCCACTGACAAGAATGGCATCTGGTTGTTTGTGTGAAATGTAATCCATGTGAAATGTAGTCCAAACCTTTCCAAGCCCTTCACCTTCTATGCCCCCTTGTACATATACTTGCGTATCCTCATATTCTCCATCATGCCCTGGTTTACATTTTTCCACACCAACTACCGAAACAGTTGAAATTTCTTGGGCTTTCTCTTTCCTTCTCCCCTTTTATGTGCATGTTTCCCTGTCTTTCTCTCACCTCAGAAAGGCCATTCTCCTTTAGAAAAGAGCAATTTCCATTCTCAATGGTGTTATGGAAGTTCAGTGCATATTTTCAGGTAGGCACAATGTGTCTATCCCGGATACAGTGCTAAATTATTTTATAAGACACTTTTTATTTAATTCCTTCAAGAACTCTATGAGGTAGTTACTTCTCTTAGCCCCATTTTATAGATTAGGAATTCGAGGTTTCAAGAATATAAGTAACTCGGACCTGGGTGGCTCAATCAGTTAAGTTTCTGACTCTTGATCTCAGCTTAGGTCTTGATCTCAGGGTTGTGGGTTCAAGCCCCGCATTGTGCTTCACAATAGGTATGGAGCCTACTTAAAAAAGCAACAACAACAACAACAAAAACATATATCTATAACTTTATCAAGCTAGAAAAAGTTCAATTCAGATTTTAAAATCATCTCTATATGGTCCCAGAGCCAAGTGCTGAACTCTTAAGTTCAGACTTATGCTGATCTTTCCCTTAGGAGCAGAGCCAAGACCATCTCCCAGTAGGAAAATGTACAAACACTTAATAAATCACAGTGTTAATAACTATTTATCTGTATCATATGTAAAGCATTTGATGACTTTTATATATGGAAGCAGGTAGATGGTAGATTTCAGCTAGCAGAGTATCAGGAGAGTGTGACAGCTAATAGAAAAAATCCAACTAAAGGGACTCAGATTAGAAAGGAAATTGTATATAGTAGGGCATTAACCTGGTTGTTGGAGATAGGATGGAAGACTAGACTTGATTAAAAAGAGCAAGGTAATTAAAATAGCAATTACTAGCACTCAGAGGCATGTGTATCAGTCAGCTATTGCCACAATAATGCTGAGAAATGACTCTGCAATACAGTGCTCATAAGAGCACTTATTAGCACACTCATTTTGTCTGATCTAAGACAGCTCACCAATATCTCTCATGTCATGAGTCAGCTAGGCTTAGCTAAAGGGTGGCGATTCGACTTAGATATGTTCCATGAACTTTTGTTCTGGAGTCCAGGCTCCAGAGCTCTAAATAATAACAGAGAGAGCTCAATGATATATGCACATTTCAAGCTTTAGCTTACATCAGGTCTTCTAATATCCTGTTGACCAAAGCAAAATCTTATGGCATCATATAGTGAATTCTACCCCCCCCCATTAGGAAATATATGGACATATAGTTTTATTATTAGGGGAATGAAGAGCTGGGATCAATAAATTAATCTCCCACACAAAGGTTAAATTTGAGATGCAGTAAAATTTAGAGATTGCTAAGCCTTGGAGCTATTGATCTAGAGATTCCACTACCTCCTTTGCAGAGAGTCCAGAATTGTTCTAGAATTTAGACCTGAAACTTAGGCATGGGTCGAGAGCCATCAATTTGGAATAGAACGAAAATTTCCCTAGTGAAAGAAAAAAATTATCCTGATTATGACTGTGGTTCAATTATTTGATCTGGCCCATGTAACCTTCTGTTTGTGGAATGCCATCCTTAAATGCTTTGCTTTGATCTTGGGGTTTTTCACTTGTTTGCTTTTTCAGGGTTGCTGGTAGACATTGATGGAGCTATTGATTACACATCCGTTTGCCCTCCTAAATTCTTTTCTCCAAGAACTTCATGTTAACTTGTGATTTTCCATTTCTTGAGCAGCATTTGTAAGCACAATGCAGAAAGGTCCATTGTTTTACCGTTGATACTGGGCTTTTTTCCCAGCTGAGTAATTTGAATAGTGATAGTGAAGATTCAATAAAATTATATCTCCTTGTTTTATGCTTGTGAATAGATGCATTCTTTAGGACTGTTAAACATCATAACTTCTGTTACACATTTGCAGTGTATATCTTCCCCAAAATCAATACATGTGGAAATCAATTCTGATTTAAATGCTTTGCAGGCACCATTATGTTTTGCTAAATTGAGATGCTTCTTATGGTCAAGGAATGAGAAGCAACTTAGACTAAGTTTTATTGGGAACTTGTGCTGCTCTTGGGAGAAATGGCTGTGATTATTCATTGAGCCTAATCTAGAGTTTTCCTGACTTTGCTTAGAGTTATGAGATATTACAGGGCATAATGCCTTCTTTTTTTTTTTTTTAAGATTTTATTTATTTATTTGACAGTGAGAGACACAGCAAGACAGGGAACACAAGCAGGGGGAATGGGAGAGGGAGAAGCAGGCTTCCCGCAGAGCAGGGAGCCCGATGCGGGGCTCGATCCCAGGACCCTGGGATCATGACCTGAGCGGAAGGCAGACGCCTAACAACTGAGCCACCCAGGCACCCCGGGCGTAATGCCTTCTTAATGTGGTTTTCTCCAATAGAAATTGAGGACAGTGTCCCTGCCTCCAGATGTCTGTGCTTCCTATAAGATTTTATATATATGGCATTTTGAATGTATTAATATTATATCTCTATTCCCCAACAAGATTACAAAAACAGTATGGCAGATACAAGGCCTTTATTCATGGTGTCCCCCGTACCTGACACGTTTATCAATTACGTTTTATTAAATGACTAATTGTTGTGGTTTTAGGTGCACTATACCGAACAATATGATCAAGACTTCAAACGAAAGTCTCATTTTTTCTTCTTTTTTGTCTATAGGCTATAGGCTTCCTTATCTGTGTTTCTCATTACATGTGGAAAATGGTGGTTTGTGGGCACTAATCTGTCCTAGTAGCTTATAGTTCAGTCTTTAATCATTTTAATCAAATGACTGTATGTTCATACAGTGTATTAATCTATCTTGAGATCTGACCCCTTTTTGGAGCATCCCTCTGTATTTTTCCCAAACATTTCCATTCTGCAACATTTTAGTGTTAATTCCTGTTCTAGATCTCTCTGTTAATAGTCACTATTATCTGGACAGTATCTGAGATACATACAGCACACAATCTATAAAAAAGTTACCTTTGGTGACCAGTTTTGAATTTATATGTGTCTGAACATCATTTACTGATATTTTACAAATGCATTTCATGGGGTTGTCATATAGTAGGTATACATTCATAACATTCACTCTGGAAGGAATAAAAATCAAAGCAAACCAAAGAATTGTGGATGACACTTTGTGGTTATAAAGATCAGTATTTTCTCCATGTCCTTTTTGTATTTCTAATGTGTTCCTGATTTTACTTTTTAATGATTGGAATGTTCTGAACTAGAACTTTCTTGCATTTATTTAGAATTTCCTTTGGTTCTGCAGACTCTTAACTTTTCCCTGAATTTTTCATGATCCTTTTTGATACTCTTCTGCATCTTCTTACACTCAGTTCTATATTCTTTATCCTTCTTTCATTTGAATGTATCAGGTATCCTGGCCCTGCTCCTCTGTTCTTTAATTCAGTATATTTTATTGGAGAAATGCTCGTGGCTAGTTGACAACAATCTGCCTCCTCTCTCATATTTCTTTATATCTAATGAGGTTGTGCTTGCAAGAAATGCATACAAGAAGCACATTGCATTCTATTTTTTACATTGCTTAGATGCTTTGTTTGAGTTTCATCTGTAAATAATAAATCAGTGCCTTTCTTTTGAAAGTCTTTGAATCTATTTGGAATAGTGTGACTATTTTTATCTTGGGCTCCACACTTATATTTCATGATCCAATTTAGAAGCGGCAGAGTAGAGTGTAAAGAGCTGGATTTACTCAGCCTGAGGTTTTGAATCCTAGGTCAGTCACTTAACTGCCTATGTGACCTTTGGTAAATTACTGAGCCTCTCTGAGACTCCGATTTCTCACCTATTAGTCTCCTGTTATCATCTATAATGCCTTTAACCCTCACATGCTATTTTGAGAATAGATAAAGAAAAATATCTGGCACACAGTATTATCTTTCATAAGTGATGGCGGAATGATGCTGACATCCATTTGAGGGAGAGTCAGAAAATTACTGGGAGTTATTAGCCATAGAATTAATCTTGAGTTGATTGATTTGACTGAAGCCTCTTCACTCTCTTCAACATCACTGCACTATGTTGATAGTGGGTATGTATCCCCAGAAGTGGGTGTATAGCCTCCCTCATATTGTGCTCATCTCTTCCTTTTTCATAACAGAATATTGCTCATAACCTTCCCTCTATCAAGCTCTTCTGTTTACCTCCCCCTTGAAGAAAAGCCATTCATAAGAGACTTTATCACTTTGAAATATTTGTTCAAATCATTAAAATATATGCTGGTAATTATGTAACATGACACCTTAATAGACTACTATGGAGTCATTTTAATTTCAGTTTCTTAGGATAAGAGATATGTCAACAGGCAAATAAATTGGACTAAAATTTAAAAAGCAAACTGATAAAAATGCAGAGGACAAAAGCACATTAATTCTACGAATACTTACTGAGAATATTTATGTGCAAGATACTGCTTTAGGTTTGTCAATGATACCGAACTGTTTCAGGCCTATCGGGAATGATGATTTTGTCAGTGGAGACTCTTCTTGAAATGGAAGTTCCTTTCTTATCCTCACAGTGACTGATAACAGATGCTGAGTGCATACTGGATTGAAGGAAAGATTGGAGCTAAAAAGGCTTAATTAATGTTACTTTGGAGGTAGCTGGGCTGGAATAGTTAGGAGCATTGTTTCGGTGAGAATGGATGCTCAAATAATGAGATATGCGTTTTAAAATATTTTACTTTTAAGTTTGGGGATTAAGCAATAAACTTCTAGAGTCATAAAGGATCCAAATTAAAGGAGATATTAGAGATGATTCTAGTCTCCTCTCCTTGTTTTAAAGACTTAACTGAACTTAAATTTATACTCAAAAATAGGCACCTTATTTCCTACCATTTCTGCCTTTCAGCTTAGTGGATTAGCGAGCAAGCCTACTACCGTAAATGGTACCTAGATGTTGTCAATTTGAATTATTTCTATGGGGATCCCATTGTAATCTAACAACTATTGTGGAGACCATGAGAGCTTCCTCCCACCACCAAGCATGACTGTGGGCTTCATCCTTTCATATTAGCTGTGGTGACTTTTGAGGCTGCAGGCTGATTTTAATGCTGGCCAAGAGACACGTAAGTTATATGAATTCTTTTTTTTTTTTTTTAAAGATTTTATTTATTTATTTGACAGAGAGAGAGCACAAGTAGGCAGAGTGGTAGACAGGGAGAAGGAGAAGCAGGCTCCCTGCTGAGCAGGGAGCCCGATGCGGGGCTCGATCCCAGGACCCTGGGATCATGACCTGAGCCGAAGGCAGACGCTTAACAACTGAGCCACCCAGGCGCCCCTATATGAATTCTTCTTGTGGAAAAATATCAACTTTTCTTTTATTTCAGTTGACTTTTATGGCTCCTCTCACTGTGGCTTCCCATCAATGTCACGGTGGCCTGATGTCCCCACTGGACGATCATGTTGCTGGCAAAGCAGGATATTACATTTCAAAGGGAAAGTATACAAATAAAATCAGAACCCTTCAGTGTGTCTCCTTTAAAAATGGCGATATAATGCACTTCTCTGATTCAGAGCTAACAACTTGAGAAAATAATAGAGATAGCTCTTCGCTTCTAACAATAGTTTTATTTGCCATCCATTTGTCTGACCCCTACCTATATAAAGGCCCTCTCAGACACTTCCCAATGCTGGTTTCTCCTTCTGGGTTACCATATCCATTACTGCTCAAGCATGTTGTCCAATTTTCCCTGGGAAAAAAGACCACAATCAGTCCTTCCCAATGCCTTCGTTCATTTTGTGCTTGTATTAGAAAGAGAATTCATGTGAACTACCAGTTAGTGTCTGGCAGTAAGTTTCCTGAAGAACCTTGAAAAAGAGGACAGGCTGACTCTTCCTTGAATATCCTCTCCTGTTTCAGCTGTACCTGGACAATATGTGTGTGTGTATATATTTATATAATTTATTTATATAAATTTAAAAATTTATATATATATATTTGTACAAATAAATAATGTGAAGACCTAGCTCCCCATCCACTCCTAGTGGAGTCAATTTCTTCTAGTTCCTTGTAATCCTAAAGTGATATTTCTCTAACCACATGCCTCTGGATTTCTGGGACTGAGGATCTTTACTTTAATGAGCCTGCAGGTGGTTTTATGAACCCCAGATTTGGGAGCCATTCTTCTCAGTCAGACCACTCTGAGTTACCCTCATTCGAAGCTTAGGCCTGAGCTAAAAATGAAGCCTGTTACCCCACAAGGAATCCCCTAAAAGCCCTGACTATTGTGATCACTTTATAGTTCCCTCTACTTCTGGGTTGACTATAGAGGATGCACAGTGTAAGGAAGGTGGTACTTTGCTTCATTAGCCTTTCCAAGACAAGGCACCATTCCTTTTTAAATTATCTATAACACCATTTAAAAAACCATGAAACATTACTTGACTGAAGGCTTGGAAATAATGGATTGAAAATTAAAATCTTTGGGCGCCTGGGTGGCTCAGTTGGTTAAGCGACTGCCTTCGGCTCAGGTCATGATCCCAGGATCCTGGGATCGAGTCCCACATCAGGTTCCCCTGCTCTGCAGGGATCCTGCTTCTCTCTCTGCCTCTGCCTGCCACTCCCCCTGCTCGTGCTCTCTCTCTCTCTCTCTCTGTCTAATAAAAAAAAAAAAAAAAAATCTTAAAAAAAAAAAAAAGAAAATTAAAATCTTAGAATTGGATTTTTTTTTTTCAGTTTTATCCCAAGTGCCTAAAACATTGCTTGGCCCGTGGTAGATGCTCCATAAATATTTGTTAAATAAGTATATGCTAAGTGCAACTGTTCCCAAAGAAAATAGATTATAACTTTACCTCCAGTTTCCTCATGGACATACTTATTTCCCAGCCTAAAGCCCCCAGACTGAGGCTCACTTTTCTTGTTCAGGCTCCTCGGTACAAGCATGTTCTAAAAAAGCAGAGCCTATTTTAGTCATGTATTGGAAATTTCATCCCCAGTTTAGGAAAACACTACGCCCTGCACAAAAAGAGTTGGTCTTGCCCTCAGACTGAATTAGATGCATTTTGTGAGAACAGAAAGGTAGTGATTACTGTGAAGGGTGTTGAGGATGTGATTTGATTTCAAGTCTCACGCCTAATTAAAGTGTTTCTTCAAAAATAGTTTGGATTTTACAGAAAATAAACCTAATTCATGCCTTACAGCATATTTAGTGTTAATTTCTTCTTTTTATCAAAGGATATATTTTTCCCCATGTTAACCACAGGGAGTTATATGTTTAAATATTCATAGGAAATTCAGGCAAATAAGTAAAACAAAGGGGTGTTCCAAAGAGATAACAACACAAAAAATGAGTGTTTCCAGACTTCTAAAATCCTGTTATTTTATACTTTTCTTTGCTCTTTGTAGTCTAAATATTTGATTACTTCGCCCAAGAGTGAATGCACAGATTTTTTTAAATAGCTTTATTAAACTGCAATTTACAAATTATAAAGATAACTTATTTTAAGTATACAATTCAATGATTTTCATTAAATTGACAGAGGTATGCAACGATTGCAACCATCTAATTTTAGAATGTTTCCATCATGCCCAGAAGATCCCTACTGTCAGTTTGTAATCTCTCTTATCTCCACCCATGTACATTGACCATCACTATAATACTTTCTGTCTCTATGTCTTTGCGTTTTTTAGAGATTTCATAGAAGTTGGAACACACAATACATTATCTTTTGTGCCTATTTATTTTACTTAGCATGATGTTTTTGAGGTTAATCCATGCTATAGCACATATTAATGTTTTGTTCCCTTTTATTGTTGAATAATATTCCTACACATTGCTTTATAATATATGTTAGCATGTGATATAACATTGGAAGCAAACGTGTTTGAAACTCTGAAAAATTTCTTTTCTTTTAAAATAATTTATGTCACCATAACTTCTGAAAGAATTATAGTAAAGGTTAATGATACATAATATCAAATATAATATATATAAATTTTATATGATATATATAATCTGAATATACAGAAAAATCTTCCAAAAGTTTATTTTATTCATTCATAATTCATTCTTTAAATATTACTTTTACTTTTAATTCTTCTCAATTTATATACACACTTAACAAATATTTCACTTCAACTATGAAGTGTAAAAAGATGAGGGGGAGTTAAGTTTTAATGTTTTCTAACTCATGTCAAGAAAAAAGACTGTAGTGTTAGTATCACAGATAGTTTTAGTTGTCTCTTGACAAGTCAAAATATTTAATGGAAAGTGCTTGAGAAAAGATCATTTGAGAAAATTAGCTATGTGTTAATTCTATAATATTGAACTTTAAGTTATCCTGGAGAAAGGTAGTATTTTATGCCTAATAATTTTATTTCATTAATAATTTAAAAGGGTTAGGCCAAGATGGAGAAAAGACTAGATACAACCAGATCTTTCAAAGGTCAAGCAAAAATAGATTGTTGGGGATCATTCTATTTCCTTCATCTTTCTTGGGTTTTCACACCTCACCTCCAATATCCCCTTCCTCCATCCTTTTATTATGAATCTGTCTCATCTCAGTAAATTTCTTCTGCTTTGTGTTTTACAAAAAGAACTTTGTTGTGAGGGGCAGGGGATTCATGAGGAGTCATGAGAAAATAAAAATGAACTAGTGTATGCATATTTTGGGGCAGGATTCATTCTACCAGGAGATCTATCTATCTCCCAACATGTGGTGCTGTGCGTATCCTATCTGGAAAACAATTGATTAATGCTTACTAATTTAAAATGATACATCAGAGGAGACATGAAGAACTTTGTGTAATATCCTAAAGTTTTCTTTTAATGCTTGAATATGTCTCTGTCCTAAATTTTAAGAATCTTAGGTAAGTAGTAGAAGTGTTAGAAGAACACTTTCTAAAGAAAGAAACTTCGTTCAGTATTTTTACTAAATATGTATTATAATAGATTAGGGAGTCCAAATATAGAGAACCTGTCCACCTAGTGGTGAAAACGTAAGTATGCCTTTCCACATCCCTGTACCTGTCTTCCATCACTTTACCTTTCATCACTGAATGAAAAAAATCTCATGAATCACACAGCTCACATATAGGATGCTGCACATTCCCATGTAGTGCCAATGCTATTTGGGTGGTTTTCTCTCTGCGGATTTTAGTGAACACACATCATCTCTGACATCAACAACTCTGTGAAATTAAAAAAAAAAAATCAATTAGGCTGAAGAATGTGACCTGGACTTGGCATGCAGAGAGGGAAGGGGCTGAAGGAGTGATTGTGGGAAACAATCAAGGAAACATGTTAGAAATAATCCCTAAGTTGCTCTTTCCTAATTAGCATGACTCATCTACTTTTTCATTCAACAAATGTTTACAGGGCACCTTTGTGTGTGTGTGTGTGTGTGTGTGTGTGTGTGTGTGCTGGACACAGTATTACACACACAAAAATAAGCCATAGCGACACAGTTTCTATAAGTAGAGCAAAATGAAAATTTAGAAACTACATCTCGGATAAGTGAACTTACTTTGTTCTCACTTGGAGCATCACCCGCAAGAGGGAAGAGTGAACATTTGACCTTCCATCTCTCTCCCACTTATCTTTCTCTTTTTGTAGCAGAAAGCTCTCTAATTCCTCTTTTAGATTTGGAACCTTCCCTTAAATAAATCCTGTTATGTCCCTCTAACCTATGGCTTATAATAAAACACTATTGTAAAAGTAGACTAGAGAAATTTTAGAATTAAAAAAATCCCTTTCTGTAGTTTCAATGCCTTGGGTTTTGTGATTATGTTCAGGCTCTGAGCTTCGAATTAATGTTTATGAAGATGAAAGCTAAACCTATGTCCCATTTCTTTTCATTCCTTCTGATCTTACCTGTAGCAAAATGATGCTTCTGATTAAATAGAGGGGAAGTTAGGTGCAAAGAATTGATACTGTTACACAGTCTACTAGAGACTACAGATGCCATATAAGTGATGTCATATAAAGGGCAATATGACAAAGGGGATATGGATTCTTCCAGAAAAAGTGGTGGTTTGGGTAGGTCCTACATTGGTCTAGAATGAAGAATGTCTTCTCAGAGAAAAAGACACATAAGCTTTAAGTGAAATTCTTAATGTTTTTTTTTTTTTTTTAAAGATTTTATTTATTTGAGAGAGAGAGAATGAGAGAGACAGCACATGAGAGGGGGGAGGGTCAGAGGGAGAAGCAGACTCCCTGCCGAGCAGGGAGCCCGATGTGGGACTCGATCCAGGGACTCCAGGATCATGACCTGAGCCGAAGGCAGTCGCTCAACCAACTGAGCCACCCAGGCGCCCTGAAATTCTTAATGTTGAATGGCAGTCATTTCACTTAAAGGGGATTGCGTATTCCAGAGGGGAAATGATGAAGGATGAAAGATGTGTGGATAGTTATATGGTAGAATCTCAGGGAAGAATAAAAGATATTAAAGAGAAACCAGTCCAGGACCTGGAAGATCTCCCAAGGCATATTAAGGATTTTGGACCTCCCTAATGGGAGGATATTGAAGGCTTTTCAATAAGATATTGACTTTGTTTGATGTATATTCCACACAGATTCCTGTGGAGAAAAGACCTACTGGAGGCATGGACTAGAACAAGACCATAAAGGGGAAAATCTTTATGCAGTTCTTCTGGCAATTCAGGAAAAGATGATGATGCCTAAAATTGGAGGGAAGTAGAATAGTGACAAGTAGGGAAAGGGGAGAAATGTAGGGATCCAAGAGAGATTTAAATAAGATACACTGGCCCTTTTGATTTCATTTTTACAGTGGAATTGAAAAACGAAATCCCCAGATATCCAGTGCAATGTGTTCCTCAATTATGATAATATTTTGGTAGGTTCCTTTCGGGAGAACTTGGGGCAATGCACCGGAATTGACAATTAGGTATACAGTGTCTGTCTGCTTCTTGAGGTCACACAGGGCAGCTCTTACAAATAGACTAAAGTGAGGCTACAACACTAGTGACAGGTCTGACCCAGCTCCTGCGCTATGTCAAAGCTACAACTGAAATCTCTTTGCTTGAAATGATTTTTGACGTTGGAATGACCTCTCTGCCAATGCAGAAGGAAAATCAAAGTTACAGTTCTTTTGTAATTATCCAAGCTTCTCTGCCCAAATCTAACAGCTAGGCAGTATAATTTCTGCCTGTACTGAGATTCATTTGGGGGATCTGGTGTCATAAGTTTTCCCTAAATCTCTTCTGCACATCCCATCTCTTCTTGGATTGGTTAAAACAGTGACTTGGCAGGAAGGAAAGCCAAATAGAATAAAATCAAAAAGTTCATTTTTTTTCCCCTTCCTTTGCTTGCTTGTCCTCCTATGCTTTATCTCCTTCTTAAAAAAAACAAAACAAAACAGTAATGGTAAATAACAATAGCTAATTATTTTTGAGCCCTGCTAGGTGCTAGACACTACGCTAAGAACTATGCATAGATAATTGTATTTAGTTATTCCCAGATATTATTTTATTAGATATAATAGATATTGTCATTATTTCTACTATATAGGTGAGCAAACACAGGATTCTAAAATCAAATAACTTAATGACAAAGATGGTATTAAATTTAGGCCTCTTTGACTCAATATAACCATCTGGTTATACTCTTATGCTCTCTGTTTTCTTCCACCAAAATCATCATCATCATCATCATCATCACCACCACCACCATTGCCTTTGTTTATATGTTACACCCTGGAAATCAGGAATATGCTGTAGGAAACTGTCTAGGAAGCTATTGCTTGGGATGAGAGGGGATAATACACTGGATCAATAATTTTTCAACACATTTCACATTCCAGATACTGTGCTTGGTGCTGCAGGTGGGAATGTGATTGTGAATAAGTTTCTGTTCCATTGTACTATGGAAAAGAGGCAAACTGTGGTGAAATGACAATTGCAGCAGAAAGATACATCAGCCTGGATTCAGATTCTGGGACTAGTGTGCTGTGGAGTGCAAGTGAAAACTCCCTGCCACTCCTCCCAGGAGCGGAGGGAAGTGAGCATTGACTTGCTCTCTCTCCTGACTTACCCTCGTTTTCCTTTGCATCTTATCTCCAGTCTCATTCTAGCTTCAAACCATACTCTGAAGAAAAGAATTCATATTATTCCTGCTCTGGTAGAGAAACAGCTCACCATGAATAGTTTCATGTTTCTAATGGTTGAAGCTTTCTGAGCAGAGAACGCTGGCCCTTGGGTTAAAGGATTGAGTAGCAACCCTCAGAGTAGAGATCTTAGACAGAGAGAAACTCAGTAATCTCCCCTGGAGATCGTTGATTGCATCCCAGGATGTTGGTATAGAGACCCTGCCCCATCCTTCCCCAAATATGAGCTTTTACATCCAGAGCAAATGTCCCTTTTGCTCTCTTCAGAAGGGCAGAGGGACATATGGGAAAGCCACCCTGTGTAAGGTCCAAATTTCATAATTCTGGGGTTCCTTTTCTCTGGTATAAACCCCATTGTATGCACAGGGCACATCTGGCTCTCACAACATCACATTGGGCATAAAGAACTCATGCAAGCTGCTCTGTGAGTAAATGAACACTCTGGTCACTGATCAGAAGTCTTATGTTCCTCTAGTGTATGTGTGTGTACATATATGTATATATGTAGATAAAGATCACATCACAGACCCTTCACAGTTTCAAACATAACAGTCATCCATGTAAATAAACCGAGGCTAGAAACATATTCTTATTACTGCTCTTTAGGGTTATTCTTTTGTTCTATTCTTTGAGTTTCTGTAAGGAGACCCAGAAGGCATAGGTAATTCTACAATTAAAGAGTGTTGGTTCCTGCCTCTACTTCCCTTTAAACACTCACTTCTGTTGAGCTGCCATAATGTCAACCTAAGTCACACTAAGAAACAGATTTCTGGGCAATCTCAGAAGTGTGTGCCCTGGCCCAATGGCTTCAACTCAAACCAGTGGCCCATGATCTACCGTAAAAGTGAATTCTGTATTGTTCTATATGGCCTTGCTATTGCCTGTGAATAGGTGTGCTAAGGCCCTACTTTCTTCCCCACAGAAAGCAGAAAACTCAGGAAACTGTTTTATGACCTCTCATGCTAGGGTGACACTTCGCTGTTCTGGAGCATCCTCTCCTATTGCTGGTCACATGGGATGGGTCAGAGTGACCTTCCAACCAGATTCAGCTCAAACTGATTCCCTCTGGGCACTCATGAGCTCTTCTCTGCCTTCTTTTCAAAACAGAACGGAGGAGAAAGACTTGGAAATGTTACCATATTTAACTTGTTCCTTAATACCACAATACTAGGAAGAAAATCACATATTTTAGACCCTTAGAGATTATCCTCCATGGAGTTTCTCTCTTTTTTGTTTTTCTTTTATCTTTTCACAATCTCTTTTCAAGCCCCTTTTCTAGTGTCCCCTACCTCTTGCTATCTTTCTGGAAATTCTACCATATGTTGGAAATGCAGCCCTTCAATCTCTCACCTTTCTTGTGCTTTGCAAGTTCTTCCCTAATGTTTGGGCAACATGAAAAACATGGCATCCCTGCCTCCAGACTTTGCTGCCCTCACAGGGTGAGAGGGAGTTGGGAGCTTAATCTCTTGAGGGAGACAATGATGATGGGGTACTACAGTTTCAGTTCAGACTTTCAAAGAGTAGAGACTGCCCTCAGTTTCCTTATAAAACACCAAAGGCAAAAAGACTTTGCTGCAGCAAATATGATTTTTTTTTTTCCCTAAAGGAACACAATTTCACATGGGGAAAACATCTTCCTCCTATGACCCTACTCATTTCAGAGTAATAACATTAGCATCCCTGTTTAAGGAACATGCGATTCTGTCTCCTGCCTGAATATACTAGACAAGTGGAATTCTTCTCAAATTCAGTTCTATTCAAATATGACTGACAGATACTCCCCTGTCATGGTGGGAAATGGTACTATAGCATAAATCACTCTCAGTAAACCTATATATTCCATAAGAGTACTTCTTTGCTTCTGCATTTGAAATCAGTTCTTTTAAGAAATATGTGTGTGTGTGCTAGCTTATATTTGTAAATTTGGGCAGCTTTCAATGTGTTTAATGTTCCACACACTTTGTTCAGTTTCCTTTTTTCCTAGCTTCAAACGTTTCTCCTTTGTATGTTTAAATGATGGTTAACTATGAAGAAGACCAAAATAGACAAAGTAATTGCCACTTGTTCCTTTGTCTCTCAGTGGCTTGCTGTGCTATAAATGTATTTAATCTAGACCAAACTGGGGAGGTAAAACCTAATTTAATAGCTATCAATCACAGGCAGCAGGTCTCCAAGAGGAAGAAATTAAAAAAAAAAAAAGTAGTTCTATTATGGAGTCCTCTCTCAGGAAAAAGCTATCTTTACAAGACGGCTTCTAATCCCTCTACCAAGTCACACATAATTTGAAACTCTGTGTATTCCATTTCCACTTATATGCCACCACCCTTATTTTAAAAAGTATGTGACTGACATGTTAGCTGCAATATTTAATAAGAATTAAATACATTGGGCTTTGTTAGAACAAAACAGAACAACTTGATATGAGACTCAAGTACTAATTAAATAAAGCCTCCCTATGTGGAACTAAGCAGCTGCTCTTCTTAGCTCCAGCATAATTAACATGGCTATGCCTTCCTGCCCTTAACAGAGAGACCGTTGTCCTGTGTTGTTTGGTAAATCCTTCCAGAAGCTTCTCAATTTTCTCCGATTAAAAAGCCGAAGTCCGACAAGTTTGGTGGCTTGCCAATCTGCATTATTTCTCAGCTCCTCTCATCCCCTGCCTGTCTTGTTCATCCCCTCCTCACGCGTTTTGCTCCAACATCCCTGGCCTCCTGGTTTTCCCTCTCACACACCACATGCTTTCACATCAGAGTCTTTGCACTTACATTCCTTCTCCCTGAACACTTTTTTCTAAGATGTGCACATATCTCCCTCACGTCTTCCGGTTGTCACCGTCTCCGTGAGGCTATCCCTGTTGTTCTATTTCAATTGTGTTCCGACCATCTCTGGCACTCCCTGACCTACTTCCTTGCTTTTTCTTCATAGGACTTCTCACCATCGAACATACTCTGTATTTTACTTATACATTTTGTTTGTAATTTGACTCCCCCTGCTAGGATATAAGGGAAAGAATGTTGTTCACTGTTGTATCCCCAGACCAGTGACTAACACAAGGTTCGCATATGATAAATACTTGCTGAATAAATGAATGAATGAGAGTAAAAGCAGGCTGTTCTGCAGAAGCTGAAAGTAATTTCAAAAGGAAATCGAGCATAATGGAATTGGTAGCAAGGTTACTTGGGGCAGAGACTAATTACCCTGTGATTAGTAGGTTGAACCACTGCACACTGTATTACACCAATTCAGACTCTTAAACTCTAACTTTCCCCATCTATTGAACACATTGGTTCTTGTCAGGGGCCAAAATAAGAAATAGGGTAAAGGATCCAAAGATTCATTCATTCATATATTGATGGCTTCTCAGAAAACCAGGCAATGTGTAAGGCTCTAGGGATAAAATGCTGAATAGGATCTAGTCTCTGTCCTTACTGAGTTCATAAGATACTGGGGAAACAGATAATAAAACAGTTCATTACAACTCAACACTTTCAATGGTATGATTGCTGTATAAGTAAAATTCTGGGGGAGAAAAAAAGAAAGGGTCAGTAAGCTGACCTGCCTATAGGGATTTAGGAAGGCATTACAGAGGAAGTTCAATTTTATCTGGACTTTTGTTTAAGACACTTTCAATTACAAGTAATGGAAAATGTAGCTCAATTAGGTTTAAGCAATTAAGGAAAATGTATTGGCTCAAGTAGCTGAAAACACCCAGAGGTAGAGAGGAATTCAGGGCTAGAAATCAAAGCTACATGGCCATCTCTCTGTGAGTTTCTCAGATCTGGTGTCTTCCATGTGGCACTTTATCCTCAGGCTGGCTTCTCTCAAGCTTGAAAGTGGCCCCATCAGTGCCACCTCTCATATCACTCTACCCTCCTGCCATGCCATCTACATCAAGAGATGGTTCTCCCCCAACTACTGAATAAAAATGCAATGGTTAATCTAGCTGGACCACCTAAGGTTACTGCTTACTCTTTCATCAGTTCTTGTGACCAGGAAATGCCATGGGCTAATTGACATATATCTGGGTTGCCTGCCAGGCCTACAGCCACAAGGGGAATGGAACTAGGGTCTCTGGCTGCTTGCAGTGAAGGTCCACCTTTGAAGTATTGTGTTGTGGTAGCTCCTACCCAACCATAGAGGAGCTACACCAGTGGGAAAGGAGAAGAAATCATAGTCATTTCAATATGGCCTGCAATCTTAAAGGATGAATAAGAACTTTCCAGGGAGATGATGGAGAAAAGTAATGTTGAAAGTAGAAGGAACACCGGGCACCTGGGTGGCTCAATTGGTTAAGCATCTGCCTTCGGCTCAAGTCATGATCCCAGGGTCCTGGGTTGGAGCCCCACGTCAGGCTCCCTGCTCTGGGGGGAGTCTACTTCTCCCTCTGCCCCTCCTCTGGCTTGTTCTCTCAATCTCTCCTCTTTCTTTCTCTCATCCTCTCTCAAATAAATAAATACGTAAAATCTTAAAAAAAAATTAGAAGGAACACCATATGAAAAATCACAAAATATAAAATGACATGCACTATTGTAGGAAAATTGTGTTGGACCTGGGGACAGATGGACGGTCTAGAAATAAAACCTGAAATTAGACTACAGACAGATTAGAATGACTCCTACATATCATAGAAAGAAATAGGATAATTCTGAGAATAATTTAAAGCTTTGAGTCTTTTTAAATCAAATAAACGTATATATATATTTATAAAGATTGTTTATAATCAGCAAGATATGGAGGAAGTTGCAGGGGCAGAAGTTATGATCCCTGGTCTCCAAAAGTTGTGGAAACAGTCAAGTTGGTTAACTAAAGTAGCAATCCAAAGTGGTTCATTGTCAAGCCATGTGTCCCTAACTCTAAGTTAGAGGTCAGAGAACTGTTGGATAGAGGAAGACTTCAAGGAAGAGGCAAGAACCTAGAGAAACCTTAGAAGCTGAATCCATGTGGAGTAAGTGGAAATGAGCAGAAGATATTCTTTATGACAGGGGATCAGCATGTATTCAGATGAAAGGTTAGGTAAGAACATTGTATGAACAGGAACAAAGAGGAGAATGCCTACTGGTTATATATATAATGAGCAGCCATCAAAGAATCGTGAAATGTTAAGACCAAAAGGTAAGACAGTAAAGTGTCTCAAGCTCTAGACAATTCATTTATTTCTCTTACACTCAGTTTTCTCCTTTGTATGCAAGAACAAGCATCTCTTTATTAATGATAGTACACTTGGGAGCTAAGAGAAATTGACCGTGTACAGTATAATTTGTGATCAATATAGGTAGCTTCCTTTCCATTCTCCTCTGATGAGGATGATAAGGAATAGGAGGCCTATGATGATGATGAATGAATAGAAGGCCAGATTTTAACTACTCAATAAGAACAAAATGGAAAAGGGAGGGGGGGATGGTCAGATAATCCTGACTTCTCGTTGACAAAACTGAGGGAAGACATTTCTTTGGTTTTCACTGTACTTTGATAATATCAGTGGTGTTGATTTTCATTTACTGTTGGTAACATCCCTAAGAACAATCAGACAAAGTTTTAATAGATTTCCCATCATGATTGATCTGAACATAACATAAGAGAACCAATGGCCAAATATTGATAAATTTTCCTTACTATCCAAAAGTTACTTTTCCCGCTATTTTTAGTGTAAAAAAAATTGACATTACATTGAAGTTCACTTTTCACTAACATAGACCCTTTACCCCTTCTCCAGTCTCAAGGCATCATCTGTTACCCTAAATTTGACTCTTTCCAAAACTGAACCCCTCTTCCTAAGCTCCTAAGGATTTTTACCTAAGACAGTATCAACCACTAAAATGCTCTAGCTCAAAAAGGTAGTATCATCTTTGAATGAATAACTCCTGACATTTGTAGGTTTCATCTCTTTTTTTTTTTTCCTATCTCTTCTCCCATTACCTTTCTCCAGGTCACCTCTACTCCGGGAGACTGAAATAGACCTGGTCACCTTTCAGTGTTGTCTGTCTCTCGGCCATCTGATTCCTTTCTCAGTGTTGCCAGATTATCCCTGCCACAGTGGTACCATCATCATGACATTCCCCACTTCCATTATTTACAGAGTGTCTGAAAGGTTAGAAAACATAGGATAAATTTATTTATAAAGAGTATGTTTCCATTAGTTATTTATTGATGTCTGAATAAGTACCACACAACTTATTAGTTTAACATTATCAACATTAATTAAAATTCACAGTTTCCTATTGTTCTGGAAATTGGAAGCAACTTGGCTGGGTGGTTCTGGCTTCATCTTTCATGGGGTTGCAGTCAAAATGTTGGTTCATGCTTCTGTCACCCAAAGGTTTAATTGTGGCTAGATGGTCCACTTTGAAGATGGTTCAGTCATGTGCCTGGCAAGGTGGGGCTGGCTTGTGTCAGGCAGGAGGCCTCAGTTTCTATGTGGGCTTCTCCATGGGGCTGTTTGAATGTCTTTACAACATGAAAGCTGGCTTCCCCCTGAGAGGTGGTTGCAGGAGAGCCAGGCAGAGGCTATATCCTTTTGATGACTTTTCAAGTCACAAAGCAAGTCACTTCTGCTACATTCTATGGTTAGAAGGGAATCAAAAAAAAAAAAAAAAAAAGAAGGGAATCATTAAGTCCAACCCACATTCCTGGAGAGGGGAAGAGAGAACTGTCAAAGAATTTGCAGACCTATTTTAAAACCACTGTAATCTTAATTACATTTTCCAGAAATATGCTCAAAACAATTTTCCTCAATCTCCAGCACCTCTCAGGGTAAAATAACTCTAAATTTAAAGGTGTAAGTCCTACTCTCATTCTGAACAAAGTATAGTAACTATACTATTTTTCCTGTGTTTCCAGGCTTTTGAACATTCTGTGGTATTATCTATTGTACTTCTATAGAAGGAGTCACGTCAGATTGCATTTAGTACAAAATGTGTGTATTTACTTTTTCTTCTACTTTTCCAAAATATAGTCCAGTTCAATCAGACTGATCTCACTCTTCCAGTTCCTGTGTTTTTATTATTGCCTCTATAGCTTTCCTGAGAACATTTCTCCTTTGTCTGCTCTGCTGTTTCAACCCTTGGCACCTTCGACAGGCAAATTCAAGTCTCACCTTTTCATGAAGAGTTGACTGATACTTTGGCCATTCATGGTCCCCTCATTTCTGACAGTTTGTATACACTCGTACATGTTTTAACCTGATTATACCCAGTTCAACATGATTTTGTCCAACTTTATAACATGTCTGCTCATAGCAAGGGTGCATTAAATATTTGTTGAATGGATATTAGATTAAAAGATTTTATTTAACCCAATTATCCAAAATATTCTGTTTCAACATGTCATTGATATAAAAATTATTAATAAAATATTTTACATTTTTGTACCGAGTTTTCAAAATCTGGTGTATCTTTTACATATCTCAATTTGTATGCTGAATTTTCATCAATACCTGATCTGTATTTAGATTTCATAAAACATATAGCTCAAAAAAGTAGATTTATATAGACGTCTCAAAGTACTTAGAAGTTTCCTAATAACTAAACTGAGTATCCATTTTTAAATTTAAATGAAATAACATAGAAAAAGTACATCTTTCAGTCTCATTAATCATATGGAAAGTGCTCGATAATAATATGTGAATGGTGACTACCATATTGGATAATATAACTCTAAAATCACAGAAGAAAGAAACACATTTGGGTGTCCCTGGGTTGTAAACTAACCTTTACCGAAAGCAATGCTGAGAAGTCAGAGTGGGAGGAAAACAGTTCATGTCAATGCTGTATATTTCAAACTTCACCCAAATGGAATTTTGTTGGCAAATCACTGTAACAAGAATTATGTCTTTTTATGACAAGGATCCACATTTTGGTTGTTACACTTAAAATAAAAAAAAAAGGTATAATTCCAAGTGTAAACTAGCATAGCAAAGTAATTTTGCTTTCATAACATCGCTCAGAAATTACATTGCAATGAACACAGAAGAACATCCCCCACATCCCCTTCCAGCCCCCTCTCCCCAATCCTGAATGTATCTTCTTTTTGTCCCTTCAAACTCTCCTCAAAAATCCTCAGCCTGTAGTTTTCTGGCTTCTCTTCCTCTCTGCTCCCTTCCAGAAGCTTTATCATGTAAGTCAACCTAAATTCCATTCTTGTAATTTGTCTCTTTGCACATTCTCCTGGTTAGCAAAACTGGCTACCCCCAAAACCTGAGCAGATCAACATTTAATTCTCCTTGGTGGGGGCAGATAATTAAGACAAAAGATCATATTCTCATATGAATATAAAGGATGAATCTTAATTTGTGGTGTTTTTAAGACTAAAAGACACTCACTCATTGTTCTCTGGTTTGAAAAATCTGTATAAATGATTGTACAAGATTTTGAAATGGATCAGAAAGATTGCTGGGTATCTTCAGGATCTAAAGGCATTTGTCTTGATTTTCTGATTCTATCGGGTCTCTATGTGTTTTGAGCAGCTGAATTATCCATAGAAATTCAAAATTGTGTCCTATGGAGATTCTGTTGTTCTTTGGCCCTGTGAATATTGATCAGTTTTGCCAATTTTTCATCTAATGAACAAATTAATTTCAGCATTCCTGATGGTCTATGTTTGTATAGTTTAGAAGTCTCCTTACAAATGACTATAGTCTTTCTCTCCTTGAAGTATTTGTAGTGGAAGATGAACCACTTATCTAACAACAACAAACTTTTAAAATTGAGTTATAAAATATGGTCTAAAATAAAAGTTGACAAGGGAAATGAGGAAATGAGTAGTTGCAAATTTTTAGAGAGTTCAAAATGTAGGATAGTGTATTAGTTAGGAGTTTGGATTCTGGCACTAAACAGACATCAATTCTAGTTGTGCCAACAAAGAGTTCTCTAAGTTTGTTCATGGTGTTTAGCTCCTCTGTCGCTGAGTGTACTAAAATTTTAAATGTTTATTCATTCATTGATCTGTTCATTCAACACATATTTACTGAGTATGTAGTAGGCCCCAGATATTGTTCAAGGCTCTGGCAAACACTAATAAACAAAAGAGACAAAATAAACGAATTCCCTGCTTTATAGAGGTTACCTCCCTTTGGGAAAAACCAGCAACACTTAATAAATGTGTTCGGGAATGATTGAGAATTATAAGTACAATGAGGAAAGCTGAAGATATGGAGGGAAGCAGCTTTGGATGGGGCTCTCAGAGGCAATTTCTCTATGAAGGGAGTATTTATAGAGAGATCTAAATGAAGTTAGGAGCCTGCTGGGTGATTCTGTGTTCTTCAGACAGAGGAAATAGTATGAGCAGAGTCCAGAGGTATGTTAACCAAAACAAAACATAAGGAATCCAGTCTTGTTGGACGGTAAAGACAGTGAAGAAACAGGCAATGATAGGAGACACTTGTCACAACCATGTAGAATTGCAATTACTCTAGAAATCTCTTGGTTCCATCTTGAACCATGGATCTTTTTACCCATATATGATAACCACATATTGGTCAGGTATTGGTCATTTGGAAATACAGATTCACTAAGCTATGCATATTTTCCAAAGTTTGTCACATTTCATTATACAGTATGAAAAAAATCACATTCATTAATATCATCACCAATTTCATCAGAAAGGTCTTGAACTATTGCAAAATTACCAAGCTCACAGTGACAGATAGGAGTTTTTCAAAATTCTGCTATCTATTGGAAAGCTCAAATTTCATCATTAGCCAAAAATTCTGTCAATTTTTTCCTTGAAGACTCACTGTTCATTTTCAAGAAAATGTCTGCCAAATATCCAAATCTGAGTAACTGCAGTTCATTGATCATTCTCTCAAATAGAAGTATTAGCCCTTGGAAAAGGGTGACTAATTCAGCTTATAACTAAAATAGTTACCCAAGTGCCATTCCTTGAGACAAATGTCATATTTATGCAGGCAACAGAAATACCTTATATACGCCTATTTTGTTACAAGGAATATTAAAGAGTCATAGCCTCAAGAGTTGAGTTTTAAGAAAAGTAATAGTTTTTATTGCTTATTAAGTCTATTAGTAACTGAAATTAGCCCACTTGGTTTCTGCCAGTGTGTGATGGTGAAGAACACAATGAATATTAATCCTGTTTGGTGCCACGGCAAAGACATTAGCAATTTTACCCACCTCTGATTTTGTACCATTGGTGTAAATATCACTCCAGTGGAAAAAAGCAAATAACATTTAGTATAATTATGAAAACTGTCTGTCTTGCTGATGCTACTATTTACATTCTCTAGACCCCTAGATTAGGAGAAAATGCAGATGAGGGTCTCAATGTCCCTTTTTAAAGGGTATTGGTTTGGTTTGGTTTTTTGGGTTTTGTTGTTTTGGGGGTTGTTTGTTTTGTTTGTTTTGTTTTGTTTTGTGTGTGTGTGTGTGTCTGTGTGTGTGTGTGTGTGTTTAATCAAAACAAGTTTTCACAAAACCCTCTAAATTGCCATCTCCTCAGCCAGGCCTTTGTTCACCAGCCACTCATCTGAAAGATAGGTTGGGAAATGTCAACTTCCAGCTGGAGAGCAAGGCCTTCTGTCTTTAAGGTCAAGATGACAAGCCACTTCCCTAATGGCAAGAGGGAAGGATCTCAGGCAGGCCAACAAACTGCAAGCAGTCTACATGTTTACAGCTTGGACTTGGGTTAATAGTGATGATAATGGCTGACATTTATTGGGCCCTTCTGTGTGTTAGTCATGCTGCCTGCTGTGTTACAGACATTATTTCATTTTAATTCTCTCAAAGTGTAGAAAGGATGCAAGTTGCTGTGACAGTAGGTAGTTGAGTAAAGACTGAAGTTCACATCTGTGAGACTTCAGAGACTAATCTCTTCACTCCACCACCCTGAGCACTTCCTAGACTAATACCTTGGGCTCCTGTAGTTGAAAGGAAATATCTGTTGGGGTGTCTTCTTGGAAGGCCCTGGTTTAGAGGATATGATATCAGAAGTTTTTGTTTTTAGTTATGAAATTATTACAAAAGACTGAGGTATCTTAGAGCTATGTCATAGGTTAGTTGCCAGTTATCTCTTTGATGGATGGCTAATCAACTGCAATTGCCATCTGTCCCAGGCTGATAATTTACCCTCAACCTAGAATTTTTTTTCATTAAAACAGTGTATATAATTCACTCACAGCTTGGTTTATATACAAGAGCTAGAAATTGCTTTAACATTCCTCGCTATGTCTGCAGTACAGTAACGTAACAACTTTTCATAGTAGATGTGATACATGTGGACATCTCTGTGTGTATATAAACTTACATTTATGTGTGTGTGTGTAGAAGATTAGGATACTTGGAGACAGAAGAAGTGCTCAAAATCTAAGTGGCATTCACAGGTATCTTGGGGTGGTAGACCGATGCAGATGATGCAGGGATGGAGGTTCATTCAACCATAGATATTTTCTAGGTAGTCACTAAGTGACTAGCACTGTCTTAGCCTTTGGAAGAACAGAAGAGAATAAACCAAGTCTTCTATGATGGAGCTTGTATTCTAAAGGAGGCAGAAAAATACTAACAAATAAATGTTGTTATGGTAGTAAGTACCACACAAATGAAGCAGGCTGAAGGGAATTGAGGATGATGGGAGTGGGAGGTGCAACTTATTGCATGCTATCTGAGTTTTTAGAGGGAGCAGGCTGCACACACACCCTGCTGGGAGAGCTCTCTAGACAGAGTGTGTGAGAGCCAGGACCACAAAAGAGAGTGTCCTTGGTATATTTGAGGAACAGTAAGAAACCCAGTGTGGCTGCTGGGGAGTAGGTGAAGTACAGGGGGTCATTTGATCAGGTCAAAGAGATGAGGCAGAGTGGATCGCGTTGAAATTTTAATTTTATTTTAAATGAAAAGTAGATGGATGAACATCCACTGGGTTTGAGCAGAAGAGTACTGACCTGACTTACATTTTTAAAGGATGGCATTGGCTGATGGGGCCACTAGATAGAGAACAGACTGGGAGAGGTGAAAGTGGCAGCTAGACCACTTCTTAGGAGATCATTTCAACTGTACAGAGGTGAGAAGGTGATTATACAAACTAAAATGATAGCAGTGGCAATCTTGGGTCAGAGTCAGCTTCTGGATATATTTTAAATGCAGAACCAACAGAATTGGGGTGTGAGTGTAGATAGACAATAACAGGGATTTGAGGACAGCACCCTGGGACCTGCCAGTATATAAAGATTGATAAACTCTTAATTAATAAAAACCAGAGACTGAGAGGGAATAGCCTAGAGGTGGAAAGAGAGCCAAGAGCATCTCACTAAAGCCAAGGGGGGGGACAAAGTGTTTCGAGGAGGAGAAAGCTGTGTCAAATACTGCTGATCTGTCCAGTAATATGACAACTAGGCAAAACCACTGGATTTGATAAGAAGGTGTCGTGGGTGACCATGAAGTTGGTAAAGACTAAATTTTTCCCAGAGTGGGCAGAGGGGCTCTTGAATGAGTGGGAGGGAACGTCGGAGCAACGGAGTTGAATTTGAAAGGGATACAGGAAATCTCTGTCCAGGAAGGGAAGTGGGGCCCAAGGAAGGCTTTATTAAAAGTGGGATTTATTCTAGAATGCCCATATGCTAATAATCCAGTGAAGAGGGAAGAGTAATGATGTAAGAGACAATAGGTGCCTCCCAGAGAGAAAATGGGATCCAGAGCATGAGCACAAGAATGTGTCCAGGATCCAAGCCTGGCTGTGCGTCTATAATGGGGGGGAGCAATCCGTGCCAGCAAGAGCAGGTGAGAGATTTTGTGGGGGGTGCTGGCATGGTCGTTCCCTTCTGAAGTCCCACCATAGGGCTGAAGACTTTTAGAAACAGCAATAAAGCGTGAAGGGAAGAGGAAGGGAGTTTTAGTCTTGTCTATGCCTAGGACTATGCTTGTTAGGAAACCAGCAGAAGAATGGAGTCCTCCTCCCGCTACAAGGAGGCGCTGGGGGATTGACGAGGCCTATTGGCCACTTAACGCTTTGTCTTTCTCTATGAACTGAACTCCGGGATGAGATATTCCTATTCAGTGTGACCATATCATATCCACGATTATGGTAATATGAAGAGACAGAGCAGTAGAGGGAAATTTGCTGTGATTCATTTACTCTTTAAGAAAGAGATAGCCACTTATGTTTCCATTGAAGAAATTTGAATTTGCAACCATGACAAAGCTATCTTTTTTGAATCACTGCTTTCTTTAAAAATATAGTATTCAGATTTGGGGGAATTGAAATAAATCCAGAGAATCCATTTAGCCAGTGAATCTGCAGAGGACAAGTCTTTTTTCCCCCCTCACTCTGCATTTCAAAGCAGTTAAGAATGTGTCCACTGTAAGTAACCTAGAAGATAAAGTATATGCTTTAAAAAAATTGAATTACATCAAAGACCCTTTAATGCCTCATTTTAAATTAATAGACCATGACTTGCTTTTTTATCCATGATATGCTGAAGAATCCTTTCCATGCATGTGAAAGTATGTACTTCAGGGAGAAGTAAAAATCAGCACCATTGTTTTATTATTAAAATAGCAGGGGCTTCTGAAAAATAGAGACCCACATTCTTTCTTAATCAAAGGACTACCCTCATGCTTGTCTAGCATCTGTTTTCTAGAACTTGCCCTCCCTAGAGAAAGGTCCCAGAATCTTGCTAAATTATATAATGGGCCCATGACATAAGTATAGAGAATGAGCTATGAATTAGCACAACAGGCTCATTTTCACTGGTAACCTGATTTTACACTATGCATTGCATTGCTATAAGAAAAAGCAGACAGGGTACTGTGCTCCTTAATTCTTTGTTGCCAGCCTTTCTTAAGCAAATTAGTCCAAGTTTTCTAAGAAGCTGAAAGTGATTCCTGTTCTTGCTGCATTCATATCTGAAATAGGGAAATGTCAATTAACCTCAAATTTGCCAGACCCACTCCAACATGGGCAAGTTCAACTACTTGCTGCTGACTTTTTGAACAGTGACACCTTAATAGGTCTGCCCCAGAAAAAGACAAATGGAAGTGTTTGGGGAGCCCCTTGGGTTCCCCTTTGAGCATGGACATAGGAGATTTGTAAAATGGGACAGTCCTCACACATCTTCATTCCTTAAAGAGAAAGTCCATGTTTTTCCTTATTTGAGAAAAGTCTAAATGAAATCGTTCTAGGCTAGTGGGGAAGAAAATAAAAATAAAACTCAGCTGTGTATCTTCACTGGATAATCTTAAAAGAGGGAAAAGAATTGGGATATAAAGAACTTGCTGGTTAAATGCCCCCAAGCAAGGCAGAAAAAGCTTGGATTCCAGAGTCAACCTCCGGAGTTCTGCCTCCCCCCCCCCCCCCCCCCCCCCGCCATCTGCAACTGTCATCAGTTACTTGATCTCTCACTGTTCTCTCACCTGGAGAATCAGGGGTTCCAGCTCTAAAGTCCTACACATTTGCTGAATGCAGATCTCATAGAGTTTGAATTCTGTATTCATGAATCCTAACCAAATCAGCACCACTTAACACCACTGAACTTCACCCCCACCTTTGGCTTTGCCCTTGACACTGCTTGTTGGCTAAATAGTGTCATCATCATTAGAAAAGCAGGAGGAAGGAGGGAAGAAAGGAAGGGCAAAGAGGAAAGAGAAGAGAAGGAGCAAGAGGAAAATAGGAATTGGTTAGGAGTTGGTAAGAGGGCATTTGTTCGGGATGAGCAGTCTGGCCCACCTCCTCATGCCATGCCCCCCCATGCCATACCCCCCCATGCCATACCCCCCCATGCCATGCCCCCCCAAAGTCCAGCTCAGATGCCATCTCCTCCAAGACTGGAATTCTTGTTTTCTCTATACCAGTTCAATAGGTATACTGCCATTCTCTTTTTTGCCTGTATTTGTCCCTCTGGAAAGACTGAGGCCTTTGATGTGGAAGAATTGGGACCTTCTTACCCATGTCCCCCCCACAGTGCTCTACATAACGTCTGAGGCATGGGCAGCCTTCTGGGAATGCCTGCCTGGGGAAAGACAATGAATTCAAGCAAACACTGAAAAAGTCATGCTTCACATAGATGCTGTCACTCCTTCCTTCTCTAGTGGATGAATTCCAGGACTTTGGGTTTAAAACCAATGTAGAGACAGGGGAAAGAGAAAGGAATTTGGAACACCAGCTTGATAAATACCATGCCTCCTCTTTTCTCTATCAGGCGTGAGAACTACTTAGCCCTTATTCCTCTAAAGAGAAGTGGACAGAACACCTCGCTACATCCCACGAATTATTTGTCTTGGTGCTGTGGTCACAGACCTCTTTTCTTCCACCATTGGCCTTGCCCAGCATGTGGAAATAACTTCCTAGAGGAGTTAGGATTAGAGTTGTCAGACTTCCCAAATAGAGTGTGGGACATACTTATGCTGAAAAGTTACTCACTGTCTGTCTGAAATTCAGATCCAACCAGACATCTTGTATTTTGCCTGGCAACCCTAGAGAGGACTCAAGTGGCTTACAACCCAGTTCAAATTGGCTTCAACAACAACAATAAAACAACAAGAATTTATTGGTCCACATAAGTGAAAGGCCCAGGTGGTAATTCTGGGCTTCAGGTGGGACTTAATTTAATATGTCATTAGGAATCCATTTAATCTCTCAGCTTTGTCTTCTACCTTAATGGCTTGATTTTCTGGCTTCCCATGGTGCTAGGTGATTGCAGACAGTGCCCGCCTCACGCCCTGCTAGGGCCAATCTCACAATCGCAGTGGGTAGGAGCCTCTGCCTCCTGCCCAGCAGCCCCAGCAGAAGCTGCCTCACACCTCCTTGGGTGACACTCCCGACCCTGCACCTGTACCCGGGTCGGGGCAGCACCATGCTCTGACCAGTCAGACCTGAGCCCCATGTCCCAGCCTTAAGCCCCACTGGAGGTACCTGGGCTCATGGTGGGAGATGAGTAATTCCTTATGAACTAAATTGGGATGCCCACATTTTCTCAGACAGGAAGTGGATGCTGGGTGACAGATGTAAAATGGAGGAAAAAAAAAACAGAAAAACTGCTCACCACACCTGCTATGGGTTTCTAAACCTCATATTGTTTTTTGTTTTTTTTTTGAAGAGGTTTTGAAAGAAGAGATGGTGGCAAAAGTTCTGGGTGTTCTGATTATTCTGGAAACCTGTTCAAGTTGCTTTAACTTTGTGTAAAAGGAAGAACTAGGTGGTAGGTGGTTTCTGAAGTCCTTACTAGTCTAACACTTCCCAGTACTGTGAACGGTAGCAGGAGGTAGATTATAGCATCTGTCTCTGCAATGGGGCTATTTCTTCTGAAACTTTAGCTGAGGTAAAAGGGTTTAAAAAAACATTACAATAAAAAAAACAATTTGGAAGACAAAGCCACATGTTCATATTCAGGCCTCTTAAAAATTAAATGTGAAATAAAAGAAACTTGGTAACTTTCTAGTGCATTCGATGTGTTTGGGATCGAAGTACAGGTACTAGATGGATAGTCTTAGTATAAATGGAATGAGCTTTATTCATACTAACTAATTACTCTGGTTAGGTCTCTTCTTTTGTGGCTTCTTTTTGGCTACTTAAAAAATAATTTTACTCTATGCAAATGTGCATATGTGTGTGTGTGTGTCTCTGTGTGTGTGTGTGTGTGTATGCATTAAAATTACTGTTCAATCACTGACACTAAATTGGTTTTTCTCTCCAAATTAATTTATTAGAGAGGAAGAAGAAACTGAAATCTCATAGGAATGACCAAACTCTTGTGATTTTATTTCAACATAGCTACCATTAGAATGACATAGATCATGTTTGTGTCATGGGATTAATAGTAATTCGTGAGCTTTTGAAAGCCCTTTGAAATGTTCAGATTAAAGGAATTAAGTTCTGTTTTAAAATAACACATCTAATTACAGGTTTTTCTGAACATTCAAATGAAGAAGAAAGTCATTTTCCCTTCTTCCTTCCTTCAGATATATATTTTTTTAAATTTGTTCTCTTACCACAGAGCCTTCAAGTTCAAAGGCGGTTTTCATCATTTTGGCTTAAACTCTGGGAAAACAGACCTGAATAGACTTGGCCAGACTTAACCTTGACCAAAAAAAAAAAAAAAAAAATTGACTGTGACAGCCCAGGCCTTGGTTAAAATTGCAGAAACTTGTGAGGTCTGGCTTTTCAGACTCTTCAGCTAACTCCCCAGATCATCCCTGTGGGGAGTGACCCCATGGTGTGTGTGATTATGTTTGCCTCCAAGTTTTGGAAAATAGCTTAAGTAAGTGCTGACACAGAGCTTTCTGTACCCTGCCATCTTGGAACGACATGTCATTTTTTTTGATGTTTAATCCATCACCCCCTTCAATTTATAGGTGCAAAGCAGAGCCCCATTTAGGGAAGAATGACATACCCAAGGGCAGAGAGCTATCAGAAACAGGAGCTCCCACTTCCATTTTGACAGACAACACCCATTCTTTAAGAGCTAACGTGATCACAGATCTGCCATATTTAGCTTTTTGACATGATCATCAAATTCATTAAACTAATTCTAGATCCTTGGGTAAGTCAGAGGCAACATTATATTTGAAAAAATATTTAAAATATTTATTGACGCGGATTATTAAATCTCTTTAATATCTTATTTTGAGGAAGAATGTGAAAAAAGTAACTCAGGATGTTATTCATAAATGTCACAATATGATTTCATGGATCCAAATATGAATCTCAATGTTTCTCTCATTCTAGGTGTTCCCATGATCCTTTGTAATAACTGAAATGCCAAGAGAGGGTTTGAAATAGTTTGAAACGACAGAGCCAGATCTGTTGATATTATCCAAAAGTTGTCCCCTAGCTATTTGGACATAATTTATTAACATTTAGTTACCAAGTTTCTTTTATTTCACATTTAATTTTTAAGAGGCCTGAATATGGGGCGCCTGGGTGGCTCAGTCGTTAAGCATCTGCCTTCGGCTCAGGTCATGATCCCAGGGTCCTGGGATCGAGTCCCACATCGGGCTCCCTGCTCGGCGGGAAGCCTGCTTCTCCCTCTCCCACTCCCCCTGCTTGTGTTCCTGCTCTCGCTATGTCTCTCTCTGTCAAAAAAATAAATAAAATCTTTAAAAAAATAAAAAAATTAAAATTAAAAAAAAAAAAAAAAGAAGCCTGAATATGAACATGTGGCTTTGTCTTCCAAATTCTTTTTTTCATTGTAAATGTTTTTTTAAACCATTTTATCTCAGCTAAAGTTTCAGAAGAAATAGCCCCATTGCAGAGACAGATGCCATGTAAATATTGTGTTTTATTTTGCCCTCTGGGAAAACCTGTGAAACTGTATTGGTTTTCTATTGTAGTGGTAATAACCAGAAACTAAGTGGCCTGAAACAAAACAAATTTACTCTTTATAGTTCTGCCCATCAGAAATTAGAATTAGTTTCACTGGACTAAAATCAAGGTGTTGGCAGGGCTGGGTTCCTTCTAGAATCTGCAGGCTAGACTCTGTTACCTTGCCTTTTGTGAGTTTCTAAAGACCTCCCACATCTCTCAGCTCTGACATTGCACCTGCTTCCAAGATTGCAGCTGCTTCTCTGACCCCAACCCACCTGTCTCCCTCTTGTAAGAATCACTGGGATTAACTTGGGCCCACTTAGATAATTCACACAGAGTCATTGGTGACTTTGCCAAGACCTGGCTCCACTGTTCATTATGTAACTTTTGAAGGTTTACCTAATCGACTGTCAGTGTCAGAATCCTCATTTTTTAAAATGGGATAATAAGAATGGCTACTTCATATGGTTTGGGGAAGAATTAAATGAGATCACATATATATGGTCTTTAGAACCAGTTCTTTCCACAAAGAGCATGTGAAATAATATATATCATTCATCCATGAAAAATATAAAAATCAAAATGAAAAAGCATGTTTCCACTTTGAGAAGTTCCTGGATGAGATGGAACCGAAGTGAAAGTTTATGGAGAATAAATTTTATTTTAGGCCAAATACATGGTTTAGAACTTTGAAATGACTTGTGTTAAATTAGGGTTCATTATAGTTTCTTTGAAGGCTACTTTCCACCATGTCATTTACAAGGAAGTGCTTGGATAATTTGATGATGATGATTAGCTTCCTAATATAAGGATTGTGGCTTATTTTTTTGTGAGCCTTGTGCTTGGCACAGATGTTCAATAAATGTGAATTTAATAAAAGAGTACCAAAGCATGCAAACCAATTCAACAACATTAAAGGACAAGTGTCAGCCAAGACTTTTCAGGTATAGGGGAAAAATATAACTGAATCAAAAGGGAATTTATTGGCATATATTACTAGGAAGCACATTGTGGCTGGTTCAAATCAAAGAATGATCTATAGAAATGACGGATCTGGAGATTAAAATTGGAACTCAAAAGTAGCAGGACTCTATCAATCTCTTATCTTTTGTTTTCTCTGCTTCCCCTTACAGTAGTCCCCCCTTATCCATGGGGGATATGTACCAAGGCCCCCAGTGGATGCCTGAAACCACAGAGAGTTCCAAACCCTATACACACACACACACGCACACACACACACAATGTTTTTCCCTGTGCATACATGCCTATGATAAAGTTTAATTTATCAATTAGGCACAGTAAGACATTAACAATAATAACTTCATAATAAAATAGAACAATTATAACAATATACTGTAATAAAAGTTATGTGAATGTGGTTTATCTACCTCTCTCCTTAATACCTTATAGCTCTGTACTCACCCTTTTCTTGTGATGATATGAAATGATAAAATGCTTACTTATGTGATGAGATAAAGTGAGGGGAATGACATAGGCCTTGTGATATAGCATTAGGCTACAATTGGCATTCTGATGATCTGTCCTAAGGAGAATCATCCACTTCAGACCACAGTTGGCCACAGGTAACTGAAACCATGAAAAATAAAAACTCAGATAAGGAAGGATTAATGTATATGTTGGTGTTGTTCTAGCCTACTATAATGAGCCTTCTTAACATGGAACATAGGGATCTCATATTCCCAGCTTAGCAACCTTGCAGGATAAAAGAACATATTTACTCTGGGGTCCCAATGAGTAATCCCAGAGAAGAACACAGATTGAACATAATTTTTAATTTTTTTTTGTTCTGATTAATCAATGATACCAGGAAGATGGAGTCCTCTGGTCAGTTCTGGGTCACATGACTCATTATATAGTTTGTGTGTATCAGGGGTAGGGAGAAGTTGAAGAAGTAGAGATAGGACCGTCCCCAGAAGAAAAAGGGAAATAGAAAAGATTGTCACTCACTAGGTACTATGGTCTATTATAAGAGTTAAGGAATAGTAAATTTTTTAAATTTAAAATATATTTTTTCAGGAGTGCCTGGCTGGCTCAATTGGTAGAGCCAGCTTGATCTTGGGGTTGTGAGTTCAAGTCCCAAGTTGGATATAGATATTACTTAAAAATAAAATCTCCCTCAAAAATAATAAATAAAATAAATATTTTTCCTTTTCTTTTTTTATTATGTTCAGTTAGCCAACATATAGTACATCATTAGTTTTTGATGTAGTGTTCAACGATTCATTAGTTGTGTATAACACCCAGTGCTCATCACAACATGTGCCCTCCTTAATACCCATCATGTGGTTACCCCATACCCCCCCTTTTGTAACTCTCAATTTGTTTCCCAGAGTCCAGAGTCTCTCATGGGTTGTCTCCCCCTCTGATTTCTTCCCATTCAGTTTTCTCTCCCTTCCCCTGTGGTCCTCCATGCTATTCCTTATGTTCCATATACGTACAATGGAATGTTACTCAGCCATCAGAAAGGATGAATACCTACCATTTGCATCGACATGACATGGATGGAACTGGAGGGGGTTATGCTAAGTGAAATAAGCAGAGAAAGGCAATTTCCTTTTCATATAGTAAAAGAAACATTGCTTTTCTCAAACACTGAAATAATCCATTGCCATTATGGAACCACGTATTTTTATTTTCCTTTCCTAAATTTGCTCAAAGAATCTGAAACCTTTTTTTTTTTTGAGGGGGGACAAAGGGAGAGGGAGAAAGAGAATCTTAAGCAGGCTCTAGGCCCAACACAGAGCCCAACACAGGGCTTGATCTCATGACCCTGAGATCATGACTTAAGCCAAAATCAAGAGTTGGAGGCTTAACTGACTGAGCCACCAAGGTGCCCCTGAAACTTTCCATAGGTTCATAATTCTTCCCCTAAATGCTCTTCAGTTGATAAACATTTTAAAGTAGAAGTTTGTTTTAAGGAAAATACATAATACTTTACACAGTAGGCAGATAGGAATTCAATTAATACTTGGTAAATAAATGGATTAGCTAGACATTTTGATCAGTGGATGTGGGACCTTAAGTCTTCATGTAAATTTGTATAGATTCTGGGTATCTATATGATTAATTATTGGACTGTAATCAATACTGTATTAAGGTGTCTATAAAATTAAGTACCTAAGTATAAAATGGTTTGTGTATTAGATCAGTGGAAAATTTCAGTTATAGCAGTAGGGAACCTGATAATCACAACTAGAGAAGAAGACCATGAAACATTCTAAAACTAGCATCACAGCATGATTCAAATAGTTAGGAAGTTAAGACAAGATTTTGATAAAAATATTAGTCATTCATAACTTGAACTTCTTGGGGTTCAAATCCATATTACCATTGGTCTGTAGGACAGCTTTGTTTTGTGGACCAATGAACTATGAATATCAGGCCTGGGATACTGGATTACTTGCAGCACAGGTTTCTAGGGGCTCATTGGATAAAGAGCCTTCTCGCTTACTTTTTATGATAGACTTTCTAAAAACAGCCACCCCTGTCTATGTGTAGCAAGATTATGCCCACTGGTGTCCCTTCTTTCCTTTGCTTCCCTATAATCAAATTTTCTTTTATAATGGGAACTTTGTTACAAATTTTGAAGATAAGATTTCAGAGTTGGGCGCCTGGGTGGCTCAGTCGTTAAGCGTCTGCCTTCGGCTCAGGTCATGATCCCAGGGTCCTGGGATCGAGTCCCACATCAGGCTCCCTGCTCGACAGGAAGCCTGCTTCTCCCTCTCCCACTCCCCCTGCTTGTGTTCCTGCTCTCACTATCTCTCTCTCTGTCAAATAAATAAATAAATAAATAAAATCTTTAAAAAAAAAAAAAGATTTCAGAGTTAAGTCAATTGAAAAAAATATCTTCTAGAACATCTTCTAGGGAAAAAAGAAAGAGAAAGAAAAATACAACACCCAAGCATTAAACTACTTTTGACTTGACTTTTAAATTGTGTGATGTACCTCGCTAATGATAAATATCTATTCTGGTGGACATTTGAAAGAAATGTTCTAATAATGATCTGACAGTCCTCTTTAACAAATATATTTCAGGATACAGTCACATGTCCACCTACTGATTAAATTTTTCCAGGAGAGAGAGACAAATCTTTGAACAGTACATCATCACAACAAATTTGATTCCATTTTTATGTTTATTTTTCAATGACAGGCCTAATACCTAAATCAATGTGTTTAAAAAGAAGCCCCCTTAGGTTTCTTCAAGTGATTTATTGCCTTAGTTACATTATTCCTTCAGGTATAATCAGGAATATTTGTCTTCATGTCATTGCAATGGAGATATGGGATAGAATATGCTAATGTGCCTGTCTTTGTACATAATGTTTTATTAGTCTTTTGTTTGTTTCAGTCTCTTAATTAGTGACAGTCATTTAAAGCCATCCATCTTTGTTCAAATTTATGCAAATATTTTAAGTTAATAATGAGAGTTTCAAAGGCCTGTTTATCAGCCTTTATTTTGAGTTTGTTAGTCTATTAGTTTGTTCAACTAAATAAAAGTCTTTCTTTAAGGCTATTAAGCTAAAAATTCATCAATCAAAGAATTATTAAGTGTTCTATTAAATGTATTAAATTAAATAAATAAATTATTAAATATAAAAAATTATAATTTTGTGTTTCACATCAGCATGCAGATGCCATTTGTGAGATTCAGTAGCTCTTCCTATATCCCATTATTGCTTCTGCTTTAATGCAGCTCCCACCCTTATCTACGTGACAGCTCAGGAAAGTGATAAGGTCCTGTTAATATGTACTCCCCAAATGACATCTTGAATGTACTGACTTACTGCAATTTAAAACCGAATCCTCGTAGTTTACTAATGGTAATTGGAGTTAATGCCATAGAGGTTGATTAAAATGCTTGTTGGTACTATCAGAAATGCTCCTTAATTATAATCTTCTTAAGAGTTAGCTCACACAATCAAGACAAAAATTATCACTTAGCTTACAGCTTTGCATATTCATTGTGCACTTACACCTTCATATTTGGGTTACATTGTTTTGTCTTAAAACTCCTAAGGCAGAGAGCTTAGCGGTGCTAATGTGCAATTCTCAGCAGTGTATTGCTGGGGTTTGTTCCCATTTATTGTTATTACCAAGACTCTATCTTCCTAGGGAATTTATGAGGATCAGTCATTCCAGTAAAATAGCAGAATTGCTTTCCTTAAAATCCAGGTTTTTTCAGAGACCAAATTTGGTAGTGAGTTTAAGGATACGATCCTTGGGCTTAGATCATTTGCAGGATGGTGGTGAAAACAGACACAAACTAGACTTTGAACTTCCTGGGGTCAGGGACTGGACATTGCCTCCTATTACATCCCCACTGCTTTGCACACATCAGGAGCATAATAGTTATGCAGGCAGTGCTGGCTGGATTAAGAAGAGGTATATACACAGATTAGGGAAAGGAATGTAACTGCAAGGGGTCAAGGTGAATGACAGCTTTTGAGCAGATGTCCATAGAATTAACAGAATTCTCCAGGAGACAAAAGAATGCAACTGTCCTTTAGGAAACTGGGAAACTCTTGGTTTTCTAGATGCATGATGTGCAGGAATGACATAGAGTAAGGCCGGGATGATGGCGTGTGCCAAGAATGGGAAGGTTGGAAGTCGCATGCTGAGGAGTTTGAATGCTATTCTCTGTGTTGGAGGAGCCATCAAAGATGGGCATTCAGGGCACATTCCGGATAGAAGTTGAAGGATCAGAGAGGGTAGCCAAAGGGGGATGAGCTCATTGTATTCCACTACACTCAGGGGGCCAGCTAGCATCACTAAAACCATCATGCAGCCTTTGGTGTTTGTTAAATCTAAATGTGCCACATTTTTAGCTAGACAGATTGCTCCATTCTCTGATCTTTGGTGTTCTAATCTAAAAAGTGGGGATCATAATACTAATTTGAATGATTAGTTTTTAAATATTAGAGATTATAAATATAAAGTATTTGGAACATAGTAAGTGCTCTTTACATACTGAGAGGGTATAGAAATGACTTCATATTAATGAAATATTTGATACTCAATCCAATTAAAAGAAGGCAAAGCATCTGAATAGATGTTTCTCCAAAAAAAGATTTTTTATTTTTTATTTTATTTTTTAAGATTTTATTTATTTATTTGGCAGAGAGAGATAGAGAGAGAGCAGGAACACAAGCAGGGGGAGTGGGAGAGGGAGAAGCAGGCTTCCTGCCGAGCAGGGAGCCTGATGTGGGGCTTGATCCCAGGACCCTGGGATCATGACCTGAGCTGAAGGCAGACGTTTAACGACTGAGCCACCCAGGCACCCCAAAGAAGATTTTTTAAATGGCCAATATGTACATGAAAAATGTTCAACATCACTAGCTATCCCAGAAACAAAAATTAAAACCACATTGAGATACCACTTTATACCCACTAGGATGGCTATAATAATTTTAAATAATACAGATTAAAAACAAATGTTGGCAAAGAAGTGGAGAAATTAGAGCCCTCATGAACTAGTGCAGAGTGTAAAATGATGCCATCACCTTAGAAAAAAAGTCTGGCAGTTCCCCAAAAGGTTAAATACTGAGTTACCATATAACCTAGCAATTCCTCTCCTGGGAATAATACCCAAGAAAAATGAGAACATGTGTCCACAGGAAACTTGCATGAGAATGTTCATAGCAGTATTATTCATAATAGCCTAAAAGTGGAAACAACCAAATGCCCATCAAATGATGCGTAGATAAATGTATTACATACAATGGAATATTATTCAATAAAAGGGGATGATGATGACACAGGCTACAACATGGATGGGCCTTGAAAACACTGTGCTAAGTGAATAAAGTCAGTCACAACAGACCACATATTGTATGATTCTATTTACATGAAATTTATATGAAATATCCAAGATAGGCAATTGTGTAGATTGGTTGCCTAGGCATAGGGTGTTGGGGAGAAATAGAGGTTGACTGCTAAGGGTTTTTTTTTTGAGGGGGGAGGGAAGAAGATGTTCTAAAATTGATTGGGGTGATTATTGTGCATCAAAGGTGAATTGTTCGGTACTTGGATTATATTTCAATAAAGCTGAAACAAAAAAGTGAAAAAATAATAATTCATACATACTTTGAGTACTTAATACATGAAAAGCGATATACATAAATCATCTCCTTTATTCATTGAAGCAGCCCTTTTTATGAAATAGGGACATTTTTAACACCATTTTCAAGCAGGAAAACTATAATTTAAAGGTATAGTTTATGAGTGGGATAGTTGGGGATTTTAATGATTATATTAAATATATGTAACATTATACAGATTTATTTTATGTTACATATACTGCATATATAGAATATATTATTATACTATAAAAATAGATATATTTTTAAAATAATGGTAAGCAGTGTAGTTTACTTATCTGTAGCTAATTTACTAGCTTCCCTCATTCCTGCTCAGAAGCCTGTTCTCAGGCAACAGGTGGCCCTCTCTAACTCTCCCTATTATTGAGTTTTGTATGCAAATGCCTCCGAGCCCATCACAGAGAAAGGGATATATCTAGCTTTCTGCTTATTCACCCTTCCAAGCTCTCCCTGATGTCAGTGATGCAAGCCAAGATATTCAGGAGCAGAGAAGTTCCATGGAAAAATAACTGCTTAGCACAGTACCTGTCGCTAGTAAACAGTTTAACAATAGTTGACGTGTTTTAATGTTTATAAGTATCAAGCATTACCAGGATATGTCTTTAATAAGCATTTTTATTCAGTCATCATAACACATCTATGAGGAGAGCGGTAAAGTGACCAATTCATCCTCGTTTGCTGGGGACTTTCCCCTTCTAGCACTGAAAATCCCACATCCCCAGACCCCCTTAGTCCCAGGCAAACCAAAATGGTGGCTCAGCCTCAAGAAAGGATTCATAGTGACTCACCTCCTGAGCCAGGAATTTGACAGTGTGCACTGCACTTTTTGTCAAAAATTGGAAGTTTTGAAAGTGGCATTTCTAATTCTTGCCCCCATTTTACAAGTTGTTTTTGATGACATATCACTTGATTGGATCATGAGGCTCCATGAAGGGAGTCTAAAGACATTCTCAGAATAGTAACCAGGTCTGTTTTAGGTGACATCAACAAAAGGATTTTTTTTTTTTTTTGAAGATTTTATTTATTCATTTGAGACACAGAGATACAGTGAGAAAGAGAGAGAGAGAGCATGAGCAGGGAGAGAGGCAGAGGGAGAGGGAGAAGCAGGCTCCCTGCTGAGCCAGGAGCCCGATGTGGGGCTGGATCCCAGGACCCTGGGATCATGACCTGAGCCGAAGGCAGACGCTTAACCATCTGAGCCACCCAGGCACCCCAACAAAAGGATTGATACATTAATTAAGCGCACCTGAAATCTGGTGTAAAATATAGTTACATGTTGCTTAGATGCTTTTATATTGAACCTAAGAAAAATACATCCTCTATTTAAAATGTCAAACTGATCATTGTTCCTCATTTTTCTCTTGGCTATAGAATGACATTTTCATGAACACTCATTTCTGGTTTAGTGATACAGAAAAACACAATAGCTATTACCAATTATTTAGTTCCTACTGAGCTGTCCATAAAGGACTTCTGAAAGCAATGGCATCAATTGATATCCCTACTCTTCCTCTCCTGCCTGCTCTATTTAAAGATAACGTTGTCTGAAGCTTGGCATGAAATTAATCCATCTTCAGGCTCTTGCCTCCAAAAGGCAGTTTCTGTCTTCACTTCCTACATCTCAAACCAAAATGAAGTTATTTCTCTTTGGGGTTGTCCACAAAAATGAGAATTCAAAGTTTAGGCTGTGCAAGAGGAGGGATAATGTCTAGGAAATGAGTTTTCCACAAACTTTAAAGTTTGTGGAGAAATTATTTCCTTGAAGGAAATAAGGCCAGATAGGTAGCTCCATGGTGAGCTAAATAGCCTGGTGTACTGTCAGAAAGTAAGCTAACCTTCCAAATATTTGCATAGTGTCTAGCATGGTGCCTGGCACAGTAAGCAATTAAGAAATGATAACTTTCCCTTACTCACTTGAGGGTTGAATGACTAAGCACATGGAATTCAGTGCTCTGTGTTTGGTGAAGCTACTAAAAAGGTAAGATTCACGAAGGTTTGGGACAAAATTCTCCTGTTGATTGCAGCCATGGCATTGCCTAGTGATGTGTAGCTAGTAGTAACGCTTAGGAATATTTTATAGATTAAGGAATGAATTAATGAGTTTCTGTGTCATGGTGTATCTCACTGGGAGAAATTGTGTGGTTTGCCAACAGGTGGTGTAGAGACCTTGGAGAGTAATTTCCCTAATTTTTTTTTAAAAGGCAATCTCATAAATCTGTTCACCCCTGGTTGGAATATAAACAGCAGTCAAATTGTAGCCCAAGTTGTAGATCAATTTAAGGGCCAGCTGACTAAAGGCAAATACAGTGGAACAGAGATCATCTGTCTCGTGTCCTCTTTGAGTTGAGCAATAGTCAACTTCTTTATTGTTTTTAGAGTATCTGCTATTAAAAAGTCATGCCCCAGAATTTATATCATCCACTATAGACTATAATATAATGTTTTAGAAAGAGTTTAGAGTAATATTCTTTCCTTGGTTGATGAGTAGGAGATCATCAAGTTCCCATGGCATGGTTTGTTCTAGTTCTCTCAAAGTTGTATCCACTCAATCCCTTGTTTGAGCCAGTTTTGATGTATTCAGCAAAAGTATGAGAAAACTAGACACATTACTTAGCGGTACTCGGATGAAGTCCTTTTTCCAGTAGATGTTTTAATCTGGCATTCCATAAATAAATCCTGTAGCATTGGATTTGCAACATTTCCAGCTGGCTCCATCCAGCACTTGACCCAACGGAGCACCATCCTTACTAAGCTTCACAGTTCAATTCAGTACTTTGATGATGGTGATGTTGATTATGACGATGGTATGATAATAATGAAAAACAACATTTCCTGAGCACTTATTATGAGACTGAAACTTATCTAGATGCTTTGAATTTCTGGATCCCTTTATTCTTCATGATCATCCTATAGGTTCTGGCATTGCTCCCTTATGGAGGTGAAGAAACTGAGTCTCAAAGAAGTAAACTCATTTGCTTGAGGTTACCCCACTGGGACATGGGAATTCAAATGCAGGCATTTTGGTACAGGAGCCCACATTCCTAACCATTGCTCTATCTGAGCTTCTTTCTCATGCTCTTATTTCCTGCTAGACCCAGTATCCTTCAGAGAGCGCCAGATAGTTGTGTGGAGCACTGTCTCCTTAACTTGTATCCCTCCTCTATCCAGTTGTTCCTAGTTCTATCTTTCAACCTTGAAGGTCTTTATCAATGAAGTCCCAGGAAGCCCTGCTTCATTACAGCATAGAAGATATATAGGGGGAGATTATCTTCAGGAAAGAGCCAAAACACCCCTCTTAGTTCTAGGATTATCTCAGTAAATCATGTTGCAAATACATCGAGTTAATGATATTTAGCTATAATCTGTTTCATTGCCCCTCCCAGTTTTCTCCCCAGGAAGCTCAGCTACTTAAAACAAAAATTCCATTACCTCCAAAACTATTTCTATGTGATAGAGCCAGTATTGTCTTCCATAATTCAAAGAACACTTGACGTTTTTAAGTGTCTTAGAGTCAAATATGACAATGCTGGTTGGCAAATCCTTTGGATCAGTTCTGTCCCTTTTGAATCACTGTGATTTGTGGACACACATGGAATGTTCAATATATACTGAGGCATGGGCTTAACAACATGCCACATGCCACACATCGATCTGGGATGAGATTTTACTGCCGCATTTATCTTCTCGTACCATGGGGTTAAATTTGTCTCTGTTCTCTAGGAGTTCAAAGTCTTCCCACTGTTTACTGTTTCATGTTAAAGATGGATGATGTGAATTTACAATCAGAGTCGGTTTGTATGGCTTAACATTATTAATTCAACACAAATATTTCGTATCTACACTGTATCAGCCACTGCTGGAAAAAGCAGTGGACAGACAGATAAATTTCCTATTTCCACAGAGCTTCAGTTAGAGTGTGGGGAGGTATGATGGGGGAAGTATGTAAATAAACAGTGTGGTTTAAAATAGGACAACTGTACCCAAAAAACAAATAACCCAATTAAAAAGTGGGCCAAAGACATGAACAGACATTTCTCCAAAGAAGACATACAGATGGCCAACAGACACACGAAAAGATGCTCAACATAGCATATTATCATTGAAATGCAAATGAAAACCACAATGAGATTATGACCTTACACCTGTCAGAATGGCTAAAATTAAAAACACAGGTGTTGGCAAGGATGGGGAGAAAAAGGAACCCTCTTTCCCTATTAGTGGGAATGCAGACTGGTGCAGGCACTCTGGAAAACAGTATGGAGGTTCCTCAAAATTTAAAAATAAAACTATTGTATGATCGAGTAATTGCACTACTCCTGGGAAATTACCCTAAAAAATACAAAAACACTAATTCAGAGGGATACATGCACTCCTATGTTTATTGCAGATTATTTACAATAGCCAAATTATGGAATGTCCATACATAGATGAATGGATAAAGATATAGATAGATAGATAGATGATAGATAGATAGATAGAGATAAATAGATATAGATAGATTAAGATATAGATATAGATATATATACCACATCTTTATCCACAATGGAATAATAGTCAGGCATAAAAAAGAGTGAAATATTTATGACATGGATGGAGCTAGAGAGTATAATGCTAAGTGAAATAGTCAGAGAAAGACAAATATCATATGATTTCACTCATATGTGAAATTTAAGAACCAAAACAAATTAACAAAAGGAAAAAAGAGAGAGACAAAGCAAGAAACAGACTCTTCACTTTAGAGAACAAACTGATGGTTACCAGAGGGGAGGTGGGTGGGAGGATGGGTGAAATTGAGATGGGAATTAAAAAGTACACTTATCATGGTGAGCACTGAGTAATGTATTTTAAAAAATAGGATAAGTGCTATTTAAAAAAAATTCTAGGGTAATATGATAGATATCAGCATGAAGGAGTAGAGGGAGGTTCATTTAGATAAGTTAGAGAGGACTCTTCTGAGGAGGTGATGTTTCAGGTGACACATGAAAAGTAAGAAGGAGATAGATAAGCTAAAACCTGGTAAAAGAATATTCTAGGCAGAGGGAACAGCAAGTGCAAAGACCCTGAAGCCAGAGTGAGTTTGGCTTGCTCCTATGGAGTGGCAAGGAGCCATTGTGGCTGGGGGTGAGTAAGGTCAGGGGATGGAGAATAGAATTGAGGGAGGTGTGAAAGGCAAGCATGTGCTAGATCACACTGAGCTTTGCAGGTAAAGATTATTTGTTTATGTAGGTATTTGTTTGCTTATAAGTTCACTTACGTACAAGTGTGAAAACTCTGCAAGGCTCTTTAAGGAGGGCAGTGACATCTAATTCAGGTTTTTGAAAGACTTTCCTGGCTGTTGCGAAAAGACAGGGTAGTAAAGAGCAAGAATAGAAGCAGGGAAATCAATCTGTAGGTATTTGTAGATAAGCCCCTAAAAGACAGCAAACACACATTGGGTGACTCATGACTCATCTGCTCCAGGTGTTCGGGTTCTTCCAAATGTCACACTGTTCCCTGGGCTTTTCCACACATCCTTGCACATATTCTTTTTCTGAAGTACTCCATCCTCTTGTTTGCCTTGCTAGTCCTACTCAGCCTTCAACCTAGATGTCAATCTCTCTAGGGAGTCTTCCATGGCCCCCAAATTAAGATTAGTTATCCCATAGCACCCTCAATTCCCCTTATCATGGAACTTACTTTCTCTCTTTTTGTATCTTTACTTCTCTCTGTTCCCCACTGGACTGTAAACTGCTTGAAGAAAGATCTACAGCTTTGATACTGTATTAGTTTGCTGGGGCTGCCATAACAGGTACCAGAGATTTGGGGGGGATTGCGGTTAAACAACAGAAATTTACTTCACCACAGTTCTGGAAGTCCAAGATAAAGGTGTTAGCGGGGTTGGTTCCTTCAGAGTCCTCTGTCCTTGGCTTGCAGATGGCCACCTTCTCTCTGTGTTCTCACATGGTCTTTTCCATGTCACATACAGCCTCTTCTGTGCCTCAATTTTCTCTTCTTAGAAGGACGTCAGTCATACTGGATTAGGGCCCACCTATGTGAACTCAAATTACCTTAATCACCCCTATCTCCAAATGCAGTCACGTTCTGAGGTACCGGGAGTTAAGATTTCGAGATATGACTTTTGGGGGAATACAACTTAGTCCATAATAGTTACTGTTGTATACACAGTATCTGGAACATTGTAGGCATTCAATAAATATGTGTTGATGAATTTTATTTTATAATTATCACCTTAGTAATAATTAAAGGATATATGGTGATGTCTCATTTACAACTCCAGGTATTTTGATTTGGGGGTGATCAAGGCTTTGAGGCATGGTTACAGTTCGCTTTCCAATAAATAAAACAATTAAGTGGTAATAGGCAAGTTACCAAGATTCAAAGATCACTGCTGGTGAAGATGTTACTACATCTTGGAGTCTTATATTAATGCCCCATTTTTAGAGCAGGATTCTGAAGTGTGAGCATTGGTATCTGTTTTTGGATAATTGACTGAACCAGATTCTCTCATTATACCCTGAGAGTGCATTCATTAACTCAAATGGATACTTAGGAATTTTAATTTTTACTTTGAATTTGTTTGAATTTATTCATAGGACTCTTTCTAATCATTATAGTGATTCTTTGAAGCTGTCAATACCAGCCATAATTGTATTCAATTTTCAGTCCAGTGAACTCTTTCTAACATAAACCTGGTCAGATCAGTGCTCTGCTTAAAATTCACCTATGTTTCCCATTGCTCTTAGAATGAAATCCACACTCATCACCATAGTCTACGATGCCCTGAATGCTCCCATTTACCTCATTGGGCTCTTGGCTCACCATCCTCTCTCCTTGTATGAATTCTGGCTTTGGCAGACTTTCTCTGTCCCTTGATTATTCAAATGTCACAGACACTAGCATGTGCTGTTATCTCTGTTGGAAAAGCTGTCCTTCTGTCCTTTTTCATCCTACATTTGTCTAAGTAGTTATGCTATGCTTCCTTAGGACCACTTTTTGAGATGTCTCCCCTCCCCTCAACCTGGTAGATATGGTCCATTGGGTCTAAGGTGCCTTAGCTCCTGTTAATTCTCCAGACTCCTTCATAACACTTTGATACCTTCAGTTATTCATTTAAATATGCATGTGTTTGAGAAATGCGTACCTCCACACGAGACTGTCAGCACCCTGTGGGAGTTATTGGGTCTCTCTTTGGTCTCTGCTGTATCTCCGGGGCTTCTCTATTTAATACTTAGTTGGTGCTCAGTGAATAGCCGTTGACAGAAAATAGAGCTGGCAGTCATGGAAACATCAGTTTACTCCGTGGTCATTCCAAAGTGGTAAGCAGATTGAAATTCCAAGCCCCCAGTTCCATTGCACCCTCCAACATGGTTATAAATAGATAATCTTTGGGACAGTATGAAACCCAAGTTAGATTTTAAAACTAAGAATAAATCAACCATGGTGAATTCAAATTTTAAGTCACATGCCCGCATCATCAGCTTAGCAGGAGAGCTCTATTACACGTGACACATAATTTTTCCCAAAGTTCACATTTTACCTCTTTATCTTTATCTTGGGGGAAAAATAAGATTAATGGAATTAAAATTCTCAGCCTCAGTAATTTCAGTGACAACACTCAACAAGATTTTAGTGGGAATGATACTGTGTTATTTCTATGTATGTGAGTCGCTCAAGAATGCCAAGTACTTTTAAAAGCTAAGTAAAAATGCTATTTGGGGGGTGCCTGGGTGGCTCAGTTGGTTAAGTGACTGCCTTCGGCTCAGGTCATGATCCTGGAGTCCCGGGATCGAGTCCCGCATCGGGCTCCCTGCTCGGCAGGGAGTCTGCTTCTCCCTCTGACCCTCCCCACTCTCATGTGCTCTCTCTCATTCTCTCTCTCTCAAATAAATAAATAAAATCTTTAAAAAAAAAAAATGCTATTTGGAATGTGGATGCATATGAATGATAAATCCAGGCCCAAAATAGCATGTGTCATTGCTAATCATTACAAATCTACTATCTGCCTGCAATGCTGTAAAAACTATCCATTTCCTGTGACTTTCCTCCTGAAGAGATCCAAAGATCTTAAAGCAAAATAAAAGCTTCAGGCTTAATTGGGTGACAGTGAAAATGAAGAGAATCACTGTTTAAAGCGGAGTTTTCAATAAAGCCAGTAGGATAACTGGAAGAAATGACATCTTGTACCTTCTCTCCAGCTGACATTTAGTTATTAATGAAGGTTCAGAACACCTCTTAGTTGTTTACTTGAAACTATTGCCAAATCTGTAGACACTAACACTGCGGATCTCAGCCACAGCGGCCTTTCAGGAGCTGTAAACAAGAGCTTTGACCCTTCAGATTCAAAAAGCAAAAAAACAAACACACTGGGCTTGCATCTGAGGCTTCACAGGGCTGAGCTGAGAACGTGTACCTTTGCGGAACTCATCAAGTACCTCTTTCTGTGTTGTGAAAGTCAGTGGGCTGTTCCTCCAGTCAATTGGTATATCGGAGTGTCAGGGATCGACAGAAATACTGTGTATATGTGAGTGGTGGGAAAGGTACTGAATCACAGAGGAAGAGGCGTTTTGGAGATTGTGTATGAATGAAACAGATCTGTCCAATATGGTAAACAGTAAGCTAATCTATACCTAAAATTATGATTATTGATGCAAGTTGATAAAGCCTTTCTTCACTCACAGCCACTGGGTTAGAGTACCTTTTAAGAAATGCCATCCTTCTCAGTATATTAGTGATTCATTCCTGGAGGCTAATTCACCAATAACCATCAAAAATTCCATTAATTAAAAGTGATCTTTATGTTGGGACTAGAAGCAGCATATAACATCTTTCAATCTCCCTCCCTCTCCTCCCTCTTTCTCTCATGCTTCCTAAGAGTGAAGGACAGATGATCTGTGTTTGCTTCCAGTTCTTGAGGCCATCTCTACTTAAAAATCTGATCAAAGAAAATAAAACATTAACAAAAGTTGATACTGGCTAAACAGAATAGACTCTGGCAATGTTTGCATGGTATCATCTAAGGAAGTTATTTATGAAGCTCCTCCTGTGCATCAGACAAGCGCATGGTGTGGTAGCTTGAGGTGACATTTTAGAGTCTGGACATTTTATTATTTTTTTAAAATATTTTTTTAAAGATTTTATTTATTTATTTGACAGAGAGAGACACAGCAAGAGAGGGAACACAAGCAGGGGGAGTGGGAGAGGGAGAAGGAGGCTTCCCACTGAGCAGGGAGCCCACTGTGGGGCTCAATCCCAGGACCCTGGGAACATGACCTGAGCCAAAGGCAGATGCTTAACGACTAAGCCACCCAGGTACCCCGAGTCTGGACATTTTATAACACGAGCACTGCCTTTTCCTACTTCTGTAATTGTGGCCCTCGGTTTTCTCATCTGGAAAGTGGGAATCATAGAAGTATCCATCACCAATAGCAACTGTAAATGTGAAAGGGTTGCATGGGTAAGAAAATTGCCCTCTGCTTGATCGTGGATGATCAAATTAGAAATTTTTCATTTTCTCTTCTTGAACACTAGGATGTAATGAAGACCCAGTCCTGAGGTCACGTCATTTGGGGGAGGGGTGGGGGGGGGGCAAAAATACATCATTACAATATGAAATGCGGATTCAATAAGAAAAAGAAAAACACATCATTACAACATGAAATGCAGATGCAATAATAAAAGTATTTACAAAATGTCCACAGAGAAAGGCAAGCATAAATTTTTCTGGATGGGATATATAAGAGAAGCTCAGGTGGGCTGGTGGCAAAAAAGCTGTTCCTTGGAAGATGAAGGAGTTAAATAAATAATTGTTTACCATTTACTCTCTTCAAAGCCATTACTAGGCTGTTCCAAAGGGATAAAAATGGTCTACACATTACTGGTATGATCATAAATTGGTATGATCACTTGAGAAAGTAATATGGAAGGAGTTCATAAAATTTTAAAAATGTATGATTCAATGTCTAAGAAACAGAATTTCATTGATAGGAATTTACCTTAGAGAAACTCCCACCTAAGAGTAAAAGGAGGTTCTGTGCAGGATCCAAGAAATGCTGGAAAAAGGCATTAAAAGTAGACAGTGCTAAAGTTTTGTTAACCAAGAAATAAAATATATGAAAGTTTGAAATTTTAAGATTTAAAAAAAAAAACAAAAATGAGCAAAAGGAGCTCAATCTGAGTATTCCACTAGGTTTAATCTAAAAGAATTACCTGATAATTTGACAATCATTCAAGAAATTAACTTCTAGATCTGCAGGCTATGAAGTATGAGCCAGGAGGTGATTCAGGAGCAAGCTTAAAGCATGTGAAATACTTGGAGTGAAGTGCATGTTTGAACAAGCTGGTGAAACTGGAATGTTGAGACAAATGGCTTCCTGCCTAAATAACCATCACCCAACACCACCATCATGGCTACCACCTCATACAAATGCCTGTCTCCCAGGGAAACACCAACCCATCAGCCTTGCGTGCTGCTGGCACTTCATTCAAACTGAAGGTCGAGAACATGGAGGTGCTACAATTTAGAAGTTTGGCTTAGAGAAATCGATGGACAGGTGTGCAACTCCCTTCTGTCTCTCTCACCAACATGCCAACCAGAGCAGTTATAATACGTATTATGCTCCAGGAGGCATGAAAAATGATCCTGCTACCCAAGCTTTGTCTCAGGTTCTGAATCTTTATTTCCATGTGGCGTTAATTTATCACTTCCTTTGATGTGTGCTTAATATTCTGACAAATTGCCTGAGAGTCTTGGATGCTAACAACCAGCCATGAGACAGAATGAGGCACCAATATCGTGCAGTCATGTGGTGCCTATAAGATCAGCCTCGAGGTTTTCATTTTTTCTCCTATGCACAAAAATATCTGATACAAATATTTTGTTTTGGTAAATGACCCATGTATTTACTATATAATTATTTAAACCTTGTTGATAATAAATGGTCAAGGGAGCTAGAAAGCAGGAGTCTCTTACTCTTTTCAGTAATCATCTCTCTATGCCCTATCACCATTTATTTGTCGCAGCTGGACTTGGTCTATAAATAGCTCTGTGAAATGATGGACAGTTTTTAAGGCTTGTTGGCATGGAATCAATACGTGGCAGAAGGGACCATATGAATCAATTACATCGTCCCTAGCAGGGTTACCATGGAAGCCCTAGCTCCTCATACCACCTTACTTCTCCTGTCCGGGTAGTACTCTCTGCGTATCTTTAATTAGAATGGATGCAATTTATTTAGTAATGGAAAGCTGACTTGAGCGAGTTCTGTGAAGGTGTCAGACAGAATTCAACCAGCCATGCATATTCAGAGAAGACTAATGTGAAAATGCAAATGATTCTCCTAATTTAATTCCTTCCTTAGAAAAAAAAAAAAAGCCCTCCTATCTTGGAAATAAGATTTCTTTGATTGTAAAGAAATTATGTTTGAAGTCTATCTTTGCTCAGATGCAAAACAAGCAGCCGTTCTTAAAATAACCTCTTCTGCAGCAGATATAATAATCTGCTCTATGCATTCATTCAGTTACTCTCTTAGCGTCAAGGTTGCCTACAAGAGCTTCACATTGGGCACAGTGCATAGGGTCGAATAGGAGTAATTACTGAGTTCCCGCTGTGTGGGTAGCCCAATGGGGAGATAAAGACACACACCTTGTTCTCAAGGCATGAGTTCGGGAGACAGTCACACAGGCAAATCTAACAGAATAAAAAGCTTCGTGGAGCAGATCTGAGGGGTTGTTTTAACTAAACAGAGGAAGAGACAGAAACTTGGCAAGATGTGGGGGATGGGGACATTTAGGACACACTTTCCTAAGGAATGAGTGCTTGAGATGAATTTTGAAGGATAGGCAGCCACCGCATAGCTTGGTCAGCGGGGGAACCAGAAGGAAAAGTGTGTGAAAAGACCCAGATTCCCGAAAGGCCTGGATGTGCTTGAGAAACTGCAAATACATTGTCAGGTTGGAGAACAGGTAGGGTCTGGCACCGGAAGTTGGGCACAGATCATGAAAGAACTGGCATACTGTCCTCGGATTCTGTTTTATTTTGAAGGCCTGGTTGGGAAACCTTTCTCCTTTAAGGGAAAGTAACATGTCACCATGTGGAAAAGAGTATACTAGTTGTAGCAGAATTTTGCAAGTGGCCAATTTTTTGGTCATGTTATTATTTTAAACCCCTTTTAACTTAAATTTTTCATCTGCAGCAAAGATTTCAAAAGAAGGGGATGAATAAGATGTACAATAATAATTTGGGCAGAAGGCATATTTGTACTTTTCTTTTAGTGAAAACACAAAAATTTTCCCCAGGGCTTTAGATACTGCTGAGTAGAAACCAGAAGCCAAAGTAGAATTTCCAGGAAATTAGACACTCTGCTGAATGTGTTTGCTTATTTGTTTTTGGAATCCCTACTCCCTCAGCGGGGGACACGAAGATGTGGCAGGTGCCTTTTTGAACATGGGACTTTTTTGCTCATACAAACTGAGCGAAAAGGCCAATGATAACATTGACAAGGCTAATGATAATATAGTGATTTAATATACTCTTAATAAAATGCACAGCATTGGATTTAAGCACTTTACGTATATTTTCCATGTTACCTTTCCCACTATGCTGTGAGCACACCATCCCTCAGTTTACAGTTGAAGAAACTGAGGCTCAGAAAGTAGAAGTAGATAGTCAAGATCAGTGGGCCACCCTAGCTGAGAAGAGATGAGCCTGGTATTTGAAGCCAGCTATTTTTACTTCAAAGCCCTTATTGTCATTCCACTGTGGAGGAGCTCAGCTTCCAATAGACAATCTTGGATGTTGTTGAGTACATGTGGACCACTCTATTAGACGATATGACTCAGGGTTGGACAGAATGTAAAAGAAAACAATAAACATAAAAAGCTACATCCTCTGGTCCTTATAACTAATATACCTCCAGAAAATTCTGCTTTTGAATACTTGAGTAACCCATTTGCAAGCTGTTGGGAAATTTAAATCTGCATGAAGTTTGCACACACTCCTTAAATTAACACACTAAGTGCTTTTTGTTCCCCATTACCTCCAAATTCTGTGTCACTTCTTCTGTGCGTATGATGTTTGAGTTACTTAAAAAAAATATGAATGTAAGATAAACTGTATTTCTTCTGTCATTAGGGCAGTGCACAATCCTGAGGTAAACATGCTTTGGGCAAGTGATTTTTTTTTTTTTTAAAGATTTTATTTATTTATTTGACAGAGAGAGAGATGGCGAGAGCAGGATCACAAGCAGGGGGAGTGGGAGAGGGAGAAGCAGGCTTCCCGCTGAGCAGGGAGCCCGATGTGGGACTCAATCCCAGGACTCTGGGATCATGACCTGAGCCGAAGGCAGACGCTTAACGACTGAGCCACCCAGGCGCCCGGGCAAGTGATTTTATCTCATTTACAAAAGGAAAACAAAATTAGCTGTGATGGTATAAATAACTCCCAAGAAATGCTTTCCAATCCCCACTAGACATCAATGGTGAGCCGGCCAGGTGCTCTCTATCCAAGCCTGGTTCAAGGGGAATGTCAAATGGGCATTAATCTGACCCCTCATTTTATGTAAGATACATTTATAATCGTCACAACAATAAAAGACCACCCACTGGTCAAAATGACCTGCCATCATTTTTTAAAACAATCTATTGAGCTATCATGTACATACCATACAATTCGCTAATCTTTGCCTTCGTAGTTTTTTAACTTGTGATAGAACTTACCTATCATGGTTGGTCCTGCTGGTCTGCATCCCCAAGTGCCCCATGGGTATTCTTCATATCTGTGTAGCAATTCTTTCTCATGCATTACTTATGTAATCCTCAAAATCACCCTGCAAGTTATTTGAATTCATGTTTATTTGTATTAGTACTGGTATTGGTTTTATTCTAAAAATGAGAAGCCAAACCCTCATGAAGGTCACATGACTTGCCCAGAGTTCCACTGGGCCAGACAGAGCCCGGCCATGAGCCTCAGTCTTCTGGCCTTGTGTCCCCTGATCTTACCCTTGGGTCATACTGATATGGAGATAACTTGACAGTGTGCACTGGGGGAGGGGTATTTCCCCAGTGAAAACCAAAATAAAGTAGATGCTGAGAAAACAAACACTAGATGTCCATTTTACAAGCTTCCTTAAGTCCCCTAGATCATTTTCATTGTAAGTTGTATTCAACTGGCTCTCTTCCTAGCTCTACTTTCTAAAATGTCACCAAAAAATTCTTACATCACATCTTTGTATTTGAAGGATAATCTCATGGACTTATTTGTAACTATAAATAGTTACAAATAATTCTTCAATATAATCTGTTCAATGAGCCATTTTATCCAACCCATTAAGACCAATTAATGGAGAAATTATATTTAAATTTTATTTTCTGCGCAGTAATCTGGTAGGCTTACATTCATTTAAATGGAATCCTATTAACACAATGATATGAAGTACATTTTCAGAAGTTGAATTTCCTTTTGCATCTAGCAACCTGGGAATAAAACTGGTTTTGCAAACTTGATTGACACTGTTGTATTCACTCCCTAACATTTTGGGATGTCCAGTATTTTGAGAACTGAACACAAAGCATCTGCCTGATAACTACTATCTAGTTGTTCCTATGGTAGCCTCTTGTGATTTTTTGGTTCCTATACCTTGTAGTTTTTCTTGATCAAGGGATGACATTTTATGAATTTACTTAGACCGTTCAACATCTTTGATGTTGAATGGTCTCAATGCTGAGAGAGAAATCTGTTATCACAAACCCAAATTGGTGGCTTTTCCTGCTTATGGTTGCAGATATTAGCTGGATAGCCCCAAACAGAGTAGAACCTTATGATTACATTTTAAAAACCTACCTGCTATGATCTTTAATACATAAAACAGAAACTGAATGATAACTGAAGCTCTTTCTCAGAGAGAAGCAATATATATTGCTACTGAACTGGAAAACTAGGAAAAGAACTCTATCCACTTTGACTCATTAAGCATATATACACTTTGAAGGAAAAGAATTTTAAGATAAAATTAAGGAATACGTATGTAGCAATCTATTCCTGTGATAGGTGAGATAAGATTCCATTTATAATTTGGGTTTCTGGTAAATGTAGAGACCCTTTCTGAAATAGGCTAAAGTACAACACTATGGTCTTTAAGAATTCTTCAATGCTTCGAGGTCAGCTGTCACATTCAAATAACTCTCATTACAGAGAAATGACCATCAATCATTTTTCTGAAGCACTGTATTTTGCTCCTAGCCCATTTGAGTTCATAATATATGAAAATTTGGCAGCGGTAGGGAGCTAGGCATTGTGTTTATTTTAAATGACACACCTGTTTTTTTCAAATTTTAAGAGCGACTTAAAAATATCCTTCCATTTCCAGAGCTCGGACTTCCTAGTTATTAATACTTAGAGCTATTTTGACCTCTGTATTGTCTCAAGGGTTAGCCTAGATGAATCCTGTGATAAGCCGTGGCCTTTTAAATTATGAATTTGGATATTAAGGATCAATATTTAGATTTATGTAATGTAAGCAACTTCCTGAAATTATAGTGCATTCAATCATGTTTCCTTCTATTACAGTCCTTGAACCGGGGGCCAATCTCTCATATATTCTCCCAGCTCCCAAGATACTACATATAATAACAGCTCACATTCCGTGAGAACTTTCTGTGTGCCAGGCACAAAAGTAATACTTTATCCATATTATTGAATTTGATTATCCTCATGAGGGAAGTACTTCCATTATCCCTATTTTTTATAGGGAGTGATGAGATAAAGAAAAAGTAGGTACCATGCCCAAGGTTACAGAGATACTTTGTAGTAACAAAGTCAGGACCTAGTAAATTCCAAAGCCTTGCAGATATGATTCCTATTTTCCAGTCTTTTCCCAGAAGGACAGGTTCTTTACTGGTTTCCTGTATACCAAATTCATCCTCATTCCATGTCATAGCTATTGTTGACCTCTTTGCCTAGAATGTTCTCTCTTTTACCCTCTCATTTATTCAAATCCCATAAATGCCACAAAGCTCAGCACAAGTCCCACCTTCCTGGTGAAGCTCAATAAAACATTTCATTCCTGAGCCTAAAATCCTTTAAAGACCTCCATTTCCAAAAGGGCAGTCCAAACATCTGAGCCTGGCATGGAAGATCCTTCATGACTTAATCCCCACAAAACTGTAATTGAATCTGAGGCTGCTCTGCCCTATTTGGCCTCTGTGACTCCCCACTCCAGTACCCATGCGCACATTTTCTATTCCAGCCATGCTTGTGAACTAGATTCCTACTCCTCCCACTACTCAAGGATTTTGTTCTGGAATTCTCCCCTTTTACTCCTGAGTCACCAAGTTTTTTGTTGCTGTTGGTGGTGGTTTTTGTTTGTTTGTTTTTCTTCTCTATGTTCAATTAGAAAAGTTTTTCTTTTCTTTTCTTTTTTTTTTTTTTTAAGATTTATTTATATAATGGGGAGAGGGGCAGAGGGAGAGGAAAAGAGAGTCTTAAGCAGATTCTGCACTAAGAATGGAGCCCAACATGGGGCTCGATCTCAGGACCCTGAGATCATGACCTGAGCTGAAACCAAGTCAGATGCTTAACCGACTGAGCCACTCAGGAGCCCCTGGGAAAGTTTTTCTTAACCTCACTTCACTGCTTATTTTGTTCTTTCCTGCAAAGAGTTACCTAAGTATAATGTCCAGTTTTTATCCCCAATACTTTCCTGAGCTTTCTCTAATCTGTGCTTTGTTCAAACCAGTTTCCCTGAAATGCTCCTGTCAAGTTTACCAGTGGCTTCCATGTTGCTAAATCCAGTGACTCCTATCTATTCCTCAGTCATGCCTGGTACCCTTTCTTCTTGGGCCTTTCAGATGTTATCTCCTCCACCTGGCAAACTTTTCCCTTAGGTATCGCAATGGCTCACTCCCACCCCTTCAGAGCTTGTTTCTTATATCTTCTGTTTAGCTAACTCTTCCCTGATTATCCATTTAAAATCGGAAAATTTCTCTGCTCTCAACGTACTCTGGCCTCTTCCCTGCTTCATTTTTTCTCAATAGCATTTAGAACACAGATTTTATACTTCACTGTATGTTTTTATATTTTACTTTATTCGGACTTCTTATTTTACTTGAGAGTGTGTGTGTGTGTGTGTGTGTGTGTGTGTGTGTGTTATGTTAGGTGTCTCTATCCAAGAGAATAGATAAGGTCCACACAGACAGGAATTCCAGTCTATGTTTTATAGCCTCCAGTATCTAAAAAAGTTTCTGGCATGTAATGGACCCTCAATAAATAGCCCTTGAATGAATATTCAATCACCCCAAATTCCCAAATGTGTCACCTCGTTTGATTTCTTTTTGTCATTTTTCTTACTGTTTCCTGTATGCTGAATACCCTCACTACCCCCTGTTCCAGAATGCCTCATTCATGTTTTAGGACTCAGCTAAAAGGCTGCTTTGTTCATTTATTACATTAGGGATAACTTGGGTTAAGGTCTCAGCTCTTCCCTTTTTTAAGTGTATGATTCTGGGCACATACCATTATTTCTGTAAGTCTTACTTTTTTCATTTGTAAAATGGAGTTAATAATAGTTCTTACTTCTTAGAATCATCATGAGACTTAAGTGAGAGAGCAAGTAGAGGGCCTACATACTTATCTTAGTGCTTGATACATATATACATATATATAAATTATAATTCCATTCCCGATTTCTCTATACCTAGTAGATTTAACCATTCCACATTTATCATACTTATTGCCATGTCCCTGTTAGACCACGGGATTTCCTAGAAGGCAAGAACTGTGTCTTATTCATCTTTATATCTTTGGAACATAACTCGTTGTGTGACATATAAGAGCCTGAGTGTTAATATTGATAGACATTTATTACATTTAATTCTGCACTGGATACTGTGCTTCAAAGCCTACAAACATCATGTCACTCAATTCTCTTAATGTCCCCATTCAATGATACTTAAAAAAATCTATACTTTAGGAGACTCAATCAGGTTACCTTACTTCCTCAAGTTCACTCAATTAGTAAGTGACAAAACTGGAAGTAGAATTGAGGTCTACCTAACTCTAAAGGTTTGCTCTACATCACTTTCCTACAACCAGAAAGGGTGGATGGATGGATGGATGGACAGACGGACAAATGAATGACCATTCTTGACCATTCTAAATTAACTCTCTCTTTTTATTCTCTCAACTCTAAAGTCTGGAACACAGAGACAATGCTACAGTATTTTAGTGATTAACCACACAGAGACTAGAATTATTATATCAGGTCCTTTGTCCTTTTTTCTTTTCAACTTAAAACCCTAGGGCAAGGATCGTAGTTATATTGACACTATATGGAGCTCCTTTTAATATAACAAAGATGGTTGACTATTTTGGAAAGATAGAGGAAGTATAGTCCCACAAGTAAGTGCATAGGCTCTAACAGACTTCCGGAGTCTACTTAACTACACCACGATCTGTGTAACCTTGGACAAATTACTTAAATCTCACTGGGCCTTAGTTACCACACAACTGAAAAGTGAAGATAATATTTGAATTATAATTGAACTCAATTGGTTGATTTAATGCATGTAAATGATTTAGAACAAGATCTAGCACATACTATGTATCCTATATTTTAGCTATTTTTCTTTTGGGCATGTTTCTCTTATGCACAAGTATTAGACATGCCTTACTTAATCCAGATAATTTTAGGTGTCCCTAAGAGAATAAGCTTACACCACAAATTTGAGCATCATTCTTATGTATTATTCAGTCAATTCTATTATCATCCCCATATCTTTTCTTTTGAAAACTGCTTAAATTCTAGTCACTCCAATAAGATTCTTTTTTTATAGATTATTTATTTGAGCGAGAGAGAGAGAGAGAAGGAACATGGGGAAGGGGCAGAGGGAGAAGCAGACTCCCGACTGAGCGGGGAGCCTGACGCATGGCTTGATCCCGCAATTGTGGGATCATGACCTGAGCGGAAGGCAGCCACTTAACTGAGCCACCCAAGTGCCCCTCCAATAAGACTCTTATACATTGTTTCCTTTGGTCGGACCAACGTCAGCAGGTATCACTACCCCAGTCAAAGTCTGTGCACCTTACAGACTCTCATACTGACAGTGATAGAGCCTGGATTCCAACTCACATCTTTCTGAATCCAAATCTGGCCTTCTTTGTCTAATCCTATGCTGACCAGTTTGAAATGGCGTTTCAACTCAGCCTAGTAAGAGGGTTTCAGAGTTAAAAAATATGTGTGCTTTATTTCAGAATCTCTGCCAGTTACACACAATGACTACAAGGCTGCTTATAGAGGGAGTTTTTGGGGGATCGCTTGCATTTTTACTATCTCAGATCAAATGCTGCGGACATGGGAAGATGTCAGATTGTGAATGCTCCCAGTGGACTCTGTGTTCATAAGCTAGTAACAGACTTGACTTTGCATATGTAGACTTAAATATTCCCTGATGGGTAAAATGTAGCTATGCATCTTCTTTTAATAGGAATTCCTACCCAGATACATTTCTGCTATATGAAGCTCCCCAGGGAGCCACAGATTTCCATCATGTGGCTGGTGTTTGATACAGCTGCTCTGGCTGGGGGAGATTCTTACCAAAACCTTTGAGGAACAGTGAATATTCTCCAAGTTGTGAAATGCTTCTGAATATAGAATGAATAACCTGGCTAGACTTGGTTTTGATCTCCACCATCTTTTATCCTCACCATCTTTTGAGCTCTTGAAAGGCAATGAGTGTGTCCAATTTTGTGGTGTGTTTAGCATGCAGAATAATGCTTACCTAGGGTCCTGATTAAGAGGATAAAAGATAGACAAATAAAGTAAGCAAAATAAAACAAGAAAGGATAGGATAGTGTGGGTATAGAAAGTACAAGAAGGACAAAACAGATATAAGAAACCAGGTGATGAATCTGCTTCCCCATCCCTTTAGTGTAACTTGACCAAAGGTAAGATGCCATGTTCTTTGTTTGAGGTATGATTGAGATGCAGTGAATAGGAACCCCTCCCCATCTCCCTCTCTCACTCCCTCGCGTTCCCCCCGTCAGTGTATGTATCACCTTTCCCTCTCCTCTCCCCCGCCCCCCCGCCCCTCTTCTAATCTTTTATTTTTCTGGGTAAAGACCAGGGACCATGGGGTCAGGATTCCTTTTTTTGTCCCTCCTTATCCCTAGCCTGAAGGCTTAGAGATATTGAAGGGTAAAAGGGAGATTGTCCTCAACCCAAGGATAAAGCTGCCTTTCCCAGCTCCAGGGCAGGCTGTGTAACTTGCCTTTCCTCAGTATCCTGAGCTAGCCAGCCCAAGACTTGCTGTGCTTTCATCTGAAGTGTTCTGCCTTTCTACCCAGGCAGTGGTCCCAGAAGCACTAAAGCAAGAAACTTGAGCTCCCGGGCCTCAGGAATTTCCTTCTTGTTTTCCCTCTGGCTTTGCTTTTTTCTTTTGAAGACAAGGCTATGAGGGAGATTTCCCCAGGAGGAAAACACAATTGTTTGAAAGGCTAAAAATTTGGAAGGATGCATGGTAACTGCATTGCCATGTAGCATCTCATGGAGGTTGTGGGCTCGAGTACAGGTGACCCTTGAACAACATGGAAATTAGGAGCGTGGACCTCCATGCAGTTGAAAATCCACATATAACTTTTGACTCCCTAAAAACTTAACTACTAATAGCCTACTGTTGACCAGAAGCCTGACTGATAACAGAAACAGTCCATTAACACATATTTTCTGTATTATATACTGTATTCTTACAATAAAGGAAGCTAGAGAAAAGAAAACATTGTTAAAAAAAATCATAAGGAGGGCCCCTGGGTGGCTCAGTCAGTTAAGCGTCTGTCTTAGGCTCAGGTCATGATCTCAGAGCCCAGGATCCAGTTCTGAGTCCGGTTCCCTGCTCAGTGGGGAGTCTGCTTCTCCCTCTGACCCTGCCCCCTCTCATGCTCTGTCTCTTTCTCACTCTCTCTCTCTCAAATAAATAAAATCTTAAAAAACAATCGTAAGGAAAAGAAAATACTTTTACAGTACTGTAAAAAAAATCTACATATAAATGGACCTACACAGTTCAAGCCCGTATAGTTCAAGGTCCAGCTGTACTTTAAATGTTTAAAAAGAGGTGCCTTCTTGTTTGCCAAACCAACCATGTAATAGTTTCTTCTTTGTCATCCCTGGGATAGCTGGCTGAGTTTAAAGTATTCACCAAAAGCATTCAAACCTTATATATTTGAAGGTGTATTTGACCATTAAGAGAAATAGTGACTGCATTTAAAGATACATGTGGGAAATGCAATGCTGAGACCTTAAATCTAATACTTTTACCAAAAGACTATCTGTGTATGAGAGGACGGTCAAGCAACCTTTATGAACATAAATGTGGTTAGACATTTTACACCTATCACTTGTTTCTGGTCTAGGCTCAGCCAGAATGGAGTGTGGGAAAATAATAGCAGAAAAAAATTAACATTTGTAATTTTAGGCACTTCAGAATGTAAGTATTCTTGAGTTTGGTAAATGGATATGAGCTGGTTAAAACTGAGGTATGAATGTTTCCATAATGGACACAAATACATTATTCAGATCTCAGTCTTCAAATTATTGTTAATCTGAATCATTTCTATTCTGAAGGTGTTTTAGATAAATGTTCGCTGCCAAGGTTAATAACAACAGGAACAGAATAAATATCTATTGGGTGAGAAAACAAAATAGAATAAGAAACAAATTGCAGATGGTTTCAAATCAATCATACCTAAATATGATAGAGAAAATACAACTGTTTCAGATATGGAGAAGGTTTGATTTTTTTTTTTTTCAATATAAAATGGAAAATAAAGGTAGTATTAACTGCATATTTGAACTTAGGGAATCACAGTAGTCCTTGGCCAGAAACACTTTAGCATCTCTCTGTTGTCCACCAAAAAGTCCAAACCCTTAGGAGAAAACACACTCTCATTTAGTACAAACCTACCTTTCCAGTTTCCATTTCCATCATGGCACTCCTGTCAAGTTGAACCTATGCCATAATTCCCACTTTCTTGCGTTTCTCACCTGCTTTATATCCACTTCCAATGTTTTTTCCTGACTGTGTGCCTTTATAAAAACTCCCCCCACCAGCCTTCAAATTCCAACTCATGTACTTTTCCTACCAAGATGGATGCTCCTCACCAATATTCCTCCTGATACTGTGAAATTATCTTGCTTTTTATTTATATATTTTTCAGTGTTCTTATCTCATGTTATCTTTTATTATACTTAATTCAATGTGTGTCTTCTCATGATCTACTTGCTTATATGGTTCTTAAGATTCTCCTTAGCTTTCTTTGGTACTACCCATCCCATAACATAGAAGTATTTGTTTGTCATTCATGTATTCCTATCATATAAAAGTTATATGTTATATTGTAAAAATTCAGTTTATAATGAGACACTATCTCAGTTAAGATTCTTCCATCTACAACCTGTCAGTTATATGTTCTTCCAACCAACACATATTATTAATGTCTCCTATGTGTACTTTGTCCAAATCTTTTTTCCCATAACAATTTCTACACACCTATTATTGCTCTTATTACATTATACAATAGTATTCTGCCTTCCAGAAATTCCTAATCCCTTCTTATAGAAACTATGTCATTTGGTTTTAAACTCCCAACACCTGGCACTTAATAGGCTCTCAATAAATGTTCGATAAAAATATGGTTGGCTGCATTGATAAGTGGAAGAATGAATGAATGAATGAATGAATGAATGAATTTAGGAAAAAGGAAATTTTTTTCAGTAACATCGTTGCTGTGGGCATAATGTGTTAGAAGGCAAAAAGTTCAATTGAGGATATAATACTTATAATATTGCTAAATTAAGTGTTGACAGTGAGACTTACCAAAGAAGGATCATTAAAATGCAGAGATCTAATGGGGCTCACATTTTTTTGGTCTAGAGGTAAGTAACTCCTGCACTATCAGCTTAGCCTACTTCATCCTTCCAGCCTCCACAACCAAAAATACTCACATTTTGTTAGGCATCTAGCTTCTGGATTCAAAAGGATAGCCAAGAGAGAGCTCTTTCGGAGCCAAGTGTTTACTTTCTGATTTGGGAAATTAGTATACCAGCATTTAGGGCCTTTGACACTGGATCCTTACACATTCCTAAGTGTTACAGAAAAGGAATGGAGGTAAATTCCTAAGAATGCCCTTCAAATTCCAAAGGATACATTTTACCTCAGCCCCTCATGTGTTGGAAGGGGCTACCTCAAGCTTTGGGCTCTCTTTGTGCTCCCTGCTGTTCACATGGATAGTGATGATAGTCAAAACCATCATCTTTGAATTGCAAAGACCAGAAAGTGCGTATCAAAAAATCAGTAATGATATTTTACAGCACAGCTTGCAACCGAGAATTTGAGTTCAATTTTGTCATTTCCAGAAGAGCTATATAACTTGTAAGCATACTGCAGATTTTCATTTTACAGATGAAAAATGTAGGCACATGGTGATTTCCCTAATGCTGGTATGGTTGGTAATAAAAGCAGGTGGCAAACACTCATGGGTCACTGTTTAATGTAGATACATCTATACTGGAAGGACAGGCCCCACAAGACGAGGGCAAGGTTTGGGAAACATCTTTTATCCATTGTTGTGGGTGGCGACTTGGAACCAGAAAGCAAGCATGGAATAATGTGCAAGAGAGAAGCTCAGAGCTACAACTTGTCAGCTAGGCTGCAGTGGGAAGTTATTCAAATAAGAAGGCTGAAAGCTATTGGCAGAAGAGAGGCGGGGTGGGGGAAGGGACAAAAACATGGAAGGAATGTGTTTTGTTTTGCAGAACCAACACTTCCAGCCAGGGAGACACCCAACTAGATGTTTCACCTGAAAGCCCCTTGCTAGGTATGTCTCCCCTGATAGCCCTTATGTAAGCCAGTTTGAGCTAGAAGACTGGAGCTGAGGACCCACACAGAAGCCTCCTAAGTTGTTCTAAACTTGCCTTTAGCTCATTATAACATTAAGATTACCTGCTGTGGGCAGAGTTCTCTGCCATTTTTTTTTAAAGACTTTTATTTATTTATTTGAGAGAGAGAGAGAGCGCACAGAGGGAGAGGGAGAGGGAGAAGCAGACTCCCCATTGAGTAGGGAGCCCAATGCGGGGCTCTATCCCAGGACTCTGGGATCATGACCTGAGCCAAAGGCAGGCGCTTCACTGACTGAGCCACCCAGGCGCCCCTGCTGCCATTTTTTTTTTTTGGCATACGATGTATGCACTAGCACGCTGACATGCTAGGCATGCGCAATTGAGCCAAAAGTGCCTGTGTAAGCTCCCTGCCCCTGCACCCTAATACAATGAAAAAAACTTCCTGTGCTAACTCCACAGAGAAACAATGCTTTAAGAGCTATCTCTCTGTCTCCTTACTTGTAATAAGTCATTTTAAAAAATCATTGTTTTCAACATTTCCTTAGGTTATGTTCAATTTGATGTACCCCAAGGGGCGAACCCCTTGAGTTCTGCTATAAGCCGTCCTCAAAAAGCAAGTGTAACGGTTCAGTGAGATTTCATGTATAAAGTGTTTACACTTTAGTTCAATAAACGTGAGCTGTTATTACCATCATCATTAATTATAATACAATAGGTGAGTTGGAGATCTGTCTGAATAGCAGATACAAGAATGAAAAATTCTTTCTTACACCCCATTGCTTGTCTGAAATGTGTTACATGGACAGGTGGGACCAAATTAAAGGACTGGATAAGAGTGGCCTTGTCTAAGTTTTTAACTTCAATTTCACCTGTAGAGGAGATGGTTTAGGCTCATTCATAGGGGCCCCATAAATTAGATGGACAAAAGACGGATTAACAAGAGAAACGAGTTTATTAACATGTGCATTGTACATACACTTGGAAATATTCAGAGACAGTAACTCAAGGGGGTAATTAGAATTTGAGCTTACATAGCATTTTAAACGTGTTTTAGAGAAGTAGCAAGACAAAGAAGGAATTTGAGAAGTAGCAAGACAAAGAAAGACTTTAAGCTCCTAGGGGTGGCAAATTGCAAGAAGGCAAACATATGGGGAAACTAAGTAGGTAAAGGCTAGTTTTAACTTAGGCGCCTGGGTGGCTCAGTCAGTTAAGCCTTCCGCTCAGGTCACCGGGATTGAGTCCCCACATCGGTCTTCTTGCTCAGCAGGGAGTCTGCTTCTCTCTCTCCCTCTGCCTGCTGTTCCCCTGCTTGTGCTCGGGCTCTCTCTCTCAAATAAATAAATAAAATCATAAAAAAAATAAATAAATAAAGGCTAGTTTTAGCAAGGTTTGTTATGCAGATTCCTCTGGTTAGTGTCTGATAAGGATCTAAGAGTTGTCAACAGTGATTAACTTCTGTCCTTTCTGGTAGAGAGCAGAAGGTGGGGATACTTTTACAAATTTGGCAGTTTAAGAGAGGGCAGGAAGTTTTTCTTGTATCTGCTTTCTTTCAGTTGCCTTCAGCTGAAAAATAATCCTTATGTCAGAGTGGTATCCCTTGAGGTAGCATATTTGGCTCCCCTTCACACCCATTAGTAAAACAATCCATGAAAACATTTCTTCATGTTTACATGCAGTGGGGAGATCTGCATTGCTTCCACAGAGGGATGTGGTCCTCTAGCATGTTTTCCTCCAGATTCATTGAGATCATTTTTGCAGGGGAGGAGCTGGGGGCTGTAGATGAGAATAAAAACGGAATATGTATTACTTTGGGTTTGGAATCTTTTACCAAATCTTTATCTCAACCCTAAGAAGTAGGTATTAATAATCTCATTTTCCAGATAACAAAACTGAGGTTGAGATATGAAATAATCTACCCAAAGTTACCTAACTAGGAACTGGCATGGCAGATCCAGAATTCAAATAAAGTGCATTAGGATTCCAAAGGCTATGCTTCTTCTAATATCCCCACTTTGGAAAAATTAGTGATTTTCAGTGGCCATTTGGCTATTTCTTCTTGTCTTCAATTTTTATCAACAGCGGTTTCCAGAATTGCAAGTTCTGGGTCAGGAGAGGAGGTTCATTGCTTTCTCCACCGTGAGATCCATCTTCATCTGGAACCAGGCTCTGGGCTATTACGTGGCTCCTTCTTTTATTATGTGGTGTCTCATCTGCATAAGTTCCTGATAACTGATATAGCTCCATTACATTGTTGTTTATAAACTGGAGTTCACGATGTCTCAGGTTGAATTTAATGTGTCCCGCTTCCTTCTCTAGACAGAACAGCAGTAGAATATACAGTCTGTTTCCTCTGAGTCATTCATGTTAGCATCTACTATTCCAGTTTTAGCCCCGCCCCTCTTCACTTTCCACTGTTTACTCTCTTGTTTACCCAGACAAATATCTGATTCATGAACTATTAAGCATGCATCCCTCTTGGGCTTTGCTATATGAGGTTATTTCCTGGGGAGGAAGACCTGGTGGGGGTGGGGAGGGATAGGAGGGGTGGAGAATTGTGAAGGGAACAGAGAATTTGGAGGCTCACAGCTTCCTTTACTCCTGGAAGGAGAGTATAAAGTAACGCTAATTTTAGTTATAAATATGAACTATTTATACTTATGACAAGTGCAACACAATATATATTCATATTATTAAATATCTTAGCTTATAAGTGTTTTATGATTACAACACTCAGTTTTCATGTAGTTCATTCTTTAATCCTTTTGTGAGTCTTGGAACATGACTCAGTCGCACATGAGAAAAAAAAGGAAAAAGAAAAGTAAAAACCAATTTGAAAGACCTAAGGGGTTGAGATCTGAGATCATAGTTTAAAAGTTGCACTTAGTTCTCTAGACAAAGTCAACCTTAGCAGTGATTGCAACTCAAATCCTTTTAAGAGCCAGACTATAAAAACTGTTAATTTTTTTTTTTTTTTTTTTGTAGTATTAACTGTGTGCCAGATAATGTCCTTCTCTAGGTAAAGTCCACTGTAGAGGGCTTGTAAATGCAAACTTCAGGGAAGAGACAACAGCAATGGCTAACACTTCTTGAGCATTTCTGTCAGCCAGATAATTTTTTTTTTAAGATTTTATTTATTTATTTGACAGAGAGAGACAGCGAGAGAGGGAACACAAGCAGGGAGAGGGAGAAGCGGGCTTACCACTGAGCAGGGAGCCCGATGCGGGACTCCATCCCAGGACCTTGTGAACATGACCTGAGCCGAAGGCAGATGCTTCATGACTTGAGCCACCCAGGTGCCCCAAGCCAGATAATGTTTGAAGCACTTTTAAGTAGTATCACATTTATCACTACATGAAACTGAAGCCGGGACTAATTATTATACTCATTTTATGCATGGAGAAATTAAAGCATTAAAAAGTGAATCAAATAGCTAACAAGTGCTGTAGCAAGGTTGCAAACCAAGACAGCTGACCCGAGAGTCTTTGTCTACAGCACTAAGCTTTATCCCCTCTATCCCCTTCCAAGTATCCAGGAATAAGATGATCCTAAATTAAAATTTAGGTCATAGACATTAGACAGTTGTGCCTGAAGCATGTAAACAAAGTGATGATGATGATGATGGTGACGAACATGCTAGCCAGATAAAAACCCTACTGCATCTTCCGGGCCAGTTTCTACTTCCGGGCTCCCAGATTCAGCAGGATGCTGACTTAAAGCTAAATTAAAGAGATTTCTGGGTTTGAAACTTGACAGTGATTCTGGGGATATTGATGCTTGGCCCTTGACTGAGAGAATTTAAGGGTAATTGCACTTTTGTCTAACCCTGACCTTAGAAGCAGAGAATCATTCTTTCAGTCCCAAAATTCTGATTCAGTTTTAGACTGCTTCACCTACATTTGGACAATTAACAGCAACACTTTGAATATATTTTTTAAACCTATAAAAGAAATGGTGGTACAACTGTGAGGAATTTTTAGAAACATAATAACCACTTTCCATTAAAGGTTGTTACGGAAAACACAATAAAGTACAAAGAGAAGGTTCATTGTTAGTTTAAAGAAATCCATTAATTTACATTGTATTCTTGTACTTTTGAAAGATAATGACACACTGGCTAGGAATAGGTCCTCGACTTAAAAAAAAAAAAAAAAGGAAAAGAAACAACAAAAAAAACCCCAATTAAACATAAAAAGGGTTTCTTCACAGCATGTCAGTTCTTTAAAAAGAAGTCATCAAGAACCCAAAACCAAAATCCACATTCTCTTTTAAAACTCTGAATGACTTTTACTTGAATAGATAAGCAAGCCTCTTCATATTCTTTTTTGGAACTAGGTGAGACACAAACGAAATTTATTTTGAGATTGTTTTAACTTTCTAATATACTCACAAATAGAATGTAATGGATGATTTATCAAAATTATTTTTCTTGCTCAAATAAGTGAAACCAATGATTCATAATGATTCCTGATTTTGATTCACATTTTTCTAGCAGATTGAAATAAATGTAAAGTCATGTCAATCAATCATTATGAGATTAGACATCTCTTAATTCAAAATTCTGAAAAACAAAACAAAATTAGAAAAAAAAAACAGTTTTAATTTAAATACTCAATAAGTATTTTGGATAAATGGATAGATGACCAAATGAGTGAGAGAGCAAATGGATCTGTAATGCAAACTATTTGTAAATTCTTGTTCCTATGTATAATCTCCATTTCAGATTTAAATAAATCTTTTTTTCCTTTACTTTTTTGAAAACTCAATATAGGTGATTGGTAGTATAATGACCAATTTCCCAAATGTTATCTCTTTACCTTATGTAAGTTGCGAAAATACAGAATAGAAATGTTTCATTCATCTGACTTCTTCATGGTACCCTCCAGGAAATGTCTGGAGCCCAGGACAGGTCTGATTGCCAAGAGCATTCTTTCATAGTGTGGTTACAACTGTCTCATAAGCTGATTAAGTGGTTAAAAATCACAACAAGAAACTCATACTACTGGAAACAGTCGCTGCAGGCATTTTAAAGGTCAATCTCCAATTCAATGGTCTTGAAGCACTTTAAATGGTCTTGAATGTTCAGAGTGTTATTTTATATGCTTTCCTAATTCATTTTTAACATCCAAAGAGCAAACGAGGGCACAGTGTTCACGTAGTGATAACTATCCTATAAAATACCTGTATAAATACCTATGGCTTCTCGGACCTTCATTTGGTTCATGGTGTCTATTGTGATAGGAAGAATATCATGTGCTCATCCGTAAGAAAACGGGATAAAGAATGCTCTTCAAACTCAGTCTTAAAGATAGAAACCTATATAGTTTACTAGTGCTGCCATAACAAAGTGCCACAAACTGGGTGGCTTAAAAAAAAAAAAAGAAATTTATTGTCTTACAGTTCTGGAGCCTGGAAATCTGAAATCAGGGTGTTGGCAAGGTTGTCTCCTTCTGAGGGCTGTGAGAGTGAGTGGGGTCCATGCCTGTCTCCCAGCTTCCGGTGGTTTTATGGCAATCTTTGGCATTGCTTGGCTTATAGAAGCATCAGCCCTATCTCTGCCTTTCATGTGGCATTCTCCCTGTGTGTGTCTCTACGTCCAAATTTCCCCTTTTCATAAGGACAGTGGTCATACTGGATTAGAGCCCACCTTAATAACCTCATTTTAACTTGTTAGTTCTGTAAAGATCCTATCTTCAAGGAAGGTCACATTCTGAGATACTAGAGGTTGGGACTCCAAATATGTCTTTTTTGAGAAGACAGAATACAACCCATTTATACCCATTAGAGGGAAATATCTTAGGATATCACAAAAAGAACAGTTTGCTGTGAACCAGGCACTTATATATTATCTTTTATCAATCCTTTGACAAATGAGTGAGGTAGGTGTCATCTGTATTTCAAAAATAAGGAATGTGGAGTTTGGAGAGATCAAATAATTAGGGGCAAGAACACCTACTAATTAATAGTGGGGCCAACGTTCAAATCCAGGCCAAAAATCTATGTACTTTCATTCTACTCTGCCTTTATAGAATGTAAAGCCCACATGGGCTGGGCTTTTCATATAATTATTCACTATTACATCTCCAGTATCTAGAACACTGCCTGGCACAGAGTATACACTCAAATAACTGTTAAACAAATAAAAAAAGTTAACTGATTTGTTCACAAGTGGTTTTCTTCATTGGAAGACGGAAGGAAAGTGTATACTCAGATACTTGGCCACTAACAGCAACCTGTCTAGTATGTGACCTTCCCACAAAATGAAAATTGTCATTGTGCACCATCACCAATCAGTTGAGATGTAGAGGGCCTTTTTTATTTGTGACAAGACTCTGGATTACTAGCTCCTATTGAAGAAGGTTCCCACCATACACTGTATTTTAAAATACACACACACACACACACACCCCGAACATTGATGATAGAAATGTAGCCCTCACCAAGTATGTGGTCCCCACATGCTACAAAAATCTAGCCCCAAAAGAGCATGGCTTCAGTGGTTAGGCGATTTCAGAATCTTGTATGTCACATGCAGGAATATTACCTGGAAGCTGAGAACCATGTTAAGTGCTTGCTCTTGATTTTAGCTGGAATAATTTCTCTGTCAAATGGTGAGTGGACTGGAAAAAAAATGCAAAACAAGGTCAGACTCACCTTTAAGATGATAGAAATTGCTGTGAATATGAGAAGAATGAAACATTTTCTCGTCTAAGCACCATTTTAATGATATTAAAATTAAACTATATAAATAAATAGGAAAAACCCAAGTCAATATGTGGTAGAGAAATTTTAAGAGAAATCATGGAATAAAAGAGCTGTTGATGATATAAAAATTATGCATATGTCTGTAGAAATGCTTCCTAGCAGTGATAATGAAGTCAAGGATGAATGAATGAATGAATGAATGAATAGGCGAGGGCAGGAATTACTTTTTTTGACGATCCTGGTATATCATGTCTGATGTTACTTCTCCTATTCTTTGTTCAGATATACAGTTACTTGAATGACTTCTCTGTAAGAAGGCTTCTTTAAAAAAAAAAAAAAAAATACCAAACAGCATGGACCACTTTGCAGTTTGCATATCACTGTTTTGATCTTATTTGATGAACTCAGTAACTCAATGAAGCAGGCCAACTATTACTCCTGAATTACTCAAGTATTACTCAGTGGTACTCATGAATCAAATGAGGCTCAGGGGATTTATTTGATTAAGCACAACTAAGCATGTTCTTAACTAACAAGTGTCAGAGATAGGACCTGAACTGGTCTTCATTTTGTTTAGGGATCATTCTAGTTGGTACTGTGGGGCAGGGCTGTTCCAGGACAGAGCCTCAAGCAATTCATCTGCTCTTCAGCCAAGCAGCCTCACAACCGACCACTTTTACGCCCCATGGGACACATTTATGATGGGATTAGGTTCAATGCTGATATTTAAATGAAAATCACTGTTATTAGTTATATCAGTTTGCTAAAGGCTGGCATAACAAATGCCACTAGCTGAGTGGCTTGAGTGCTTTATTTTATCACAGTTCGGGAGGCTAGAAGTGCAATAGCAAGGCTTGGACAAGTTTGGTTTCTCCTGGGGGCTTGCAGATGATGTCCTCATATGCTCTTTCCTATGTGCATGCACACCTCTGTCTGTGTCCTCAATCTCCTCTTCATAGAAGGACATCAGCCGTATTGGATTAGGGCCCACCCATATGACCTCATTTCACAAAGGTAAAATTACTTCTTTGAAGGCCCTGCCTCCAAATACAGTCACATTCTGAGGCACTGGCAATTAGGACTTCAACATGAATTTGAGGGTGGACAAAATTCAGCTTATAACAGTTAGGACGACAGTGTATTTTGATTTGCCAGGACAATCTTTTTTTACACCTGTTGTCTCCATATAATTATCATTAATTTCCTGTCTTCAAAGCTTTCCAATTGGTATGATAAATTATATGGTTATTTTACCTATAATCACAATAATCTTTGAAAATCCTTTAAAATCGTCACTGAAAGCCTAGTCTAGATGTACTGTTTCTCAGTAACTCCTCCCCAACCAGATTTTCTTCCATTGTAAGGTATCGTTTCTTCACCGCAGTCATGTTGAATGAAAATACATATTATTAAACACTTAAACACTAGACATATATACACAGTGAGGCAATATGCTATCGCTCTTAAAGTCATGTGGAAACTGAGACTGACAGAGCAAATTCACTTCTCCCGGGTTACACACATTTAGGAGTGAGTATTGTGATGATGACTAGTGTTGCTAGAATAGGAGGGTTCAGAGATCCTCATCTCAGTTCCTTCCTCCAGGAAAAGTAGCTGACCAAGGTTGTCCAGCAGGGCAGAGGGATGCCCTGCCTCCACCAGTGGGTTGGAGCTTTCTTGTCTATGCTGTTTATAATAATCAGTTCTACAAGTCTGAATTTCCCTGAATTAACTTAAATTCACCATTCATATTGGTAGTGTTCTTGGAGGGCAGATTATAAAAGGCTGTTTCATAGTACTTGTATTTACCGGGAGCATGAGACACGGAAGTCTGGGAAGAATGGAGTGTGGATTAAGTGGGAAGAAATGATGGAGGAGGACACAAGGAGTCTTTGGGCTTACAATTCTTAATTAAAATGTTAGTGATAACCTGGTACGTTCGTATCAGTTTTCCAAGATTTTCCAAATGATTTTTACTAATGACAGATCACCAAAATTGATGGATAATTTATTTTATTAAGTAACTTAGAGTCGTTATTCCTCTAATTATAATACAGTTTCATTTTGAGAAATGTTACTGAAATAGAGAGAGAGAAGGAAGTGGGGTTACAGGCAGCTGGCTGGGGATTGAACATAATATCAGTGTACCCACAGGAGTGTTTCCTAGACTAGAAACTCTTTCATTATGTAAACCAGCACAGAAACAGAAGGTTGAGAACTGCTACTCTAGCTCTTTAGAGCAAAGTTAATGTCCTTGAGAATGCTATCCCTTGTATTTGCTTTCCCTCATACTTTATTGCCCTGGAGCACTGATAGGAACATTTCCTATATTGTCCGCTCCTTGTCATTGCATGTTTTTGCCCCTCTCCCTCGTTGAATCAGGGTAGGACTGGGTAACTTGCCGCTGCACACTCCACCCTTAAGAACCCAGAAGTTCTCGGGGCTCTGGTGGCTCACCATACGTTCTACAAAGTGCAGTCAGCCACCAGTGAGAGTCTCGATTACTTACTTGTAAGGTTCCCCCAGATTTATTGCTGTGTAATTAAATGCATTTTCTGGTGCCAAGAGATTCCTCATCTCAGTTTTCTCTACTGCTTCATCAAAGGTTTATAAAATAAGCTGCTGAATGACATAGTACAGGCACTCCACTTCTAGATTAATCCCTAAAAATATCTCTCACTGTGCCCCTGCTCAACCTCAGTGCCTCCAATAGCACCTATTTCAGCCGGAGAGTGTCTGGAACTTGGCCTACGATCAAAGCATTTCATATTCTGACTCAAGTTGCTCTTCTGCCTTCCATATGGTAAATAGTCAACAAATATCTATTGGAGGGGTAAATGCACTCTGTCCTTCAGGGATAAAATAATAGTAACTAAATATTGACTAATGTTTATAATCCGTTAGGTGGTTTCTCTGTTTCTTTGATACTTAGCGATAATCCCATGAGTCAGGTACTAGAATTATTCCTATTTTGCTCTTGAAGACACTGGTTAAGAGTCTTGGCCCACATGACTTAGGAAGTTACTGTGTCAAAGCCAAGGTTCTAATTTGGCCAGACTAGCTGTGGAGTTCAGGCTCTTGAATACTGTCTTGTAGTTGCTCTCCTGCTAATCGGCCAGCTCCCGCATCCCCACACCAAGCCTTGGTCGAAGCCATTCCCCCAGCCAACTGCACCCTTCCCGCTCTTTGCACTGGGCCAGCTCCAAACAGCCCATCAAAACCCGACTGGATCCCCACTCTGCCATGGAGACACATGAATCCTCCAACCCACCACTAACTCTCTTTCTTCAGAACTCACTGCACTCATTTTCTGTACCAATTCTTTTGGCATATGCCAAATGGTAAAATCTCTAGGATTATTGCTGTGTATTATTTTTTTAACTCAATAAATGTGTAATGAATAAATAGATTATTACAATGCAGCTCTGAAGTATCCCAGAAATCCATTTTGGTGTCTCATTTACAAATACCTTAGTGCTCTTTCTCATATACTCTTAGCTGTTCAAACAGGTCTGTATTCTGATGAACTGCTTAAGATCAGAATGAGTTAGCAAGAGCAGGGACGGTCATTGTCAGGAAGAGACTGTTACATTCAGTATGGGTTTTGCTTGCAGACTCCCAAACAAGATAAACCGGGATGGAACCATTAAACAGAAGGCTGCATTTTTCTCTGCTGTATGAACACAGGCCAGAATATAAATGGGCTTGGTTATGTTTGCTTCCACAGAGGAGCTATATGCTAGCATTCTGATTTCTTTGCAGTATAACCTAGCAGAGACATCTGTGTCTATTTTGTAAGCTTCTGATAACTTAACTTGGGGAACAAGTCTATGGAGGAAAACTGTTCTTTTCATCATTGAGGATTGTTAGTGCCTTGATAATAATGTAGCTTCTCTGTTATGGGCACAACATCTGGCCCAAAGGCATGCAGGTCTGGTCCTAGTCAGTAGAGAAGACATCAAATTACCAGCCAGTCTCAACACTCCTGAAGTTCAGGTAAAGATAGCATATATACTGGTGCATTGCACTGGGTCAGTCCACACAGTTGACCTTGGGTGAATGAGAGCACTATTCCTCTTTTGTCTCCCTCACTCTTCTTCCTTCTCCCCTAAACCCTTTATTTTTTTTTCAACTTCACACCCCATGTCTTGAGCACAATCCAAAACACAGTCCTCAAAAAGCCTCTAAGTTTGAGTGTTGCTCCTGAGTCCACCTTACTGAGAAGCTGTGGGTTCTTACAGTCTGCCTACAAGAAGACTTTACTTAAGCCTTTCAGATTCAATTGTGTGGTAGGTGAAACAAACAGATGTTTTCCCTCTTCATACAATTTCTCACAGCATAATTTTGATGTATTATTATATTAATAATAATCTGTGTCTAATCGCCCTAAGACTGCACATACCAGGGGGGAAATGGGTGATGGGAGAGAATGGGATGGGAAGACAATGTTGTCATACCACAAATAAATGATGAAGATAATGCTGACAAAAATAATATACCAAGCCCCCTGTTAAGGACTTTCAATGTAAAACATTTCACTTATATAACACAACCCCATATTTTACAGATGTGTGTCCAAGCATTCGGTGGAATGTTAGTGTCAGTAACTTGCTGTGCTGGTCCTATGACACTATGATCTCAGATCCACTTCGTGTTCTTCCCTTGCTGTGATCTGTATCCCAAGGAACTGCATTTCAGGCTCTCTGGCTAATAGCTTCAATGCTAAGTTCCGCCCATGGAATATTCCAGAGGTAACTGAGAGGTGGGAGCGAGTAGCCAGGGTATCTCCCCACTCTCACCTGAGTAGTATCTCTGAATCTCCTCTGTGGATCCAGGACAGTCCCTGGAGTGCCAGCTTCCACCAGTCTCCTGCAACACCCCCTCCTCCTTTTGTCCCTCCAGCCATAGAGTAGATCATGGCTTCTTCTATCTAGCTGTTGCTATCCCCTCTGTACCCCCTTTGTTCACTGGCTTCTAAGCATTACCATGACCTGAGTAATAAATTCCCTATATTGACTCTCTTTGGATTAAAATACCTAAAGTGGCTTATGTTCTTCATTAGGCTCTCTCTGAATCACTTGCACCGTGTCCCACAGCTAGAAGATTACAAAGCCAGAATTCTAATCCATGTGCATCTAACTTCAGGCCTAGGTTCTTAGCCACTATACTGACCTTCTGGAACTTAAATTTAGAAATAAGCAAAATAATATTTAATTATATGTCTAGATATGTGAATTTTACTATTAAATATCTATATTTAGTCTAATGAATCATTGAACACTACATCAAAAAATAATGATGTACTATATGTTGGCTAATTGAACTTAATAAAAAATTTTTTTTAAATGTCATCTTGATTTAGTGAAGTTTGATTGTTGCTAAAACTTAAAGCCGTGAGGTGCCATATTCAGTCATCTTCTGCATCATAGAAGATGCACAGTTGCTTTCTTAAATTGTGTAGATTAAAGTTTTGCTGCTTCATGCGTGGCCTGGAGTTCCAGCAGGATTATTATCACCTGGGAACTTTTTAGAACTGCTGAGCCCTGAGTCACATCACAGTCTGTTTTAACAAGATCTCTATGTAATTTGTATACATAGTAAAGTTTGAGGGACACTGTGCTAAAAGAATATGATTTGAGTAAAGAATAAAGCAAAAGTATCCTTACAATTTAAAGGGTAACACCATTAAAAAAAAAAAAAGTTGGTATGTTCCTGTTTCCTCAGATTTAACAGCCACGGTGTTTCGTCCTTTACCTCAGCTTCTAAGTGGGTGATGTTTGAAATTCTGTTTCTTGGTACAGTTTTAAGATTCCTTTCCTCATAAAGATTATGTTATGGATCTTGATTACATTTACAGGCTAGCACATTAGAACTTAGGTTAAATGATGGTGTGATGAGTACCAGATTAATAAGAAAAATGTCTTTTTCTTGGATACAAAGCCTGTTCGGGGCACTTTGGTGTTGTTTTACATCCTCAGAGTTAGACTGGCATCATGCTCTTCCACCCAGGGTTCCTCTTTCTCACTTCGTCAGCCCTTTCCTGAGGATCAGCTCACTGTGGACCCTTACCCAGGGCCCCTGTGTCCCCCAAGTGCTCCCAAATGAGCTAACACCACGCTACTTTCATGGAATCCTGCATTTCTCAGCAATGGTCCTTTCAGCAAGGCGTTATTATGAACGTTAGTGAATTTTCATTCAAACTAATGAGTGGAAACTAGCCATTTAAATACTCTTAGAAGAATTTTCATATTTATAACAAGACGGTCATTGGCTCAATTAAATCTTTAATTTGTAGAACTTCACCTAATGTAATAAAAGGAATAAGGAAGGAGTTCAACAGTGGGGAAGTGACCTGGAGAGGCCAGCTGTCCCTGGGGGGTGGGGGGTCACACACTGGAGCCCACCCCCATTCACTCCCCTTGATGGTCACCACTTCCTTCCTTCAATAACTCTCATTTTGTTGCCATTCTTTTGTCTTTTTACAGGGGGTTCCATTGGAATAGGGCAAAGATTCCTGTTTGAATATGTGTTTTGTTTATAATCAGGATTACCTGTAATATAAAAAATTGATTGGTTCCCTACTGTATTAGTTATCCATTACTACATGACAAATTACCCCAAATCTAGTGGTTAAGAAAAGAGCATTTATTACCTCACAGATTTTGTGAATTAGCTGGGTGATTCAGACTCAAAGTCTTTCACGAAGTTGCAGTCATGCTGTTGGCAGAGACAGCAGTCGATTCAATACTTCACCCTAAGCTGCTGGCAGGCCTCAATCCCCCACCCCATGGGCCTCTCCAGAGGCTGCCTGGGAGCCATTCCTTGGGGGCTGCTGCATGACCCAGTAGCAGCTTCCCTCAAAGCACAGATTCAAGAGGGAGAAGGTGTGAGAGAGTGCAACCCAAGATGGAAGCCCAGGTCTTTCATAACCTAATCTTAGAAGTGACATCTCATCACATCTGCAGTGTTCTTTCTAGAAGCAGGTCGCTCAGTCCAGCCCAGACTTAAGGGGAGGGGTATTAAGCTCCACCCTCTAAGGAGAGGAGCATCAGAAAATGTGTGGACATATTTTTAAAACCAACACACCTACGTAGTCTGTGGATGTGGTGACACCAGAACTTTCTGTCAGACTCAAATTCTGTGGTGTTTCTGATTCTGGGTAGGTCACCATTTGAACAGGGCCCTGATGCAGGGGTCTGAGACCTGTTGTTAATCCCAGATCCTACACTTACTGGCAATGTGATGTCAAGGATTACCTAAATGTTTTCTGAAGTTGGGGGGAGATTTTGCTTTTATTTTTTTTTCTGGAAATTGGGAATATTGATGTTTATTCTATCTAAATATCAAGAATTGTGTAATGAGACAATGGATTTGAAAATACTTTGGAATATGCCAGGCTAGCATCACTGCTGGGCTTGGTTTGCTCCATCTTTCAGAAAATTCTGTTTTCCCCTTTGGATTAGTGGTTGCTCCTTTTAGATTCAACAAATCAATCTTCTCCATCTCATTGTTTTTTGTTTGTTGTTTTCAAAGATTATCTTTTAAGAGTAAATTAAAGTTCACAGAAAAATTGAAAGGAAGGTGCACAGATGTTAGATGTCCTGCCTCCACACATGCGTAACATCAGAATGGTGCCTTTTTTTAGCAAGAACAAACCTACACTGACTTATCATCATCACCTCAAGTTCATAGTTTACATTAGGGTTCATTCTTGGTCTGTACATTATATGGGATTGGACAAAGATATGGTGACATATATCCACCATTATAATACCATACAGAGTATTTCACTGCCTGAAAAGTTTTTTGCACTCTGCCTATTCTTTCCCACCTTCCCAGCCACTGATGTATCTACTGTTTCCATAGTTCTGTCCCACTGTTTTCAAAAACCCTCTCTTCATCTCCACAGTTTGGTCTCCAAGAGCTCTGGCTATTGAAAATCCTACGTTGGAATGTATTTATGGATCTAATGCCGTATTCACAGATAGCCTCAGGGCTCATTCATTCCTCAGCCTCTGACGCTGTTCTCTTGACCTTTTATTTTCCATAGTGAAAAAGCCACATCAAGTCCTTATTCTCTTTGGCAACTTAATGTTCTTTCATAGTCCATATTAGATGGAGTCTAATAATTAGGCCCTTCACCTAATACCTTCCCTTTGAAGACTGGTCCTCTAGACTTACCAGGTTCTGTGGTTATAAGAAAGTTTTCTCCTGGGGTGCCTGGGTGGCTCAGATGTTTAAGCGTCTGCCTTGTGCTCTGGTCATGATCTCAGGGTCCTGGGATCAAGCCCCACATCAGGCTCCTGGCTCAGTGGGGAGTCTGCTTCTCCCTCTCCCTCTGCCTCTCCCCCTGCTCATGCTCTCTCTCTCTGTATTTCTGTGTCTCAAATGAATAAATAAAATCTTAAAAAAAAAAAAAAAAGAAAGTTTTCTCCTTATTCTTCTTGTCTGAACATCTGGTCATTTCTCAGTACATGTCTTCTCAAATAATTATATGCTTCCTACGTTCTTTGTCTTTGCTTCTTTTTTCCCCCTAAAGATTTTTATTTATTTATTTGAGACACAGAAAGAGAGAGGGAGAGCAGGAACGGCGGGGAGGGGCAGAGGGAGAGGGAGAAGCAGATTTCCCACTGAGCAAGGAGCCTGTTGCAGGGCTCTGTTCCAAGACCCTGAGATCATGACCTGAGCCAAAGGCAGACACTTAACCAGCTGAGCCAACCAGGTGCCCCTGTTCTTTGCCTTTTCTGCTCACTTATCTTCCTAGGCATTTATATACCTATGTGCTGAAGTGGAAAGGGCATGGCAATGGATAGATAGACCAGATACTTAAATCCTGGTCATTTATTAACTGTAACTTTTACCAGTGTTCCCATTGGTGAGGGGGAGCTCAGAATTTCTTCCTCAAGAGTATCTTTGTGAAAATTTCATGAGTTAAAACTTCCAGTTTCCTCCTCTGTATAAGTTTCAAGTATGGCAAGGAGGACTGGCCTGAATCAAAATTAGTAGGAGGGCTTTTAAAATGGGTATGTCTGAAAGTTCTCCTAGGAAAACCTTGGGGGGGGGGTAGGGTGCGCAGAGTTAGAAAATGTACATTTTGTGCTCCATAGGTGATTCTCATGGATAGTAAAGTTTGAAAATTATTGCTCCTTGGGAAATGACCTGGGCTCTTGGGTCCTGGTAAACAGATTCATTGACAAGTAGCCTTTTTATTTTATGGGTTGAATGGTTCCAGTCGATAAAGAACAAGTTCATCATGATCTAAGCTATTAAACTGACTGAAGAGAGATAATACACTTGGAAGAATGGGGTGTATATAACTCTTGACTTTCCTGTCCAAAATCGAGGTTTACCAAAGTACATAGATTTCTTTCCTTCTGATTATACTCTGTCCCCTCTTTCCACTTTTTTTTTTTTAAAGGAGTATCTACCTAAATATATCCTTTACTTTCCTCTATTTCTGCTTTCAGGGCATTTGTGACCTCGTTTACCACCTTAGCTCCAAGTACATTATGGACATTTGTATTAACTTTGGACCTGCAGAACTTTCTATTTATCATAGCCTTAAAAGCAGCTTCTCAACTTCTCTGCTGTTACCAGTATTATAAGAAAATGCAGACTGTTGTAATTGGGTCCATCTCTCACAAACCCTTTCTTTCTCTACTCACATATTGCTTGTTCTAAGAAGGCTGAAGCACCGCCTTACGAAAGTAGATGGAAAGAAGTAGACTTTACAAGGAAAATTCAAGGCTCAGGAAAAATGAACATTTTTTTTTTTTTTTTACTCAGAACCTATGATGCTACCTACCACTTCTTGGCTGTAGGTTTAAAGCACCCCATTGTCTATTTCCTTTCTGCTGAGAAGATGATCAGAACCTTGACATTTAGGGTGGCTTAGATCAGGAAAGTGACATTCTAGAATAAGGAACAAAGTATACATGTATTTGTGGCAGGATTTTTTTCTTTCTTTTTTTTTTTTTTAAGTTTTTATTTATTTGAGAGGGAGAGAGAGAAAGCGAGAGAGACAGCACAAGGGGAGGGGGAGAGGGAGAGGGATAAGCAGACTCCCTGCTAAGCAGGGAGCCCAACACATGGCTCAATTCTCGGACCCCAGGATCATGACCTGAGCCAAAGGCAGACGCTTAACTAACTGAGCCACCCAGGCGCCCCAGGATTTTTTTTTCTACAGGGGATATAGCAACCTCTGAGCCTAGCAACATAATTAAATGTTTCATATATGAAATGAGTAGAGAATAAGGAGAGAGGAGAAGTTTTAGGTTGTATTACAAAGATCCTTGAATGGTTGGGTAAAGCATTTGTAATTTTACTCCTCAAGTATTCACAGGGGAGTAAAAAGATAAATCAAGGGTCATATACAAAAATAAATTGGACAGAGGACAGTGGATTTATAGTCAAAGGATGTGTGTTCTAGTTCTAACATTAGCAGTTAGTAGTTGTGTGTCCTTGGGCTTGTTTTTTCAGCTTGTAATTTCCTCAAATGAGGAATAGTGTTTTATTCATGGGTTATTTTGAAGATTAAATGGAATGATATGAAGACCACTTTGTATACTCTAAAATAATACTTTTTTCCCATATATGGAAAAAACGCAAAACATTCAATTCCTTTACCCCTAAGTGATGAGTCAGTCAGTCCTCTGACTCCCTCCCATCCTATTCCCTTGCCCTTGAGAAAGAACGTCTTCTAACTTTCTGGGGACGTCACCTTCCTGGATCTGTCCCTTTGCTTGGTCTTTCTTCTACACTTTGAAGTCATCACTTTGGCTTCATTTCCTCTTTCCCGCCTATGCAGTCTTAGCTAAATTTTCTAAGAAAAAAAATAATCTCTGCAAGCATGCCTCTAAGACTCCATATCGGTGGCTTTTCTAAATTCTTGGTTCTGATTGGCATGGGGCAGCCCTTGAATATTAAGTGTCAGGGAACGAACAAAAACACAATGAAAACGATCTGATCAATACTACTGAGTACAGATCTTGCAGTCTTCACAATATCAAATTTGAAGTCAACTACTGAAAACAGGTGAAGATATCAGACTACAGACTAGATCAATGATCAAAGAAGACTGTGGATCTGGTGCCATCAGAACTGTGGTGATAACAGAAACGCAGAGGGAGGTCAAGCCCACCATGGAAAGCCTACAAAGCTGAGGGCCAAGAACCAAATCAAAGAGAGATTGCAGGAACCAGAAGCACAGAGGAATAGGAGTGGTCAGAAAGGAGGAGATGATACTGGTTGTTATACCTAAATTGTTTCAAGAAGGAAATCTTGTCACCCTGTCTTCCTCTTCTTACTGGTCCTTTGGGTGCCGATTGGTATACATCCAGGGATGCAATAGGAACTGATAATTAAAAGAAACAATTAACAATGGCATTTTGAAGTTGATTAGCATTCCCCCTAAACTATTTTTGATTTGAAAGCACTTTTGACTGAAGACATCAAAATGCATGTGCTTTATCTATGCATTTGCACAATTACTCATCAAGTATTTAGGAGGGAGGTCGGTGTGGAGGTGGTATCACTCTAAATGCGTCTCTGCTTTTGTAAGGGAAGCAAATAAAGTCAGAGTTGTCTATTTGTCATCGAGAGCCTGCATGAGTTTCCCAGACTCCCTAACAAACCAGGCGGCTTCAAACAACAAGAGTTTATTCTCTCACAGTGCTGGAGGCTAAAAGTCTGAAATCAAGGTGTCTGGAGGGTCACGTGCCCTCTGAAGACTCTAGGGAAGAATCCTTAGTATTCCTTGACTTGAAGCTACATTGCTCCAAACTGCATATGGCCCTCTTCCCAAGTGTGTCTTCCCACAAGATCTCCATATAAGGATTCCAGTCACTGACTACCAGCCAATTGGGGCTCACTCTAATCCAGTATGACTTCATCTGCTAACTCCCTGTTTCCAAAAAAAGGTCACATTCTTAGGTTCCAGGTAGACATGAATTTTGAGGGATACTATTCAACCTAGGACATAGCTTTTTATCTGCCTTATGTGCATTTAATATACACAATGGAATGTTCAGAGCTGGCCATACTGAGTCAAACCTTATGAATCCATTTAATGCTTCTTTCTACGGAAACTTCAGTTCCCACGAATTTGGCTATTGAATCTCATGCTGGACTAGGATTTTGTGTGTTTGAGACATTGCATAAATAACAGAGATACATATTTTTCTTCTAAGAGTAGAATGTTTTTCTGGTTGTGTATCAGCAGGGTAAGTACTGATTAAAGATGGAATTCTGAAATGTTTATGCCCTTTAGATGCCCTTAGTAGATGTGTGTGCTCATGAATCTTAGTAGCAGTTATTTCATACACTTGCACCATACTATAGCTGCTGTGAGATCCTGCCAAGTTGTTACTCTATACATACTAGAACTAACCGGAAATAATATAAATCAAGTTCTGCTCTTTCATGTGCTTCAAATTTGGATTTAAATAACAGATGGCTTCAAATAGTTTTCTGAGATCAGACCTACAAGAATGATTAGAAGGAATAATCTGGTTAATACTGATAAGATTTTTGAAATGTAAATGGGCTGTTTTTAAATGAGAAGGAATTCATTTAAAAAAAAACAACTTCCAACAGGTGAGATAATAGATCTTAGAAAGTTTTATCGCAGGTCATAAATCTGTAAAGAAGAATTATGGTTAATTTTTTTTTCTTAAATGATTTTGCATGGGCCCAAAATGTTATCCACAGCTCCCTGAATAGGAAGGAAAAAAAAAAAGTTGATTAGCATTTCCTTTTGATTCATCATGAAAGAGAAAAACAATGGGAAAGAAGGTAGGCTCTCTCAGTGACTTTCTTTTTTTTTTTCCAATGGGGAAAAATACTGCCTTCAGTACAGGGATTACTGGTTGGAGGGATCATGTGAAGCAACATTATACAGCAAGAAGTTGAAACTGCAGAATTAGACGTATACAAAGACATTGAGTAATTGGTGAACATAAGTATATAGCAAGACTAGAGGAAACTATAGAACATTATGAAAAATGGCAAAAGACTTTGCGTTACTGTGAGCTCTGTTCTCACGTTGGCACCAGTTATGCAATTCCAAATTCTGTCGGTCTCCTGAGAGATATTCTACTGGCATATCAAACTCAACATGTATAAACTGCAACTTCTTATCTCCCTTCCTATGGCTGTTTTGCTTCTTGTTATCTCATTACTTTTCATGACAACAGTTTAGTCAAGGTTGAAATCACAGGGGATCTTGAAAGCTTCCATCTCTGCTTCCCAAAAATAATCTTGAATTGACATTTCCTCTCTACCATTCCTCTCTAATTCTCTCACCTACTCCCTTTCTGTCCAGCCCCACTTCAGATCCCGTGTTTATTTTTTTTCCAAAATTAATTTTTATTGAGCAAATATCTCTCAAATATTTTTCCACTTGATTTTTTTATGCAAAGCAGAACAATAGAATTATTGTCTCTTCTGAGACAAAAAGTTTTTTTTAATTTAATTTAACTTTTTAAAATTAACATATAATGTATTATTTGTTTCAGGGGTACAGGTCTGTGATTCATCAGTCTTACACAATTCACAACACTCACCATAGTACATACCTTCCCCAATGTCCATCACCCAGCCACCCCATCCCTCCCACCCCCCTCTACTCCAGGAACCTTCAGTTTGTTTCCTGAGATTAAGAGTATCTTATGGTTTGTCTCCCTCTCTGGTTTCATCTTGTTCCGTTTTTCCGTCCCTTCCCCTATGATCCTCTGTCTTGTTTCTCAAATTCCTCATATCAGTGAGATCATATGATACTTGTCTTTCTCTGATTGACTTATTTCACTTAGCATAATACACTCTAGTTCCATCCATGTCATTGCAAATGGCAAGATTTCAATTTTTTGATGGCTGCATAATATTCCATTGTATATATATACCACCTCTTCTTTATCCATTCATCTGTTGATGGACATCTAGGCTCTTTCCATAGTTTGGCTATTGTGGACATTGCTGCTATAAACATTGGGGTGCGTGTGCCCCTTCGGATCACTACATTTGTATCTTTGGGGTAAATACCCAGTAGTGTAATTGTTGGGTTGTAGGGTGGCTCTGTTTTCAACTTTCTGAGGAACCTCCATAGTGTTTTCCAGAGTGGCTGCACCAGCTTGCATTCCCACCAACAGTGTAGGAGGGTTCCCCTTTCTCTGCATCCTCACCAACATCTGTCATTTCCTGACCTGTTAATTTTAGCCATTCAGACTGGTGTGAGGTGGTATCTCATTGAGGTTTTGATTTGTATCTCCCTGATGCCGGGTGATGTTGAGCACTTTTTCATGTGTCTGTTGGCCATTTGGATGTCTTCTTTGCAGAAATGTCTGTTCATGTCTTCTGCCCATTTCTTGATTGGATTATTTGTTCTTTGGGTGTTGAGTTTGATCAGATCCCATATTTAAATCGATTGCCTATATTCAGGAAATCACCGTTTCCACTTTCCTTTTCATTCAGCCTACCAGACGAAGCCTCCCAAAGCCTGACTTTGTCATGTTATTACTTAAATATATACAATTTCTTAATGGAGTTGCTTAGCTTTCTGCTTTTTAAGCTGCTAGTAATTGCTTTTCCATACACTGTTTTCAAACTAAAGCATACTACTTGTCATTCTATGAATGAAAACTATGCATTACTGCTTCTATATTTATTCACACCATTTCCTCCAAAATAATTTCCTTCTCCCTCTTACACTGCAGATACCCAGCAATACTAGGGTGAACAAATGTAATTAGGTAGCACTGAGCTATCATATTGTCATTTGGCCAAAGTCAACTACTTATGTGATTCTGACCCTATAGTAGAGAGCAATTATGCTTTATCCGTCTGGCAGGAAAACACTTCACATATGGAGGGGCAAATACGTGGACCTCGGCAGGAAGCAGGGTGAGAAGCTATTCTCTGTTATAGTAGCTCCTGAAGCACAAAACACGCCCTTGGTATGAATTCCCATAAAACTTCCTTATGTTTATGTATTTTGCCAAGCCTAGCTCTCTGGCTCTCTTTTCAGTTCTACACTTTTGTATCCTTTTCTGCTTGTTTGTCAGCTTGCATTTCATCAAATATCATGAATAAGATCTGAATAGCAGAGCCAGAGAAGGATCTTAGTGGGTGTGGCATTTGATCTGGGCTATGAAGGATTAACATGCCCTTGAAGGAATAGACATATCATTATTAATCATACACTAATATAATTATTTGGGGTAAGAGTTATTGAATGGTTATTGTATGCTAAGACTTTTGTTAATTTCCTTTTTAACTTTCAAAGCAACTCTTTAATGGTAATATATAGCAGGCCCTGTTAGTTGCCTATCAGGTTTTCATTTTGACATCTTCCTTGCTAAGAGAATGCTGATTTTGTTTGGGGAAGCAATGTACTTAGCAAAAATATTTGGCCTTTCAGTTTCCCATGGAATAAGGAATAGCCATCTTTCTCAGTTTTGGCCAATGGGACTTAAGTGATATTCCCTTGAGTACAATGTGCTTCTGAATAACATTGTTAAGTATTATGAAGGGAAAAAGTCTGGACCCTTTCCCTCTTGTTTCTGCCTCAAACTCAGAAGCAATGCCTAACGGTAAAGGAGCTACCTTAAAGCCAAGGACAAAAGTTACATATTGAGAATAGTGGAAAAGGTCTGTTCAGGTCCTTTGCCCATTTTTTAATTAGGTTATTTGGGTTTTTAGCTATTGAGTTGCATGAGTTTTTGTATATTTTGGATATTAACCCCTTATTGGATATGTAGTTTGCAAATATTTTCTCCCATTCCATAGGTCATCCTTTACATTTTGTCAATGGTTTCCTTTGCTGTGAAGGAGCATTTGAGCTTGACATAGTCAAACTTATTTATTTTTGCTGTAAACATTTTTCTGGGGAAAACATACAAGTGGCCAACAGGTACGTGAAAAGGTGTTTAAATCAGGAATCATGAGTGAAATGCATATCAAAACCACAATGAGATATCCTCTCACACCTGTTAAGATAACTTCTATCAAAAAGATATGAGGTAACAAATGCTGGTGAGGATGTGGAGAAATGGGGACCCTTGTTCACTGCGGGTGGGGATGCAAACTGGTCCAGTCACTATGGAGTATGGAAGGTCTTCAAGAAATCGAAAGTAAACCTGCCATATGATCTAGCAATCCCACTTCTGGGTATATAAACCAAAGAAAATGAAGACATTATTTTCAAGAGATATCTGCAGTCTTATGTTCATTGCAACATTATTCACAATAGCCAAGGCATAGAAACAGCTTAAGGATCCATCAGTGGATGAATAGATAAAGAAGATGTGCTATATAATGGAATATTATTCAGCCTTAAAGGAAATCCTAATGAAACTGCAGAACATTATGCTAAGTGAAAGAAGCCAAACAGAGAAAAACAAAAATACATATTTCATGGTATCACTTGTAAGTGGAATCTTAAAAAAAAAAATAAAAAAAGTTGAACTTACAGGAACAGAGAGTAAGATGGTGGTTGCCCGGGGCAAGGGGGGTGAGGGAAACCAAGAGAGGCTGGTAAAAGGTTTCAGACTTTTAACTGTGAGATGAATAAGGTCTGAGGATCTAATGTGTAACATAGTGACTATAGTTGATAATACTGTATTGTATAATTAAAATTTGCTAAGAAAGTGTAACTATTGTTCTCACACACAAAAAAGAGATATACAGATGTCACACGGCATGTGAAAAGAATCCACATTATATGTTTTCAGAGAAATGGAAATGAAAGCCACGATGAGATACCACTGCACACCTGTTAGAATGGCCAAAATCTAGAACACTGACAATACCAAGTGCTGGAGGTGCAACCACAGGAACTCTTATTAATTGCTAGAGGGAATGCAGAATGGCACAGACAATTTGGAAGACAGTTTGGCAATTTCTTACAAAACTAAACATACTCTTACCATACAGTCCAGCAATTGTGCTATTTACCCAAAGGAACTGAGAACTTATGTTCCCACAGAAACCTTCACACAAATGTTTTTATCAGCTTTATTTATAATTGCCAAAACTTGGGGAAAAAATGAGATGTCCCTCGGAAGCTGAATGAATAAACATTGGTGACAGCATTGAACCTATATCAACGTTGAGCCGCCCGCCTCTGATTTCTTACTATATGGGGAAAATAAGTGACTTAAACACATGGGGACTAATTTAGGAATTTCGCTACACGTAGCAAATGTATACTAGCAAACTGAACTTAAATAACTTGCTGAAATGTTCTGGTTTATAGTGGGATTGTGAAGATGTGAACCCATGTATACTGCCGGCCAGGTCTATGTACTTAGCCAAAACTAACTTAGTCTATTCAAAATCAGATACATTAATTATTTTTCAAAGTGCAATTCTCAACCATTCTAGCCATTCTAAAAAAAAGTTAGAGCTTCTTAGGAAGCATTTTTTTCCTCCCAGAAATAATGTTTATGTAAAATTTTTTTTTTTTCTGGGAATACTAAGAATCTATTGAATTCTGAGTTTTCTATACCAGGTATAACTTTAAGATAACAAACTCTTAAACCAACTTACCAGAATTCAAAAATCAAAGGAGCATGCTTATTCAAAGTAGTCACCTTGGGAGGCTATCCTCTGATTTCTGCAATGCTTCCTCCTATTTCTCAGAACCCCTGGGCAATCCTGTTTGAGAAGTGACAATGCAGTCAGTCTGTGAGCCTCACAGAAATTAGTCTTATGGCTTCATTTTTATTTATTTATTTATTTATTTTTTATTTTATTTTATTTTTTTAAAGATTTTATTTATTTGACAGAGAGAAAGACAGCCAGAGAGGGAACACAAGCAGGGGGAGTGGGAGAAGGAGAAGCAGGCTTCCCGCTGAGCGGGGAGCCCGATGCGGGGCTCGATCCCAGGACCCTGGGATCATGACCTGAGCCGAAGGCAGACGCTTAACGACTGAGCCACCCAGGCGCCCCTATGGCTTCATTTTTAAAGTGAAAATAAAATGACCCTCTGCCTTAGATACAGATTTGATTCCAAATTGTTTTGGGAGGTTTGAAAAAATCAAACCATCAACAAAACGAAGATTTATTGCACTTTGACATAAGAAACACAATGGAGCTGGTCTCACTCCCACCCCCCCCTTAACCCTAACACCCTGGGCCCCCACCCCCACACCGGTGGAGTTCTCACGGCCCCCCCCCCCCCCCCCCACTTAACCTTAACACCTTGGGCTCTAGCCACACCCAACTCTCTACCTTTGTTCCCCTTACTCTCTGGCCTTTAGAACTCCACAGGGTCTCTTTTCTCTTTTGAATTTCCTTACCGCCATCCCTTCCTCAGTTTCACTCCACCATCCTGGACACAGCTCATCTGAACTTCCTGGAGAAAATATTTCCAGTTCCTGTCTTTCCAATTTGGATTCCATCATCTAGACTTTCCAAATACCTTATTTGTGTATTTTGCTGGTGTTAAAGTTGCTTACGTGGTGCTGTTTCTCCTACTTGCTTGCAAGCTCCCACTGAACATCATTGAGTCAAGATCAGAGGTGAAAGGGGCCTGAGAAATGCTCTTGTCCAGCCCTTAATATTACAGATGAAGAAACTGAGGCTGGAGAAGATTGACTTGTCCAGGTTTTCACAGGTGGCAGGAGTGAGGGCGCAATATTAGGTTCCCCCAATTTCAGTGCAATTTCACTATATGACTCTTTACATTCCATCCAGAATCAAGCACAGTGATGTATCCAGAGTAGACACTCAATGATTGTTAAATTTGATTTTTAAAAATCAAGTTAGTGACTGGCAAAAGTTAAAATGTTCAACAACACCAAGTTTTGGGGGACTGTGGAGACATGAGAATTTTATACCCTTACAGGTAGAATGAAAATTGGTGCAAACACTTTGGAGAAAAGTTAATAATAAGTAGTGCAGGCGAAGATGTCAATTTGCCATTATATAGAAAATCCATTCCTAGGAAATAGCTTGGAAAACCCCTCCATATAGGCACAAAGGCAATAGACATAAACATGTTTATAGGTAAAATGTTTGTGGTAGGAAAATATTGGATATCACCTAAATATGCATCAGTAGGAAATAGAATAAATCATTGAGTTTTTTTTAATGTAATATTCTGTAGTGTGAATATTGATGAAGTAGAACTCACATATCACTGTGGATAAATAACATAATATTAAGTGAAAATACCAAGTTGATGAAGAATACATATAATATGATATCATCTATGTATATATTTACACCTGAAAAAAGACAATACCATATATTACTTAGGACAACATATATATGTAGAAAAGCATAAATATATGCATGAGGAATAAGTATGCTCCAGAACATTGGTACTCAATTATTATTTTAAAGCTTTGTGATCGGTACATACATGTTAATTTTATTGTTCTTTATACTTTTTGCTATGTGTTAAGCTTTTAATAATAAAGCTTAAAATGAATTTGGAAAAAAAAAAAAAAAAAGCTATGCCACCAGCTTGAATGACAATTCCAAAGTGAAATATCCCAGATCTTTGCTCTGAGCAATGTCAGAATGAATGAAAAAAGTGTATAGTCACTGAGATGTCTATTTTGAAGGTAATGCTTGTTCCTTGGATTTATATATATTTAAATGTTTGATAAAATAATCCACCCTATTCTGTTATAATGATGTTTGTTTTATGGCCAGTTAACTTTGAATGAAATGACCGCCTTAGCAAAATATGGTCAGAAAAATATAGTGATATGCAGGAAGAACCTCAAAAGCAAAAGAGACATTTATTTAGAGTATCAACTTGTGAATCGTGGATTCTATGTGAATAAGAGGATACAAATACTTTATCATTCACTTTCTGTATCATTCTTTTGTAACCATCAGTGGCCTCCTATAAAGTGCCCAGCCCCAGAAAATGCCAGAGGCAAGGGAGATGATTCATCGATTGTATTTTTTGTATTGCTTTTAAATTCTCTAGTAATTAAAAGTATCATATGCTTTTTAGGGTAAAGGACAGTTCAAAGAACATCTAGTTTCTGTGTTGATTCATAAATGGAGATACCTCGGTACTGAAAGTTAAGAGTTCTCACCCAAGGTCTCAAAGAGACTTAGGGAAAGAAAGGGCAGAGACAAAAATTGATGGTTTTTTTTTTTTTCCATGTCATTGTATGTATCCATTCCATGTCATAACCACTGACCACTCAGTGGTAATTGGTGATGGAATCAGAACTCTTCTCCTCTCCCTAAAAAGTTGCACTGCAGTCTGTGAGGGGCAGATCCTTTACTTAAAATGGGGAAGGGGGAGTCTTAGGAATCTACCCCCAAAAAATGAAACCATGTGTCTAGAAAAAGACTTGTATTCAAAAGTTTTCAGTAGCATTATGTGTAAGTCAAAAAATGGAAATAACTGAAATGTCAGCTGGGGAATAAATCAACAAAATGTAGTATATTGATAGCATTGAATACTATTTAACAGTAAAAAGGAACCAAGTACTGGTACGTGCTACCACAGGGTTGAACCTCCACGTGTGACATGAAAAAGCCAGACACAAAAGGCTACATATTGTATACGTCAATTTATATGAAATATCCAGACATATCTCCAGAGAGAGAAAATAGACTAGAGGTTGCCTGGGCCTGAGGGTGTGAAGGGTAATGACTACAAATGGGCATGAGGGATCTTTTGGCGGTGATGAAAATGTTCTAATGTTGGATTTTGGCAATGGTTGTGTAACTCTGTAAATTTGCTAAAAGTCATTCAAGGTACACGTAAATTATATTATGCAAATTATACCTCAGTAAAGCTGTTTTAAAAAAATGTGGAAGGGACACAGTTTATCCTTAAAAGACCAAAGGTTACTTAACTCCATTCACTCCACTAGCTACCCTTTTACCCTCCCCTAAGACTTATATTCTCAAGATGCAGGATGTCTTAAACTTTTGCCCTTCAGGGCACATTATTCTGTGACAAAAAACATTTTTTGAGATCTTTCTACACATTTTACCCATTTCGTCTTTTATTCCTCATCGCAACCTTATGAGATAGTCATTATGTCAACCCAATTTTAATGATGAGGAGACAGAGTCATTTGTCAATGTCATACAGCTTATACAAAGCTGAGGACACTTGAACTCTTGATTTCCAGAGCCCAGCCTACAGTGCCACTGCTTGCCTACCAGATGATCTATGACTGTTTGTTGGATGGAAGAAAGATGAGTTTATGTGACTGCCTTCCTGAAATGGCTTTGCACCAAACAGTGGGCAGTTATATTACAAAATCTTTCTGTCACAGTTTTAGTACATTTAGGAATATAATGCCTTTATTATTTCCTGCAGCTTATTTCTAAAGCAATATAATAAAGTAGTAGTTTAAAAAGCTCCAAGGTTTTTGGACTGAATTATTAAAGAATAAGCAGGTGATTGCCTTTGCCTTTTGGCCACCAGCCATTAGTCTTATCACTGGAAGGATCCATTCTCTCTCTTTAACATATCTTTAATTTACCATGCCAGGCTTATATAGATTATTATTGATGAGGTTTTTGTTTAGTTTTGCTTATTTTTGTTGTTGTTGTTTTCAAAGAGAGAATGACAATGTGTGTTGTCATGTTTGTTTGTTTCCTTGATTAAAAAAACATTTACCTGATAGAACAAAATTTTATGATGAAATGCCAGTAAGATGTAGAAACTTTTTTTAAATTAAAACCATTTTTTAATTAAACAATGGTTTTGGTAATACAGAGTATAAACAAAGCAAAGCACTGGAATTAGATTCAGGAAGTTAGGTTAATATCTGAAAATGATACTAACACTTTGAGAAACTTACTTTCCTTGCTAAATAGGAATAAGACTATGTACCTTACAGTGTTATTGTGAATATCAGTGGTGTATGAATGCATGGATATACCTCTGTGCACAGTGCATGCTCAATTAGGGCCCATTGAGTTTATTTGTTTTTAATTATTTTATTGTATTTGCTGTTCAACACATAGTATTCTAAGTGTTTTTGCTCCATATTGGTCCCTGGGGATACAATGGCATGCAAGAGAGTCAGAGTCTTTGCCTTAAAAAGTTTATATTTGAGGGAGGAAGGTAAATAAGACCCAAATAAAGAGAAGTACTATTGTGTTAAGAGTTAATAAACAATCATGTGTCGCCTGGGTGGGTCAGTTTGTTAAGCATCTGCCTTCGGCTCCTGTCCTGATCTTGGGTCCTGGGATCAAGCCGTGCATCTGGGCTCCCTGCTCAGGGGGACTCTGCTTCTTCTTCTCTCTGCTCCTCCCCTCTACTCAGTGCGCGCGCTCTCTCTCTCTCTCAAATAAATAAATAAATCTTTAAAAAAAAGAGTTAAGAAATAATCAAAATACGAAAAACTGAAGAATTATGTGTTTCTGTGAGGTTGAGGGAATAGCTATTTGAATAGCATGGTCAGAGAAGTTCTTTCTGAGGAGATATTATCTGAAATATTATTTGAACAGAGAACCAACAATGGAAAGAGTGAGGGGGAAGAGCATTTCAGGAAGAAGAAACATGTGCAAAGGCTCTGAGCAGGTAAAGAACTTGTGTTACAAGAACTCAGCCATCATTGAGGCTAGAACATTGTAGGAACTAGGAAAGAGGGCTTATTAATACTTGAAAAGCCATAAAAGGATTTGAAATTTTACTCTAAATAAAATGAAAAGCCACTGAATGCTTTTAAGGAGTAGGATGATCCAATATGTATTTCCAGAAATCCCTTCAGATTGGAAGGAATAAAAGAAGAAAATAGGAGGACAGATAAGAAGTGGTTCAATACTAAAGACAAGAAGTAATGGGAATAATTATTAATGCAATGCACTACAGGGGATGGAGAGAAGAGTTTGATTTATTTTGGGTGGACTCAGCAGGGCTTATTAAGGGTTGGATGAAGAGTGGAGAGAGGAAAGGTGGAGTCAAGACCACGTCAAGGTTACTGTGCCTGGGTTTCTTCTGTGAGATATTGAATGGAGCCATTATAGTGATGGGGAGAATTAAGGGTAAATTTAAGAGTTCTCTTTTGGACATGTCATGTTTGAGATGTCTCTGAGACATTCCAGTGGAGGGGACTCGTACTGAGATGGAAAAGAAATTTGGAGTGCAGGGACTTCTGAGCTGGATATATAAAATAGGAGTCATTACCATAAAACTGCTAGAATTGAATGGCTATAGGTAAATAGTGGGGAATTTCTGTTCTGCTAACAATAAATAATCAGACTCGCTGGATTCCACTCCTTATAGTATACCATATTAATTAACTTATCGTATCTACTATGTCTGGTAGCAACGGAGAGCTTAATATAAATCTCCAATGGGTTTTACAATATGTTGCATTTTAGGAAATAGGGCAGTCAAATTTATAATTTATGATTCCATTTTTCTTTAAATAAACTGGTCTGCACTAACACTATATGGCTTTTAAAATGTTGAGAGATCCCTGGTCACTTGGTTTGGGCTTCCTTATGGATAGCAATACTGAACTGCAGGATGTTGATTTCATACTAAATCCTATACATGCAAATCCTCTTCTTAGCGTATTTACTGTTGACTGAGGACCTACTATATGCCATCCATTGTTAAAAGTACTGGGGAGGCAGAAATCACATCTCTTAGAGTGAGTTTAATTGGGAGGAGACAGACATGTGAGCAAGTAATTACGATGAAACATCGTAAATGCCGTATTTTGGGATGATATGAAAGAGAAGGGACTAATAAATTTCTAAAGGTTAGAAAACATTTTATGGAAAACCTGATATTTAAGTTGAATCATGAATGATGAATAGAGATTTCTAGGAAAACAAGATAGAGGGTATTCCATGAAGATCTGTTCAAGGTAGAAACCGTGAAACAGAGACAGAGATATCATGTAGCTAAATCGAATGTTGAGTGTAGCATTTAGTAGAAGGCTTAAGACCTATCAGGCATTCAATAAATATCTGTTGGATGAATAAATGGATGAATAAGCCCCCAGATTTTGCTTACTCTATACTGGGCTCCAATTTCCAGGAAAGGGAAATAGGAGGGTTTCTTGTGTATAGACTTTATGTATTATTATGAAATACACACTCTCTACAATAGCATGTGAAATTCCTAGGGACAATATACATAGGTATTTGATAGTGTGGTAAAAGTGCCTATGTTTGTGTGTTTGGGGAGAGAGAGAGCGCGCATGCACAGGGAAGGAGAGGGAGAGAAAGGAAGAGAGGGAAGATGAAAAATAATTTTTAAAAAGCATCTTGTGGGAAGTGAGCATTAAAAGAAATTGCTCTAAGGTGGCATGGGGTATAACCTGTGAAATCAAAACCATGACCTGTTGGGTTCAGGAAAGGCAGAACATTCCTGAATATTGGTTTTAGCCAAAGGAGAAAGGAACAGTAACACTACAGTCGAAGCATGTGATAGGGAGTCAAAAAGAGAGACTCTTTCCACCAAGGAGGAGCAGGATACAGTTCTACAGAGGAACCGGGTCAGATTATTAGGAATTGGGGGAACAGAGAAATCAACAGGAGAATGGGACATGGAACAAATCAAGAGTTAATACAATTTCATTATAGTGCCTCACATTTAACTTTGAGGGGACGTGTCTTTGTTTTCTGAACTAACCACTTGGTGTCTGGCAGCTGAGCCCTGCCAGAAATGGTGGGCAAGTCACAGCTCTGAAAAAAAGAAAATAGGTTCTCTTCAAAAAGCAACAAAAGAAATAGGGAGAAGTAAAGACACTGCTGAGTATGGAGTGGGGGGCTTCTGCTAAAATTCATTTGCAAAAGGTAATCATTTACTGGAATTAGGAGTGACCTAGTTCAATGACAACATTGGTTATGTTGGAAAAGGAAGCTATAGAGCTGGTTCTTCTTTAAGGGCATCACATTTTGGTTGAAAACCATTCATTGCAGAATGTTCTATGAGGTTCCACTTAAATTTGTTCAGGATTAAATGTGAAATTATTCCTCGTTTTCACTTGAAGAGAGTTAATGTATACAGCTCTCCTTAACCTTATAAATTGGCAAAATGAATGCCATCCTTCGGTTTTCTAGTTTATTTTTTGTATGACAGTGGATGGTGCAACTGTTTGATTCCTGGAATTCTCATAATCAGAATTCTGTGGCCACAAATGTTATTGTCTGTAGTTCTTATAACTTTGATTCCATTGTGTTTCTTAAAGGTAGTGCTTCAAAAGAGTACTTCACAGCAGTATTCCTGAGGTTCTAAGACTGACTCCGATTCAGAAATTACTGTAACATAGCCATACTGATCAATTTATACACCTCTATAATTGTGCATTTAAAAGGAAGGATTCTCACTTCTTAGTTTTATGTTAATCAAATGTCCCGTGGTGCCTCTGATGACATTATAGCTAGTCTTTCCAAAAAGTGGATATGCTCTTGAACAACACTGAGCACCCACATTACATAATAGATGGTTTATAAAATCTTACTAATGGCCCTCATATATTAGACATGTCAACCTAAACAGGAAGGTATGCTTTGGCTTATGTAGTCTGAACGCATTGCTTTTAATGAGTTCTCCTACAGTGAAGAAGGGAATCCTGCAATATGTTTGGTTGGGATGTTCAAATTCTGCTTCAGATGGCCTTGAATTCATCACTGTATTTATTGACATTTAAAGTGGACCTGAAAAAAAAACCTGAAATTGAAAAATTTTAGGTAATATTTATGCCATCCTCCTCATCAAATATTAATAATTTTGCTAATAAGACTTTCTTACCACAATCTGCCACATTCTTCTGTTATCTTTATACATGCATTGACTGGTATATAATGTTCTTTCTTCTTGGAGTGCTCTTTCTTGTTGGCCTAGAAAACGCCTATTCATTACTCAAGACCGAGCTAGGGCCTTATTACCTCCTTGTGAAGTCTTCCTTGATAAAACCATCAGGCCCTACTGTCAGCTGAATCAAACCTTTCCTCTTCTGCATTCCTTAGAATCATATGCCTTCTCTAAAGCACTAATCATGTTATTTTGGAACTATGTATTGCCAAATTTCTCCCCTGCTAGCCTGTGATGAGAGATGATCCCACTTTTTTTTTTTTTTTTATTGCCAGCGCCTTATTTAAGTCCTGGTGCATAAACAGCATCCCATAAATGTAAGTTGAATGAAATCTATTGGAAAGAAAAATCTCAAATGACTATTTAAACTTTACTTACCTTCCTATGCATTTATATTTTGTCTCCCAGTGGAATTATAAACTCTGTGAGTATAGGAACTGGGTCTCCTATTTCAAAAGTATAAGTATTCCCTTAGGAGCACATAAACAGTATTTTTATATTTATGTAGTCAAATACTAGATATTGATTGTCAGTCTTATTTCTCACTCAGAATAGTATCTTATAAGACATGAGGTGATTCTGTAGGTTGTTACAAAAATTCAGCATCTATTGAAATAATACAGATGTTAGGCCCATTTTCTGTTTAAATGACAGTGAGGAAATCTAGTATATTTTGTGGTAAGAGAAGTACCAAAGAAGGGGAAAGATATTTTGTTCTTAAGAAACGCCATTGTATAGATGTGGCCATGGTTGGTTCATACATAATTCAATAGTTGGTGAAAATCTGGCAATGCCTCCCCAACTCATGGCCAAAGTTGGAGATTCTTTCCAGATCTCAATTATCCTTCAATTTCTTCCAATTCCATTTAGCACATCTTAATTGAGTGCTCACTACATGTAATGCATTGGGCAACTTGCTGAGTGTTAGGTAGAGTGGAAACACTTTGGATGTAAGCAGACTGGAATTATATTTATTCCTGGCTTTTTCTCATACTATCTAAGTGATTTAGGGCAAATTACTGAACTTCTTTGACCTCACATTTTTAATCTGTGAAATGGAGGGTATGAATCTCAACCTCGCAGGAGGTTGTAAAGGAGGTAGGGCTGGCACAGTGTTTGGCACCCAGTTGAGGCTCAGTACGTGTTAACCTTGTGATTCACCAAAGAGGAGCACCTGACTTCCACCAGCCTATAGTAGAGGAAAAAACCATGAAGGACTCCATAAGAAGGCCGGTGCCAGCTACAAAGAGACAATTGGACTTTAGGTTGTTTCCAGATGTCTTTATTTTAATAGCATTATTATGTGTTGTAGTTTTAAAGAAGGATATGTGCCAAGGTAGTGTTATAATTCAATTTCAATTACAGTAACTGTTATGTGTAGCAGGATAGCCAAAGGTTGCCAAGTTCCCTGTGCCCAGGCCCTGAATTTAATAGCAGTAATGGCTTTGCACAGCTACTTCAACTCCCCATTACTGTCTGCTTTTGATTTAGTGGCAGCCTTCTCCCCTGAGGTAGGGTGTTGATGCCATCTCCTCATCTGGCTCGGGTTTCTGGGGAGATGTTCATTCTGCCTGAGACCTGCCAGGAATCTATTTTTTAATTTCCTTTTATTAGGTATGGTGGAATAAGACAGAGCTCCCTCTTTCTTTCTTTTTTTCTTCTTCTTTTTTAGTAACTCTGTCACCCACACCAAACAGAGCTGTTTTACAGGAGCATTCCTTATGTTCTATGGATTCTATTTGTAGCAAATCACCAATAAGCATTTATTTATTAAAATTGTTATAGTGATCCATGACTTTTATATGAAAAATATATTCTAAAACCAGTATCAGTCTTGCTGGTGTATTTTATAGAGAAATAAAGAAATTTATACAAGGGGGGATTTGAAATTTCTTACCATCCTTCCTTCTTTCTTACCTTCCTTCCTCCATTCCTTCATTCCATCCTTCCCTTCTTCTATCCATCCATCCATCCATCACCCACCCATCATCCATCCATCCATCCATCCATCATCCAACCATCCATCATCCTTCCATCCTTCCTTCTTTCTTACCTTCCTTCCTCTGTTCCTTCTTTCCATCCTTCCTTTCTTTCTTCTATCCATCATCCATCCATCCATCCATCCATCCATCCATCTATCCATCATCCTTCCTTCCTTCCTTCTTTCCTTCTCTTACCCTCCTTCTTTGTCTGTTTCCCCTCTTTCCCTCCCTTCTTCCTTCTTTCTCCCTTTCTTTTTTTCTCCTTCCTCATACTCCTTCTCTTTTTTATTGTTCTCCCCTTCTCTTCCTTCTTTTATGTTTTACTCCTTAACTTAATGAATCCTCTTGCAAAAACTCCTCTTTTTATTGTCTATAGTTTCACCTTTTGTTCTCATCCATTCCTGCTGGTTCTGTCTTGTACATACTTAGAAGTCATCTGTTTCACCCATATTTATATCCTTCCAGTATTTGTAGATTCTTATCCTATCCCCTGGTTGTCAGTTAGCCAAATAATAGGCATTTATCTCCTTTAATCTGGCCTCATAAATCAAACCTTTCTTTTCTCTAATTTTTTTTTTTTTTTTTTTATCATTCCCTAAATGGTTTCCAATTTGTCTGCGTCTTTCTGAAATGGAAGTGCCTTAAACTTAATGTAGGACTCCAAGGCTGAAAGCTTGCTGGCTGAATTTTGCCATTCTTTTTCTCTCAACAAACATTTCATAACAAACAAGTATAGTATGGTTCTTTAACTTGCCAACTTACTGCTTTGCAAATTCATGCAGAAAAGTCTTTGCTGAGGTTGCCTTCATGTGTGAAAATGCTCTGAAAAATGTGAGCATACAGACAGATGTAAGGTATTGGCATCATTATTCTTCACTGGTTTGGTTGAACAGGACTCTACCAGCGGGGGCATTGCACATGTGGAGCTCCCTTTGCCAAGTCCTCCCTCTGGTCTCAGTGTTTCACTCTCCGGGGCTCCCAGTGACCTGATTCCACCAGCCCCTGCCTCCTCAGCCACCTCCAGGCCAAAATTCACACAGCGTACTGTTCAGATGCAGGCTTTATGATGTCTTTATCTTGCCATCAAAATATACTCATCTAGATTCCCATCCCTTCAGAGTCCTGCGTTTCTGCTTTCTTGAAAATAACAAGCTTCTCAACGTGAAATTGCATTTGTCTTTGTGTCTATAGGGAAGGACAGGCTTAATGTGTGATCTATTTCAGGTCACAAAGTTGTAATTTCATTAAGGTGTTTTGTAGCTACAGTGCCTTACTCTCCCAAGTGCTCTAATATATGGTTTACAGAAATATTTGATCATGAATTACAGTAAGAAGTGTATTTTTTATCGTGACCCAGAACACACATGAAAATGATTAGAAAAGAATTTCATAAAATACTACTAACCCTTTCTACTTCTGAAGCAATTACGTATCTTATCCTGTCTTAAAAAGTGGATTCCAGGTGGTTCAGTTGGTTAAGCGGCTGGCTCTTGATTTTGGCTCAGGTCATGATCTCAAGGTCCTGGGATCAAGCCCCGTGTTGGGTTCTGTGCTCAGCGAGGAGTCTGCTTGAGGATTCTCTCTCTCCCTCTCCCTCTGCCCCCCTCCTCATTCTCTCTCTCTCTCAAATAAATAAATAAATCTTTAAAAAATGGATCCTATTCCATTCTTACCTAGTGTACTCAATTCTATCCTAGACTGTTCCATTTTTTAAATTGCGGATCATGAACTCATTAAGTTGATTTTGCTATCCATTAATATGACACAATCATTCTTGGAAAATAAAACACTCAAAAGGATTATTTTTCAACAGAACTGGGTGGATGGCTGTGGCACAGACTTTTAACTGAAGTTTGTGTGCCTCTGTGTATCTGGTATGCCTGGGTAGGTGGTAGAAGACCATGCTTGTCTGACTTCACTGTGGGTAGAGAAGAGTTCACCTTGATGGGGACATGATTGTCTCATGTGCACTGATATTTCACAGGTTACTAGGTAATTCAAGGACTAGGCAAATTTAGTAAGAGCTAAGGGGCTCATATTGGGTGGATAGCTAGATTACCATAATGGAACATTGAGGAGAAGGTAGTCTCCAGAGATCCAGGGAGGCAGCCTGCATTTGGGGACTTTCTAAACAACAACAACAAAAAAGAATCCTGGTAACTGAGAGGCAGGTATCAGAGGTACACTATGGATTTAGATACAAGGGAAAAACTAGTTACAACTGGATCCTAAAATCACAGCAGGGCTTCAGGCAAGGCTCATCCCATGCTATATCATACGTCTGTCTGTTGACTTGCTGCTCCTTGGGTCTGTCCTTACTTCCGATATGACTGATCCAACTATATGCAAATGGAACTGGAAGATCAAAGCTGTAACTAAAGCCAGTCTGAAGGTGCGAAGAATGAACAGCGCCTGGTAGATCTTGGGAAGCAGACAGGTTTATCTTTGGCATTTCCCTCCTCTGGCCTGTGAAGAACTCAGACCCCAAGTACCACGTGAGCATGTGTACCTCCCCAAATGTACTTTAATGTAGTTTTTTCCTGATGTAACTTCAAATTGCTTTGGTTTGCCATCTGCTTGGAGTTGTACCTCATTCTTCCCAGGTGTGCACAGCCATTAGCAAATTCATAATATTCCAGAGTTCATTTTTTTTAACAGGAGGAATTATATTGTTTTCTGCATAACTTATTTATGGCTTAAATATATTTTTTCTAAACAATTCCTGATTGAATGACTTTTCATATTTCTGGTGTCAAGGAAAAATATAAGCTTGTGAAGGTTTTTTGCTACCTTGTAAATTTACAGGATTAAGTTTATGAAGAGAAAAATAAGCTCCTCTTTCTGCCCAGGATCTTTAACAAAATGAATCCCAAGTTCATGTATAAACTTGCAGTTACTAAGGATACATATCAAAGAGCAGTACAAAAGTCAAGGTTTTAGAAAGAAAAAAAAGCACAGAATAGTGTGTCATTTTTTCCTTCCGCTATTTGGTGGTAAAACAGTAACAAAGTACTTTGATACACAATGCATAAGTCCCCAAATATATAAAAGTAAATAACTGATAAAATATATAGAAAAATGACCTTTTCAAAATCCCATTTCAAACATTCAAAGTCAGGAGCTTAAGTGAGTGATGAGTCTAAGATGCCTTTTCCAAGTAGAATAGAATTGTAGAGGCTCATTTCTACCCTGGGTAGCAAGAAATTCATTATTAGGGTCACTCTGACTCATGATGATGCTGTGAACTTCTAATTATCCCAGGTAATGTAGGCAAGGATAGTACATAATTGAAGTTCAATGATAATACAAAAGGCTTATTTTTTAAAAAAAAGATTTTATTTATTTATTTGACAGACAGAGACACAGAGAGAGAGGGAACACAAGCAGGGGGAGTGGGAGAGGGAGAAGCAGGCTTCCCACAGAGCAGGGAGCCCGATGTAGGGCTCGATCCCAGGACCCTGGGATCATGAGCTGAGCCGAAGGCAGAGGCTTAACAACTGAGCCACCCAGGCGCCCCACAAAAGGCTTATTTTAACCATGAATGTCAACCTTCTTTCCTAGCAAACATTTGCATAAGCCAATGAAAAATAGCCAAGCTGTCTGTACATCCATTTACCTCTCTCTCTTGCATAGCTTCCCTTTTGGCGACGCAATTTACATGATATAAAATAGTCAAAATATGATGAGAAGGGACTATGCCTTTCTTGTGAGCTGGGGAAAGCTTGTGTTATTTTTCATGCTCGTGGCAGTGAGGATACGTGTAGGCTTGAGGCAGACTCCAGGTTCTATTGATTTCATGCACATGGAAACAATCTGCAGGTGGACCTGTGGCCAATCACTGCAAGCTTCGGGAGCTCGCAGTTGATGGAGAGCCACAGATGACACGCATGGTGAAGTAAGAGAATGAAGCTACCATGTGAAGCTGCAACAGCTGCCAAGATGCTCATCCCTTCTCCAGGGCCCAAGGGCATCCACCATGGGGGCCACCCACCATTTTCAACAAAGCTTACCGATAAGGCTATGGCTCTAAAAATGCCATCTGTTCTCATTCTCACTGGTGCAGAGGATTGAAAGGGTTGGGTCTGAGGGCAGCCAGAATTTAAAGGGAATTCACAAAAGGGGAGCTCCAAAATGTTTGAGCAAGGGCAACATCATTAGAAACACTGCATAACTTCCTAAGGAGGATTTTCTGAAGGGTAGAAGACCCATTTGGATACACAAGTCCTGACAATAAATACTCACACATATTGGCTCTTTACTTTCTGATTTTAATAGTTACACCTTTCATTTTATATATATAATAGGAATGAATGTTTGCTTACTTACCAGGTTGTTGAAATTATCTAATTGTTAAAAAAAAAAACCTGGTTGATGAAAATATGTATTTGCCTATTTGATTTCTTCCATGAATTCTAGTGTGTGTGTGTGTGTGCGCGTGTGTGTGTGCGCACATTTTCCCTCCAAAGAAAACAGAGTCATAGAAAAATAATTAAAAATGTTTTTTCTCTGGCCACGGAATAGCAAGTACATTTTTATGGTTTTATGTTAATTAATCAGAATGACTCCTATGCTTATTAATAAAAATGTGTTGATTAACTTTACACTGAAATCATTCGGGTTTAAAAATTATGAAGAAGGGACTGTTGGCATCTGAATTGAGTTTAGGATCAGATCCAAGATATTGTACAAACAATATGAATACTCAGCACCTGGATCAGAAGCCAACTTTTCTTCTTTGCTAATGACAAGCATTTCCATCCCACAAGAACACTGAACCACATTTTTAGTGTCTCTTGAATGGCTCACTGTCCCCGAAGTGTGACGGCCAGCACCCCTCGTCAGAACAAATTGATGTCACCTGTGAGAATACCACGTGAGGCAGTGTGGGTTCCTAGAGAAAGGGATATAGGAAACTCTAAGCTGGTTGTTCCCGGTGCCAGGGCTGGCCACTCTAGAGTTGCTTTAATAATGTGGGAGGCTGCATCAATCGACTGGAGGAAGGGGAGACTAGTAAATAGTTATTTCAAGAAAACAGATTTGGATGTTCAATAGAGTAAAAATTCAATAGGAAATAGGGGGGAAAACACAATTTTGTGGTTTAGTGATTGTCTTAGAACCCCTGGATTGTTTTGGAATCACTCTGCATTTTCCAGTTTGACTAGCTATTCCATTGGATGAGCTTCATACTTGCTAACAAACTGGCTCTTAAAATATCTCCTTCTTCATGCATTAGTGTCATCAGGCATCAAGTTGCCAGGTCGTCAGTGGTCTCACTTTTCCTGCACAGAAGTGATGAACGAAACTCTTTCACACCAAGGTGTTAGAGATTAATATTTTCTACCATTTAAGTTCTTTTCAGGACACCTGGGATACTTAATGTGAAAAATTAAAGTGTTAATGGTGGGATTCAAGATATGGTCATTCTTTACTGGAGGGCTATACGTTTGGCTTAAGTCCTGCCCTACAGAGAGCTTGCCCTTAGTTTCTCCCTTCTTTCCTTCTTCTCCTCCTTCCTGCCTTCATTTACTATAATTTTTAATGGTCAACTAATGTATTCCAGTCACATGGATAAGTACTGAGGACAGAAAGGCAGACATGATCCCTCCCCTCAAGCACTCAGAGTTTCATAGAGGAGATAGTTATGTCAACCATCTCATGAATCTTGGAAGGATCATGGTTAAGTACAAAGTGGAAAGAAGAAGGCGGTCAATTTTGTTGAGGAAGGGCCTTGTGAAAGACCCCACTCAGGTAAAAATATTTAAGCTGATTCTTTTTTTTTTTTTAAAGATTTTATTTATTTATTTGACAGAGACACAGCGAGAGAGGGAACACAAATAGGGGGAGTGGGAGAGGGAGAAGCAGGCTTCCCGCGGAGCAGGGAGCCCGATGTGGGGCTTGATCCCAGAACCCTGGTATCATGACCTGAGCCGAAGGCAGACGCTTAATGACTGAGCCACCCAGGCACCCCTAAGCTGGTTCTTAAATGATGGATAAGAATTTCTCAGAAGGGAAAGGAAGCAATTGTAGAAATCGTCCTGGCAGTTTGGCTGCAGCAATAGTTCAGCCTGACTTGAACACAGGGTGTGAAGACAGATTGTCAGCATATGAGGCTGGAGTGCTCCTCAGAGAGGTGGGAGGGACCTGGTGTGCCTTGCTGTGCTTTGGGGATTACATTCTACAGTCAGCGAGAAACCACTAAAAATTGAAGCAGGAGAATGACATGCTTCTAGCACTCTGACAACAATGTAGACTGAGGGTGGGTCGGAAAAGGAAGAGAGGCTCAACAGAGTTTTATCATCCTGAGACTATCCTGGGTGAGTCTAATCTAATCAAGTAATCCCTGAAAAGAGGTCAGCGAGATTTGAAACCTAAGAGATTTTCCCACTGTCACTGACGGAGCAAATTGCCATGTTGTAGAGAGAGCAAAGAACCCAAAGCAATTTCTGGGAACTGAGAGTGGTCCCTTTCCTACAGCTCACAAGAAAGTAGGGTTCTCACTCATGCATCCACAAGGAAATGAATTCTGTGAGCAACCAGTGGTCTCGAAGCCGACCCAGACAGAGCCTCGGATAGGACCATAGCCTCAGCCTACACTTTTGACTTAAGCCTGAGTAGAGGGCTCAGCTCACCCAATTTCAGACTCTTCATCCATTGAAACTGTGAAATGTAAATTTGTCTTGTTCTAAGTCACTAAGTTTGTGATCATTGACCTTCAGAAGTCGGAAACTGCTCTGTGTACTCATGCCAGAGTCCAGAGAGGCGCTGTCCTCAAAACCAGCAGGTCATGCTTACCTGACTTATTTTGATGAACCTTCAAAAACGTTTTAATCTGTTGATGGCTGTATATAAATTCAACATAGCATGCGTTCAGTTGTCTATAGAAGTTAATCTTTCCTTCTTTGGGGCCACTTTCTGTTATTTAATAAGTTCCATTTCCATTGTGTTGATGATGATTTTTCTTTTCAGTGTGGGCCTACTAAGGGCAAGTCCATATGTGTGTTTCACATAAAACATACACTTGATTATTGTGCAAAACTTGATTCTAGCATGATATAAATATCATGGCTATTATATTTGAAATATTCTTTTTGAAAAGCAAGGTTATTAAAAAGTGATGAAGTTGGAGTTGTTAGTAATTAAACTACAACATAAAAGTTACATGAATAATTGTCAAGGAAAGTGTGCATTATTTTTCATATTCTTATTTCTTTGGTGCAGTAAAATAAAAGGATAAACAATTTTTATACTCTATTACTGTGAGGAAGTACAACATATCAACTGTAAAGAGGAATAATTTGTTGGAAGGAATATTTGGAATGAAATCTGGCTAAATATGTATCTGCAGCCTAAGATTTCCATTAGGCAGGGCTAAAATCTGTAGAAATTGCCCTGGGTTTAATGATCACATAAATAATCCTGTTTCAATTATTTGAGTCTTAGATAATTTCATAATAAATGAATTAGGCATCAGACAATTTTGTGTCTTTTGTTACTATTATAGTATTGATTTAGATAAAGATTATCCCCGGCGGAATAATGGGAAAAGGCTCCATGTGGCTGCTGTTTTGTTTTTTATTAGATCTCCAACTAAAATATCTACTTTATCTAAATCAGCTCACGCTTCCGACCATCGGCATCCATCAATTGCTATTTATTTCACTTTGCTGGGTTATTAAGATGACTGCGTATTGGTGTTGTCCCTCATGTAGGTGGTTGCATTTGGAGCTAAAAGGGGGGATGTTCCAGAGATAGATTCAAGAAGGGAGCTAGGATATGTAGCAAGGCAGAGAAGGGGGGAAAGGTTGGCTGTCCTGTCTCCATTTACATTGCATCTGAAGCTCCCTGGTGAAACTTGTGAGGGATGCAGAGAATGAATCATCAAAAAATACTTTGACAACATGGAATGGAACCTTGTATCTATTCACAAATGATTTAAAAATATCTTACTTCTAGTAGGAGAAAGAAACTTTCTAGAGAAGTTTGAGAAATGGACGGAGCTCCTATCTCTTCTTAACCATGTCAAGTTTGAGATAGGTGTGACTCTCCGCTAGTTTTTAATAAGCTGGGGAAATGTGTCCCTGGAGGCTGTGTTTCTTACTGGGGGAGAGTGTTGCAGCAGATTAATGCAGTGTTTCTCATGGTGTGGTCCAGAGAAGTTCTGCCCTAGAATCGTTGGAATGTTTGATTAAAAAGGAGATTCATGGGCTCTACCCAAGACTACTAAATCAGAACCTCTGGGGAAGGTCTGAGAATTCACATTTAAAAGGATCTCTAGATAATTCTGATGTACACTAAATTTTGAGCACCACCAGTTAATATATATGTAGAGCAGCTCTCTGTTCTCTCTTTCCAGTGCTGGATAATATCACTACTATTTACAACTCCCCCCATTTCTCTTCAGTCCTGTAGAGATGCACTAAAGTACAGCTTCAGAGTGCTTCTGAGTCACTGTCTATTGTTCTTCCACTTAACTACCTTCAAGCACTTAGTGGATTGCCCCTGCTCTTCATTCTGAGGTCAGGGTTGTCTGGTGAAGCCTCACGTAGTGTAGCTTCTTTACCATTGAGGAGATTGTCTAGTCACGGAACACGGTGGGGGGGGCACAGGTGGGGACGATGAGGCTGATGGAGCAGTGGAATATGTCCTTGAAGGTGAATTTCCTCAGCAGACGACAGGACTCTTGGAAAATGCAGTTGAACCTGAGTAGAGTCTATGGTCTGATGATATGCTAACACATCATTGTATCTTTCATTCTGTAGAGTGTTCCAGAAGGGAAGGTGACTAAGATGTTCTCAAAAACCAGTGCCCAAGAAAGTTATTTCAGTGTTTATATATATATATATATATATTATTTGCAACAGGGATACCTAGATAGTAATTTTCTTGAGATGAGTAATTTAAAAGCCAAGGCATTATAAATGAATAAATTATTCCTATATTGTAGTGAAGTTGGGTGGTAGTCTTGATGGGTGAATGTGAGCAATGTGTTTTCTCTAGAATCCCAACTCAACAGAAGATACCTCACTTCTTTTTATCTACATGGTGACTGGGAATAATAATAGTATTAAGTTAATTGAGTTGTTCTGTGGATTTCTTGAGATAATTCATGGAAAACAATTAGAACAGTACTTGACATGTAGCAAGGGCTCAGTAAATAATGCATTCATTGAGCATTTACAAGGGGCTGGTGTCTGTTCTGAGTGCTTTGCATGAATCATCTCAGCAACTTGCCCGAAGTCATGAAGCTCTAAAGTGCCAAAATGGGGATTTGAACCCCAGTGTGCTCCTAACCTCTACATTATCCTACTACTTCCATGAATGTGGGTCATTATTTCTTCACACTATTACTGAAATAAATTCCTCATTTGATGCCTTGCTGCATGGTTTTAGTTCAGTTCATTTTGGAAATCCAAATATCCTCCCTATTCCCTCAATCATGGGATTTAGCCAGGCTTCTTTTGGATCAAGTAACTGCCAAAGGAGAGAAATGAGTTAGAAGCAGGCAACTGTTGCTCATTTTGCATGTTGGAATGGAAGATGGCCCAAAAAATGAGGGAAGAAATGTCATGAAGGCATTGGAGCAAGTGATTTGGCTGGCTTTGAGTATTTTCCAGGCACTGGGTGAATTCTCTGCCAAGATTTAGTCTTACTCTCCAGTTGTCATGCAATGCAGACTGCCCTCTGATAAAAAAAAAAAAAAAAATCACCACCTAATGTCCGTATGGTATAAGCCCGATGCAATAAAGTCGATCTTGATTCCATTCTCCTACCTCCCACTGCCACTCAAGCCTAAGTGGGTACTTTCTGTATTTGCTTCAAGGTCCACCAGATGCCACCATGGATTAGAGTTATTTGCAGTTGTACCTAAAACACTATTTGCTCTTGATCTCTGGGGTCAGACCTGAGTTCAAATCCTGGGTTGGATATTTACTGGTGTAATCGACAAAATCCTCTGTTCCTCAATTTCCCCTTGTACAAAGGAAAGAATAATGGCGGCCCCCTTGTAAGGTTTATGTGAGGATGCTATGAAAGAATTCATACAAAGTACTCAGTCCACTAGTTTGTCAAATAGTGATTATCCTAAAAATATGAGCTATGATCATCTAAATTTTGTTTTAATAGATTTTACACTTTGCAAAGACAAGGGAGAGGATTGTTATTGCCCACACACCCTTGTATGGTACCTGGACCAAATATCTAACAAATGAATAAATGATGAATTATCAGAAATAAATGGAATGAAGTTTCATTTTTGGACCAGGCTAGTAATTGAGGCTCTGACACTAGGGTATGGAGAAGCCTTCCCCCACGTCCCCTCTGGTTAATACCATTCCCAACCTGCAGTCAAAAAGACATGAATAAGCAGAATCCCTTTCTTCTCTGCCTCAGTTCACCAAAGGGCAGCCTCATCTCTCATTCTGGAAGGAAACATTGTTTTTCTTCCAAAATCCATATTGCTGAAAACAAAGCAGAAATGGGCTAATTTCTGCCAGTAACTGGTGATTTTGAATAAACTGCACTTTAGTGATATGCTCTGAAGTACAAGAGTAAAAGTGTCTGAATTAAGTGTGTTTATTTTTCTGGGCACAGACCAAGGAAATCTTCATGTGGCCATAGAGATTGAGTGACTCCCCAAATTGTTTTGTTGAACTTTCTTTTAAGCGGTGAGACCTGGATTTGCCTCTAACCCTCCTCATTCGTTTCTTGAGAGAATGCCATGCAGAAGCTTTTGGCAAACTGTCATCACAGCATTCCTTTCTCTCACTTCTACCTCATACTCATCCCTTCCCCCCTCCATCCACTCCCAGGGCAGGGGCATCTGCATCTAAAATTGCATCAATCCAAAAAGGGCAAACAATCTTTCTAAAAGTCTTAATGAAGTGTTGGATACTTACCTTGGTGATGTGTGTATGTTCATGAAGGGAAGCATTTATCGAGTGCTTAGTGTATACCTGGTTCTTCACATGGGGAATATCCTGAAAGTCAGTATATAACTACCAGGCTGACTGGCTTCTGATGCTTTGGGACGTGGAGCAATTGACCAACTCTTCCCAAGCCTCCATGTCTTCATCTGTGAGAATGAAATCTTTATCTTTTCCAAGGAGTGGTCACAAGGACGGGACAGCCAGTGTGCTTAGCCCTATGCTTGGCAAAGTACATGCTCACGGAGCCTAAGTGTCACTTACAACTGGTACGGCATCTAATATTTACAATACTCCCAAGGGAGGTCTATTGGTCCCATTTTGAAGAACAGTAAACTGAGTTTCAAAGTCTAACTTGAATGATGTCAAAGATCTGGAGTCAGTACCGAGGTCTCTTTTTTCTATTGGTCACTCTAGTATTTCTCTCTTAAAAGGGAACACCAGGCTCTATAGGAAGAAAAGATATTGCATGGATGCTTTAATCTAAGTCTAAGCTCTGACTTGAAACTAAGAGTTATTGACAAAGCCACTTTCCCTGTTTAGACTGTGGTGGTCTTTCAGCTGAAAATCAAAGGATGGGAGTGCGTGGTCTCCAGATATTTCACACCCTTATACCAGTGGTATTTAGGTATTTGGGACAGGGAGACCTTCTCTGATGCCTTCATTATATTGCTTTCCTAGGTCACATCATCAGGAACCACAAATCCCACTCACATTAAATGTTGAGAAAAGAACATGGTCAAGATACTCCAGTGTGCAGTGCTCATGACTCATCTTAAAGAAAGAGATCGGGAATACAGCATGCTATGGGTGTCTTCTTCAGCAGAGGAGAGTTTGCAGAAACCTCGCAAGTGTCCACAGGCAGACATCGCACTCTAGATAATAGGGAATGGGGTCCTGGCAGATCAGTCAGAGAGCAGGTGGCTTTTTAAGGAAGGTGAGAGTATCAGTTACATGATCCATTCAGCAGCTAGTCATTGCCTCTTATGTTCCAGGCACTTAAGTTCAAGGGTATCCCAACAAACAAGATGGAAAAAATATCTCTGCCTTCCTAGGCAGGAGGTTGTGTTCTAGCAGGAGATATCAGATGAGCAAACAAACAAATATACATGTCGGGTGGTGACAGTGCTTTGGAGGAAAACTGCACCTTTTCAGAGGGTGGTGACTCCAGGGTTAGGGGAAGGTGGGGTGTTCCAAATAGTACGGTCAGCAGGGGCCTCTCTGTGATGGGGACTTTGGAGCCAAAACAACAACAAAGTTGTTTATTCATGGAGTGACCCAGGAATAAGCATTCCAGTTGAGGGAATAGCAAGAATAAAGGCCTGGGTTTAGGAGGCAGCCAATCCAAAAGGAAACCTACAGGCTCTGGGAAGAACAATACAGTTCCAAGGGAACAAAGAATATCCAGACCCAGTGGAAAGACCCTCACTCTGGGAGATTTTACTAACGACCCACCCACAAACAGTTCTCAGCCCAAGAACAGCAACCTTATTTTATTTTAATAAAATTGTCTGTATTTAAGATGTAAATTATGATGTTTTGATATATATATAGGAAAATGATTAATTATTATATCCATCTCTTTACATAGTTACCTTTCATGAGAGCACCAGAAATCTCTCTTAGCAAATTTCAAGTACACAATACAGTATTATTAACTATAGGCATCACCCTATACATTAAATATTGAGAATGTATGCATCCTACAAACTGCAACTTTGTATCTTTTGACCAGCATCTTCCCATTTGCCCCACCTTCCTGCCCCTGATAACCACTGTTATACTCTCTGCTTCTGTGAATTCAACTTTTTTTCTATTCCACATATAAGTGAGATCATCCAGCATTTTTCTCTTGGGGCATAGCTTATTTCACTTAGCGTAATTCCCTCCATGTTCATCCATATTGTCACAAATGGCAGTATTACCTTCTTTTTAAAGGCCATATAATATTCCTCTGTGTGTGTGTGTGTGTGTGTGTGTGTGTGTGTGTGTGTGTATCAATTTCTCCATTAGTTCATTCATCAACAGACACTTAGGTTGTTTCCGTATCTTGGCTATTGTGAGTAATGAATCAATGAGCAGGAGAGTGCAGGTATTGAAGTACTGATTTCATTTCCTTTGGATATATACCCAAAAGAGGAATTGCTGAATTATGTGGTAATTCTATTTTTAATTTTTGGAAGAAACTTCATACTGTTTTCCATAATGGCACTACCAATTGGATTCCCCCCAACAGTGCATAAAAGTTCTCTTTTCTCCACATCCTTGCCAACACTCTTATCTTTTTGGTCATACCCATCCTAACAGGTGTGAGGTAACACCTTATTGAAGTTTTGATTTGCCTTTCCCTGATAATTAATGATGTTGAGTGCCTTTCATGTGCCTATGACCATTTTTATGTCTTCTTTGGAAAAATGTCTATTCAGGAACTTTGCCCATTTTTTAGTCAAGTTGTTTTTGGTTTTTGTTTGTTTTTTTGCTATTGAGTTGTATGAGTTTCTTTTTTTTAAAGATTTTTTTTTTTTTTTTTTTTTATTTGAGAGAGAGAGAATGAGAGACAGAGAGCATGAGAGGGAGGAGGGTCAGAGGGAGAAGCAGACTCCCTGCCGAGCAGGGAGCCCGATGCGGGACTCGATCCCGGGACTCCAGGATCATGACCTGAGCCGAAGGCAGTCGCTTAACCAACTGAGCCACCCAGGCGCCCGAGTTGTATGAGTTTCTTATATTTTTTAGATAGTAACACTTTATCAGATATATGGTTTGCAAATATTTTCTCCCATTGTAGGTTGCCTTTTAATTTGTTGTTAGTTTCTTTTGCTTTTTAGTTTGATGTAGTACCACTTGTTCATTTTTTTTATTTTGTTGCCAGGACATCAATTTTAAATATGAACACAAAGGACCTGGTCATTGACTTTCACTTACTGGGCAAGTTGAAGGGCTCTACTGAGTTCCCTTGGGTAGAAAAACATAGAACAATCCCCTTTGGAGACCAGAGGTGATGTGTGTTTAAGTAATAATAATCCTGTGAAAGAGCAGGAAGGAAGATCCCGGAATTTATTTAACTAGTAGTCTGGAAACTTCTCATGTGGCAAAGTTACAGGGGTTGGTGGATTAATTAGAATGTCACAGAACAGTTTAGGAAGATCATTTGGGGTATAACCTTCATTCCTGGGCTGATAACTACTCATGCCAGTGTTTGGATTTTTAATTTGTTTAAAGCTGTGTAGAATAATGGGGGGAAATATTGGGCTTTGAGTTGAACGAATCAGAGTTGGAAACTTGGTCCTATCACACACCAGTGATATGACCTTGAGCCTGCTATTTTAAACTCTCTGAGGCTTAGTGTTTCTCTGTAAATCTTATCTAATTATGCCTATTTTCAGAGTGGCTAGGAAGGAAAAGCAATGTATGTAAAGGATCTGGTATATGGTAATTACCCAGTTAATGGTGACTATTGTTATCCAACATGTATCTATTCCATATATTTATGAACTGTAATGTGCCCTTCATGGAGGCATGTGGGGAACATAAAGGTAAAGAAGGCATGATTTCTGCCTTCTAGAAGCTTACTCGTTAAGCTGTGAAGATGTGTGCTCAAGTGGCTGTCATATAACATATCGTGAGAGGAAAAGGACTGTAAAGACACAAAAATGGGAGAGATTTCCTACAATTCTGCTTGCAGAAGTTTTCTGGGAGAGTTTTAGGAACTTGACAGGCAGAGAGGGTAAGGAAAGGATTTTCCAGATAGTGTTTTCAACAAAGCTTGGAGATGGAGAAGCTCAGAGTGAGTTTGGGAGAAGGAAGCTGAGCTGTCAGGTAAGGCGAGGTACTGAAGTCGTGACAATGAGGTGCAATTCTCAAGATGGTACCAGATCATAGAAGGACTAGGATGCTGTGCGAAGGAGCTTGGACTTTATTCAGTAGGCAAATAAAGAGCCATGGAAGGTTTTTTTTTAAGGGAATGACAAGGGGAGGGCTACATCCTAGAATGACTAATTTGGCAACCCTGTGTGGTTTGAATAGAGCATGGAGAGACTTGTGATAGAAATAAGAGCTAGTAGTGATTGAGCTCTCCCTCTGTTCTAAAAGCATTATTCACTAATTCTCTCAACAGTATAATGAAAAAAGTGCTTTTATCATCACCCTTTATACAGATGAGCACATTAAGGCATAGAGATGTTAATTAACTTACCCAAGGTCACACAGCTAGTCAGGGATCCTACACCTGGATCAAGGCTGTCTGGCTCTGGAGTCCATACTCTGAACCATTACACTACATTGCCTCAAAAGTCAGCCAGGAGTTAGGAATGCCAGCCTCCTACCTTGCTTTGCCTTTGTCTGATCTTTCATGCTTTTTCTTGACCCTCAGTTTGTTCATCTATAAAACAGGAGACTTGGATTGGCTTTCTGAGATGCTTTCTAACTCTGGTTTTTGTTTGTTTGTTTTGTTTTGTTTTGTTTTCAAAATTCTGTATTTTAATGTAGGCCTGATCTATTGGGCAGTAAAGGGGGGAGGGGTGAATGAAATGATTGTGCAGGATAAAGACAGAAACTCCCAAGTTTTGTTTCTGATTTTTTGTTGTCGTTGTTGTTAAACTTTTTCTGCCTCTCAATTTACTTAAATCAATTTAAAAAAAAAAAGCATTGGAGGTACACATTGAGAAGTATCTATTTCACTGTATCGAGTGGCAATGAGCTAATGCATAAGGTACCTGCTAAACTCTAAAATTTACAGATGTTAAGAATATTTATCAGTTTGTTGTATTCATGCTCTGAAGCAGTGTGATAGATACTACTCAAACGAGAATATTAGTTCACAATGACTCAGACCCAGCCCTAGGATAAGGCAACTTATTGAGAAGAAAATAAATCCTGGTCGAGTCTCTAAAGCCTCATTTCTCTCTGCGCTCAGCTAGTTGGGGCAAAATACACACTTGCTTTTCCTGACTAGTAAACAGTGTTTCTGGAGCCGCCGAATCCAAGCTGTCACTCCGCTTCTCTCGGCATTTTCAGGTTTCTCTTCTTATTTCAAGATGCGGTGTTCCGTAGGTCTCTGCAGCGGGAGTCCTGCCCTTGCTTAGTTTCCGTTTCCAAGGCAACTGACCAGCCCAACGAAGCCTCGGGCGGGCGCGCTGGTCCTGGAGCCGCGGAGCCATCACTGATCACTGCCGCGCGTCGTCTTTCCTCGGGACCGTCCTGGTGACCTCGGGGTCTTCGGTGATCTGAGCGTTACTTCATGCGTGGCTGTCTCTGTGTAAGAGTGGTAACAAGGAAGCTGATAATTCCGACAGGCCCCACTTAATCCGGCTGCCGCTCCTTGCCTCTGCTACACTAGACAGGATGAATGCATTTCTCTTATTCACGCCCTTTCTCTCAGCCTCTCCATCTCCTCTCCTTTCCCTTCTCTCTCTCTCTCTCTCTCTCTCTCTCATCGTCTCTCTCTCTCTCATCCTCTCTCTCTCTCTCTCTCTCTCTCTCAACCTCTCCTCCTCCCCTTCTCCTCTGGCAGAAGCCTTCTTAATGTAGTTTAATGGCTTTACAAAGAAAGCCAGGCAGAGGAGCTCTTCTCACTGGCTGTGGTCGGACCATGACCTAGCTGACCATGAACTTGGAAGGGCTTGAAATGATAGCAGTTCTGATCGTCATTGTGCTTTTTGTTAAATTATTGGAACAGTTTGGGCTGATTGAAGCAGGTTTAGAAGGTAAGGGAGTGCTTTTTAGTGACTTCTAAAAATTCTCTGTTTTGCAATAAAAATTTCTTAAGTGAATGTGAAAGGCACCTGAAATGAGATCAGAGAAATGTTACTCTGGGGTGGACATGAAGACAGGCAGGTTTGTCAGAGTAGGACAGATGAATAGAATAAACTTTTTGTAAGTTTCAGTAGCGTTTTCAGAGGAGAACGTTAAAACTATGAGAAACACTTTGAATCAAAATGTGAGAACCAAAACTGAGGAAATTAAAGGTTAATCATTGGTATGTCTGTTATATTGAGAGCATCTAGTCCATGTTGATGTTAGATTTCTTTTTAATTGAATATCCCCTTTTATTGCGTCAGCAAATTTTATTTGGGTATGTTGTGAGGTCTATTTGTTTGTTGCTATGCAAATGCATTCATCAAATGGAAATAGATATACATTTATTATAATTTCTTATGGTTTAAGATTAGAGCCTAAATATGACAGACTTTTTGTAAGGTTGTCTTGAGAAGTATTTTATAATATTACCTTTTCACATTTCAATGTAGAGTGTAAGGGGCAGAGTCCCCAACTCATGACAGACTTTAACATAGATTCCAAATGGCCAGTTGTATTTCAAGTGCTGCTGTGTATGTTCATCAGAGGCTCATTCTCCTATTCTCCTTAGCAATCATCTCTTTCTTAAAATAAAAATAAGGTGTGTTCTTGCCTGTATTTTTCCTGAATTAAATGTTTCTCTGAGAATCTGTGTAAAGTTAGGTTATTATTTTCTTAGTGCTCAGAACACATTTGAGAGCATGTTTGCATACAGCTAGTTATAGTTTCTCTAAAGTTGTCAGAGCAATTTTAAAAAGCATCCCTAGATGTTATGTGACATAGTTATGCTTTGATACTCGTTTTGCTTCAAATTTTAAACTTGAGTAAAAATGCAAATATGTTTTAAATGTATTTACATTCACAACTAATCCAGTCTTCCAGAGGAAGACTATCACATGTGACATGATTGCATTTACAAATAGAAAACATCAAATTACAGTTAAGTGTGTCACTCTGATGTAGGTTATCAGAAACCTACATTCGTAACTTGTTGTGGGGTAAGGGATGGTGGAAAGCAAGGTTTGTTAAAGTAAGTTTGCAGAATGCTCTTTTAGAGCCCTCAGTGATGGAAACATATGTATAGTGCTAAAAAGAAGATAAATTCTAAATTCTGAAAGTAGTGACTGTTCTTTAAAATTCATTTTATCTTGTTCATTGTGATAAAACCAGTAACCTGGTTTGGCTTTTCTGTTCTTTACTGTGCTATTTTACCTTGCAAATGTGACAGGGACCTCCCATTTTAATGGACTTGTTTTCGGTTTTTGTTTTGTTTTGTTTTGGGTTTTTGGGTTTTTTTTCTGAGTCTGACAGTAACATGGAATAGTGTATTTCTAGCCATGTGGAGGGACTTGTTTTACCTGATTTCATCGATGGTGTGTGGTCATTCTTTAAACTCTTTTGTTGAGGGCTTTTTCTCTGGATTTTGGAATCAAATCTACTGTATTATTAATTTTGTTTCAGGAGCATAAACATTCACTTTCCCAAATGAGACCATGTGTTTCCTTCTTCTAAAGGCTTCTAACCTTTATGAAACTATTTTTTCCCTTTTCCTTATTACTTATATTCCAAATTGTACTGATTTGTATGAACAGTTTCTTTCTTGTATTTTATATTTTGCGATGTCAGCATTTTTCAAGCTAATACTGTACTAATGCTATGGAGAGAATGTGTTGTCTAGTAAACTTCAGTAAAAATTTATATCTGATTTATTTCCAGCGTTTTTTTTAAAAAGGTATTTTAAAATAGTAAAATGTTGATAAGCACACGAAGGAGGAATTATATTTAATTTGCAAAAGTTGATAGAAACAGAGAGCAATAGTGCTTTCCATTTTGAAGTTTGTATAAGACTTATCTCCAAAGTGAATGTTGGAGTCAGAAAAACTTCAAAACAAGATTTAAGTTGGCCACATACTTTGCTTACTGGAGATATAAAGCAAATGAATAGACTGAATTGTTATATTTTATTGTATGTGGTTTGAATCTATAGATCAGAATATGCACACTGTGAAGTTATAGCCTAATATTAATTAATGAAAACAGTAAACAGTATTTAATATCAAAATAGCATCTTCATAGGTTTTCTGGAACTTTTGTAAAAACAAACACTGATGCTCATTTCATTCGGATTTATTTTCACATAGGAATTTCCTTCCTTGCCCACCATTTTACATATCTAAGTTGGGGATAATGATTTCTTTCACCTTTCTCAGTTCTGGCTATTCAAGGGTCCTGTTAAAGAAATATGAGTATTAAGTAGAAAAATGTGAACCTAAGTTAAAGTCCTGTGAGGATGATTTTGAAATTTTTTTCCTAAACAATTAAACCTTTTCTTCTAACCTTATAACTGTTCTACAGTGTAGGTATCATTCAGAATGTAGTGTTTTTTTCTTTTTGTATTTATATATGTAATATGCATTGTGTTCTCAAGGGCATATATATAATACTATGTTTGCAGAATGTAGTTACTATCTTGCTTCAAATATATAGAGAGTAAATGGACTTCAAAATAAATTGGTAACATTAAAGTCTGAATATTTGTTTTTGGTTGTCTTTGAGTACTTTGAGCTCCCATTCTTTGTAGAGGAACTGGGGATTAGGTCCTGGATGTCCTGGGTCCTTCTGTTCCAGTCTGTGTGTGATGTGCATAAACACATAATGCTACATGTAGACCCATGGCATAGATTTATAAACAAAGCAAGTTGCATTTAGCAGGTGACATTATTTAACATGAGAAAATAAAAACAACAGTAGGAATAAAGTTTCTTACCCCTCCTCTGCCACTCTCTTGTTTTCTAACCTCAGATAAGCCACCTTATGTCTTTAGTTGTCTAAAATGAGAAAACTGGACTTGAAAATCCCCATGGGACTTTCCATTTCAAAAAGTTTATGAGTCTATCAGGTATTAAAACTTGGTCATTTCTAAATACATATCCTTTCTTATGAAATAGGTATCAATAGCCTACATGGGAATTGATATGCAGTGCAGCTTGAGGCTGATCTTTCCTCCTCTTCCGTAGTGGGATAATTCATCATACTTCAAGGAGATTTTCATTGTATTTCAGGAGAATAGAGAAATATCCTTTCCTGTAGCTCTAGACTTTGACATTTGGGACTGCTATTTTAGGCATCCTTGTGATAGAGTTTCTCAAAATTTACACGGAGTTCCAATAATAAATAAACACATCATGTTATGATTTATTAACATTTCAAAGGTCAGTTGTTTTGTTTTTTGATGTTTGTTTTTTGTTTGGTTGGTTGGTTTTTGTAATTCAGTTAAATTTCAATAATTTTTCTTTTTAAACAAAGTAATCTTAATACCCAGTCAGTATGCATGCAGATAATAGTTTCAACCTGAGCAAAGTTTTGAGCCTATCACACAATGCCAGAGTTTTGACTTCATAAGCTCTCTCTTCTTAATGAGGAGTTTAGGAACCTCCACAGTTATGCTGGTTTGGAAAACTCTTAAAACCTCACAACAATAAATTGCCTCTTTTCCAGCTATAAAAATGAAGATGGTTTTCTGTTAACGCATTCCAGGGAGAAATTGAATCAAAATTTTAATGGCAAAGCTGTTTCATTATCTCTATATGCAACACTGGGCTGTGAAAATATCTACTTTTCATCCAAATACGTATTAAATCATGCTGAGGTAGTTACTGAATTAAGAAAGAACCATCCTTCTCCCTACTACCAACCTTAGTAAAAGGCAAGATTTTACAAGAATGCAATAACACACATGACTTGAAAAAAATCACTTTAATTGGTAATTGTCTTCAATAAAAAGACAAAAAGAAATCAACTGATAATCTAAGTCCTTTGTAGAATGAATATGCATTAGAATTTCTTTTGTATTTTTTCAGCTCACTTTATTTATCAGATATCTGTAATACTGTAATGCAAGCTTCCTCAAGAGGCCTAAACAAGATATTAGCCATATACACAGAGATGGATCTTTGGAACCAAAGTTCTTAATTCTCCTGTGCTGTTGACAGAAGTGTGGATGTGTTGGGTCTGTTAATAAACTGGGTCAACTGGAAAACAGTACTGACTGTGTACGTTTCATGATGTCTACTGAGGACCAAGGGGCTGGAGATGCCTGGAAGGGGGCTATTATTTCCATCTCAAATAGCTTGTTTGAAAATCATAAAGCAGACTCTTTTTTTTAATTCTCCTGGCATTCTGCTTTCCGAAATGCAATGGGATTCCAAAGTTGATGGGTCTTTGAATGATCAGAAAAGTTTTTCCAAACTGTAATGCTTAAGAAATATAAACATAATTTATGGTGATATTATGAAACTGAAGCATACTTTTTACACCACTTAGAAATGGAATATCGGGAATATTTATACCATTTGAATTTCTTTAGGGTCTTTTATAGTTAATATTTCCTTTATGTCAAGAATATTAATGTCTAAAAAGTGACTAAGGAAGAGGACAATATATTCAGAGCCTTAGTATATTCTCACACTTAGAGAATCCAGACTTATTTTGCTTGGATTCTAATCACAGCTCTGTCTCATGTGATTCGGAGCTATTACTTGACCTTATTTTTTTAATCCATAAAATTAAATAATGGTATATAATATCAATATCTAGTTTTATTGAAGATTGCCTATACATAAGGCAAATGTTAAACACTATATAGTGTTAAACTGTGCATTAAAGTGTTAACATAGCTTTGTATTAGTATAGTACTATCTTATTTAATCTTCACTATGCGCCTAGGTATTATTATTTTCACCTTAGATGAGAAAACTTAGACTTGCAGAGGCTAAGTAACTTGGCTCAAGCTTACTCAACCAGTAAGTCATAAATTCAGGCCATGAGGCTCTATAACCTATCTTATAATTTTAATTTCTTGACATTACAGCATGATGGTAGTGGCAAATAATTTGGTGAAAAGGAGAGAGTGTTAGGTCAAAGTAGTCAAGTATCCATTAACTCTTTCTACAAGCCTTTCTTGAACACATTCCATATGAGGAACACTCTTAGTCACTAACACTGTTTAATAAACATAAATATTCAGGGGCGCCTGGGTGGCTCAGTTGGTTAAGCATCCGACTCTTGATTTTGGTTCAGGTTATGATCTCAAAGTCGTGAGATTGAGCCCCACATTGGACTTTGTGCTGGACATGGAGCCTGCTTAAGATTCTCTCTCTCCCTCACCCTCTGTCCACCCCCAACATGTGCTCATACTCTGTCTCTAAAAAAAAAAAAAAATAAGCATAAATATCCATGCTGACATACTGACTGTACTAGTCTAACTACAACATAAAGAATATTCTAAAGCCCCTATCTTATAAATAAGACAAAAAATCTCATAATATAAATGAATCTGCATTAAATTCCAGTCAAATCAAGTACAGTCTTTAATTGGGCTCTGGGGTAAAATTGAGAAGAAAGTAGATATACATCTTTGTTCTCAGACAGCCCAGTTTTTTATTTCTGTGGGTAACATGTGGGACTGCTGGAAATAGATGGGACAGAGAAGGGCTGGTGATTTTGGAGAAAGGATAAAATTCAACATAAGATGCTACTGTGTAAGGAGGAGACCTTGAATCCAGGAAGGGAATTATTTATGAAAGGGTCTGAGATTTATGGACGGGATTGATTGGAACACAAACAAAGATAAGATGATTTATACTGGAGTAGGATTTTGGAGTAGGTGTACCCGCAATGATTTAGAGCAATAACACAAGCCTCAATGGGGTTTTAAGCTTGATCAGGATGATCATCAACAGAAAACACACTCCAGCCTTTATCAACAGATATAGAGCAGAAGGAACACAGATCATTCTAGTTATGGGGAACAGAGGGCAACAGAGGAAGAAAGCTTTCCTTAGTTGAGAATCTTTAGGACAAACAAGGTGAAAGGAGGGTTACCTATGCCATGCCCTGGAATAACCATGCCAACAAGACCAGTTTGCAGGTGTTAGTTCTGGTTTACTGGTGGATAAAGTGGAGATTCAGAGAGGTTAAGACTTCGCTCAAAGTCACAAGGGAATAAGTGAAGGAATCTGGATTAGTTCCCATATCTTCATGGTGGCAGTGGTCCAGATGGTATTCACTATGACTACAGAAGATAAATATGCAAAAATAAGATAATATGTACACAGATAAATAGAAGTCACACCTAATATAAAACCTTTCTATAGACTAAAAAATTAAAAAAAATAGTTCCTTTTTAAAAATTTGACTGATTTCTTTTTACTTTTATGTAGAGGCATCTATGTAGAAATGCAGTTGCGATAATCAACCAAAACAAACAAACAAATAAATAAGGAAAAGGGCAGAAAAGGAAAGATACATCTATAGATCACATAATCGAAGTTCTGGCTTATCATGGCATCATAAAATGGAAAGTTCTTCAGAAATTTGCAAATTCCAAAGCAATCATTTCATCGATGAAAACATTGAGTCCCAGAGACATTAGACGACTACCAAATGACTTGTTTTTGACAGAACTCTTCTCTGCAGAGAAAAAAAAAAATCTCATGGATTACACTCAGAAAATAAATTCAGACATGATCTAAGATCTACAATATATTTGCCCAAAATAAGAACAGCTCTCCTAAGTTATTTTGCTAGTGGACCAATAACCGTAAAATTCAAGGATGCTGAGACTTGGTTGACGGTAAGTTGATTTCTGGCATAGTTTTATCATTAGCAATAGGCACTACCACAAAGGACCCTTAAGCTGAGGGTGTAAATTGAGGTGTTTTTCACCTTGATGATTTGTCTGAATAAGTTAATGGTAGAGAATTGTTACCACCTGATAGCCATTCAATGTCCCATTGGATGAATTTCTGGAAGGCCCAGGCTTAATACCCAGTAGATATATAGGTAAATCAGAAGGGCAGTTATCCTCATTGTTCATCACTCTGATTGTTAAAAACAGGAAGCTAAACCCCTTACTTCATTCACAGCTAGTACCATCTCACAGAGCCTACCTTGGCCTCCCTGTTTGAAATTCACCCCTACCATCCAGGCTTTTGGATGTAATTATTTGAAAAGCCTTTGAACAAGTCAGGACACTCATCATCAAAACAAATCTTACTGCTGACACAGTACCAATTGCAGGTTCCAGTTTTTACAGAGAGATCTTGGAGTAGAGATGCTAAGAGCACAGACTCTGAAGCCAAAATAATTGGATTTAATAATAATTAAATCCCAGCTCTCATACATACTAGTTGCCTTGATGTAAGCTCCCCAACCTTCTATACCTCAGTGTCTTTATATCTTAAATGGGAATAACCATAGTGCCTCCCTCTTCTGTTTGTTGTAGGGATTGATCTGAGTTTTTATTTGTGTGGGCGTAGAACCCTGTGGATGTTTTGAATGGTTTGTGTGTTTGGCCATTACGGCCAGGCGCTATCATCTTTTCTTCCAAAGAAAGGAGGCGACCACTCAATATTTGAAACTAGAAGCTGAATTCATTGCTTGCTAAGCTGCACTTGTAGGGTGCAGTTGCTCAGAGCAACTCACTGCTGATGTTTTACAGGGTTTTAGGCTTTCCAAAGAGCAGTGTCTACTACTAGGAAGTTGTCATTGATTGATTTGGTTGGATTTAAAACTGATTCTGGTGCTACTTGTTACTCTAATCAAAAACCATTCATTTTCTTTCTTGAAACTACAGTACAGGAACTTTTTATTTTCATAGTAAATAATATTTAAGATTATTTACAGAACAACTCCTAAGTGTCAGTCACTGTTCTCGGCACTGGGGATGCAGCCTTAAGCAAAAACACAAAATTTCCTTTCTTGCCAAATCTGCTAAATTTTGGGATACAACCTATAAATACTCTAAAAATGTATGGAAGACAGCATAGTTATAGTACAATTCATTCATTCATTCATTCATTCATTCATTCACTAAATATATGTGCCTCTACTTTGCTCCATACATTGTTCTGGGAAGAGTAATGAGCACAATCCAGGTTCTTGAGGAATTTATGTACTATTGAGGAAGCAAGACAAAAAGATAAACATGGGATATATAATTAGATATTTAATAGAGACAAGCACAAAATATAATGGGGGTTAGAAACAGGGGTGTTATTTATAATTGAATGGTCAGGACCACCTGGGTGACTCAGTCTGTTAAGTGTCTGACTGAGGTCATGATCTCAGGGTCCTGGAATCCAGCCCCACTCAGCAGGGAATCTGCTTTTCCTTCTCCCTCACCCCCTGTTTGTGCTTGCTCTTGCTCTCTCTCTCTCAAACAAATAAATAAATTTAAAAAAACAGTGTAGTCAGAGAAGGCCTTTCTGAAGAACTGACTTGTCTACCAACACTTGAAAGAAATGAGTGTGTGAGACCAGTAGAGTCTAGAACAAGAAGATTCCAGGCAAAGAGATGGCCAAGTGCAAGAGCCTTTGGCTGGAAGTGTGTTTCTTGTGTTCAAGCAGCAGAGGAAGTCTAATGGAACTGAAGCAGGGTGAGCTAGTGAGGGTAGTAGAAGCAGTAGAGGAATGGCCAAGGTCATGTCATACTGGACGATTATAAGGACTTTGAGTTTTATTCTTTTTTATACTGGGAAGCTACTGAGAGATTAGGATAGGAAGTGTCGCCACGTCTTCAAGTTTCTTTTATAGGCCCTGATATCAGTTTCCAGACCATATCTGCCTACACCAATCTCAGCATGGGATAGACAGAAACCCCTTTGCCCTTCCTCAGATACCTGCCAAGACATTGATTCATTACCTTTTGTCAGAACTCTCTTACCTGGAAAAATGGCCTTTATTTCTCATGACCGATCTTTCACATATGCTCAGGCTAAACTATTCATTCCTTGTGGTAAAGCTAGATCTGCCCTTCTACCAGCCAGCTGGGGCAAGTGAGCAAGTCGTCTTCATTTCTCCTTACCAGGCTGCTTCAAGATCCTGGGACATAAACCCCACTCTTAATCGCATCTACAGGACCATTGTAAATTGTTTTAATAAGACTTTACTAGAGAAGGCATTTTAAAAATTTTAAATAATATTCCTTGAGTACCTGCCACAGTGGGAGTATTATGACAGTGAAGGCAAAAATGCAAATTTCACAAAAAAGGAAACTCATGTTGTTTTCCTTTAAGTAACTCCTCCTCCCCCACATATTAGCTTCAAAGATAAATATTCAAATGGCATATTCCACATTGAGATGAGAATAATACATTTATATCCCAGATATTTGTACTACTAATATTTTTGGGGGGAACTAGCAAGAATCATAGAGACTGTAGTCCAACCCCCTCATTTTATGAGTAAATTGAGGCCCAGGAAGGTTAATTGACTTGTTAGAAATGACAAAACTAATTGGTAGCCTTAGATAGCATAGTAAGTACATCATCTGTGATTGAGTGATAAATCATATTCTAGGTGAGGAGCTAATAGTTTTACATATTTATTATATCCAATTTTTATAAAACCCTGTAATAATAATCTCATTAGCCATAATTACAGGAATTCTGGCTCTTTATTTACTTAAGAATATATTGTGAACGTTTTTTCATCGCATTGCTATTTTCTAGTTTTATCGGGTTATGCCCAGGAAGACAGGGGACTTTTCCAGTACACAGGTAGAAACAAGGCTCCTGACAAAAACTGATGAGATATGCCAAAATGTGATCCACAATGATGAAGACACAGGGTAAATCCAAGTACCTGTGCTCAGGCATTGAGGAAGCCATCAAAGGAACATAGGAGTGGGGCCTCAGGTAGAGAAATCCCAGATCAGGTAAGCAAGAAGATGGTATCAGTTGCTAGGAACACCAGTGATACCTAATGAGCACTTTGTTGAATGTCTGCCAGGCACTATGGCCAGCACTTTGTATGCATTATTCATGTTGACAATAATTTTTATGAACCAATTATATAATTGAAGATTTAACATATGAGAAAGTGTTTGTTCCAGAAGTTTTATTTATTTTTTTTAAGATTTTATTTATTCATTTGAGAGAGAGAGACAGAGAGAGTATAAGCAGGGGGAGAGGCAGAGGGAGAAGCAGATGCCCCGTTGAGCAAGGAGCCAGATGTGGGGCTCCATCCCAGGACCTGGAGATCATGACCTGAGCTGAAGGCAGACGCTCAACCATCTGAGCCACCCAGGCGCCCCTGTTCCAGAAGTTTTAATCCCTGGTCTAAGATCTAGAAGTGGTCTATCTGAGATTCAAATCCATGCTGTTAGGGCACCTGGGTGGCTCAGTCAGTTAAGCATCTGGGTCCTGGGATAAAGCTCCTCCCCCTACTTATGCTTTCTCTCTCTCTCTTTCTCTTTCTCTCTCTCTCTCCCTCTCAAATAAATAAATAAAATCATTAAGAACATAAAACAAATCCATGCTGTCAATCTGAGAGCACAGGTTCTAAACCATCATGTACCTGTCTTTAGATAGGGCTTGGTCATAGTCAAAGACAGAATTATCTTGGGATAAATGAAGCTTAAGCTACAGAGTCCCTCAAGTGTGTGGGCCCCTTCCCATTCATATTTCAAATAAAGATCAACTTACATGCCAAATTTTGTATATGTGATGTTTTTAATTTTTTCTTATAGAAATTTCTCCTTCAAATTATATAAGATTTAGGCCCCACAAAACCAAGAACCACCCCTATTGTGAGCTCAGAAGGTCTTGCCTTTCTTGCCATGATTAGAGTTCATGGCTAGGGACACAGAAAGTAAGACCCATCCTGCAAGACAGGAAGCTGGATATGAAGTTCCCATTAGGGGTTCTCATGTCTCTGCCTATTTCTGTGGCTACTCAGACTTCATGACTGACTGAGTGAAGATAAGATCATTTGGCAGCATGATGTTTCTAGGCCTTGCTCATGGTGAGAGGAATGCAGTTCTGTTGCCCACAGAACTGACTCAGAAACTAGTTGGGCTTACACCTGCTGGAGGGTTTCAGGGGCCAACTGACAGCCTGGCTGAGTGGAGAAAGCACAAACTTTTCATCAGACAGATGTGGATGTGAATCCTACTTCCTTCACTTACTAGTTGACTTTGGGCAACTTACTTGATCTATTTGAGCCTCAGTTTCAACATATGTAAGTTTGTCATTGTTGAGAAGACTAATCGCAATGAGTGGACAGTGCCTGGCTCTATTACTGTGCTCTACAAATGTGGGCATTAGTTGTTAGATCCCATGTAAAAGCCAGATAAGACAAAGACGAAGGAAATGAAGCACAAGCAAACATCATCTATTATTTATCATTTATTTTATTTGTGTATCTAGATATATGCTACAGATTTGGAGTACCACCCTAGAAATCTTTGTGTTTGCACTGTCCTCCTCTTCATTTAGGGGAGATGGACCCTTTCATATTCATAAGCATCATTCATTCATTCATTCATTCATTCAACTTATATTTGCCAAACTCCTACTAGATGCTGTTCTAGGGACTGGGCATACGACAGGCACAAAAATAGAGATCCCTGCTTTGGTAGAGGAGCTGGTCTTGGTTGCAGCAGAGAGTCTCCTTCCCTGTATTATGTGTTGGGAAAGGCAGAGAATATTGGTGTCGATGTGCATACATTCATAATGGGAAGTTGAGAGACATTGTGTCTGATTGTTTTCTTCTGTTAATATGAAATGGGGTGAAGTGAAAAACATTTGTGGAGTGGCAAGTAATGGATGTTTTAAGGAGACAGAAAGTGCAGTATGGTCTTTTCAGAGCCTGGGGAAGTGAATTTACTGAGAAAATATGAGAAGATTACTAGGCAGTGCTTAGTGCCCATTTGAGGTCCGTGGTCATAATTTTAAAAGAAGATGCGCCCTGATTTGGATGAAGTAAGCACTCTTATGCGTACATTGCTACAAGATGATTCTTTCTACGTACATTCAGAGAGAAGGGCAGAATAGGGTAACAGGAGAATGGGAAAAATCACAAGGAAATTAGAGGAGATATGCTTAGTACAACCCCTAAATATGCAAAAACAGATATAGAGGCTACAGAAGACTTGAAATTGAACCAGCTGGGAGTTGTGTCCTCCATTTGTATGATGAGGCAGAGGCCAGTGACTGAAAATCTCATCTATCAATTGCATGGTCATACATCAAAATAACTCTTAAAATTGCTTGGGATAGGCTTCCAACAAAGTGTTTACAAACACTGGTGTATTGTAAAAATGCTTGAGAAAATACTCTCAGGCTGTTCTTCAAACAGCTGATGAATTCCTTAAAGTTGTATATGTACTGTGCCTTCATAAATGCAGTAAAATTCAAATACACAGAGAGGGACTTTCTGATTAAATTCTGAGTTTCAAAAAGAAAACTTTGTTCATTAGATGGTTTTTTTTTTTTAGATATTTTTAATGATGATAAATTTATGCTATTTTTTGTCACTTCTGCAACTTTTAGCCACCAGTCTTACTAACTTTTAGAAAATTCAGTATCTAGGGGCGCCTGGGTGGCTCAGTCATTAAGCTTCTGCCTTCAGCTCTGAATAAGGGTCCTGGGATCGCGCTCCACATCGGGCTCCCTGCTCTGCAGGAGGCATGCTTCTCCCTCTCCCACTCCCCCTGCTTGTGTTCCTGTTCTCGTTCTCTCTCTCTCTCTCTCTGTCAAATAAATAAATAAAATCTTAAAAAACAATTCAGTGTCTATGAGCCACAGATCTGATGCCTTACCTTCAAAAATGTGTGTTCAATGGCTGTCAAAACCAATGAGGTATGTAACTTTGTGTGTTCATGTACACATAGACACTTGTGCACAAATGTAGTTGTGTCAATATATATTAGACTCATGAGTGCATATACTTATATACTTCACACACACACACACACTCCAAGAACATAAGTTATGAAGTTTATTAGTTAAGAGAATAAGCCATTGAGCTCATTGAAGAAACAGATTCTTGATTCTTTTGAACAAGACCTGTGAAGATTCCTTAGGACATAGGTTTATATTTAAGCATATGTCTAAGTGAAAAGGAGGAGGGGGGTGCCATGGAAAAGAGCAGTAGAGGGATAATGGAACTTAAGTGTGGGCTATGCCTTTGAATAAAAAATCCCCAACTGCAATATCTACTGTAACTAGTTGTGTGATCTTAGCCAAGTTATTTAACCTTCCTGATCCTCTATTTCTCCTATAAAATGTTCCACTGGATCTTGCTCACAAACTATTGCCTGAAACAAACACATAAATTAATAGACAAAGTGCTTAAATGACTAATTCTGGTCTCTAGTAAGTGCACAGGTGAATGGTCTTACCTGTGCCTGGTTCTTGGTCACCAGGTCGCTGTGTACCTCCTTCCTTGGGAATGGAAAGGCCCTATCTGTCTTTCCTGGCCCTGTCTGTGGTTTCCTGGCTACCTCTTCTGGGTCCCCACCTGCTGTGCTTCCTAAGCACAGGCTCCTCCCTCACCTGCTCAGTGGCATCTCCCTTGGCCATCCTTCAATTCTGAATTTATTCATTTGGGACAAGAGCCTCATTTCCTCTGCATGTGAATCAATTCCCTGATTTACCTAGCATATGTCCCATGAGACTGGCAAATACCAGTGTGTTGAAAAGTTGTTCAGAATATATTTCTTAAGTTAAAAGAGGAAGTTTCAAAACAGGATGTAAAATAATGATCCCAGTTTAAAAAAATATATACAGAGGGTGGAGGGAGAATGAACACAGGCATTTTTCATTTTTTCTTTGAGCTTGGACATTTTTGACATATTTTTGTATAATTTTTAGAGGCTACTTTTAAAAGGAAAAGAATATCAATAAAAATGCACATTATTTGTTTTTCCAGTAGGAGAAACGCAGTGCCCATTGGAGCATAGTCATTTATCAATTTAAAATGAAAAACTTTTTTTTTGGATCCAGAAACATATTTAAAATGAAGAGTTCTATGTGTGTTTGTTTTATCTTTAAAAATAAGATAACTCAGAAGAAACATCTGGAACTAAGGACAGATTTTCATACCTTGAAGTCATTTTTCAACTTCAAGTTGAACAGTGTCCTCAGTAGTTGATAAAGAGATGTCTCTATAAATATTCCTATGTCAAGAAGTTATCAAGGGACTAGGATATTGATATTTTGCCTAAGAGCCTCACTTACCTGAAAGAGGAGCTCATTTTCTACACCTTTTACGAGGAACTGTAGTTTTATGATTCTTAGGAATAAACCAGTTCTCTCTATTGATGTGTTTTGCTTCATTTCCTCTGAAAGGGGAAATTGAACTGGGTGGGGTGATGCAGAGGGTGCGGGGGGCAGTGGTTGCTGCTGCTTGGCCATTCTCTGCTTCCCCTCCCCTCTGAGCTCCTCAGTAATTTTCTTTCTTGAATAGCAGCTTGCTCGCGTCTGAGTGGGCACCATTCATGCCAAAGCCTAGGTACGAATTATTTAATACGGTCAACAGATTTTTTTTTTTTAAAGATTTTATTTATTTGACAGAGAGAGACACAGCGAGAGAGGGAACACAAGCAGAGGGAGGGGGAGAGGGAGAAGCAGGCTTCCCGCCGAGCAGGGAGCCCGATGCGGGGCTCGATCCCAGGACCCTAGGATCATGATCTGAGCCGAAGGCAGACGCTTAACGACTGAGCCACCCAGGTGCCCCAATACGGTCAACAGATTAAAAGGAAAGGAGAGACAGAAAGGGGCCTCAAGAAGTACAAGGAAGTATTGAAGACCCAGCCAAAGATTCTATTATGCATGGTACCCCAGCAAGGAATTTGAAGTAGTTCCCACGCATTTTTTGTTTGTTTGTTTGTTTGTTTCAAAAGTACTTTATAAAATTCGGCCATAGGGATGATCTGTGTAATTTTCCTTTTTCATTACTAGATTTTTTTTTCTTGAATAATTAACGTGAAGGAGATTAGGTTGACCTTGATTCAAATTGGTGCAATTTGGGACATAAAAAACCCTACTTTGAGGCTCTTGGCCATAATCTGGGGATACAAAGTAAGATACGATCAGTGCTTTGGCAAAATATAAGTCCAAGCACGAGTCCTCCAAAATGTTGGTACTATGGAAAGAGCACAGCGCTGGTTGCAATCTGTGTTCCTTCCTTCCTTCCTTCTTTCCTTCCTTCCTTCCTTCCTTCCTTCCTTCCTTCCTTCCTTCCTTC